>NC_063332.1:130901160-130970871 GCF_021869965.1 Rhincodon typus | reverse complement strand
TGTGTGTGTGTGTGCGCGAAGCTGTGTGTATGTGTGTGTGTGCGTGAAGCTGTGTGTGTGCGCGAAGCTGTGTGTGTTTGTGTGTGTGTGAAGCTGTCTGTGTGTGTGCGCGCGAAGCTGTGTGTGTGTGCGCAAAGCTGTGTGTGTGCGCACAAAGCTGTGTGTGTGTGTGTTTGTGCGAAGCTGTGTGTGTGTGTGCGCGCGAAGCTGTGTGTGTGTGCGCGCGCGCGCGAAGCTGTGTGTGTGTGCGCGCGAAGCTGTGTGTGTGCGCGCGCGAAGGTGTGTGTGTGTGAGTGTGAGTGTGTGTGTGTGTTTTTGAAGCAGAGTGTGTGTGTTTGTGTGTGTGTGTGCGCGTGTATGTGTCCCACACACATGCACATGCACTCTCTCTCTCTCTCACAAATACGCGTGCACTCTCTCTCGCACATGCACACACACTGTTTCCCTCTCACCCTCTCTCTCCTTCTCCTCCATTTCTCTCCCACTCTCACACACACCCTCTGCTTCACACACACACACCCTCTGCTTCACTGACACACACACACACTCTGCTTCACACTCACACACACACACACACTCTCTGCTTCACTCACACACACGCACACACACAGAGTGTGTGTGAAGCAGCGTGTGTGTGGGTGAAGCAGAGTGAGTGTGTGTGTGTGGGTTTGAGAGAGACGGAGGAGAAGTAGAGAGAGGGTGAGAGGGAAAGAGTGTGTGTGCATGTGCGAGAGAGAGTGTGCGTCTGTTTGTGTGATGGAGAAAGAGAGTGCATGTGCATGTTTCTGGCACGCGCACACACACTCTCACCCCCTCTTCCCCCTTTTCCGTTTCTCTCACACAAACACACATACACGCGTACGCACGCACACACGCATACACACTGTCTCCCTCACACATGCACATGCATACACACTCTCTCCCTCACACAAACACACGCACACACACTCTCTTTCCATCGCACGAACACATGCACATGCTCTCCTTCTCCCACACACACACACACTCATACACGCACACACACACTTTCTCTGTCTCTCCCTCATGCGCACACACACATGCATGCACTCTCTCGCCCTCTCCCTCACGCGCACACACACCCACACACACATGGGGTGAATCTGTATTTGCAGATACATTCTATTTTGTTCAAAAATCACACAATTTATACATTCAATCGATGTGGCGTTTTATATATTCCTACTTTAGAAATAAATCCAGTCTGACTCCAAACCAAAACACAACCAGATTCACAAACAAGGCCTCACACCTAATATGCATTGTTTGATTTAAAATGTCACCTCTTCTTTACACTATTCAAACCTTTAGTTCTCTCAGGGCAATGACTTGAAAGAAATTGAAGATTTACATAGGCATTAATCAATTAAAATCTTCTAACAGATTAAAAATTTAATAGCATCTTAAGTTTGTTTAATACATCCGCATCAGTTGTGTGACCCTTTCATCTTTTACTTATGAATTCTGTGTTCTGTGTGCTTCTTTCTCACTTCACCTGATGAAGGGGCTACGCTCCAAAAGCTTGTGTTTTCAAATAAACCTGTTGGACTATAACCTGGTGTCGTGTGATTTTTGACCTTGTCCACTCCAGTCCAACACCGGCACCTCCACATCATTACAATGGCATCCGCTGCACTTTTCCCCCATAGAGTAGCTTATGTAACTTTAATCTAAAAGCCTTACATTAATTTTCAAAGAGTACATTACCTCACGTTTCTTGTCCTCAGTTGGGTGGGTTTTTCTTAATTGAAAAGTTTTCAGCTGTTTTCACTCCATTGCATCCTCACTCTTTCCTTTCACACCCTTTGCATCATCCACATTCAGTCTTCTCCTTTTGTGGGCCCACAGTCATCAAAGTCCCTTTTTACAACTCTTCATTATCCTTTGCAAATCCTCTTCTCACTTCGCACTCCGTCAGTCCCTCTTCACACTTCTTCTTGGTCCTCACCCCTCAATGCCCCCACAGCTCCTTTCTCTTCACTTTTTAAATCTAACTCCCCCTCACTTACCAGGCCATCAGCTGTACTCCCTGACCTGACTTCAAAGCCTCATTCTTACTTCATCTGGTTCCCATTATTTCCAACCTCGCTTCCCAGTGTCACTTCCTGGAACTTTAGTCTCATCCCTGAGGCCCTTGGTCTCACTGGCAGGACCCTGGCCTCATTTCCTAGCCTCCCTCTGCAGCTTCATTCTTCAGGCCGAGCAAAACTGGAATCAGTGGGTATCAGGGGGCAAACTCTCCGGTGGTTAGAGTCATACCTGACACATGGGAAAATCATCGTGGTTGTTGGAGGTCAATCATCGCAGCTCCACGACAGCTCTGCAGGAGTTTCTCAGTGTAGTATCCTAGGCCCAACCATCTTTAGCTGCTTCATCAATGACCTTCTCTCTATCATAAGGCCAGAAGTGGGGATGTTCACTGATTGCACAATGTTCAGCACCATTCATGACTCCCCAGATACTAAAGCAGTCCATGTTCACATACAACGAGATCTGGACAATATCCAGGCTTGGGCTGACAAGTGGCAAGTGACATTTGTGCAACAGAAGTGCCAGGTTATGACCATCACCAATAAGAGACAATCTAACCACTGTCCCTTGACATTCAATGGTGTTTCCATCACTGAATCCCCCACTATCAACATCCTGGGTGTTATCATTGATCAGAAACTCAACTGGACTCACCACGTAAACAGAGTGGCTGCAAGAGCAGGCCAGAAGCTAGGAATACTGTGATGGCTACCTCACCTCCTGACTCCTCAAAGCCTGTCCGACATCTACAAGGCACAAATCAGGAATGTGATGGAATACACCCCACTTGCCTGGATGAGTGCAGCCCCAACAATACTCAAGAAGCTTGACAGAATCCAGGACAAAGCAACCCGTTTGATTGGCACTACATCCACAAGCATCCACTTCCTCCACCACCGACTCTCAGTAGCAACAGTGTGTACTATCTACAAGATGCATCGCAGAAATTCACCAAAGATCCTCAGACAGCACCTTCCAAACACATGACCACTTCCATCTAGAAGGACAAGGGCATCAGACATATGAGAATACCACCACCTCCAAGTTCCCCTCCAAGTCACTCACCATCCTGACTTGGAAATATATCGCAATTCCTTCACTGTCGCTGGGTCAAAAACCTGGAATTCCCTCCCTAATGGCATTCTGGGTCAACCTACAGCAGGAGGACTGCAGCGGTTCAAAAAGGCAGCTCATCACCACTTTCTCAAGGGCATCTAGGGATGGGCAAGAAATGCTGGCCAGCCAGTGACACTCACATCCCACAAATGAATAGAATAAAAATGGCCCTTGGCCTTGCTTCCCAGCTCCTGGTCTTGCACCCAGACCCAAACTTCATAGCTCAGCCTCACTGCCAACCTCAGCCTTTGACTTCTTCCCAGAACTCTTTCCCCATTCAGTCTGGTCTCTTTTCAGAGTGACTTTTCGCTGATTGGTTGACCACGTGAGTGAATTACCCTGGCTGTTTTTGGATTTCAGGGGTGTATTCACATGCTGTAACTGTGTAATTTGAATTCTGTCTATGGTTTTAGCCAGATCCCAGGCCACAAGGTAGTCATAGATGTGGGAGGATTGGGGCTTCTCAGCTGGCCCACCCCTTCCTTCTGTTAGCTATCTTGATCAGGCCCTGAATACCTTTGAATGAAGACCATACCTGTGCACCATAAGCAATCCCACATGGTATGCTTGTTGAGTAAAACAGTACCAATTTAAGACTGAGACAGGGAGGAATTTCTCCTCTCAGAGGGTTGAGAGTCTTTGGAACTCCTTGTCACAAAGAGCTGTGGGGACAGAGTCCATCTGTATATTTAAGGTAGAGATAGAGATAGAATTTTGATCAGTAGGGGAATCAAGAATTATGGGAAAGGGCAGGAGGTTTGTGTGAGGATGCTATGAATGGTGGAGTAGGCTCGAGGGGCCAAATGGCCTATTCCTATTTCTTAAGGTCTTATAGTTGTGCTGCCCTCCTATGAAGCTGCTGCCCACCTGCCCTCCTCTCCCCTACCAAACCCAATTCTGATTTAATATTAATTTCCTATTTAAGGACTTCACTTGATGGTAGGCTTTCTATGCACCTTCTCACCATAGATGTATTTTTGGAGTGGAGGCAGGAAAGGGACATAACCCCCACTCATCACCCTCCAAATCTAATTAATTGCAACCAAGGCTGAGGTTGGCATAAGGCTGGGCTTTAAATTCCACCCAATATCTGTTACTACAGACAGGCAGTCCACAATTTCTTCTCACATGGTCAGAAAAGATATCTCACCTGGAAATTTGACAATTGCAACAAGTAAAATTGAAATAACATAATAAATGCATGATACAAATGACAATATTGGTACGGTGGTCTAATTTCCTGCAGTTATTGTTGGCACATTTCAATTCTATAATAGAAAGGGGAAGGCAAACCCACTTCTGAGTTTAATTTGAGTATTAAAGATTATACAGAAGTGAATCAAAAATTAAAATAAATTTGAAAATGTAGAGAATTTGAAGCCACACTTAGCTTTGATAATTCGAACAGTCTTTCTTGATCTCATCCCCTCATTTTTCATTTCCATTTCAATGTAGAGTTTTGTGACAAACTCTTTTGAGGATGCAGTAAGCCCGTATAGTGACATCTTTTGGCACAAAACTATTTAGAATTCTGTGAATTGTGGACTCTCCAACTTGTCTTTGAGTTGGGGATATCGGGTGGGAGAGTGGGGTGTAAAAATGATGTAGTAAGAAAGAATTCTAAGAATTCTGTTCTAATTCCTGGATAATTTGTGGCTGTACAGTTTCCTTCCTCTTTAAAGGTCAGGTTCCAATGGGATTGTTCTGTTTTCTGGCACTCAGAGCATGAGTTGGAATCACAAGTGCATATCTTAGGAAATGGGAATGCAACCTATGGTTTACATTAATTAATGGGACATAACTACGATTTCCTGAGACACACAGCCAGTAAGAGTGCTGTGCCTAGTGAGATGCTAGATCAAGGAATAAGTACTTTACATCCATCCTTGATTGTCAATAATACTTTCTGATTGCAGATTGTTTCAGTCCAGGAGGGAGTGAGGGTGATAGAAAACTGTAGGGTGAAAGCTTATTTTATTGGCTAATGTATATTGCCAAAAATATTCAAGAAGCCTACTTAACCCAAAGTGTCAAACCCCAAATGAAAATAAATAATTAGGCAATGGCATTCGAGCATAAGAACATAAGAAACTGGAACACGAGAAAGCCGCTCAGCTGAGCCTGCTGTGCCCTCAATAAAGTCTGACTATGGGTTTACGTTTGGGGTGTCAGGTGATGGAACTGTCGGGTCAGGTTGAGGGGGACCATAGGGAGTTGGGAGTAATGGGTGTAGCTGGGGGGAGCCTCCGTTGTATCAATTTCCAGGAGTTAGTCACAGTTTTAACTGTTTAACATTTCCTAGGTGACAATTCAGCTAAGTAAATTGGAACTGTTCTAATTAATATCAGAAAATCTCACTGTCAGTTGTACATAACTGCATGTGGAAATGGATTGCTTTCCAGAGCTGGGCTGTGTGTAAACGTTTTCTGTTATGCGAATAACAAAGAGTGTGCACCAGGAGTTGCACAGGTATGTGTGACTACACAATCATGACAGCTGCCAACCAACCAGAAGCGTTTGTCAATTTTGTATTTCATCACGGATTCTGTTCCATTAATTTTAAGTTCATGCACACCCACAAGTAAAGTCTTTATGGAGGTCTGTTACTGATTCTGTGTGAGCTGACTTAAAGCGTGGCTTCTAGCTGACAAGCAAATTGCCCCATTTTGGCACTTGTACTCTCAATTCTTCATTTGCTGACTAATTCATTTTGGTTGTGCTGTTTTTCTGCTATGCTAAATGTATTGTCAGTACTTCCATGCAGAAGGGGAATAAAGCTAGAGGATGAATTATGTATAAGCCAGCTGAAAAGCAGCATATTGAGATGAATGATGAGCTGGGAACATCTTCTGTTTCTTATCATTGATGTTGGTCTTAAAACTGGAGTAATTCTGAGTTTCAGTAGCTGGAAGTTGGATAATATTAAATTAATTATATCACTTATATTCGCATTCTTACTGGAGGAATCCACCTCTCAACTATAGGTATTATTGTATCCTTGGATGTGTCACAATGTGTGGATGTTTTAATCGATTTATCACATAGTAATGTGCTGATTCAGTCACTGTATTGATTATCAAAGGGTCAATGTCACAGAAAGCATGTTTATTACTGGAAAACCTAACCTTTTGCCTTTTCAGAGCCATTAGGCCTATTTAAGTTTATGTATGACTATGTTCTTTTTCTGTCATATGTTGTTCGCCATCATTTTGTTATAGCTCATTTATTCACACATTCAGGGAATGCCACCATTACAAGACCATTAGAATGTAACATTGTAAAACAGGGCAGTCACTGGAATGGACAAAGGGTTGTTGTAAAATTGTAGTAAACTGAAGAAATTAGGTTCTCTGGGATGTTTTTGACGCACATTGTTTGTTGAAATAATTAAATATCCTCTCAATCATCATAGAATCCTAGAATCCTTACGTTGTGGAAGCAGGCCATTCAGCCCATGTCCACACCAACCCTCTGAAGAGCATCCACCCTGACCAAGACCTCTACCTTATCCCTGTAGCCCTGCATTTGCCATGGGTTAATCCATCTAGCCTGCTCATCCCAGGACACCATGGGCAATTTAGCATGGCCAATCCATTAACCTGCATATCTTTGGACTGTGGGAGGAACCAGAGCAATCAGAGGAAACACATGCAGACATGGGGAGATTGTGCAAACTCCACACAGACAGTCACTGAAGGTTGGAATTGAACCTGGTGCCTGGCACTGTGAGGCAGCAGAGCTAACCATTGAGCCACAGTGCCGTCCTAAAGGACATTAGTGAACCAGATGGGTTGTTATAACAATTAACCGTGGCTCCACAGTTTCTATTAGACTAACGTTTAATACCGGATTTTTATTGAATTCAAATTTCACCATTTGTTATGGTGGGATTCAAACCCATGTGCGCAGAATATTACAAAAACAGAAATTGCTGGAGAAACTCAGCAGGTCTGGCAGCATCTGTGAGGAGAAGCAGAGTCAACATTCTGACTGGAAAAAACAGAACAGTTCAGTTCAAATATTGAGATACTATTTTCTATGGTGGGGCAAATTAAGAACAAGAGAATGCCATCTTAAAATTAGAGGTAGGTTATTCAGGATCAAAATTAGGAAGCACTTTGCCACAGAGTAGTGAGCATTTGGAACAGTTTGTTGGAAACCCTGTGAATTCTGTGTCAAGTATAGCTATGAAATCTGAGTTCATTAGATTTTTGTCAGATAAGGGATTCAACAAACATCAAGCAAAGGCAGTAAAATGGAGGTGAGGTGCAGGTCAGCCTTGTTCTAATTGAATGGTGGAGCGGGCCCAAGGGGCTCAATTTCCTACACCAGTTCCTAATTTACCTATTCTCTATTGTATCTGCGAAGCTGCTTGATTGACTGCTCTGTGCTCAGAGACCTCTTTAAATTGTGATAAATGTAAAATCCAATCTTTGACTCACTCAAACCAGCAGGATGTCACATTATTGTAATGAGACAGATGAGGAAATGCCAAGTGAAATCGACACACTTTCCGCAAAGGAGGGAAAATCTGATGAGTATTCATTATTGTTCTCATAGAGCTGAAGACAAAGCTAGATGGGAAAAGATCAGGGTCCATTTAGTTTGCCTTCTGTCATCCTGGTTGTCACATGATGCAATAATAATTGAGTTATTGACAAGATAGCACTCAATCTCCATCAATTAGTCTACAGCAGACACAAACATCAACCAAGGAAAGGCACATCACTGGTGGAAAGCTTTGGAAACATTGGATAGGGCATGATTTTAACTCCATGCTTGTGAGTGGATTTTAAATAAGTTTACCATTTCACACTGTAGTTTCAAAGTCACATGTTTATCCGAAGCATTTAACACTTACCACTCATAATACCTCAAATTACTGATGAAATGTAAATGACATGTTAGAAAGCAACATTGTTAAATGCTGAGGAGAAGCCTTCATTCTCAGCAATGTTATGTGACATGGGCAAAGGAAGGCAAAATAGAAAGAAAGTGAATAAAGTGTGTAAATAGAAATGATCAACGCTGATAAATCTGGAAAAATATCCTCTTTAAAATCCTTCAAGATCCTTCAATGTCATGTAGACCTGACTGATATTTTCTTTTATTTTATACAGCCACATTTATTGTTATTAATCAATGGCTACATGGAATAAATTTACTTCAGCTGGGAAAGGCACTGATTATTACAGGAGTCTTCGTGGTATTAAAATAATTTGACAACTTAAGCCTGCAGAATGTAGCAACGTCCATAGCTTTCAAGATCACTATGGGGAGACGGGGATTGGGTAGAAACCAGTTGGTAATAAATTATTTGAAATAAATTACTAAAGCACAAAATTGCATATTTTGAATTGACTGAATCAACTGCAGCTACTGTGACGTCATTTTTTAATGTTTATTATCTGTTGTCAGTTTGGTTTTGGTTAACATTATGCTTTAAATCAACATATCCTTTAACTTATTAAAAAACAATGTAGTCATAATCTTTGCAGTGCAGATTGCTAGATTGCAATTTTGATTTCAGTTTTTAGACCTTTAAGCCTGCATTGTTAACCAACTTAGTACATTGCAATATGAAACAGACGCTAATTTCACAATCCATATTTACTGAAGGAAAATACTGTGTTATGAAGCATATTTGATTAAAGGAATGCAAGGGCAGAGACCTATCATCTTTGATACTGCAATATTGTGGTTATTCAGTATGCTAAATCTACAAGTTGTTAGATATTACTGTGATGGCACAGTTGAAATTGAACACCGCTGTTCCCGGAATGGTCACAAATGATTTTATAAATTTGTGCAAAAGTCCTCAATTTACCCTTTTGGGGCCAGGTTGAGATAAAGCATAGACCTGATATCTGTATTTAACAAGAATGACTACTTATTGCAAATAAATAGATTTTAATTGCAGATAAACGATCATGAACCATCAATATACAACTCTACTACTTAAAATGCTAACCTCCCTTCTAAACTCTTCTACACACACAACCACACATACACACACACAAATAAAATTCTAAAATGACTAGAAGTGGTGTTCTCAAGGACAGGGGAGCCCAGAACCAGGGATCACAGTCCAAGAATAGCTCTGAAACAAAAACAGAAATTACTGACAAAACTCAGCAGGTGTGGCAGCGTCTGTGGGAAGAAAGGAGAGTTATGACTTGAGTCTGGTGACTCTTCTTCAGAACTAAGGGTAGCTCTCTCTCCCCTAAGTTCCCCCTGACCCTAGCTGCCGGTTTACCCATCGAATGTGCGTATGTCAATAGGCCTTTTTGCCATCTGAGTTAATCCCAGTATTAGTGCGCTGAGATCATTGAGAGGTCCTTAACATCTCATTAGTTGCAGGGTGGAAAGGTTGACCACACACTAATCACCATCCCCAAAAATTAATTGGCCTTTCTGTTTGCTACTTCTGGGAGCACAAGATTCCAACTGAGGACAGTAGATTTTAAAAATTATGCTGTGATTATGGCAAAATTATTTAGGAATTAGACAGGCAAGCATGGAGATGTAACATAAGATTATTATAGTCTGTCAGTCACTTTCCTTTCACCAAAAGCTGAGTCTGTACATTCATAGCCTTTCTTCTGCACTACGCAATGAATTTCCATTAACTTAGCAACAAAGACAAAACAAGTTATGGAAATAAAACAATAGCTATTGCCTCTTCATAACCATTGAGCAAAACTGACCACTCCCATACGTAAATGAAGTAACCTTAGAATTAAATGTTCCAGAAACTCAGTGGGCTTCAGCAGTAGGCTCATAGCAAATTGGAAGCCTGTTTTAATGCTGAATCCTTTTTTTTAAACACCTGTTGAAGTAAGTGCAAAGGGAATTGGCGCCTGACATAAATTGGGCTGCCAATTTGCAATGAGCTGAATTTGTGCTACTGGCAAAGACCAATTGCACCACAATGTTATTAAAATAAACAAACAAAAGACATTGTTTACTTCTTCAAAATAAATCCTGCTTGTCACATTGTAAATATTGAAGATCAGCATAGCAGATATAAGTATCCAATGTGAAGCAAATGTGATTTTGCGTTACATAACAATATGAAATTTCTGTTGTTTTAAAAAAAAATGTTTATCATACTGATTGTTTTTGAAATTTTCATGTCATTTAAATATTTATTTTCCTGTGAACAGTGAATGGAACTCCAAGCAGTCAGCTGTCAACACCCAAATCCACAAAGTCATCCAGCTCCTCCCCGACTAGCCCCGGCAGCTTGAGAGCTCATAAGGTAAATAAAAACCTGCTAATATACTCAGAAGAGATTGTCTTTTGCTGAAAACCTCTGCACTGTCCAAAGACAAAAACATATGGGAGGATGGTTAAAGAAGGTATCATTTTAAAGAGCTATCAACCATGTATGGTGCAGCTTTTAACATGTGAATGTGTAGACACTGTATTCCACTGCATTTTGGAAGCCTGGGTTTCTTAATTTTCACACTTCTTTTGTCGTAAAAAGTTTTCTTGACAAGGCAAGTCATAATAATGTTCCAAGTCCTCAAAGATCTCTTCTCCATCATTAACTTTGACAAAATCATTGGGCTTGCATGCCATGACTGACTTGTTCTCTAACTACCCACTTGTTTTATATCTTTGACTGTTGATGTGTTTGAGACTAGAAACTGTGGGAAATTGTGACCATGGACCAACATCCTGCTACCACAGTTATTGCGGAGCCTTTCGGCTGAGGGTGCCACAAGAACTGTATCTGCAATCATCCACTATAGCACGTATAACTTCTGTCTAATCATTATCCCCTCTTGTCCCTCTCCCTAATGATTTTAGTCTCTTCTCCACTATCATCAACTAATCCATTCTAGTTTTGGATAAATGAATGTTGGTGAGAGTGTGATCAATTAATTTCGTGAAAGTGTTTTAAATATTTTAAACAAAAGGAAAGCAAACTAGACCTGCAGTTGAGTAATAATGTGACGTTGGTCAAAGTTCTGATTATTATAAGTCAAAAGAAATAAACTTAATTTCAGTTGGAAATTTTACGAAGATGTGTAAATAAGGTCAGAGCAGGGACATCAACTTCATAAAGAGTGTGAAAGAGAGCAGGGACAGTAACCTCGTAAAGAAAAGCCTGGACCTGTATGAGGAGGGCAGCAGCAATGGGAGATGAAAACTGAAGAGAGAAAGCTCCTTTCACCCTACTTTTACTAGTCACAGACGTGTGACATCTTGGGAAAACAGGTATGTGATTTGTGTGCATTCTTCCATTTCTCTTTTGATTGACCAAATCAAAATGAAGAGGTGATATCATAGTTGAAGAGTACGATTAAGGAATTCACTTTTAAAATATTTAACACCTAATTTAGTTGATTGAATAAAAGAGAGATGATTGGACAGGTGATGTGTTGCAGCTGTAATATATGGGAGCTGGTGGACAGCAGCATAATCTATGGTGACCACATCTGCCGCATGTATTGGCCACCCAAGGAACTTTGCATCAAAGTTGATGGGCTAGAGTCTGAGCTGCGGACACTGCAACACGTTTGGAGGCGCGGATGAACCTGGACACTTTCAAAAGAAAATCAAACCCCTTAGATAAATTAGTCAAATTTGGTCCATGGTTGGGGATAGGAGGGCATGACTACAAGTGAGCTAGGTATGGCGATCCAGAATTTAACTTTGGAGGAACCTCAGAAAGTGCATGTGTTTGAGAGGTTTAAGGTTTTTGCTCCCAGTGTGGATGAGGGCTCAAATTGCAGAGAGGGTGAGTAAATTGACCTAGCACCAAGCTCCAGAGCTACATTCAAGTGGATGGAGAAAATGGAAATGTAGTTGTAAAAGGGGTTAGCGTTGTTAGAAGAATATATACTGTTTTCTGCAGCAAAAGCAGAAGATTCTGAAGGCAGTCTTTCTTACTTGGTGCTAAGTTTCAGGATATCTCATTTTGGGCTGGAGAGGAATTTTCTGCAGGAGGGGAAGATCCAGTTGTTGTGGTCCAGGAAGGTGCCAGCAATGTGGGTTGGACTAGGAAAGAAGTTCTGCTGAGGGATTATGAGGAACTAAAGTCTAAATTTAGAAAGCAGAATCACAAAGGTAGTAATCTCTGGATATTATATGCACCACATGCAAATTGTCATAGAGCAAATAAGATTTGAGTGTTAAATGCATGGCTCAAAGATTGGTGAGGAAGAAATGGGATTCGACTCAGTGAGCATTGTCACCAGTACTATGGAGAGGATTATAGTTAAGGATCCTGTAGTGGTAGCAATCACAACATGATGGAATTTCACATTCAGTGGGAGAGCAATTCAGGTCACAAACCAGTGTCCTTGACTTAAAAAAGGGCAATTAGTGAGGTATAAGGAAAGAGTTGAATAATCTGGACTGGGAAAATAAACTAACAGAAAGTCAGTGAATAAGCATTGGCAGACGTTTAAGCTGATATTTCATAAAGCTCAACAAAAAATTATTCCAGTCAAAAAGAATGACTCAATAAGTAGGGCAAACCACCGATGTCTAACAAAATTGATCAAGCAGCGTAATGAATCAAAAACAAAGGCATGTAAAGGAGAAAGTTTATTATGAAAGTAAATTGACAGGAAATATAAAGACAAACAGCAAGAGCTTCTAAGGGGTGTATAAAAAGAAAGAGAGAAACTAAAGTAAGTGTGGGAGCCCTGGAGGATGCAACTGGAGAATTAATAATGGGGACCAGGAAAATGGACGATAATTTAAACATTACTTTACATTAGTCCCTACAGTGGAGACCAAGATAATGTACCCAAATTTGCTGACGATATAAAAATTGGTAAGGGTATGTTGTGATGAAGATCTAAGGAGTGTGCAAGGGGATACAAATGGATTGAGTGAATGGGCAAAAGTTTGGGAGATGAAGTTTAATGTGGGCAAGTGTGAGACCATGTACTTTGGTAGGAAGAATAAAAGGTCAGACTATCATTTAAATGGGGAGAAGCTCCAAAAATGTGCAATATTGTGAGATCAGGGTATTCTTGAGCACGCAGTTGCACCTAGTAATTAAGAAGGCAAATGGAATTTTGGCCTTTATTGCTAGGGTTGGAGTTTAAAAATGGGCAAATTTTGTTACAACAGTACATGTTGGTGAGGCCTCATCTGGAATACTGTGTATAGATTAGGTCCCTATATTTAAGAAAGGATGTACTGGTAGTTCGAAAGAGACTCACCATTTGAACCTGTGATGAAGGGATTGACTTATCGAGAACATCTGAACAGGTTAGGTTTTTATTTATTAGAGTTCAGAAGAATCAGGGGTGATCTTATCGAAACATACAAGTTTCTGATGGGTTTCAACAGGCTAGATGTTGAAAAGTTGTTTGCACTCGTGTGGGACATAGGGGACATAGTTAAAGAATAAGGGGACACTCATTGAAAGCTGAGACACATAGGAGTTTCTTCTCTGCTGGTTGAATTTTCAACCCCTGAGAATTGTGGAGGTTAGATCACTGGAATTATTTAAAGAGGAGGTAACTAGATTCTTGGAATATTTCTGAGATGAAGGCTGCGATAACCTGGCAAGAAAGAGGAGGCCTGCAGGTGATCAACTATAAATTTACTAAATGGTGGAGCAGGTTGAGAGGCCAAATGGCTGTACTTCTGCTCCCATTTCTTACATTCTTATGTTCAGGAGATATGTTAACATTGCATACACTTAAATATTTAACTCTATAATCTCAATATATCCTTTAAATTTTAACAGACCATAAGATATAGGAGCAGAAGCAGGTCATTCAGCCCATCGGGTCTGCTGCACTGTTCAATGAGTTCATTACTGATTTGATAATCCTTAACTCCACTTTCCTTGGTGACACTTGTTTCCCTTACTGATTCAAAATCTATCTATCTCAACCTTGAATATACTTAATGACGCGGCATCCACAACCCTCTGCAGTAAAGAATTTCACAGATTCACTATCCTCAGATGAAATTCCTCCTCATCTATGTTTTAAATTATTATCCTTTTTCTGAGATTATTCCCTCTGATCTGTGACTCTCCCATAAGGGGAAACAACCTTTTAGCATCTAAATTTCAAATTCTCATAGAACCTTGCTTGTTTCAGTCTTTAGACCCATTTTTTTCTGTAGCACATTTTCCTATAGTGATAGCAGATGTATGTATTTCCTGTTCTCTTGTTGCCCCTTCATTATTCAGTAATTTTGGAATGTTGTTCGTGTCTTCTCATGTGAAGACTGATGCAAAATATTTATTAAATTCCAATGCCATTTCCTAGTTCCCTATTATCATTACCCCAGCCTCAGCCTCTAAGGGGCCTAGTTTCACTTTTGCCTGTCTCTTTCTTTGTATATATTTAAATCTTGTATACACAGTTTGCGTACCAAGTCACTGACAAGTTGCACTTCTGCAAATGTAAAACTTTTGATCTTTAAAGAAGTTCTAGCTTCTATAGATAACATTACATTTCCATCATTAACGTCAATCCATTTTAATTCTGAAAATAAATTGTAATTTTAATAGTTAGCACGTTATTGGGCTGAAATTGTTCTGTGGGGAAAAAAACACAATTACAAATAACAAGTGGGTAGGGTGTAAGATTCAGGAGTTCTCACCCTGTGATTGGTGGACTGGACAGGGGAAGGAGTTTTGTTAAAATACCATGGAGTCAGTTTTGTGCTTTACTGGCTGGGTCAAATAAAGGAAAATGTGGTGTGGAAGATCACGAATAGGGAACAAAAATCATTTGATATTAGCTACCATTACAGTGAATGGGTGGAAAATTTAGAGGATCATTTATTTGTGAGAACTTCTTCCATCCAGGTTTCCCTTCCTGCAGTGCTCTGTGGCAACGCTTAATGATCAGTCAGTAAAGACCAAAGATTTTTTAGTTACTGCATTACAAGATGCATGAAAACATAGGCTGGATAAATTGTTCTTCATATGATTGAAACTGGAAAAACTAGTAGGATAATTATTGAATAAACAACAAAGATTTCTTGATATTTGTATTTTGCAAATTGTATATGGACAAAAGGATACAGAAGAACACCCAAAACAGTTCTTACTTTTCTTGAAAAAAACTTAACAGTGCAGTTTTTTTTTCAATCTTTATTTTCCCATTCTTCATTATATCTTTCTGCAACTAACTTAGTGAACTGGCAACCTTTTCCAAACTTGAGAAATGCTTAAGAGTGGCACAAGATGATTTTCCATCAGTTTTATTGCCCTTCTCTGGACTTGTCGTCTCTTTGACAGCACAATAAAGATTTGGAACTTAACATGTAGGAACCTATAAATGAAAACCTTAACACTGTCATGAATATACTTATTCAGCTCTGTGTCCCCTCTAATTTGCTACAGTTGAGATTGCTCCCCATTCATAACTCAGTACCTGTTTAGAGATTGCTGTCATTGATTGTTCTCTGGAGGGCTCGCGGTGTCAATTAGAAATATTATGAGTCACAGGAAATCAGCTATGTGACCCAATAGATTAGATGTTTTTATGTACTAAGTGCTAATTAACATGGAAATTTTGGCATTTAATGTTAAGAAAGAATGTCAGTAATATATATTCACTTTATAGTCGCCCCCATCATAGAAAATAGAGATATGAATCCGCAATTTTCCTCTTCTGAGCTCAGAAGCCCATGAATTTATAGCTCATCATAACTATATTGGGCAGTAAACCATGAGATGGCAAGCTCTCTTATTAGAATGTGTGCAAAATGTGTTGGTTGTTTTTCATCCTCATGAAAACGAGGCCTTCAGATCTCCCTTCTTGCTGATCAGGGATGGCTCCTTAGAGAATTCTTGTGCATGAGTGTAGCATTTACTTTGTGCTGCTGCTTCAAGAAGAGTTCAGTTCCAAAAGCAGCAGTTTACATCATTACATTATCATGGTGTAACCAAAATCTGTGCTGCCATTTGCATCAGCACTGGGGATGTTAGCTGCAAATAGCAAATGATCCAAGTTTAAACAGTTCATGTTGAAACCAACAGGGAAATTGTGAAATTCACCTGCTCTTCCACATGTATTGTGTTACACTACTACAACCACTTATTATAGTGCGTGGTGTTCCTTTCAAGAGTAACATCCATTTCACTGAAAACAATTGGATGTGAAATACAAGTCTAGAAAGTGACAGCTCCAAAAACTGGAAACGTGTTATTATCATTGACAGCATTCATTAGTATTGACATTCAACAAGCGCTGATCCTTTGGCTCATTTTTAAGGCATGGCAGCATGATATCTTATTTGATTCTAGTGATTACTGTGTCTTTAAGTAACTGTTTTGGTAAAACAGAACTTGAGTTAAAAGAAAAGAAACTGTGGATGCTGGAAATCAGAAACAAAAACAGAAATTGCTGAAAAATCTCAGAAGATCTTGCAGCATCTGTGTACAGCAATTAGAGTTAATGTTTTGTTTGCGGTGACCCTTCTCCAGAACTCGAGTAAAAAGAATAAAGGTAAATGTTGATAAATGTCAGCTCAAGCTTGCAGCAGGTGAATTATAATGTGTGACAACCCTACAATACAGAGATCCCAGAAGATATTATTGACTGTGACGGATTAAATAATCAGGAATAATTTACTGGCTTTATCTGAAGTATTGAGATTGTTTCAACACTGATCTTGAGTTTTCTGCCTCAAGCATTTTTACCTTATAACGGACTCTAGACAACCTACTTAATGTCCTGGAAAGAAAAATTCAACTCTTTGCTCCATAATTGGCAACAGGTTCTGGAGGATTCTTCATGCACTTTGTACAGGAAACAGTAGAAACAGATAGTGGAGGTCAGTGTCAGAAGCCCAGTCCCAAGGACCTGGACACAAGTGATCAAGGGTATTGAATGCATTTTCAAATGCCTTATCAAACCAACTGCAGCAGTGTTGTTAAACTTCAGTTCATCACACTCTGTCCACTCTACCAATAATCTCTATCAGTTAGGACTCATACCTGACATTGACATGCTTGACCCTTGCATACTTTTCACTGTTGAGAACCTCACATCTCTCGACTTGCATTTTCTGCCCGCTATCCAACAGCCACATCATGCAAACATATTGCAGAACACACGCTGATGTACTTGCCTTTATCCTGTATGACAAGTTGGACACGGATGTTCATTGGAGGGGCAAAGTGCATTTGTGTATTCTGACCCTATGTATAAAATGGTGTTGGTTTTTATCAGGGTGTCCATTGCTGAAGTAGTGGTCAGTGGACATACTGAAACCTTTAAAGATGATGGTTTCCTCATGCTTACTTCTCCTCAGATCCCACTTTGCCATGACCACATACGAACCTCTGATTCTCAAGCTGCAGATGGCCTAAGCACGGAGCTTCTCCCCATCCTCAGATCTCAAACTTACTCATGTAACTTTGTCTGTTTGGACACCTGAGATGTGCAACCTGACTAGACAATGCACAGACATTCAAGAAGATAAAACCAGTCCTGTCCTTTGTATGTCTTATTATTTTATACTTCCTTCATGAATTCAGTATCCACTAAAGCTCACAGCAACAGCTGCAACTCCAGCAACAGTACCCTAAGTGCCTGGTGGTTAGTTCCTCAATTGCACATGTACAGTGTTTGTTTAAAATGATATCGCCACATAAGTTGCATGCAGCAGTGTTAATGTCACTGCTTAAATAAAAATCGAAAGAACTGTGGGTGCTGTAAATCAGAAGCAAAAATAGAGATTGCTGGAAAAGCTCAGCAGGTCTGGCAACATCCGTGGAGAGAATCCACTCTGATTTCTCTGCCAGACCTGCTGAGCTTTGCCAGTGATCTCTATTTTTGTTAATGACACTGTTTTCTCTGCTTTGCACTGGAGAGTAGCTCAGGGAGAGAAATATGTTGTTTCACCATCCCAGTGATCTGCTGAATTATATTTCACATGCCAGCATGACTTTTATTCTATGCATATTGCATGTGTGCATGGTTTGTTCACTGGAATAATCAACCATATGTTTAGCAGATAAATCTTGGAGACACGAGCCACGCATTATTATTGGTAATAATAATATTGGCAAGTGTGGATGGAACAGAAGGCTGCTGGACAATAAAGGCATCACGACCACTGCCAGGATGTTTGGCATTGACCTGTACAATCCTCTATGTATGGTCGCTCATCATTTGGACAGTGAGGAAGTGTAGTCCAGTTCAGTATAGGTTAGAATTGATATGCAGTGCCTGAAAAGCAATGTGTATGGAGTCAGTGATACCCTGCACCATGAAAACATGTGCAAACCTAGCAACAAACCACATGGTTTGTCCACCTGTTTCTCTCTGGCAAGGAATAATGAAATTTAGCTAGCTCTCAACGAAAAGAAAGGCTCAATGATCTCTCTCATACAAGAATTAAATGGAAGATGTTGTAAATATCTCCATCTCCAGCTAAACTAGGAGCACTTGCATAACGTTCATGATCACAATCACCCTCATTACCATTGACAGTGATGTTCTTGCTGTACTCTGGGGTTGCGGATGTAAATGCAGCACATAGCAGATTTCAGTGAAGGTGCTCTAACTAGAGCATTAATATTGCACACAGTGTTTCTTGGTGAGGTTCAAGTGGATTACTCCCCGAACACCCTAGATAGATATGTCCTTCTGCTGAAAGCCCTGCTCCTCTCCCTCCCCCACCTCCTAGCAGGAATGTTTGTCAATGTATCCACGTTGGTGAGCCACTGCTTTGTGTAGAACCTTTAAAATATGAGAGAACTCCTTAAATATGTCACACCACTCCCTGTAGACTTTAATAACTTGCAAAAACTATAGAAAGTACAAGTTATAAGTGAAGAAAGGAACTAGCAGCCAACTTGTATGCTGTTAATACAGTGGGATATCTTTTGCTGCTGCTTAGCAGTTGTTCATTTGTTAAGGTTAAGTGGAGTCATTGGCTAGTGCATTGAGCGCCAAAAGGACACCACTGGTGTCAAATCAACATCAGAAGACCACTGATAACACAATCTGTCTGCTCTGCACACTTAAGGCAGCCATTCAGTGCTCTCCAGAATATGGTTTTCAAACTGACATGCTTCAAAATTTGCCCATAATCTGCAGTGCTGCTTTGTACAACATACAGCAGGCTATAATGCCCAACTAATGGGTGCTACCAATCCAAATTTCATGCCATTGATGCCACCAATTTAATTACTTATAACGTTATAAATGTATGTATTTATTCAGACTAATATTTTGTTTCATCAACCTGAAAATCCAATCTTTGTGTCAATGCATTTTTGTACTAATACTGTGTAATTTTAATGCATCGGTAATTGCAAAGGATTATAATGTGAGCCTCTAGCCATAATTATATTTGCACAAAGCATTAAAATTAAGATATCAGATGAAAGTCTAATTTTAAACTTCCTCACAGTTAGTTTTCTATTGCCCCAGCTACTGAAGAACCTACCCTGACACTTCTACATCTCCTGAGATGCCATTAGAACTGAATTATGATAAAGTGCTTTCATATTACAGGACCACTTCGGGATGCAGGTCTGCCGTAATAACAATAAAGAACCTAAGCAAATTTTACAACAGGACACTGTTGCTTGAGACGTGTTTAATCAATTGTGCCTGTAACCTTTTTGTGTCATCCCATTCACCCATCTTGATAAGCTGCATTGTCTCCTGATACAACAACATTTTCCTGCCTGCCTTCCAATTCCCCCATAGCCTCACCCCTCCCAATCACTCCACCCTCCTTTTATCCTACAAACATCTCTGTGCTGTTCCATTCTGTCCTCTTCCACATCTGTGATTTCTCTTGTTTCAGGGCTGTGCATTCAACTGCCAATAAAACAAGCTCTGGAATTCCCTGGCTAATATTCTCCCTTACTTTTTCTTTACATCTCTATTTAAACCTGTCTCTTTTAGACACCTGTTCTAGTATCACTTAATGTAGAGCTGTATCAAATATTATATGGTTTTTTAACTCACTTGTGGAATATGGCATCATTGGCTGTGTCAGTATTAATTGCCCATCCTTGAGAAGGTGATATTGGTGGATGTGGCGCCATTCAAGCAGACTGCTTTGTCCTGGATGGTGTCAAGCTGCATGAGTGTTGTTGGAGCTGCACTCATTCAGGCAAGTGAGGAATATTCTGTCACGCTCCTGACTTGTGCCTTATGAGGTGAATTACTCACTACAGAATTCCAAAGCCCTGACCTGCTCTTGCGGCCACAGTATTTATATGGCTGGTCCAGTCCCATTCTGATTCACGGTAATCTGCATAATGTTGATAGTGGGGGGATTTCAGTGGTAATAACACCATTGAATGTCAAGGGGCAATGGTTAGATTGTATCTTATTGGCAATTGTCAATGTCTGGCATTTGTGAGACACAAATGTTACTTGCGACTTTTCAGATCAAGCCTGGGTATTGTCAGGCATTTGAACATGGACTGCTTTAGTAACTGAGAAGTTGCAAATGGTTCTGAACTTTGTGCAATCATCAGCAAATATCCCCACTTCTGAACTTATGATGGATGGATGGTCTTTAATAGAGCAGCAGAAGATAGTTGGGCCCAGGATATTACCCCGAAGAACTCCTGAAGCAATGCCCTGGAGCTAAGATGACTGACTTCCAACAACCACAGCCATATTCCTATTTACGAGGTATGAATCCAACCAACAGAGTTTCTCTCTGATTCCCATTGACTCCAGTTTTGTGAGGGCTCCTTGACATCATACTTCGTCAAACTATGGCCTTGATGTCTCATCTCCACTGCGGAATTCAGCTCTTTTGTCAATGTTTGAACCATGTCAATGTGGCCAACAAATGAGGTCAGCAGCTAAGTGGCCCTAGCGGAACCCAAACTGGGTGTCAGTGTGCAGGTCATTGCTGAACTGGTGCTGCTAAATAGTACTGTTGATGGCACCTTCCATCAGTTTACTGATGATTGAGAGTAGACTGATGGGGTGGTAATTGACCAGGTTGGATCTGTCCAGCTTTTTGTGTACAAGAAATGCCTTGGCAGTTTTCCACATTGTCGGGTAGATGCCAGTTTTGTAGCTATACTGGAATAACTTGGATCAAGATGTGGCAAGTTCTGGAGTCTTCAGTACTATTGATGGAATGTCATTAGGGTCTATAGCCTTTGCAGTATGCAGTGCCTCCAACTGTTTCTTGAAATCACGTGGAGTGAATCGAATTGGCTGAAGACTGATACCTATGATGCTGGGAACCACTGGAGGAGGACAAGATGGATCAACAATTCGACTCCACAAGGACTATGAGGTAATCACTCTTAAAAGATACTGTCATGGACAGATGCATATGCAGCAGACAGATTAGTGAAGACGTTGTCGAGTATGTTTATCCCTCCTGTTGGTTCCCTCACCTCATGCTCCCAACCCAGTATAGCAGCTGTGTCCTTCAGGACCTGACCAGCTCGATTAGTGGTGCTGCTGCCGAGCCATTCTTGAGGATTGACATTGATGTACCCAACCAGAATGCATTCTGTGCCCTTACTGCTCTCAGTGCTTCCTCCATGTGTTGCTCAACCTAGAGGAAAGTTGATCATCAGTCAAGGGAGAATAGTACATCGTAATCAAGAGGACATTGCCTTGCCCATCTTTGAACTGGTTTTTGTTAAGACTTTCTGGTGTCTAGAGTCAATGTTGAGGACTCACAGGGCAACTGTCTCCCAATTATATTCACAGTGCCACCATCTCTCCTGGGCCTGTCCTGTCAACATACAGGACATAGTGAGTGCTGGTGATGTGGTGATTGTAAAGTATCATTCTGTAAGTATGAAAATATCAGACTCCTGCTTGACTTATCTGTGAAACAGCTCTCCCAAATTTGGAACTAACCCCTAAATGTGAATAAGGAGGACTTTGCAGAGTTAAAATGGCTGTTTTTGCTGATATGATTTCTGGTGTTGAGGTTGGTAACTGGTGTGTCAGTTTTATTTGTTTATCCTTGTCCATTTCAGAGGGCAGAAATGAGTCAACCACCTTGTTGTAAAACTGTTAAGGATGATGGTGTCCATCCCTAAAGGACATAAGTGAGCCAACAATGGTTTCTTGGTTGTCATTAGACCGGTAATTCCAGATTTTTAACAGCCATGGGCATTTTCCCCACTATATGCCATGGCAGGATTCAAACCTGGGTCTCCAGAACATTAATAATCTAGGGATAATACAACTAGGCTATCACCTTCCCAATAAGCATCTGTAAAATTTATTGGGACATTTTTGGCAAATTATTGTGACAGTAGGTCATCAATTAAAATGTTAACTCTGTTTCTGTCTCTGCAACTGCAGTCTGACATGTGAGTATTTCCATTATATTCTGCTCTTATTTGAGATTTCCAGCATCTGCAATATATTGCATTCATCTTGTTATTGTTGCAACCTTGGACTGCTTTACAGCAGTTTGGTAAAGTAATTGCTGTCTAAAATTCAACAGGTTTAAAATGTTTATTCCCTGATTTCCATACAGAAGCAGAGTATGTGATTAAGGTTGTAGTAGTATCACTGAGGAGTTACTGTTCAGTTGAGGTTAATTATCACATTTATGGCAGCACAAAAACTAACAACTTCAATTAAATGTGAGAGGAAAAGAATCTGCTTTAGTACTGAATCAATCTTAACAGGTCTAATGAAACACCTTCTACGTTATGTTTTGAGTGTAGAAAATCATTAGCTTGTCTAGATTTGAGTTGAATGAACAATTAACAACTGCCTTTACTTTCTGTCCTTTTGAAGCAATTTATTTTTTTAAACAGTAATGTGCATATGTGAGAAGGGCTCACATTTTAAAGCAGAGGAGTTTATTTTAGGACTGTTCACAAAAATTCCAAATTTGGCTTTGTTCTTAAGAGTGTCGGCTCAGTGATGTCAGTTTCTCATTTCAAACCTTTTTGTTTTTTTACTTGCCCACATTAGAACAGCATTTACACTTCAAAAGTATTTCATTGGCTGTAAAGCACTTTTGAGTTGTATAGTGCTTTTCATGGCCACTGGACAAATGAAAATTTTTTGTATTTTAACACAATGTAAAGGAAAAACAGCAATTCATTGCGCAGTGAATTCAGAAGAGATAAATGTAAGATGAGTATGTTTTTATGGTTAATGTAGGCTAGCTGTTTTGTAAAAATTCGTAAACCTGCAATGAAGATCAGCACTTTTGATGTAGCTCATGGGGTATCTCACTACACTTGGAAATACAGGTTATATTTACATTTAATGTCAACATTCTCTGATGCATAAGTAAAACAAAGATCTGCGGGTGCTGGAAATCTGAAACAAAAACACAGATTGCTTGAGAAACTCAGAGGTCTGGCACCATCTATGGAGAGAAAGCAGAGTTAACATTTCAAATGACGGGTCTATTCTGAAGAAGCATCACAGGACTCGAAACATTAACTCTGCTTTTTCTCCATGTGATTGCCTGGTGCAAGCCGCCTGAGGATTTTGCATGATTTCAAACCTGTTAGTTTAAGTATGGTGGGAGGGCCTTAGACAGTAGCTTTCCCTGTTGAGCCTTTGCAGCAACTGCATCAAGCTAAGGTTGGCCCTCAACATGAAATGCACCTTGGAATGTGGCAATCTCCAACATTTGTTCATTGGCAACTCTTTGCATTAGAAGACCAGCAGGTTTAGGGAAGACTAAAGAGCGACTTTCATTAATTGATGTTTTCCAGCGACATTTGATGTTGATTTTGGTGTACGTCATTGGGAAAAGCCCAGAGAGCACTGAATCTGGATTACAGAACTGATTTAATAAAA
Organism: Rhincodon typus; assembly: GCF_021869965.1. Classification (NCBI taxonomy): domain Eukaryota; kingdom Metazoa; phylum Chordata; class Chondrichthyes; order Orectolobiformes; family Rhincodontidae; genus Rhincodon; species Rhincodon typus. The sequence goes on along the minus strand of NC_063332.1, from coordinate 130,946,980 downwards.
ACAGCTGCATTTCTTTCTTTTCTTTGAAGAAGGAAGTAAGCCAAGGTCTCTTTTCTCCTACAGCTGCGCAAAGTATCTGAAGAGGAGGTCCTTTCTCAGCTAAGCTATAATTTTGGGGTGGTTTCAAAATTCTGGGGCTGAGGCATTCTGCTAAATGGCTTTTAACACTCTGTTCAGAGACCCATTTAATATAACCCAGCATCTCCTACTTCTGCATGATTTCAAGGATGCTACATATGACCACTCTGATTAAATGTGTTTTTCTGCACCAGTTTTTCCATGAAAACAGGTGCAGCACAACTCAGTGAAGTGTGGTTAGACGCATCCTTTGCAACAGCAGAGACAGAACCTTAGCAAAGCAATGCAGTGACATTTGGCGTGATACTTAATTTAGATGTTGAGGACTTGACCCACTAGCTGGTGAGTCAAAGAGAGCACCCCATTGCCTACATTTGGGAAGGCCTGCCACGTAATATGTCTATTAGGTACTTCCTGGGATCAAAGACACCGTGGGTGGAAATGTTCAGCAGCACCACAGGGGAAGTGGTATTTGCTATTGGTAGTGTATCCACCTGTGGCTGAGGATCATCAATGGACCATGGCTACAGTTGAATTGTTTCTTATATTCGGGCATTTTATATTTGGGCATTATTGACTGGACCAGTATTTATTGTCAGTCTCTAGTTACCGTTCGAGAAGCCTTCTTGAACCAATACAGCCCATGTGCTGTAGGTAGATCCACAACGCTATTAAAGTGATAATGTAAGGTATTGAATTTGACCAGAAGACCACATCTTTTGCCTTCCTTAGCCTAGACACAGTTCCTTACTGACTTGAATGGATGTGCTTCAGCATCTCTTTTCCCACCTCCTTGGGGAAAATTATTCTATTTCCTTTGTCCAAGATGCCATCTTGAGCATAACTTCATTTGAGTATACCCAGGGGTCTCTTACAGCAACAGATGTGTCATTGATGCTTTTAGGCCAATCTTTCATCATTACTTCCTGCAACACATGGAGAGTTGCATTTTGTTGAATAGTTAGCTTGATTTAAGCATGACACTTGTTTTTCAGATTCAGTGTCTTTGTTGGACAGATGACATCCAGATTATGTTGACTTGTTGCTTTGAATTTTCCAGATTCAATAAAATATGCTGTCTTAGCATCTTCAACTTTCTTCACAGTGAGTGCTGCTCGTGGCAGCATATTGGGTCTGCCCATCTGCTTCCCTTGCATGTATATCACATTGAGATAATACATTTGCGAACAAAGTACAATTCTTTGTATACACTTTGGAGGAGATGGAAACAGCTTGAGAAGATGCTTTGAAATGGCTTGTGGTTGGACTCCATTGCCATGTTGTTTCTTTCTTGCTGTTTCTTTCAATAGCTGGCTCTCTTATGACCCTGAAAATTCACACATTTTCAGCAGTAGCACTCTGACACCATGTTATGGAGACATACAGCAACGAAACAGACCCTTCGCCCCAACCTGTCCATGCCAACCAGGTTTCCTAAACTGAAGTAGTCCCATTTGCTTGTGTTTGACCCATAATCCTCTGAACCTTTTCTATCCATGGACCCGTCCAAATGTCTTCTAAATGTTTTAATTGTACCCACCTCTACCGCTTCCTCTAACAGCTTGTTCCATTACAGCACCACACTCTTTGTGAAAAAGTTGCCCCTCAGGTTCCTCTTGAACCTTTCCCCTCTCATCTTAAACCTATGCCCTCTAGGTTTGGACTCCCCACCCTGGAGAAAAGACTTTATTTAGCTATTTATCTTATCCGTGTTCCTCATGATTTGATAAAGCTCAGGAAGGTCACCCCCCATCCTCCTCCACTCCAGGGAAAAAGGAAAAAAGGCTCAGCCAATCCAGCGTCTCCATGTAACTCAAACCTTCGAGTCTCGGTAACATTCCTGTAAATCTTTTGCATGCTTTCCAGTTTAATAACATCATTCCTGTAGTGATTGTAACAAAGACATCCATGTGGACCTCATAGAATATGAGTTCCCTGATTGGGGCTGTTAATCTGGTACAATTAGGGAGCCCTGGCTGCTAGATATAAACAGGAATATCAGACATTCTGTTCACTCTGAGAGCTGCCTCTGAGGAAGTGGATCAGTTTCAAGGGCTTCCCATGTGTAAATAAAGGATGACTGGGGGCAGGATACCAGCCTCTGTGGAGTTATTTCACTTCCTATAGCAGGGCGACCAGAACTGCACGCTGTGCTCCAAATGTGGCCCCACCAATGTCTTGTACAGCTGTAAAGTGATGTCCCAATTTGAGTACGCATTGTTCTGACTGATAAAGACAAGCATGCTAATACCTTCTTCACGACCACATCTACTTGTAACGCCACTTTCGAGGAAATACATACCTGCACCCAAGATCTCTCTGTTCAATAACTCTCCTACAAATTCTTAAATAATGACACTACATTAGCCACTCTCCAGTTTTCTGGCACCTCACCCATGGCTGTTGATGATACAAATATCTCTGCTCCGGGTCCTGTAGTTTCTTCTCTAGCTTCCCAAAATGTGCTGGGATATACTTGATCAGGTCCTGGAGATTTATCTACCTTTATGCATTTTAAGAACTCCAGTACTTCCTCTTCTGTAATGTGGAGTCTTTTCTCTATTTACTTCCCTAAGTTCGCTAGCTTCCTTTTTTTTTCTTTGTTAAATTTCAACGAGAAACAGTCGTTTCGGATTTCACCCATCTCCTGTAGCTTCACACATAGAAGATCTTATTAATCTTTATTCTAGTTACTCATTTGCCCCTAATCATCAATGAAATGGCTGAAGCTGGTTGGGTCTAGGACAGTACCCTGAGGAACTCCCACAGAGATGTCCTAGAGCTGAGATGACTGCGCTGACTGTTGTGACTGTACTGGAACGGCTTGGCAAGAAGAGCTACAAGTTCTGGAGCACAAGTCTTCAGTACTATTGCAGAATGTTGTCGGGATCCAGGGCCTTTTGCAGTATTCAGTTCCTCTGATCGTTTCTTGATGTCACATGGAGTAAATTGAATTGGCTGAAGACTGGCATCGGTGATGCTGGGGACCACCAAAGGAGGCCGAAATGGATCATCCACTCAGCACTTCGAACTGCATACTTATTTTTTGTACTGATGAGCTGGTCTCTTCCATCATTGAGGATGAAGATATTTGTAGAGCCTTTTCCTCCAACTAGTTGTTTAATTGGCTACCATCACTCACGCCTGGATGTGGCAGGATCTTAGATCTGATCCTTTTGGTTGTGGGATTGCTTAGCTTTGTCTATCACTTGCTGCTTGCACTACTTGACATGCAGGTAGTCCTGTTTGGTAGCTTCACGAGGTTGATACCCCATTTCTAGGTTCCTCGGTGCTGCTCCAGCCTCATGTTCAGCTCAAGCAAAACAGTCAGGACAGAAGAAAACTCGTCCTCATGGTTCAGAACTTAGTTCATGAAAAAGCACCAAAAATAAATGGCTTTAATTTTTCAGACAGGAAGGCATCCTACAAGGCTATTGATGCAAGAGTTGAAGGAATACATGTTCAGAGGCAAGTGACATGTAGTTTAGCAGTTTAAGGGCCTCATGAAGAAACATTAGCTCAAGGAAACAGCATCCACTGAATGTAGACCTTTGCCAGAAAGAAACAATGTACAGCCATGCTCACTGAACAAGGAACTTTAAAGTGGAAACAGGGTGACTTTTACTGAGTGTCAGTAAAGTTGTTGTTGAAGGCAAAAGGATTGAATCTTTATTTCTGATATTTGCAATAAGAACATTTCAAGGAGTTCTTATGTGGTCTAAAAGTTTGTTTTGTTTCCCCTTTGTTGTGTAATTCCATTGATGTTATTCTCCAGCAAGAACATTGGCAGCCTCTTGTGAATGTTTCAAAACTGATCACAATGGTAAACAAATTACAAAAATAAAACTTATGATCTCACTCCCAGAAGCTCAGTTTGGAATCTGTCTTGTCCATTATTAACTGTTAGCTGGGATTATAACACTACTTCCATGTCAATAGAAGACTGTTGGATTTCCTTTTATGTTAGATGCCACTTTTTCTTATATTCTGTGTTGCTTTATTTGCTTTTTCAATTCCACTGTGAACTTGCTACATTCAGCCTGGTTCTCAATAGGTTGTCCACCTGACAACTGTCATAAGCACACTTTCGGCTTTATCTTACTTTTTATTTCCTTGGTTATCCAGGAAACTCTTTCGTCTTTACTTTCCTTTTATGGGAATATACCTTGACTGTACTTGAACGCTCTCCTTTACAAAGGTAGCTAATTGTAAATTTACGATTTGTCTGCTAACCCGTGATTCCAATTTATCTGAGCTAGATTACTATTATCCCATTGAAGATTAATTTTCCCAGCTAATTATTATTGTTTTTGATTCTTCCTTCTCCTTTCTCATAGCCAGTACAAACCTTATGATACAAAAAGCACTGTCACCACAATGTTCCATACTGACTTATGATCTGTTTGCCTATCTCTGCCTTTTACATTACCATTATCCCAGTCTATATTTAGATAATCAATATCTATGATAATTTTATAATTTACATCTGCAATTTCCTTGCACATCTTTCCCTTTACATTTTTCCCACTAGATAGAGAGCTATAGTCGACATCAATCATTGCAAGTGTGTCCTTTTTCCTTCCTTCACTCTCGCCAAATTAATTCAGTCCTTTTTGAAGAAGGATCAATGAACCTGAAACATTAACTCTGTTTTCTGTCCACAGAGCTGCAGAATTTCTCCATCAGTTTGTTTTGTTTTTGATTCTGTCCTTAACTGCTCTGGGACATCCTCTTTACAGCCCTGCAACGTTCTCCTTAATCAGTAGTCCACCTTTTTCCCTTTATGTCCTGTCCCATCTTTCTTGGGATACCTTATATCCAGGAATATTCAATATCCAGATCAACCCTTCTTGGGGAGTCTCTGTTGTCACAACATCATATTGCATGTTCTGAGTGATGTTTGTTTATTGGCTTCCTCAGATTGCATAAAAAGGCATTTATAGCAAAGGTAGATGTCACATGTCTGTGACAAGCCAGCCAGTATACTAAAGATACAAATGCATTTCTCCAGATAACCTATGCCTAATTATTCAACTACAAAAGGAGCTGACCAGACATGAGGTACATGAGACAAAAGACAAGCTAAAAATGAAACAGACACAAAATGAAAGCAGGAAATGCAGTTGCATTTGCCAATTATAAAAGGTTGAACCACAGTTCCATACCATGACTTTAAATTCCTGGTAGTAATGCAATCTGATAAACGTTTTTTTTTGTGATGCAACTAGTGTGTGTACAGTGATCAGTACTAGGGCCACAATTATTTGTAATATATGTTAATTGCTCTGATGAGGAAAGTAAATGTACTACAGCCAAGTTTGCAGATGACACAAAAATAGGTTAGAAGGCATCTAAAATAGGTGAGGATGACACAAGAGTCTGACGTAGCCATGTTGAGCAAGTGGGCAGAAACATAAAAGATAGAATGTGGTGAAATGTGTGGTTGTGCACTTTGGCAAAAATAATAGAAGAGCTGAATATTATTTAACTGGCAAAAGACTGCAGAAGGCTACAGCACAGAGGGATTTGGAAATCTTTTTATATAAATAATCAAAAGTTAGCACACAGGTTCAGCAAGTCATAGGGAAGGTATATGGAATGTCTTTATTTCAAAGGAAATTAAGAATAAAAATAAGGAGGCCCCACTGAAACGATACAGGCACTAGTCAGGTCACAGCTGGAATACTATGAACAATTTCAGCCCCTTATCTAAGGAAAAATACATTGACATTTGATAGAGTCCAAAGATGATTCCAAGTATGGAGAGATTTTCTTATGAAGAGAGGTTAAGTTGTTTGGGCTTGGCGTTTAGAAGAATAAGAGATGACCTTTTTGAAATATACAAGATTCTTAGGGGATTTGACAGTTAGAAGCATTAAGGTTATTCAACCCTGTGAGAGGGTTTAGAAGCAGAAGGCATACTCTCAGATAAGGAGTGTCCATTTAAAACAGAGATGACAAGAAATTTCTTCTCTGAAGGGAAATCTGTGAAATTCTTTACCTTGAAGGGCTGTAGAAGTTGAGTCATTTAGGATACCCAAAGCTGAGAGAGACACTTTTTTTTATATCAGTAAGGAAATCAAGAGTCATAGAGAAAAGGAAGGTAAATGAAGTTGAGGATTCTCAGATCAGCTATGATTTCATTAACTCTGCTCCGCCATTCAACAGGCTGAATGGCCTACCTTTGCTCCTATATCTTATGGTGGGATCCGTTAATATATGGAGAGAGAGAGATTGCATGCTGATATTCAGTGTAGCTAAATTTGCGTTTTGATTTCAGGTCTCAGCTGGCCTCCTTCCTTCTGTTTTGTTGTCCCCTTCATCCCTTGATTCTCACCATTCCTTGTCACTGTTCTGACTTTGCTCTTTCTTTCTGTCTGCCTCTCTTGTGCCTGCCAACCCTCCTCCTCTTCTCTAGTCAACCTTCCAGACTCTCTTCCTCTCTTCTCTCCCGTTCTCTCTTGATTGCTCTAATTGTTATTCACCCCACACCCCACTTTCCTCTATGTTCTAATACAGGTTTGTTCAATCATTTCACATGAGGAATGACAATTCAATTTTTTGCTCACTCAAGGGTCAGTTAACAAATGCCAGAAAAACAGGGTGTAGATGTTACATGCGCCAACTGGGTACGTTTTAACCAGGAGGGGACAAGTCAGGGAGCCCAACACCTTTCTCACCCAGCCCAACTCCAAAGTTCACCTCCATAATATGGAAAGGTGCTGATGAGCTTGTTGAACACTCAGTTGATTCCAATATTACCCTGTTAGCAGTATAACACAGTAGACATGGCCAAGTGAGCAGGAGTGATTATCCCTCTTATTTGCCAGCTTTTAGAAGTGTGGGAAGGATGGGAGTTCTATTTCAGAGTCACCACTCTAGAGGGTAGTGCATCTCCTCCTTCCTTTCTGCATAGACATTAAAACTCACTCCTTCACCCCACTCCCTAAAGTCGCTAAACACTATTTCTTACTTTTGTGTGTCCAGGATCCACTGGGAACTTCATTCTGGAATTGTTTGCAGTAACAGCAGAATCACTATGGAACCCTGGCATTGCTGGAGCTGTCGGCCAATTAGACAGAGTAGTTAGTTGCTGAGGCATCACAGACTGAGGAACGCAAGTCCCACAGTCCACTAATTTAGTCACCCACAGTATGTTATTGGTGTGGAGCAGACATGTTCGGGATCCTATAGCTGGGGTTGAGGACTTGCCTCCTGGGGGTTGGGAGTGGTGAACTGTCGGCCTTCACATAATGTTCTGCTCAAGATTTGCCACAGCAGCAAATGCAAATATCAGAGATAAAAAAGCAATTCCACTGCAAAAGAATTTTGTTTTTCATTCGGGGGATGTGGATTTCGCTAGATTTGAGAATGTAGTGGTAAGTTGCTGACTTGAACTGCTGCAGTCCGTTTTGACTAGATATACCTACATTGCAATTAGGAAGGGTGGTCTAGGATTTTGACCCAGTAACCCTGAAGGAATGGCTGTATATTTACAGGTCAGGATGGAGAGTTGCTTGCAGTAGAATGTGGAGGTGCTGATGGTCTCATGTATCTGCTACCCTTGTCCTTCAAGATGATAATGGTCGTGGGTTTGGAACTCGCCTTTTAAGGATCCTTGGAGATTTTTTGCGGTGCATTCTGTAGATGGTTTGCACTGCTGCTCAGTGGTGGAAAAAGTCATGGTTTGTGAACACGGTGCCAATCAAGTGAAATGCATTGTCTTGGATGGTGCCAAGCTTTTTGAATGTTGATGAAGCTGCATTCATCCCGGCAAGTCAGGAGTACTCCATCACACTCCTAACTTCTGCCTTGTTGATGGTGGACACGCTTTGGGGAGTTAGGAGGTGAATTACATGCTGCAAGATTCCTAGCCTTTGACCTGCTGTTGTAACCACATTATATACCTTTCAAGTCTAGTTCAGCATCTGGTCAATGGTAACCCTCAGGATGATTAAATGAGTAATTAATAAAAACAACCATTAAACAGTATCAGGCATCAGAGTTAACTCATAAATGTTTTTTTGCCATTTTGATTAAGAACAGAATTCAAGAGTTCATGACTAGGCCCTGCAAGTCCTGATCACTAGGGGAGTGGGTTGGGACCAGGGCCAAGTGAAGGGGTTAGGTTTAATTAACCTTGACCTTGGTTTAAGTCAGGAGTCACACGACACCAGGTTGTAGTCCAACGGGTTTATTTGGAATAATCCAAATGGGGCACACTATGAACTTGCCTTGGCAGATTTCTCATGCAAGTACAGGTTAGAAGCTTTCAGCTTGAATTATTCCTCCTTTCCCAGCTGCTTTGTGGGTAGGTTTTTGGGGAGGGCAAATGTGGGTGTGTATCCACTGCCACTTACTTTCCTTGTTCATTCACTCTCCCTCCCTTACCCATCCACCCACCACTCAATCAACCATAACTAATTCACGTACTCACTTTTTTGACTCACCTATGCACATTCACTACCCTCACACACACTCATCCACTTACCCACACACATTCATTCTCCTACACATGCCCCTGTAGTCCAATCTACATTTGTATTCACTCACCTGCAACCGTTCATTCACCCACTTACTCATTTAGCCACCTTCATATGCAAACTCAGTAACCAATTCATCAGCCACGTACGTGCTCACTCACATAAAATGCAAACTCACTCATCATTCTCCCACTCGGGAGCAGGATGATATTTGCAAGTGTACCAACATGTAGTTCCTCCCACTCAGTCTAACACTTCAGTTGTCCTGGGTCATGCCTGTTGTGGAAGTTTCCTGACCTCACTGGCTGCCCCTACCACCCACCTCTCAAATTATTAACGGGCCTAGCAGCAGCAAATGCAGGAGTGTAATGTCATCTGATTAGAGAAGCCGCTTGTTGCAAAATCTACATTTTGAACAAGGTCTAGCCAGACCTTTAAGGATCTCTCAATGGGCCTTATCGTGGTCCCTGAGCTGGCTGTTGAATGATCCTACTTTAATTGTATTCATTAAAATCATTTGATCTAAGAAAAACCAATTTAATACTGACTGCTCGGCATGCTGCTGTTTTTGAGGAGATGACTTGTGTTTTGTGGCGAAGAGCCTGAAAATGTCAGGGCTTGGGGGCCATCTCGAATTTTACATCAGGACTTCATTATTTTCAATTTTGTTTTCCATCTGGCAGCCTGTTAATGTGACCAATGGTAAAAGGCCACAACCCTGGTATCAGGAACGCATCACAGATTAGTGAGGCTGTAGGTGAATTCAGACCAGTGATCAGAGGGAAAGAGGGGTTGAGAAGTGTTGCAAATGGGGGGAGAAGCCAAACCACCAATTGAAAGGTGGGAGGGACTGGCAAAGGTTGTGGATAAAAGGCAAGGAGGGGTGGCTGATCGTGACAGAACATTTGGTGGATGGGGAAAGAGGTTTGCTATTCATTAGCCACAAACAGTACAGTTAAAAGGATTTTCCTTTGGACCTGACAACCCCCACCTCCATTAAACAGTTTACTTTCCCCAAAGTCTGGGAAATTTGGAAGGCCAGTTTTAACTTTAAATATCTTCCAAAATATCAGTAGCAAAGCTTTACTTACGAATGATAAATGTAATGGCCTCACTTCTCCAGAGTGGGTTAAAGGACACCCTTGGTCTTGTGTAACTGAAACATAAATGGACATTGAGAATGGGTTTTACAAATGTGACATCTTAATCATTGAGGTCAATGGAAAAGATTGAGGTGCAGACTAAAATAGGCTGTTAATTCAGCACCTCATTTAGCGATATCACCAAGGACCAATTTAATCCCAGTGGTCCCTTTAAAAAAAAACATACACGGGTGAACAAAATATTTCCCCATTTCTTGTTTGCTGCCACAACATTCATATCACTAGCCCAAGTTGGTCTTTTTTTATAAAAGTTGTCTTGGATCATAATCTGTCAATCCTGATACTGTGGTGGAGGCTGAATAATCCAGTGACTGTCAATCTAGCAAGCTATTCCTGGACTTTTAAGCATTGGTATCTAATGCCTAACAGACAAAACATTCATCCCCCCCTTGTTAGACTGCTCAATGATCACTGGCAGGAAGGTGACAATCTCATTTGCTGAGCTTAGCTACTACTTTGCAATCCTTCAGGGACTGTAGTGAGGGAGGGAGAGTTGAAGGATGGAGATTTAATGAGCTACCCAGGAGCTTGACGTTCTGAATGTATCCAATGGGTGCTGAATGGATTTGTTTTAATATCACAATCTCAACACTGCTGATTTTTCATGGTATTTGAAAAATTACTTGTGCGAATATGGCAGAGCTTTAAATACAGATGTGTGATAGCTGTGGATGCTTGAGGCTGCAGAATTGATCTTTTTCAAGTGACATGCACTGCAGGTTCATCACAAGCAGTTACTGTATTCAATTCACATCCATCTCAACTGGAGATCATCCAGGACTCTACTGCATGTGACATTAAACCAAGTCTTAAGACACATTATCCTCTGCTCGCTGATCTGCATTGGTTCCTGGCTAAGCAAAACCTCAAATTTAAAATTCCCATCATTCCATGAACCTCTAATTCTGTGCAATCTTCTGTAGCTATACAGCCCTCTGACATATCTGTACTCTTCCAGTTTTGACCACTTGAATGACCCTGATTGTAATTGTTCTACCATTGGTTGCCATGTTTTCAACTTCTCTTAATAAAAAAGAACTGTGGATGCTGGAAAACAGAAACGTTAACTGGAAATGTTAACCCTGATTTCTCTCCGCAGATGCCACCAGACCTGCTGAGCTTTACCAGCAATTTCTATTTTTGATTGAACTTCGCTTACTTGAAGCTCTGGAATACTCTTGAAAGTTCTCCACTTTTCTGTCTCTCTTTATTCCATGAAGATGCTCCTCAAACCCTTTCACTTCAACCAATCTATTGATCAATTGGGGACAAATATCTTTTTATGTAGCTTGGTGTCCTTTCTTTATATAGTATTGTCCTGCTTAATGCCTTGGGATATAATTAAATGGTGCTAAATTAATGCAAGTTGTTGTCGATAGTTCTTGAGCCTTTTGCTTCCCAGGGTGATCTGGATGGTTTCAGCATTGCAGGGTGAGAGTTGTTACAGCCTTATGCACTCCAACAAGGGTGAAGAAAAAATTGAGATAATACGCAACATCCCTCCCTTCAAAATCTAATCAGCACTTCAAATCACTACACTAACTAATCTAATTTGATTACTGAGAACATAGCAGTGAATTTCACATTTCAAACATATGTGAGTTTATAAAATCAGCTCCAGCGCAAAAAGAATTAAATTTATGACAACAATAAATCCAACCAAGTGGATTCTGGTTTTTGAGCCAGGAATCTCAAGGCACATTAATATTATTGACTTGAAATGACTTCATATTTCTGCGATTCTGCTGCCAGGATAAGACAGCTAGATTAAACAGTGCAAATACAAAAAGTCAGACCACAGATGCCAGACTCCTGAATAATTGTCACTCTTTTTAAAAAAAACCTTTAGGACTGTCCAGTGTCTCAAACTTATTGTGCATTGGAATTAAGTGATCTGTTCTTCAGAAAGAGAATTCAATCACGATCAGTGAGACAGTACTTGGGATTTTTAGCTCTGTTTATCCTGCAATGACTAAGAAAATGAATTAGAGTTTTCATCTTCTGATTCTCAGTAATTATCCAGAAGTGAATAAATTTAAAATTCAACACCAACAAATACCTTCTATTCATTTACACTGTTACTGTGGCTTCATATTTAATATTTATGTGTACTTGAATTTGAAGAGTTGTGTGTACCTGCATTGTTTTTAAAGAGGTCAGTAAAAGGACAGTGATATACTTTGAACAAGGCAGTTAATTTGTTTTTAAGATGTCAAGGGTGGTACCAATGATGAGAAACAAAAGTTGTGATGGAAGAATTTGAGATACTGGTGTTCATTCCTGCCGAAGCTGCCATGATCTCATGGACAGCTTTGATGTGAGTTCAAAAAATCTTTGTGAACATTGGGGAAGCAAGCAGACATTTGTGTAGTTATTCCAGGATGCTGGTTTCCTGGTAAATTCAAACTTATTGTGTGATTTCCATTGGAGTGGAGAAGAAACAGGAGATATAGCAGAACTTTTTAAAATGATGAAGGAATTTGACAGAATATATAGGGCATAGTAGTTTCTTTTTGTTTTGAGTTAGTGACAAGGGAGTCATCAATTTAAAATTGTCACTGAAGAAAGAAACAAGGAGACATTTCTTTACACAAAGGATTAGTGAGCATGGAATGTCAAGGTTGAAGGATGAGACTATTATTTGCTTTTATGAAAAATCAGAAAAATATTTGAGCAGAGAAGAGCCACAATGAGAGCAAACCAGCAAACTTTGGATCGTCTTAGCTGCTACAGACAAGATGGACTAAATTTAATCATTTTGTGTTGTAATTTCTATGGTTTGCATTCTTCAACTTGGATGTCATCATGTTAATTTTAATGCAGAAATGCTGTCACAGAACTGGCAGGGTGAAGAAAGTGACCTAGTTTTAGAGTATTTGTGGTCCTTTCATTCTGGAGATGCATAGTCAAATATTGTTAAAGCTTAAGCTCAACCAGTTTTGTAATTAACAAAAAACATAAACAGCAAGTGCAAATCTAGGTATCTTTTATATGGCTTGTGTTATGAACATTTAGTTGATGTTTCTGGGTTTTAAACCACAAGTTCTGCAATCTATTTCAGTGAAAGGATTTTACCTGGAAATGTGATTAATTTCTAAACTCTGGGTGAACTGTAAATTTTAAAATACAGTTAATACAGTTAATAAAAGTCTCCAAAATCATCAGGATGTGAATTTTAAAGTTGTTTAATTTACTTATGAGAATATCTTCTCACTTGTCAATGTCAGGGAGCAGGGTTGGAATGCCTATTACTTAGTGATGGTGACAGTGCTTTTTTTGGATGGAATGTCATCTGCCAGGAAAATGTTGAAGGTCGTCTGCTTTACATTAGAGAAGTGCTGAACCTGAAATTTTCGAAGGGAAGTGCTAGAGTGGAACTCCTTGCTATTTACTATAGACCCAGAACCGTTTTACAAAAAGGAGTCAGAAACATACTGCCTCTTAAAATGGTTTTCAATTTCCCCACAGGAAAGGAAGATTTGGAGTCGGTCCACATTGTGTCTCTTTAAAAGCATTACCCTTTTTGACATGATCTTGGATTCTACAGCCCTCCATCAGTGAATTTGAAAGCATGGATCTCATAAAATAAAGTGGATATCCTTCCCGTTCACCCTGTCTGCCTCCAGATTATAGCAGGCAAGTCAGGCACTGGGAAGCCTACCTGCCCTTGTGTTGATTGAGGGTCTGAAGTAACCAGTTACTGGCCACTTAAGAGCTTCATTCTGCATGTGGCAGGGGAAGGTAGAGTCATAAAGCTGAGGTGACCTTCTCAGGAAGCAAAATAAGAAGGTGGGAGTATCTTTTTTTTTGGAACTCCCCCCACCTTTTCTTTAGCCCCCATCTCTCCCAACTTGTCTCACCTAGTCCCCCATCCACTCATCCCTCAGTTTGATCGCCCTGCCAGGCCTGTCCAAAATAGTGGTCTTACTTTGGAGTCAGGATCCATGACTATTCTTCCTCAGGGCTGGCTGATGTTTCGGCAATGGCCACTGCTTAGTTCTGTGGCAGTTCTGTGGGGCTACAGATGCCAATCTGATTGACCGGTTACTTTCTGGGGCAGGACTTCTCTTCAAGATGGGTGTGGTTGTCCCAGCCTGAATCATCTGGGGCTGTTCTCAGCTTATTGTCAATGCAGAGTAGAAGGCTTTGAAGACCCATCTTTCCAGGAAAGAGCAGGAAATAAAATCACTGCATTGAAATGCACCACCCTGTGGTCTGCTGTGACCTCAGCTAATGTTACTGCTGGACAAATCAGATCTGGATTGAAATCTACTTGATAGATCATAATTTGTCACTTTTTTACGTGGTAGTCATTCACTAAAGCATAAGCATACTGGGCTGCAGGTTTGGTTTTAACAATAAAACAAATTTGTTGCAGAAGGGAAATAAAAGTAAAATTGAATAAACAAAACTAAGCATAACACAGTTTGAAAGATTTTAAAACACGTGGCAAAACAAAATCCAATCTACTTCCCAACACCATTACTTTACAGTTACTCAAAAAACTAAAGAAATTTCCCTTCCCTATTAAATCTGTAGCTTTTACTTAACTGCTTTTTTTCCTCACTTCCTGTCCTGTGAGGTGTTAATCCATTTCCTTGAATTCTTACACAACAGACTCTAGACATTATCAGCTTTGAATAACCAAATGCACATTTCTATCCAAATACTCGTGGTCTGCAATTTCCATAACTGAACTCATTCACAGATGTATCCTACTTCCTTAACTGCTCAGAGAAGAATCTCCTTTTTCTAGGAAAGCCTGTACTTGCACAAAAGCAAAATACTACAGATGCTGGAAATCTGGATCAAACAAAGAGAATGCTGAAGAAACTCAGCAGGTCTGGCAGCCTCTGTGGAGGAGAAACAGAGTTAATGTTTCGAATCCAATATGACTCTTCTGTGTCTATCCGTAGTCACATCTCTTTCAAATTGCCCAAAAGCTGTTTTTGTTCTCTGGGCTTTTCTAAGCTAAACATCAATCCTTCATTATTCTAAACCCAAAACAAGCTAACATCTTTCAATGTTTTCTCTCCTCTATTGTAAAACCCCATAATATAAAGACAATCCAGGAGTCCATTCAGATGCCTGCAAACTAACACATACTGGCTTATAGCCATAATTCTGGAAAGACAGACCTAGTTATTAATACCCTTGATTAAAAAAGAATCTCACCTGAATCCAGATTCTAAACAAAAGTTGACATATACAAGGCACACACCTTTCATCATAGGTTCTTCCATGACACTACTCAAAGAACAGGGGAGGTTCCCCGTGTCCTCGTGAACATTTATTCCTTAAACAAACCATTTCTTTTTTAAAAAACAGGTTATTTGGTTACATCACTGTTTGTGAGCTTGCTTTGTGCGTATTATCCACAGTGTTTCCTGCATTACCATACAGGCTGCATTTCCAAAGACGATGTAAGGTGAAGATCATTTTACCTACTTTTACAAGTGATGGTACTATGACAAATAATACGTGGCATTACGACTTCTCAGCAGGCAATTTTCATGAAGATAATACATTGCTGTGGAGAAAAGATTTATTAGTTTCTCTCTCACACTGGCAGCAGTGATCATGTCGACCCTTCCACCTCCGTTTTGCTGAGATTGCGACACGGATTTGCTGCCATTTTTATGGCAAGGTGGATAAAATGAAATAACACTCTCCCACTGCTCATTCCAGACCCAGGTCTTCCTTTCCCAGAGCTCCCAAGTACATTAACTTATCTTCCCAGTGCCATGACATCTCACAATCCCATTAGGTCTCTCACATTATTTCAGACTCCACTGCTCCTCATTTCTAAACCCCAGGATCATCCTTCCAAAATTACTATTGTACACCCAGGTCCCTCTATTACTATTCAAGGTTTTTAACCATTTATCACCTTGTACTCGGAGATGTTTCCTTCTGCAGAGTTGGCATTTAAGAAAGATATTAAGAGGTAAAAATATTACACTCACATTTTGTTTATAATGTAATAATTTAAGGTCACTAATTTTGAATTTCAATACAAATGTACCCATAATCATTGAGGTTGAACTTGAAAATATGATTAGCTCTCTTGTTGTAGTCTGTAGTAAAAATACAGTTTGATTTACACAGCATTAATTTCTTAAAACACTGTGTATTTCAGAGCATAAATAAATATCCTTTGACTAACCATGCATAGCATGTGGGCAGTTCCATTTCAATTTAATGAGCTTAACAGACCAGGACAAAAAGCATGGAAGTCATATAGGCAGATCAGCAAAACTGATGGGAGAATTGATATCTAATTTAACCCTGTAAGCTAGGATGAAGCTGACCTCGTGCCCATGAGATAAATATTAGTGTCAATGCTAATGACTTTGCCTTTACTGTAAACATCCTTATTTTCACCAGTGCTCAAAAATGCTCATTGTTTTGATGAATAAGAAGAAAACTGAAGTCATGTTTCATAAAACTGTGGTCTCTGTGCTTCTATATGCTTTGTACACTTGAACAGCCTAGAGGAGATACCTCAAAGCACTGGAGGAAAGTATCACCAAGGTGCCTTTGCAAGATCCTCCAACTTTACCGGCAAGGAAGACAGTGCCACTCCCCTGGCAAGTCATACAAAATGATGGCATAACCAACCAATGCCATTTTGCTGGATGGAACATGTTGTTTGTAGTCTGGATGCCAGATGCACAAAGCAACTCCTAGTCAGAACGAAATCACATCAGGACAGTCCCTAGAGGACAGCAGAAATGCTTTATGGAGGTCTTCAAAGGACCCCTTGCTGTAAAAGACAATTAGGGTTAGCTGAAATGATAGGATAACCTCTGCCCATTAGGATGTAATGACTGTTCTTGGAACGAGTCAGTTGATTCCCCAGTTGTTCTGTGTGTTAAGAGAATGTGGGTAAAATCGTAATGTGAACTTCCTATTAAGTTTGATGACCCAAGAAAATAATAAACCTAGTTAATGTTCATAAGATTGAGCCATCTACTGCCTAAGATGCTTTGTCGGCATTCTTCTCACATAGTATCAGTAGTTTTGAGTAATACCAGCAAGAAGGACTGGTGGCAGTGAATCTATCCAAGATGTCCCAGATCATATCCAACATTAAAAGTGCTTGAAGAGTTCAAACATAACCACTGATTCAGGAGAGACCCCTGGCTTGTGACCAACCATAAATGGTACAGGCTTGCACAGGAGGGTTCAAACATACAGGTTCATGCAAAAGCAAAAATTGAGAAATTGGAGAGAATCTCAAAAACCCCCAAACATCTGATCCATCCAGCCTGTGAAGAACAACTTGTCCAGCAGGTTGTGGAGTTTGCAGATTGTACATTGGACTTAGCAACCATCTCATAATTCATTGATTCAGAGTGGAAGCTAGTTACCCTCAATGCTGCCTGAGATGAAGACGAAGAATACTTATATGTGAAATTGATGGCAATGTGTTGGCTAAAGAATTACCTGTAATCTACATGACATTTCAGGATGAATCCAGGAACAGAGATATAGACAATCTTGAAGCCACTAATAATATCCACTTGCACCATTGGCAAAGGTTCTAATACTGAATTCTCCAGTGACAGTAGATTTCCACTCCTCTCATGGCTTGTGATAATTCACAGCTGAAAGCAGTATCAGAGAAAGAACAGTAGGAATGAAGTATAACTTATTTGTTAGTGATCATGGATTGGTACAGACATAATGTACCTTTATCAGTTTTTTGTCAACACCTCAGGATGTCCCAAAGCATTTCACCATCCTTTTAGCTTCTAATTCCAGATGTTCACTAATTTATTTTGCATTTCACTGTCTGCTGTGGTGGGATTTGAACCCATGGTACTTTTCATCAAGTGATAGTACCATAATGCTATTGCCTCACCCTTCAACACTCACACAGTGGCAAAAGTGTGTACAATCTACCAGCTGCCCTGCAACAACTCGCCAAAGCTCCTCTGACAGCACCTTCCAACCCAAGACCTTTACCACCCAGAGGACAGGGGAGACTGATACATTTGGGCACCATATCATGGGCATTCCCCTCCAAGACACACTATTCTGACATGAAAGTATATTGCCATTGTTTCGCTAGATCGCAGTCCTGGAACTCCATCCTGAATATTCTCTACACTCCTGGGACTACAGCTGTTCAAAAAGACATCTTATGACAATCTTTTCAGAGGCAGTTGAGAATAGGCAATAAATGCTAGGCTAGCCAACAATGCCCACATCCCACGAACGAATAAAAGAAGGTACTTTTAGAAGGACAGCCACTGGTGTAATTCAGGTATCAATTACAGCTCGTAATAAAATTACATCTCCAATTGTATAAAGTAAGAAAGTTGATGATGAAAACGTCAGTACCCGAATAATTCATTCACGAAGCGCTATTTTCAAAGTTCAATTTAACTTCCTGTCATTTGAAGGCTCTGATTTATTCTGAGGTACTTAATACTGGGCAGCCATCTGCTTTCTAAACCAAGTGACCATGGTTCATATGTGGGTCTTGATGACTTATTTTTAAAGATTTATGTTTTTCATCTTGTTGTCTGTAGCTTTTTTAGCTACCTTACCAAAATTAATTAGGACTCCCTGGTTAAGATATTTAAATGAAGTTTATTAAAGGAGAAAATGTGTACTTTAACACAATGACTTGCAACTTTGTACGAGCTATCAATCCATCAAAATGTAACTCTCTTGAATTATTTTCTTTGACAATAGTTGTCCTGGAATTTGGTACAAGAGTCTTTAGTACTTGGCTGGCAAACCAGACCCTTGAAAACTCTCCTTTTATTTCTAATCAACCTGTTCAGAGATGTTATTACCCTCTGCAACAGGTGGGACTTGACTGTTGGCCTCCTGGCTCAGAGGTAGAGACACTACTACTTCACCACACAAGCATTATGAAAATTCACCTTTTAATTCTTAAGTGATTATTGCCTTGTGGTTATTGTAACATAGTGATTGATCAATTACTAATTGTATCTCTCTAATTATTGATGCCACTTCTCCAATTATCTTCAGCAAGAATGCAACAAATTACAGCAGACTTTCATAGAGTTATACAGCACAGAAGAAGGCCTTTCAATCCAACTAGCCCATATCTCTCTAAATCCTTTCTATTCGTATACCCATCCAGATGCCTTTTAAATGTTGTAATTGTACCCGCCTTCACCACTTCCTCTGACAGATTGTCCCGTACATGCACCACTCTCTGCATGACTCCTCAGTTCCTTTTTAAATATTGCCCCTCTTACCTTAAACCTATGCTCTTTAGTTTTGGACATCCCCACCCTAGAAAAATACATTGGCTATTCACTGTGTCCGTGCCTCTCTTGATTTTTGACCCAATTCTATAATTCACAATTCATAATTACTTTGATTCTTTGTATGGTCATGCTAGACTTTTAAAACAAATCAGTGTTTGAAGGTCTCACTGCTAGCCCATGCTATCCAAATCATTTGATGTACACAAAAGCTTACAATCAATTAGTAGCTTTTAACACATTCAAAGTAAATGGTTTCTGATAAAAGCAGGTGTTTCTAATATAACCATTGAATCATTATTAATTTATGAATTGTAACTCAATTGAAGCTCATTACTTTGTCATCCATTCAACAACAGATGATTAACTTATGGTGGAGTGGTAATGTCCCTACCCCTCAGCTAGGAGGCCTGGATTCAAGTCCTACTTGCTCTAGAAGTACATTGTAACATCTCTGAAAAGAGTGATTGGAAAGTATTTGGCTTATGTAGTGCACTTGTAGTGATCCTAACTCTAAGCCAAGAGATCTGGGTTCAAGTCTGACCTGCTGCAGTAGTGTGTAATAACATATTTGAACAGGTTGATTAAAAAAGCAGTAATTTTGATTTATACATTGAGATAAAATAAATTACAGAAAGCAAGCTGCTTCAATTTAATGTTGGACTCAAAATGGATTTCTTGATCTGTTAATTTGCTATAGTGAATATATAATAGCTTAAAAGTGGCCAAGCTAAACTAAGCCCTTGATTATCGTTCCCAATTTAGGAGCACAGAGCTACAATATGTTCTGCCTTTGCAAACCCAGAAGGTTGGAAATTTGCAGTGAGGTGGTGGAGCACCCTGGGAGCCAAGGCTGGGTGACATCTTAACAAGAGCAGAAGCTGCTGACAATTAATGCAGACAGGCACAAGGCTTGCCTCCGTGTGCTGCCAATGTGTGGAACAAAAACAAAAACAGCCATCACCACTCTCTTCCTGCCAAACCCACAACCCCATCCACCTTCCAAGCTAACCCATGCAGCTCCTTACCCTTTTTAAAAATTCATCCATAGAATGTAGGCATTACTGACTACCTCTAATTGCCCTTGTGTGTTACCTTCTTGAATCAGAGGCGTACTTGGGGTATAGGGACACCCACAGTGTTGCAAAGGGAATTCAAGGATTTTGACAAAGGAACAACAATGGGACAGCAATATAGTTCAAAGTGAGGATGGTTTGTGACTTGGAGAGAAACTTGTAGGTCATGATGTCCCCATGCATCTGCTGCCTTTTTTCTTCTGGTTTCGATGTTATGGGTTTGGAAGGTGCTGTTGTTGAAATCTCAACAAGTTACTGCTGCACATCTTGTACATGTGACCCGATCTCCCTCTAGTCTCTTCCCATAAGCCCTCAACACCTGTTTTCTAACCTATGTCCCTCTACTCACCCATGTACCTTATACTACCCTATGCTTCTGTATTCACCATCCATGTTTTTCCATGACCCTATGCCAATCCATATCCCCCACTCACCACCAACATCCTTTCTAGGACCTTTGCCAACTTAGTACTAAATGTCAATTCTCGCCGCTTTTGTTCCCTCCCTACTCTATTGCAATTCATCTGGTATTCTGAGGGAAAACCTCAGAAAGCATGCTGACACAAAAGTAAAGTTGTTTTTATTGATGATGTCCCTATTTGGAAAAAAATACTCTTACTGATTAAGGAATTTTAATGGATTGGATTTTTTTTAATCTCTTATGAGAACAAACGTTTGCATTCTACAACTCATTGATTTATCAGTCAAACTTCATTTAACATGCATCCCAACTATGGCAATCCTAGGCAGCAAAGTCAGACATGCAGCACAAATTCAATAATGGTGACACCCAGGCTCATGTCAACAGACAATATAAAAATAAATAGCTTTAATTGTTTTATATTTCGAAATCCACTTTTTTTTCAATTGAATACCCAGAAGAGTTAAATCACTTCCTCAGTTCTGAAGGAGGGTCACTGGACTCAAGGTATTTACTCTCCTTTCTCTCCACAGATGCTGCCAGATCTGCTGAGTTTCTCCAGAAATTTCTGTTTTTGTTTGAGTTAGATCAGTTGGTGGGCTGGACAGTTCTTTCACAGTTTCAATGGGCTAATTCACTCTTTTTAGGCACATTTTTGTATATTTATAACAATCTCAAAAGATGCCTGACCTCCAGAAATTCCCAAAGAGGAAACCTACCTCTCCACCCATCCCCAAAGTGTCCTTATACCATATACAAAAGGATACTTTACCTGACCAAAAGGGTAGCCTGACTATCCAAACAAATCCACAAGGTTCAAACCTGCTCTTAGCAGTCTGCTAAGCACACAGTCTGAGTTTCATGCTGTAGGGGCAATAAATCCCACTTCAGAGGAGGAAGCAGATAACTTAAACAAAACTATGAGGAGCAGTACTTTTGAATTTTGACCACTTAACCTCTGCCATTTGCACCATAACATAAAGACTGTCTGTCATTGTCAAAAACCAGGCCTAAAATCCTATCACCCAGATGTATTTGCACTGCCCTCTGGTTTCTAACCTAAGTTGACCCTGCTTCATAGATGGTTCTCAACAACAATTCCTTACCTATTGTGGTGAATTCTCACTGGATGTGTATAGGATTCACAGGAATGGCTATGAGCCTGGCTTTGTCCAATCCTATGAGAGGATCATTGTAAAGGAGGAGTGAGGCTTTGAGTCGTGAATCTTCCCAAGCCAGCCTGCATCTCAGAGTTTAATTTATGACCTCTCATTCCCTTGGCATATATCTTTGAGGTGTTCCCCTGATGTAAGAGGATGTGTCAACAGAGGAAATTTTTCCCAGGGCCCTAAAATGCTCCTGGAGGCAGAAAAGCTCAGATGTACCATTACTGTGCCAAAGACTTGCTCACTGAATCCCCTTCCTTGACCCTGTGAATTGCAACATAGCTGCAACAGCATCATGGTCAGCTGCATGCCTTCTGGAACTGCTAGGCCCCAATTACTATGCATTTGTTCGGCCTGAGCATCAACAAGCTGTTAGCTATACATCACAGTTAATAAATTCCCAACCACACCCAACATGTACAAATATGTACTCCGATCAGATCACTAAGGATTGAAAACAGAAGGGAATTCTGGCTGATTTTGTTGCCTCCCCTATGCAAAATGCACTGTCGTTCAATGATAGTGCTCTACGTGTCCTAGTTGTGATTCAGCAAATTCAAAGTTTGAAGTGGACGCCTATCTTGTTTGGTGCTATATCACTCCAAGCAGTACATTTTCTCTATCAAGTCAGAACTATACACCTCTGCTCAACATTGAAGAAATTGCAGAATAAACCTATAAAATGTTAGTGTACACCCTGAAAGTTACTGTAGGGGAGAAATATTTTGAATATAAAGATCTTTTGTTCCCTTATTAAGAAAAATAAAGTGATCATAAAAAATATGAGCTGAACAGGGGAAGTAGTTGACCTTCATCTACTCGTTCATACCACCTGGGCACCTACTTAACAACAATAAAATCAATTATCAGCTGAGGTCACTATCTGAGAGCATTAGAAAGTACCACTACTGGCTCCCAGTTATTGCCCTGGCTATGCAATAGATATTCTTGGGCTCTTGTGGCATAGTGGTAGTGTCCCTGCCTCTGAGCCAGGAAGCCCAGGATCCACCTGCTCCAGAGGTGTGTAATAATATAATTGAGTAAGTTGATTAGAAAATGTCTACAATAGATATTTTTACGCTCCTGTGGTGCAATGGTAGTGTCCCTACCTCTGGGTTCAAGTCCCAGCTGCTTTCGAGATGCATCATATAATCTCTGAACAGGTTGTAAAGAAAATGCAATAGATCTTCTTACATGATTGTCAGGACTGATGATTATTTGTATGTTTGTGTGCATGTGTTAGCTGAAGGAGCAGCTATGGATTAGTTCCAAAGCTAGTGCTGAATTGGGAAGTGCTTTTTTTAAAAATTTATTTGGTCTACATTGGTTCAAACATGAAATTTGAAGCATATGTAACAGTATATAGCAATGAATGTTTAAGAAAATTAATGGTGTGCAGACAAAGCAAGTACTGATTGACATCCCTCCACCACCTTAAATGTTCACTCCCTCCTGTACAAAGGCTAATATATGTGACATCAACAAGATGCACTGCAGTAAAACATTAAACCTCCTACAATTGCACCTCACAAATCCACGATTCCAGAAAAGAAAGGGCAGCAGATGCTTGAGAGTGGCAACATCTTCAAGCTTCCCTCCAAGTCACACACCATCCTAACTTGGCAATACATTGATGTTCCCTCACTGTCACAGCATCAGAATCTTCCCTAACAGTGCTATAGGTCTAACTTCATTCAAAAAGGCAGCTCACAATGCACCACCCTCTTTAGTTAGGGATGGGCAACAAATGCTGACCTAGAGTATAATGCTCACAACCCATGAGAAAACAAAGAAAAGAAGGGAATTTTGATTTATGGGGAAGGGTTGGGATTTACAGGAACTACAGTCCCTGCTGTCCTGTCTAAAACAGTGGGGAGGTCCATGCCCATCAACCAGATAGTTGTCCCAAGGCAAGTTAACAATGGGAGCAACATTAATTGCTTTAAGACAAGAATTCCAATCCTTTCTTGGACTGAAATCTACCTTTGAAGTTTCTGGATAAGTTGATGCCCTACAGCACTGTAGTCCCAGTAATACCAGTGAGAGTGGTAGTCACTGCTAGCACTGTAGGCCGTCCCATCATAGCAAAGAAGCCAAATATGTCTGGGGTTAGGCTCTTAGGTGCTAGAGGGAAGGCAGGGAAGTGTACTCAAGAGGCTGGGGGTGGGGAGGTGTTGAGGTGGTGAAGGGTAATAATGGAGATGAGTTTGCAGGTATGGAGGGGATGTAACAGTGCACCTCAGATGGGCTCACAAAGGGAGATGCACTCTTCTTGACACAGTTTCATACAGATAACGTCTCCAGGCTTCCTGCATAGCTTTGGTCTCCTTCCTGACTCAGATAGTTAGCCATTTTATATAAAATCTCTCTCAAATGTACTCAAATTACTAGATGTTTACTAGTTTGGCATCCAGGATTTGAACTAGAACCTCAGCTTTTCACTATAGATGATGAATTGGAGAGAACCGTATCTAAATTTGCTCACAACACAAAGTTATGTAGAATTGAAAATAGTAAATAGAAACAGAAAGGGACAAAGGGATGCTGATGAGTGGGCAGAAAACTGGCAGATGAAATTCAATGTGGAAACAGTATGAGGTCATCTACTTTGTATCTAAGAAAGATGGATCACAGCATTTTCTAAATGGTAAAAAGCTAGGACTGTGGCATAAAGTCTTATGGGTCCAAATATAGAAATCATTAAAAGCTAGAGGGCAGTTACAAAAAGTAATATAAAAAAATGTTGGCCTTTATGTCAAGAGGACTGGAATACAAATGAGTGAAAGTGATCTTATAGCTATATAGAGCTCTGGCTAGACTTGTTAGAGTATTGCTTTCAGTTCTGGGCACTGTAATTCAACATTACATTGGCTTTACGGGAGTATAATACAGGTTCACCAGGATGACACTATGGATAAAAGGATGAAGTCATGAGAGGTTGTTTAGAATTGGCTTATTTTCCCTGGAATATAGAAGATTATAAAGTAATTTATATTGAACATTATATTGCAATTTAATTGATATATTTAAGGTGACTAAAGGATTTGATAAGGTGGATAACCCTCTCGTGACAGCATCCACAACAATGGGACATAACCTTAAAATTCGAGTGAGCTATTGAAGGGTGATGTTTAAAAGCATAAATAATGATGTAAATCTAGATTTCTGAACCCCAAAAGCAGTTTGGGCTAGGTCACTTAAAAATTTCCAATCTGAGATTACTAGATTATTGTTTGGACTAGAATAACACAGGCTGCAGAACCAAGGCAGGCAGATGGAGTTCAGGTGCAGAACAATCATAGACTAATGTTGGCAGAACAAAGTCAACAGGCTGAATGTCTGTTCAGATTCCTATGTTCTTGTGTTTCTTTATGCACAATATTCATGTAATCATTCAAACAATAGCTAGTGATAGATAAGAACTTAGCTGAAATAGCAGCAAAGCTGGATTTTCTCAAATGAGTCAAGAAATTTGAAGTTATAAAAGGCACGTGAAAACTCAAGGGGATGTAATGCAAAAGAAAACAACTGAAAAGTGAACATAGTAGGGTGCAAACCTCTGCCAGACTTGGCTAACTGAACATTATTACAATTATGCAACTCATCTTTGAGGATCTGTACCAACAAAGTTGTCGAAGACATTTTCATAAAGTGTGTCTATCCTCGCTGAATAGACTCAAGGCCCCAATCCATATCCAACACCCTGCTCTGAAAGCTCCACTCATGTTGTGACAGCTGTGACAAATCTTGCTAAAGTAGCAGAATCCACAACATTTTAAAGCAAGTTAAAATAGCTATGAACAAAAACAGAAGTTGCTGGAAAAGCTCAGCAGGTCTGGCAGCATCTGTGAAGAAAAAAATCAGAGTTAACGTTTCGGGTCCGGTGACCCTTCAGTTGCCACTTGACTGTTCTCCTGGTATTTAGCATATATAGCAATCCAATTCCCTCTTGAACGCCTCAATTGCACATGCCTACACCTGGCTCTCAGGCAGTTCCATTCCAGATCCTAACCACTTGCTACATGAAAATGTTTTTCTTCATTTCAGGTCAATGATCTTTCATCAGATTTCATGCATAGTCATTGACTTGAAAAATTGCACTTCCTCTGTCCACACATGCCTCCTAACCTGCTGAATATTTCCAGCAGTTCTGGTTTCATTTTGAGTTGTAAAACTCCATGGGGAGCTTTTGACTTTGGCAAAGGTGCTATATCTGCAGTGACAGAGCAGCCACTTATTATGTGTCTGTCCAATTTTCATTTCCATTGATGTCAATGGATATAAATGTCAGGACAAATAGAAGGGATGACTGACCTAACCGCACCCATTATAAATATCTTGCATTATTGCCCAAGGTCAAAATTCCCCCATGGTTCAAATCACGGCATCAATTAAATCAGAGACTGTAGAAATTTAGTTTTAAAAAATGTGGGACAGTAGTGTTTCTGCTCCTCTTTGACCTGCTGGCATCGAATTCAAATTCAGGATTTCAGGCAATAAATCATTCTAATGAATAAGGCGATGTGGGAATCTTGTTGAATATCTATCCATTGTGCTAACATGCTGAGGGAATTCACTTTGTCTTAAATGAGAGTTTAGCCATTCATGTGTTACAACTTCACAGATACATAAGACCCTCACTAAACCCCAGAGAATATAACTGGACAAATGCCGACTCTTGCCCAGATTATTGCTTCTAGTATTGGAAGTGCACCTGTGTTTTTCTGATAAATGCTCAAAAAGTATGCATTTTTAAAAATTAGGATGAAGGTGTCGCTGGCTAGGCAGCATTAATTGCCCAGAGGGCAGTTAGAGTCAAGCACATTGCTATAGGTCTGGAGTCACACGTAGGCCAGACCAGGTAAGGATGGCAGTTTCCTTCCCTAAAAGACATTAGTGAACCAGATGGGTTTTTACAACAATCAGCAATGGATTCACAGTCATCATTAGACTCTTAATTCCAGATATTTATTGGGTTCAAATTCCACCATCTGCTATGGCGGGATTCAAGCCCAAGGTCCCAGAATGTTATCTGAGTTACTGGATTAACAGTCCAGCGATAATACCACTAGGCCATCGCCTCCCAATTTGAAAATTAGCCCGATGTAACAAATGCTAAATTAGAGGATACGTGGTCACAAATTGACCAGTTATTGCGCAGGTGCACCAGTCACAAAACAGCCATTAGGTTAGTTTATTAAAATTCACAATAAAACATTGATCATTTCTATATACTTTATTTAATTGCAACAATCAATAGCAAATGCATTTAATTTTATGCAAAGGTTTTTTTTATCACAGAACTATATTTTGACAAATTGTCTCCATCTTCTTGCTATTTTTCTCACAAAAAAGCTACAGCCATGCCCAAATGGCTGTGTGTTGGTATTAACTTTCAATTGAATTTAATCATGATAGTAATCCAAGAAATGTAACAAACCATTAAAGGTACCAAGTTACCTTTTCCTGCCCAAAATATATTGCCATGTTACTGTGCAATGCTTAGACTTACTTCCTATAGCCAATGGCTCTCTAAAGTGAAAATTGTATTATTTTACAGATTATTCACCAGATAGGTCTGTCTGCCAATGTGAATGGAGTACCTCAGCAAGCCAATGGCACCAGTTCAGAAGGTAAGTGGTCATGCTTTGGAACATTCTGAATGTTACTTGTTTCTAAAGGTACAGTGGAGATTTAGGGCTTTAGAAAGAGGAGCCTTAGAGTTTTAAACCTTAGTCCCTGACCAAATTCTGTGTGGCTGCCTTTGTCCTATATGTCTTAATCCAATTGGTTAACATAGTTTCATCAATCACAGACCTAGTATCAATTGCCATTTGTGGAACATTGTTCCAATTACAGATCCAATGTCCAAAATCTACAGAAGCAACGGTTTTGAATGAGCATTTTTCTAGGCCTATGATTGTGCCAGATCTCAGAGTTTCCCAGATTTTGGACTACCCTCCAGATCAGAAGAGACAGAAAGTACTGCAGAAAGCCAGCAGGTCCGGTAGCATCTCTGGAGAGAGAAACAAAGTTAAACAATTTCTAGTCTGATACGACTGTTCTTCAGAACACCTGGTGAAGATTTACTGTTATTGTGTTAGTACAAAAAACGCTATTCCATGACGATGCAGGATTTGGTAACACATGCAGTTTGTAATAAGATTATGTAATGTTTGTCCCACTGAATAATCCAAAACACACAAACAAACATCGATACACACACACTGAATAAAGGAAAAATATGGATTTCTCCAGGCAGAATCTCACTTCGGTAGGGATGAAACATTTTTGGCCAAGAAATCATCATTCTTGAAAGGAAAAAAGGATAAGATCTGGCATGTTTTTTGGTTGTTTGTTGATATTCTGGCATGTGTAGATATTTGTCACCTGTTACAACACAGAGACAGACAACCAAACCAAATCAGCCTTTCTACCTCTATATTCATAGCACAGTAAAATTAAAACTTATAAAGACTGTCAAAATTGACCCCAATAGTTCCAAACTAGGCTTTTGAATAACCAGAGATAGTAGGAACTGCAGATGCTGGAGAATCTGAGATAACAAGGTATAGAGCTGGATGAACACAGCAGGCCAAGCAGCATCAGAGGAGCAGGAAGGCTGACGTTTCGGGCCTAGACCTTTCTTCAGAAATGGGGGAGGGGAAGGGGGTTCTGAAATAAATAGGGAGAGAGGGGGAGGCGGATAGAAGATGGATAGAGGAGAGGATAGGTGGAGAGGTGACAGACAGGTCAAAGAGGCGGGGATGGAGCCAGTAAAGGTGAGTGTAGGTGGGGAGTTAGGGAGGAGATAGGTCAGTCCAGGGAGGACGGACCGGTCAAGAGGGCCGGATGAGGTTAGTAGGTAGGAGATGGGGCTGGGGCTTGAGGTGGGAAGAGGGGATAGGTGGGAGGAAGGTCAGGTTAGGGAGGCGGGTCAAGCTGGGCTGGTTTTGGGATGCGGTAGAGGGAGGGGAGATTTTGAAGCTTGTGAAGTCCACATTGATACCATTGGGCTGCAGGGTTCCCAAGCGGAATATGAGTTGCTGTTCCTGCAACCTTCGGGTGGCATCGTTGTGGCACTGCAGGAGGCCCAGGATGGACATGTCGTCTGAGGAATGGGAGGGGGAGTTGAAATGGTTCGTGACTGGGAGGTGCAGTAGTTTATTGCGAACCGAGCGTAGGTGTTCTGCAAAGCAGTCCCCAAGCCTCCGCTTGGTTTCCCCGATGTAGAGGAGGCCACAACGGGAACAGTGGATGCAGTATACCACATTAGCAGATGTGCAGGTGAACGTCTGCTTGATGTGGAAAGTCTTCCTGGGGCCTGGGATGGGGGTGAGGGGGGAGGTGTGGGGGCAGGTGTAGCACTTCCTGCGGTTGCAGGGAAAAGTGCCGGGTGTGGTGGGTCTGGAGGGGAGTGTGGAGCTGACAAGGGAGTCCCGGAGAGAGTGGTCCCTCCAGACAGCAGATAAGGGTGGGGAGGGAAAAATGTCTTTGGTGGTGGGGTCGGATTGCAGATGGCGGAAGTGTCGGAGGATGATGCATTGGATCCGGAGGTTGGTAGGGTGGTAAGTGAGGACGAGGGGGATTCTGTTTTGGTTGTTATTGCGGGGACGGGGTGTGAGGGATGAGTTGCGGGAAATGCGAGAGACACAGTCGAGGGCGTTCTCGACCACTAAGTGGGGGAAGTTGCGGTCCTTGAAAAACGAGGACATCTGAGATGTTTGGGAGTGGAATGCCTCATCCTGGGAGCAGATGCAGCGGATGCGAAGGAATTGGGAATAGGGATGGCATTTTTGCAGGAAGGTGGGTGGGAGGAGGTGTATTCTAGTAGCTGTGGGAGTCGGTGGGCTTGAAATGGATATCAGTTTCCAGGTGTTTGCCAGAGATGGAAGTAGGGAGGTCCAGGAAGGAGAGAGAGGTATCAGAGATGGTCCAGGGTGAACCTAAGGTTGGGGTGGAAGGTGTTGGTGAAGTGGATGAACTGTTCGAGCTCCTCGTGGGAGCACGAGTCAGCACCGATACAGTCGTCAATATAACGGAGGAAGAGGTGGGATTTAGGGCCAGTGTAGCTACGGAAGAGGGATTGTTCCATGTAACCTACAAAGAGGCAGGCATAGCTTGGGCCCATGCGGGTACCCATGGCCACCCCCTTTGTAGTAAGTGGGTGGAATTGAAAGAGAAGTTGTTGAGGGTGACGACGAGTTCGGCTAAGCGGATGAGGGTGTCAAATGAGGGTCTCGACTCCATTTTCTCCCCCTTGGTCCAGGAACTCCCTAACTACGTCCGTGACAGCACCCACGCCCTCCACTTCCTCCAAAACTTACAATTCCCCGGTCCCCAACACCTCATCTTTACCATGGACATCCACTCCCTATACACCTGCATTCCCCAGGCAGATGGCCTAAAGGTCCTCCTTTTCTTCCTGTCCCGCAGGCCTGACCAGTCCTCCTCCACTAACACCCTCATCCGCTTAGCCGAACTCGTCCATTAATAATGTAGTTACCTTAGCAGAGTAAAATTAACCAACAAATTCTAATTATCTAATTGGTCTATGTTTTAAACCCAACCGCTCTCGTTTTCGGTTCCAGTCACACAAAACACCGACAAACACAGTTAAGGGATAAGTTTAAAAAAAACTAACCAGATTACTTAAGTGGTTTTCATGGCTTGTTATTCCACAGGCATAGATGATGGTTTCTTTGTTGATTTTCTGAAGGTATCAATCAGGGTGGATAATACTTAAAACTTTGTTCTCTATTCACTGAACTGCCAAGAGCTGATAAAGGAGTTTAGGCAGGGAGCTTTTGAAACTCCATGCTGTAACATCAACAGCCAGATTCCTATTTCTTCACAGAAAACGCAAACCAAAATTGAGTTCAAGCTCTGACCACTCCCTGACAGACTGACCATCTCCCCCATGAGGTCTCATCAACCATTCAAGATCTGCTTGAGAGTAAAGTCTTTCCAGACTTGATAGAAAAATGTCTAAGTACTGACCTCATCAATAGCCAACTTCTGCTATTTGTTTAAACACAATGCTCTTCCCCAGTGACAAAGTGTCTGCAGAACGTTTTGATCGAGAATCAACCTGCAATTAATTTGAGGACCGGCCTGCTGAATAAACAAAAGTTTGTTTAGTCTGTTTTCCTATCAACACAAGCTGTTGACCACAGTCCAAACATCAATCTTAGCTCCCCCTTCACTGCCCCAATCCAAAATTGATTAAAAAAAGTAAAAATAATGAAAAATCAGTGAAGGTTCTAACATACAAAACATAGACAGATGTTTCTAGGATGAAGCCAATGCAACTTTCTCAGGAAATGCAACATTGAGGATTTTTCCAGACTCTCTTTTGGAAACACAATCAGTGTTCAAACTGGACCTGTGCTCCAGATACCATACTGGATTCACAACAGGAGGGTTTTCAGGAACAAGAGAGCTGAGCTGCGAGGTTCTTCTCCTTCGCCAGGTTGGTCACCAACTTCAGAAATGAAACAATCTCTAAAGTAGAAGCTGCAACCAGACAATGGTAAACCCAGGCAGGAGTCTGCAATAAACAAGCAGTTACCAAAAGACATGAGATTTTCAAGAAATGCATTATTTAAAACATGTTCTATTGTCCTTCATTGACCTTTTTGAAATAAAAAAAAATCAAACCAAGTATCTCCACAATCCTGTAACCTCCATTTGATTAACGTGTTAATATCTCTTTTTATAATTTTATGCTCCTGTCCATATAGCTTATAATGCAGCCTATTGTTGTTTCATTGGCAAACTTGGATGCATGGCTTTGTACCTCATTACTAAGTTATTATTAATTACCATAAGTAGCTGATGCCCCACCATAGTCATGCAGACCACCACTGGACACATTCTATGTATCAGAGTACCTGTCCATTATCTCTACTCATTGTCTCCTGTCATCAGCATATCTGCTAACTTGTTCAATAATTTATTTTCAATTTCATACACTTCAAACTTAATAAGCAACCTCTTATAGAGGACTTTATCAAATACATTTTGGAATTTCATATAACCATATCCATTGACATTCCTCTGTCCACTATATAGTTACCTCTCAGAAAAATTCATGCAATTTGTCAGGCATGATCTATTCTTTATAAATTCATACACTGGCTCTCGCAATCAGCTTAAAATTTCCAGAGTGTTCAATTATTCTGTATTTAGTAGATTATAATTCCTGACAGCTCATGCTAGACCAACTGGTCTATACTGCCCTGACTTCCCGCCTTCCTTTATTTAAATAGTGGAGTGATATATATCATTTTTCAGTCTATTGAATAGCCCCCAAATCAAAAGAACTTTGGAAGGTTATAGTTAGGATATTAGCAATGTTCACACCTACTTCTTTTAAAACTGTAGCCTGGAAACTGTCTGGTCCTGTTAACTTCTTTAGTGCCATTATTTTATACATTCTATTTTTACAGTGATTTGGCAATTTCCCATCACCGATTGAAAAATTGTTTCATTAGGATGTCTAACATTATCATTGATGTAAACAAAGTAATTGTTCAACACGCACATTATTTCCTTAATTTCAATGATGTTACTTGTAAGGGGTACACATTGCACTTGATCTCCCCCTCTTTCTCGGTAGAATTCTAGAAATTTATTTTGCTGATTTTGATGTCCCTTACATGTTTCTTATCATACTCGCTTTTTGTAGCTCTTACAATTTGTTTTTTGATCTGTCATTGTTCTTTTAATACTTCTGTTGCTTGGAATGTGCTTTTTTTTACTTTTTGTAGTAATTTTCTTACCTCTTTAGTCTAATATACCCTCTTTCGGCAATTAGAACTTTTGCCCTGATGGACACAAACAATTTATGCATTACATGAAATACTTTATGATCTTTTCACAGATTTGCTCAGTTTCCTATGAACAGTCTGTCTCTCATCACATTGATATTCAAACTGAATATACCTGCTTCCTTATTTGGTTCCAGGATATATTGTAGAAAATTATCCCGAAGATGTGCAAAAAAGAGCCAGTCTGCTTATCCCAGTCTGTATTACATCTTAAATTGCACACTAAAACCATTCTGTCTTTGCTACATGCAATCTCATAGGTGCAGCTAAGGTTGGAGGGAGAGGGCTGTACACAACTCTCCAGTACAGTCTTCAATCTTTTTTTGGTTCTACTCCTAATGTCTCCACTGCCTGCTTAGACCTCTCATTATACCTGTTTTATCGTTGAAGTGGTTTCATTCTTAATCATTAAGGCTACCACTTCGTCTTTTTTATTTTTGCTAACATTCTGTATTTTGCTTTGGAGAGTCAGTGTAAATTTTATTGCACATTTGCTGTTTTCTATACTTAATCAGGAAACACTCATGTTGATATTCAGTGTCAAATGTGGAAAACATGTCCTAGTCTCCATATTGAAGTTTCCATATATCAATTAGGGAAAAGGTACAGATGTTATATAATTATATCACTAAAGATATTCTTATGAACTGACCACAGGACTGAAATATTGCTTCTTTTTCTCTTTGAACAGCTCCATTTTATTTCCCAGAGATTGCGCATTTTTCAAATAAATATGAATATGTAAATGTGAATAATAAACGTGAAACAAAATTTCAACAAAGCTTCAGTTCCTCTATGATTTAAAAAATTCTCATGGACTACTGCTTACCAACAGCCCTTAAATATGATGCCCATTTTTAAGATTTATTAACATTTTTCTTTGTAGCCATGAGGATGTTAAGAATGCAATAACATTTTAAAATACCTCCTCAAGGTTTCCATTCAATTTCTTCAATTTTGAATAGAAAATTCATATTTCAGTTGGATTTCTGCAAGTTTCCAAAATGAAAATCTGAAACCAAACCTGCCTTTTTTGAAATGGAAGGCATATTTTTCTTCTTTCTGTTGTGTCCAGGTGAATGTTATTGATGTTCTTCATCAGCAGAAAAACAGTCATCAAAATCATCCTTCGCATATCTAATTTTTACAGTGCAGTTATAGCTTGTGTGGCAAATTGCCTTCGTGTGTAGAAGCGTACACATTATTACTTTTCAGTGGGTTATATTTCTCTCTGGAAGATGATTACTTGACCCATTAGTTTTTTCAGGGATGTCATGACTTCACTATTCACTAACGTTTTCTGAGAACTCATGTTTCTTTAGAGATTTGGTGAAATATTCCAAACATGTACAAATCCTTAAGGCCAGTTTTAGGAATTTATCTTGTTTATGGAAATGATCAGTGTTTGACATGGCTGTTTGATGGTTCAGGAGTGCTATGCCTTTTCTTTGAAGGAGCAAATGCAGTTAAATTGTTACTTCAAAAACTCCTGCAGATCTATAGCCCATGGGCTGATTTTATAGCATCCTGCTTCCACTATGGTACCCTTGCACACCGTGACTTTGGGAACTCAAGTATGCTGAAATTTATAATGTGCAGTCATGATGGGGAAAGCTGCTTGCTGGAAACACTTTTAATGTGTTAGCTTTCCTTGTCTTCAGCATTGGGTACTAGAAGGACAAAGCACTTTCCAGTCAAATTTTTCTTGAAGTATCTTAAAGGGATTTGCTTCATTAAGATCTTCTGATATCTCGGAATGAGTTTCAACTCCTTGAAGCAAAGATCTATTGGCATCAAATTACCTGACTGTGATAAACCCGTGCATAATTTTAAGTCCTTCCATTGAAGGAAATGGAGGCTGAAACAAGAGCACACAATGTAAAATTGCCACATATCAAGTATTGTTCAAGGTTTGGTAAATGTTTTCTTCTCATAGGTGGTGAAGAGTGGAACTGATTTTTTGGAAGAGACAATTGATTGCAGCATTTGTAGTAATCTCGCAAAACTCTCTTGATTTTGAAATTGTACTGTTAGGCTGGAAATTTGCTAACATCGTGCCATTACTTAAGAAGGGTAGGAGTACAAAACCGGGTGACTACAGACCTCTCAGTTTGATGGCTGTTGTGGAGGTGGTATTAAAATTATTTAAGGACAAAACCAGAATAACTATATGCTGATCAGACAAAGCCAGCACAGCTTTTTTTAAAGGGATAAGTCTTGAAAGCCAAATCTGATTGAATGTTTTGAGGAGATCATTTGTAAGGGAGACAAGGGATTTTCTGTGGAAGTTGGCTGCATGGATATTCAGTCAGGCTCCATGCAAGAGGTAATTGATAAAAATATTTGAGAGTGCATGGAATTGGAGATAGTCTTTTGAGTTAAACTGGAAATTTCATATGTGAAGATTTCAAAGATAAATCAGAGTATGTTGTTAATAATGAGATGTCAGTAACTGTAGATGAACAAATGGATTTGAGAGACCAAGTGCACAAGTCTAATCAAGTTGGTAGACAGGACTAATCACAACCAAAAGCCTAATTTAATGTGTGTCTTTGTTTTATTATTGTATTGTGGATGATTTGAAATAATGTTTCAATTGTATAGAGCTATAGTGCCTTGGGAATGTCCCATCTGAAGTAGTTTTGGCACCAAATACCTCAGGAAAGACATATTGGCTGTCAAGGAGGTGGAACACAGATTCCTTAGAGTGATGCTGGCACTTATAGGTTTGAAGTTTGAAAGCGTAAACATGGCACAAGTATTGAAGATTGAAGGATGATCTGATCATTTTTGTTTTAAATGTACAACAATTCAGTATGGGAGGTGCAATAAAGTATTTCATCTGTTGGGGAAATCAAGAACAAGAGGACATACTTTAAAATTGCAGCCAGTCTGTTCAGGAGTGAAATCAGAAAGCACTTTTTAACGCAAAATATGTTAGGAATCAGGAATTCTGTCTCTTAAAAAACTGTCGATGCTAAAACAATGCAAGCTTTGAAGACCGAGATTGATATATTTTTAATCAGTATGGGTGTCAGGGATATGGGGCAGAAGTGGGTAAATGGTAGGTGAGGCATAGGTTAGCCATGATCAAACTGAATGTTGGAATGGGCTCAATGACTGAATGGTCTACTCCTGTTCCTATTTCAATTGTTCAAAAGAAGCTTAGTCAATAACAATTGAGGAGCAGGATTGAGGACTGTAGAGTATTTTAAAATTTCAGACGAGTTAAGAGAAGGAAATTAGTGTTCTGTAACATCAGAAGAGTGACATGTGGCTTTGGGAAGAAATATGTGACAGTGCAATAAGTTGTAGACTGTGTATGAACTAGCCGTGATTGCTTAGGATATACTTATATTCCATTCTCAATTTTGCACCGATCAATTCAGGACAAGGAAATCCAACTGAACATCATCATTATCTCCTCAGATAATGTGCTGTGTGCTATGGAGATACTTATAAAGGAGACAATATGACTACCTAAGACAGTAAATAACTAAAAAATAAAAATGTTATTGTGAGGAGACATCAGTTTACTGCTAGCATGAAGCAATCGTTATTCATTTCTGAAGGTTAAAATATCAATCTAACTTCTCACGACACTTTTCATCAATGATTTGGATGAAGGAATGTACCCAATCAGAAAATATTGTCATAGCATCTATGTTCGATGGCAGTTCAAATATATCAGTACATCATTTAAAATCAAAATGTGTACTTTGGAACAAGTCTTGATCACAGATAAGTGCTCATTTAACATTATGGTCCAGAGTCATGAGTTCAAAACTGTTCACAACTTGTCATATTTTGGAGAAGTGGGCATGAGTTACCAAATACAGCTTCCTCCATGATATGATTTGAATAAAGGTATACAAATTTTTTCTCCTTTTCTCAACATTTTTTTCTAAGAGCTTCCTTTGCACTTTCCAATACAATTGGCATGCTGCATTTCTCTCTGGTCATTCTCTGGCCCCTCTGTCAGAGTGGACCCTGCCAGGGTAACCTCTGTGCCACTCTATCAGAGTGATCTTTGTATCCACTTTGCCACAGTGACCTCTGTGCCTGCACTCTCACCCACGACACCAAGGAGACCTCTGTGTCCACTCTGCCAGACTCACTAACTCTGATGAGGAGCAGAGGTGAGGGGATGATAACAAAAGTCAACGTCATAAGTAATAAAATATGTGCAGCAACATTAAGAGATGTATAAGACAGTGGAAATAAGTTTAATTGTATATAATGAGAAACAAAAACGAATGACACGCCTATCTGCCAACACTCCTTTGACAGCACACTCCAAACTCATGACCTCGCCTACCTGGAAAGTCAGAAACCAACAGATGCCGGAGAGCTCTACCACGTGCAACTAACCTTCAAGCCAGGCACTATCGTGACTTGGAACTGCATCACTGTTACTTCAAGGCCTCTGAATGAAAATTCTGGTACTCCCTTGCTTTCAGTCCTTGTCTATTTGGCTGCTAAGCCACCATAGCCCAAGGCATGGTTCTCTTCAACATCCAGGCTGCACTACAACCAAGGAAACTGGACATCCCATCAAAGTTTACTCTTACAGGGACAAGATCAGAAACGGATAAAAATATATTGTGAATAAAATATTTTTAACTTTCTTAAAGCCATATGATGTAGATTTAGCCCATCAAGTCCACTCCACCACTTAGTGAGATCATGGCTCATCTGATAATCCTCAGCACCATTTTCCCCATAACCCTTGATTCCCTTACTGACTAAAAATCTGTCTATCTCATCCTTGAATATACTTAATGACCCAGCCTCTACAGTCCTCTGTGATAATGAATTCCACAGATGTATAATCTTTTGAGAAAAGAAATTCCTCCTCATCTCTATCTTAAATGGGTAGCCCCTTATTCTGAAAATATGCCCGATACTCCAGTCTCACCCATAAGGGGAGACAACCTTTTTGCACCCACCCTGTCCAGTCTACTGAGAATCTTATGTTTTAATTAAGCCACTTCTCCTTCTTCTGAACTCCAATCCATACACACCCAACCAACTCAAACTCTCCTTCTAACATAGTCCCACCATAACTGGTATCAACCTAGTGAACATTCTCGAGACTCCCTCCAATGCTAGTTTGGCCTTTCTTAGTTAAGGGTACCAAAACTGTTTACAGTATTCCCGTTGTGTTCTGATTAGTGTTATGGATCAGACTAATCCCCCTTCAAATATAACAAAGAGATAGCGTAGACCCTAACTTTTCTTATTTAAGTGTAAGGTGCTGTATTCCAGATGTAATTTAATTTTTTACGTGACTCGGCTTTAAGCAAACGTACTTTATTCTTACTCTACAGTTAAAGTTCAAACAAAAGATCATATAATTGATCTAACTTTAACTCTATTGGAAAACTTAACAGAATAATAGATTATTTAACTATTAAACAGCAACAGTTCCAATATAATAACATTCCATAAACATGACTTTGGCAAAGGCAAATTCAATAAAATAGATTGTCAGACATGCAATTCTAGCAGCAGAGAGAACTCCAGCTTTTAGTTGAAACAGAGAGAGGAATAACAGCTTCTAGATCCAGCACTGCTGAAAGCTAAACTAAAATCCTGGCTCTGTGGGAGCCTGACCCCACCTACTCATGCTGCTTTGATTGTTCCAACTTTTAAAAAACAACCTAAGGCTTCACATGCTGTTCATTTTGTTAACTTGGAACAGACTGCTTGGTACCTCTGTCTCAACTTCTCTGCATGAAGAAAAACAGGACAAAATACACCTCACAGACCCATTTTATCTTCACACTAGTGCCACGTATAGTTTTAGAAAGACTTCACTTTTTATACTCTATTCCCTTTGAAATAAAGGCCAACATTCCATTTGCTATCTCTATTATCCATTGAATTTGGATGCTCGCTATTTGTGATTTATGCCCAAGCACTCCTAAATCCTCTGTGCAATAACAGCTCCTGTATTTTTCCTAATAAAGTGCGTAGCCTCACATTTTCCTACATTATATTCCATCTGCCAATTTTTTGCCCACTTGCTTAACTTGTCTTCGTCCCTGTGCAGACTCTTTGTGTCATCCTCAAACGTGTCTCTAGTATAATCACTTCTATCATCCAAGTCATTTATATATATTATAAATAATTGTAATCCCTGCACTGATCCTCTGGCATTCAACTAGTTACACCTTGCCATCCTGAAAATACTTTAATGAAAACCTTTACAGTTCAAAACACGGCAAAGAACCAAAATCTTGTAGTTCACTCCACCCTTCCAATTCTCTACTAAAACCCTTCCCTGCCAGAAGTAATGACCTCACAACTCTGCTACAAGCCTCTTCAGGCCTGTTAGAAA
This sequence comes from Rhincodon typus, assembly GCF_021869965.1. NCBI lineage: Eukaryota > Metazoa > Chordata > Chondrichthyes > Orectolobiformes > Rhincodontidae > Rhincodon > Rhincodon typus. Next base: position 130,908,167 of record NC_063332.1, on the reverse strand, counting down.
CATGCCTCTATGCTTGGCCACCCTCCAGATCCCTGAATCTCAGCACTAACCTGTTCTGCCTTCCCTTCAGTCTCTGGACTCCAATCCCCACTCCCTCCCCTGTCTCAGGAATACAACTATCTAATTCCCATGTTCAGGACTACAGCCTTTCCCCGAATCTCCCAGGCTTGGGACCATCCCTTTACATCCACCCTATCCCCTCTGGGTCTTGCCTCCCCTCCACTCCAGATTTGAAACACTTCCTCTCCTCTCCCCAGGTTTGGGACCCTCCCATCTTCTTCAGACTTGAACCACTTCTTTCCTTTCCCCAGGCTCAGGAGATTCCCTTCCTATCAGTCCCCCACCCCTGCCACAAAGGCTCAGGTCTCTCCTCCTCCTCCACAAACCTGAGACTTGGTTGCACTGGAACAGCTGTGTCTCACCAAACCAGCATCCCAAGCCTACTTAACTGTTGCTGCCTCCATTCCACACATTTGCTACGGGCAGTGGGTGAACCAACCCAGAACAATCTCAAAGCATAACTCAACTTCCATCTGACATGAACCTGAGCATTGGGGCCATGAAGGGATGGGAACAGGAACAGGTGGTGAGTTGAGGGAGTTGAGAGAAGGAGGAGGGAGATGAGGAGGGGGAAGTGGTTGAGAGAGAGAAGATTGGCAGAGTGGAGGAAAGGGAATAGGAATGTGGGAGAGGAAGGGGGTAAGAGAGGGGTGGAGTAGGGGAGGAATGTAGTGAATAGAAGGGAGGTGGGCTATAATAATAAAATACATTAAGAATGCCAGATAACATGGTAATGATCTCTACGGTGATTCATCTATGTTAAACCATCACGTATTACTGCAGCTGGGACTTAGTAGCAATGCCTAAAATTTTGTGTTCTCTAACTTAGAATTTTTGCCATGACCATGTCCAGACTAAGGATGCCTTGCTTAGTTCCTTGGTGCTTTTGACTAAGCTTCATTCTTTGTTAGTTAATTTCCAACGATTACAATTGAACTCTGCTGTCTGCTTTAAAGGCAAAACGGTTGCAATGGATTTGGTTCAAGGACCATGTGATTTCCTTTCAGGGTTATTGATTTCAATAGATCCCTGCTAGATCTTGGCCAATGACTGAATGAACATTTTGGAATGCAGATCATTGCAGATGAGTGCAAGCAAATGCTGTTGAACAAAGAATTATGTCAAAATGTTCTAGTAGGCTATCAAACGAAAACAAGCTATTTCTGTAGAAAGGCTCACAAAGAAAATCAATGGATCCCTGATAATGGACTTTTTTCCCCTTGGTTAATGTGGAGATAGTGGTACAGTTAGACCTGAAAATTATGACCTAGATTTTCTTTGAACCTTCCACAGGTGTGAATGGAAATAGATCCTTGCCAGCTTCAACTATTCTTGATAAATATAAAGTTGGAAAGGTGATTGGAGATGGGAATTTTGCTGTCGTTAAAGAATGTGTGGAACGGTAAGCTAACATAATGATACCCCTGGAAGCTTTACTTACGTTTAAGGGAACACCTCAAATGTGATTCATTTAATAGACTGTTTTGCATTTTACATATGACTGAAGTTTTCTTTCTGTAGAGTTAGTGAAATGTCTTACCAACAACTTGTCAAATGCTAAATGTATAAAGTTCTCATGCGGTCAAGTGTGGCTCAGTAGTAGCATACTCATCCCTAAGTGAAAACATCTCCAATTGTTGATATTCTAGCAAAGGTATTGCGGACATGTGCTCTAGAACTTGCCCTAAACCAAGCTGTTCCAATACAGCTACAAGACTGGCATCTATCTACAATGTGGAAAATTGCTCAGGTATGTTCTCTTCACCAAAAAGCAGGACATATCCAACTGGGCCAATTAGCAATCAATCAGTCTATTCCAAATCATCAGTAAAGCGGTAGAAGTGGACATTGACTTCTGCCAGGCTGAACTTGCAATGGAATAACTTGTTCACTGATACTAAGTTTGGGTTCCACCAGGGTCACTTAGCTTCTGACTTTGTTATCGCCTTGATCAAAACATGAACAAAAGAGCTGAACTCCAGAGGTGAGGTGAGATTGATTGCCCTTGAGATCAAAAGCAGCATTCGACTGAGTGTGGCATCAAGAAGCCGTAGCAAAACTGCAGTCAGTGGGAATCAGGAGAAAACTGTCTGCTAGATGGAATCATACTTAGCACAAAGAAAGATGGCTGTGGTTGCTGGAGGTCAGTCATCTCAGCACCAGGACATCTCTGCAGGAGTTCCTCAGGGTAGTGTCCTCAGACCATCCATCTTCAATTGCTTCATCAATGACTTTCCCTCCATCATAAGGTCAGAAGTGCGACTGTCTGATGACTGAACAGTGTTCAACACCATTTGCAACTCCTGAGATACTGATTTGTACCACAGAAGTGCCAGGCAATCACTCTCGACAACAATCATCATTCTTTGCCATATAAACGCATTGTCATAATTGAATGCCTTACTATCAACCTCCTGGGTGTTATCAATGACCAGAAACTGAACTAGACCAGCCATATAAATACTGTGGCTGCAAGAGCAGTTAAAAGACTGGGAATCCTGAAATGAGTAACTCACCCCGTCTCCCAAAACCCTATCCACTATCTACAAGGCACGAGTCAGGGATGTGATGGAACACTTTACTTGCCTAGATGAGTGCAGCTCCAACAACACACAAGAAGCTTTACACCATCCAAGACACAGCAGCCTGCTTAATTGGTACCCCATTCGTCACCTTCAACATTCACTTCTTTTACCACTGACTCAATGTAGCAGCATGCATAGCATGTACAAGATGCATTGCAGTACCTCACCAAAGCTCCTTCAACAACAACTGTGACCTCTACCGCCTAGAAGGACACAGGCAGCAGATACAAGGGAAAAACATCACTTGCAAGTTCCTCTCCCAAGCCACCCACCATCCTGACTTGCAATTATTTTACTATTTGTTCACTGTATCCAGGTTAAAATCATGAACTCTCTACCTAACTGTGCTGTGGATGTCCCAACGCCCCAAGAACTGCTGCGGTTCAAGAAAGCAGCTCACTTCTACCTTCTCCAGTTCAACGGGCATTTTGGTAATAAATACAGGTTTAGCCAGACATACTCATATCTCATGTAGGAATCAAAGATGTTATGGTATTTCAAGATCCATTTCAGAGATGTATGTAAAAGTCTAGATGAACCGTTCATTGGAGTACTGAGGAGTGCTGCAATGCCAGACATATTGTCTTTCAGGTGAAACACTAAATCAAGATACGGCTGCTACTATTTTGTTTAGAGGAAGGTTTATCCCGAGTGTCCTGAATAATGTTTATCTCCCATATTTATAAAACAGGTTATGTGGTTGTTATGTGGAATATTGCTTAGCCCAATTTGACAGCAGTGACTACATTGCCAAAGCACATAATTGACTGTAGAGCATTTGAGAACATACTGTGATGACAAAGAAAATAAATTGTCACATAATAGATGAGTTTCTGGGTTAAAAACTGATTTTAAGTATGAGGCTCCCAGTTTCTTCAGATTCCTTAAATGGCTATCTTACCTTTTGGCAGCATCCTGCCCTCATCTCCACTAAATTTGGAAGAGGGCTGAGTAGAGTCAGGTTCAAGAGTTTCTTCAAATTTTAAGATCTCACTAAACTGCAGCCTAATAATTTGGATTTTTAAATTAATCAAAAATCCTCAGGTCATCTGTTGCTTTCCTTCAAGTCCAGTAAGGGTGCACAGTAAAGCCTGTGACTTAGATCAGTCCTGAGATGTACTGTTATACATTTTTATTTTGAGGCAGAACCTGCAACTTACTATAGATGTGTACCCATATTTCAGAAAAAGGGGCTATGGCTGGAATGTCAGAATTCCTAGGTAAGGAATTAGCAGAGCTCAGGTATAGGTTTTGCACCTGGCAGTCTTGATGCATTAAAAACCAGGTCAAAAGTCAGATGACGCCAGGTTATAATCCAACAGGTTTATTTGAAATCACAAGCTTTCGAAGCGTTTCCCTTTCATCAGGTGAAGTGAAGAGTGCACCCAGGCATAGACTTTATAATCAGACAGATCAAAAGATCATACAAATTGTGTGAGTGGAGTGTCAACAGGCCAAATAATAGGTCTGCAGGTAATCAAACATGTCAGATGGTGTGAGTAAAGCGTCAACAGCTGGATAACAAGTGAATGAATGACCTATAATCTGATTAATTGAGGGCAGAGAGATAATTACAAAAATTAAAAATAAAGTGGTGATGGAGAAAAACCAAATGACTGGAATAGCATGCTAGGTTAAGGAGTCGCATGCCGAGGATCTCACCAAAGTAACAAGTAATCCAAAACTGTACAAACTAATTAAAGTAGAGAGATCATAACAAGTTGTCGAGGTGATGATGTCAAAACAGGACAGTAACGAAAATTTTGTAGAACATATGGTGAGGTCACGTGTAGCATGGCATGAACCCAAGATCACGTTGAAGCCGTCTTCATGGGTATGGAACTTAGCTATCAGTTTCTGTTTGGCAAGACCATGCAGACGCTAAGACAACAGATGAACGGACACTGCGCAACAATCGCTAGACGGGAAACACTTCAGTGGTCAAGGACATTCAGCTTCCGGTCTTCAGGTAAGCATCCTCCAAGGCAGCCTTCAAGATACAGAAGAACGTAGAATTGCCAAACAGAAACTGATAGCCAAGTTCTGTACCCGTGAAGACGGCCTCAACCATGATCTTGGGTTCATGTCGCACTATACGTGACCCCACCACACTCTTCTGTAAAATCTTCCTTACTGTCCTGTTTTGACACCATCACCTCAATAACTTCTTGAGATCACTCCATCTTAATTCGTTTGTGCAGTTTTTGGGTTACTTGTTACCTTGGTTCAACCGTCGGCATGTGACTCCTAAACCTAGCATGTTATTCCAGTCATTTGGTTTTTCTCCAGCACCACCTTACTTTCAATTTTTTGTAATTGTCCCTCTGCCTCATTTAATCGGGTTATAGGCCATCCCTTCACTTGTTATTCAACTATTGACACTTTACTCACACCATCTGATACTCCTGATCACCTGCAGAGACTTGTTATTCAGCCTGTCGACACTCCACTCACACCATTTGAATGATCTTTTGATCTCTCTGATTGTAAAGTCTGTGCCTGGGTGCTCTCTTCACTTCACCTGACGATGGGGCTGCTGTCTAAAAGCTTGTGATTTTAAACAAACCTGTTGGACTATAACCTGGTGTCATGTGACGTTTGACCTTGTCCACTCCAGTCCAACACCAGCACCTCCACATCATTGAGAACTAGACATCCTCACTTCCTGGATTACATATGTGGACCTCACCTGGGGATCCTTGGGTTGGTTCTTGCTCTGGATTCCTGAAGACTTAGGTCTGTATTTTGAAACTCAGCAGGTCTGGCAGCATCTGTCGAGACATTTCAAGTCCAGTGACCCTTCTGGAATTTAGCCTGATTGATCTCCTTTACAGGGTTCTTTCAGAATGCTATTTCATCTTGGGGCTGCAACAAACCTTAGAAGAAGCTACTCAACCTTGCTTCTCTTACACTCCCCGTCCACACTCTGGTAGGTGCCCGTCATATCAAAGTGCCTGTTCCTGCCAAAATATTTGACCCCAGTTATTCCTTCAGCAGTGCTCCTCAACTGTCTTATACCTGTTACAGAAGGAGTGCATGATAATCAAACTCTACTATTCCATTAGGTACATCATTACTCAGTTACCAAAATAGCCAATGCTTCTGCACATACCACCATACAGAATAAAAGAATTTTTTTCCACCAGGCTTCTTTAATAAACTCAAAATAATCTGTTTATTATGAACAAAATTTATTCTTGAAGTAAGTGCTAAATATTGATTAACATCTAAGCTATGATCTGAAATTAGACTATGTCCCCTTAACATCCACACGCAAACTCTCACAACACTAAAAGAAAGGTTTCTGCAGTGATTTTCTTGTAAAGTCCAAGGGGGCAAAACAACCCCAGTGGACCAAAGTTCTGGTAACAAAGGATGGAATATGATAACTTCTGACATTCACTGGATTTCTTTTTGATGAAACTGAATTACTAACAGCCATACATTGATGGTACGTGTCCAGTTCTAGATCCAACCAACTTGATTCAAGTTCCTGAATGTTTGTCACAGTCCATCAGTTCAAGTTTTATCGGGGAGACACAAAAGCTGGTATTTGGAGACTCTGAACATGGTTTCAGGGACTTATATTGAGAACAGATTTTCAGGGGAGCCTTGCAGCTTCAGGGATGACTTTCTTAATCTGACTTTTGGGTCTATAGAACAGAATTCTAAATCCACAGAAGACTGTAAGCACCCATTAGCAAAGGGATCCTAACCACCTCAAAGCCATTTTTCCCCAGTAGTTAAGGCAATAAACCTCACTTCTTATTTCCTTGAAAGCTTTGCTTAGCTGTTTCTACAAAATCATTTGATTTCCAGTTAAAAATAGGAAAAACACACTGGACATTTATTCATTTCCAAGAAATCACATGTAAAATCAATTTTAATTTGGAGAATGTGCAAATAGTTTAAAAACTTGCAGTTCTCTCGAGCTAGTCTTTATAAGTATAGATATGTATGCCCAACAACGGAACAACCTGGCATGTACACAGAGATTCATAACCTTGAACTTTACAAGCTCAATAATCTTTTCCCCAATGATAGGTTTATCGCTTTTTCAAAAAAAAAGTTATCAAATGAAGATGTTAAAATGAAATATAACAGCATTGATGCATTACTGACTCCATTGGTCTCCTTGTCTAAAATAATGACACTGTCACACCTACTTGATGCTAGAATTCCCAATACATGTTATTGCTGAGAAAAACACAATTGACTGAAAAAATTGTTTCAGAGATAGTAGGAACTGCAGATGCTGGAGAATCTGAGATAACAAGGTGTAGAGCTGGATGAACACAGCAGGCCAAGCAGCATCATAGGAGCAGGAAGGCTGACGTTTCGGGCCTAGACCCTTCATCAGAA
>NC_063332.1:130884678-130900760 GCF_021869965.1 Rhincodon typus | reverse complement strand
GACTGAAAAAATTGCCTGTGTACGCAAGGGTCACTGACAGTTTGATGTCATGTTTAATAAATTGGCTTGTACAGCCAATTAAAGAGTAAAATTGTTGTTGTAAATTTTGCTGTTTGCTAGAGAAAGATTTGATTCTGTAGGCATCCCAAAAGTTGTTCTTTTCGTTGTTAGCCTAGGAATCCAGCTTTATGTATCAATATAGTAAAGAAAAACATTGCAGAGGACTGGGTGTACTCTGACATGTTTTCTTTGACTTCATGTACATACGTATGAAAATAATGGGTTACAAAAAAAGCATTTGCTCCATTAAACCTGTCCCACACAGTCGTGACACCTTAAGCATCGTGATTCACCACACTCCCACCCACCAGTACCATGTGATCTCAATCAGAAAATGGAATGGAAATATTTTGAATGTATGCATCAAATCCACAGTGCATAAGCAGCCAACTGGTTCCATACACCATGACTATTCCTCCTTATAAACTTAAGGTGAGGACAATGTTGTATAGAACAACTGTTAGATTTCCTAGTATTATCATCAAGACACTTTATTCACACCTATAGCTTACAAATCTGGTTTAAGGCTGTACTATAATTTGCTGTCAATCAAGATCATTTTTAGAATAGAAGATTTTTTTTCTCCCCCTTTTGTTGTTTTGAGGTGCTTTAGATCTATTTACTGGACTGTTGATGGTCATCCAGTGAAGGACTTACAACCTTAGATGTCTGACAAGATTATTTGATTTGAAACTGTGTGATTAAATGATGAGTGCTCGAGCTCCTAGAAGCTTCCAGTAATCCTGTTGTTAGGAAGCAATACGTTACTAGTGCACAGGAAGATTGCATTTAGCATTGGACTCCTGCCAGTGAGCCCGATCTGCAATTGGAAGCTGCACTCATGGGAAGCATAGCACAAAGGTTCAGTATTTTACAAATGTAGCTTCTGCACTGCATCATCAAAGAATCACTCCTCGCATGCCATATTTTAAGCTGAACTATCTACATATTACCTGTCAATTGATGATTATGATGCTGGCTTCTGATCACACAGTGATCCAACTGTCTGAAGCTCACATTGATTTAAATGCAGGAACTGTAAGTTGGGAGTTCTTGCACATTCAAAGCTTCTCAAACCATGTGCCTTTCATACCAAGTCCATACATAGGGCAGAATTGTCAATAGTGGAGGAGTGATCTGAGAGGACAGGTGGGGATAAAATGGCCTTAACATATCTCCATCTCAGAAACCTGAGATAACCGCCAACAAATTCCAGGTTTTGCCAAAATTCATTACAAAGTGAGCAAAGATCTCTTAAAGAGCTGTCAGATTAATAATTTAAATATTCAAACAAGCAATTAACTGTATTTATAACTCTGGTTTTAATAGCTGATAGCATAGGAACATAGGAATGGGAGTAGGCCATTAAACCCCTTGAGACTGTTCCGACATTCAATGAGATCATGGCTGATCTATGGCCTAACTCCATATATCTGTCTTTGACCCAAATCCCTAATACCTTTGCTTAACAAAAATTTATCTATCTCAGATAGAACATGGGCTTCCTGATCCAAATGGAACTTGCAAGGGTCAGCAAGAAGAGACTACAGCAGTGAGCCGTTGTTCAATGAAATTGACTGGCTGGGAAGCCTTTAAACACTAAATGCTGCATAGCACCTTTCCTGCCTCTGTGAAAGATCTGTACTCACAGCACTTGTGCAGAGGATCTGATTTCATTATTTCGTGAAAGAGTTCCAACTTTTTGGTTGTAATTTCACCTGTCTTGGACTTAATTCACCTGGATTGAATCCTCCGTTTTAATCCTTCACTGCAGATTGGAGCAACATAAGCAACCATAGTGTTGATCTTGAGCAACAAGAGCAGCAACTCCCCAAAAACTAAAAGAAGCTCTAATTGCAGCTGCTTCCTCCTCCTCCTCCTCAGTATGCCTGTCCACAGACAGAGGGGATGAACACAGAACTCCAGCACGAAGGCAGTGACTCCAGACCCACAGCAATGTGGTTGACTCTTAACTGCCCTCTGGGAAATTAGGGATGCACAATAAATGCTGCCTAGCCAGCGATACCCTCATCCCGTGAATGAATTAAAAAAAAATTCCCAGCACAGGCTCTGCAGGCATGTTCCTCGCAACAGTGCTTCAGGAAATTCAGGTTTCCAGGGAAGATCTTTGCTGACATCTGCAGCCTTTTGAATACGACCTCTGTCCAAGATGACTGGAGCACAATCAGAGTCACCACAGCCCAGAATTTTGTTACCCAGGCTCCTTCCAGGGATTGCCTGGTGACAGCCGCTGCCACAGCGAAGCTCCTACGTATCTTTTGCCATTTGTTAGAAGGTAACCATTTGAATTCACTTTCACACCGAAATCAGAGAGAACTAGAGGACATTTCTTCATTCATTCACATGATATGAGTGTCGCTCATTAAGCCAGTATTTGTTGCCAATTCCAAATTGCCCTTGTCAAGGTGGTAGTGAATTGATTTCTTTAACCACTGCAGTGCTTGAAGAATAGATACATCGACACTGTTTGGAAAGGAGCTCCAGGATTTTGAGCTTGTGAGAGTGAAGGGACAATAATATATTTCCATGTCAGGATGATTTATGGTTTGGAGAAGTCTTGTAGCTGATGATATTCTTGTGCATTGGCTATGCTTGTTCTTTTAGCCAATAGAGGTTGTAGGCTTGGACGATGCTGTCGAGGGAACTTTGGTGGGTTGCTAAGTGCATTTTGTCGAGGGTGTGCTGCCACTGTGTATTGATGGTGGAGGGAGTAAATGTTGCAGATGCTTGAAAGGGTGCCAAACAAGCTGGTTACTTTGCCTTGGATGGTGTTCAGTTTTTTGGACGTGGTCAGATTTGCACAGCTAGTGGGGAGTCTTCTGTCACTGAGCAGATGTTTGGCAGGGTTTCAGGAGTTAGGAGGTGAATTATTTGCCTCAGAATTCCAGGCCTCTGATCTGCTTTTAAAGCTACACTGTCTATATGGCTGGGAGGAGTTCAGTTTCTCATTAATGGTAATCCTCAGGATGTTGACAATTGAGGATTCAGCAATGGTTAAGCCATTGAATGTCAAGGGGAGATGGTTAAATTCTTTCTTGTTGGAGATTGTCATTTCCTGGCACTTGTGTGTCGCAAATGTTACTTGCCAGTCATTGTCCAAGCCATGCTGCATATGGACATGGACTGCTTCAAAATCCTGTTACAATCCACTTGGGAAAGTGAACTGATTCTCAAGGCCTACTGCTGCCAGGGTTACCACAAAAGTTAGTGATCTGATCACAGCATGCAAAGTCCCCGATTTATCTGTCAGTCAGAATCAAGTTGACGGGAAACACTTACCAGGCTCCTGTACTTAGCAAGAGCCACTGTTTAATACAAACAAGTGAGTTCTAATCACAAGTAAACAGTTATGAGCTGTCAATCTATGGCTTTACCAGTTAAACTGTAACCCTGTTTTAAAACCCCTACACACACGTACAGACACAGAACAATAAAAAGCATTTATTTTATGCGTAGAAGGGGAAAAAAACCTGGGATTCACAGTTCAATAGCACTAGTCCACAGAGCTCACTGAGATGATCCTTTTACTTGCTAGGACTTTCTGTTCTTCAGTTCTCTTGACTTTTTTGCAGGAGGCACAGGATGGCTGGTACACTGACTGCAAAGTTTTTAGTTACTGGTTAAAGGCAACAGCTGAAAGCAACTGGTGGGAGATTTACCAGAGACAAAAATAGAAATTGCTGGAAAGGCTCAGCAGGTCTGGCAGCATTTGTGGAGAGAAATCAGAGTTAATGTTTCAGGTCCAGTGACCCTTCCTCAGAACCCTTTACCCTCAGCACCAGATTTACCAGGTGGTTGCCAGGACCAGAGGGTTTGATTTATAAGGAGAGGCTGGATAGGCTGGGATTTTTGTCACTGGAGCTTAGGAGTTTGAGGGGTGACCTTACAGAAGTTTATAAAATCATGAGGGGCAGAGATAAGGTGAATGGCAAAGGTCTTTTCCCTAGGGATGGGGAGTCCAAAACTAGGGGGCATATTTTTAAGGTGAGAGGAGAAATATTTAAAGGGACCTGAGGGCCAACCTTTTCACACAGAGGGTGGTTCGTTTGTGGAATGAACTTCCAGAAGAAGTGGTGGATGCAGGTACAGTTATAACATTTAAAAGACACTTGGGGATAGGTACATGAATTGGAAAGGTTTAGAGGCATATGGGCCAAATTCAGCAAGTGGGGCTATTTTAGTTTGGGAAACTTGGTCAGCATGGATAAGTTGGACTAAAGGGCCTGTTTCTGTATGACTCTAAATCAGATTCTCTTCAGGCTTCAGGTATTTTTACCACAGAGAGGGAGAACAAGAGAGGGAGACATCACCTGGTCTTTCAGCAATCCAAAGACTTCTCATGGTCTCATGCCCACCACAAGATTTTCAGCCTCCCAGGAACCAATCAGAATTGTCAGCAGACTGATGATCTTTAACATCCACAAACGGTCACAATTGGAGAAACCAATCAGCTGCTGTTATTGGCCAAATTTCACTCTGCAAGCACATGTGCAGTGCCATTCCATCTGCAAACAGCTTCATCACTGCTTGACCAAAGCAACAGTGTAAACACCATACACAATGAGCATCAGTAACCTGTTTTTGGAGATGCAGCAATTCCTTCCCCTGCCCTTTGGTTTTGAAACAGTCCATTTTTCAATTTTAGTTCACCATCACAAGTACAGAAAATATAAAGGTATGGTCTTTGCAATCTTATTAGTCATGAATGGTGCCTAGCATTGTGCTATTATCATTCAACATCCAATTCCTGACCTTACGTTGAAGGGAAGATCTTTGAAGAAATAGTGAACATAGATGGGTCTAGGACACTCCCTGAGGAAATCATGCTATGGTGTCATAGGGCTGAGATGATTGATCCCCAGCAACCACGATCATCTTCTTTGTGCTAGATATGACTCCAACCAGCCCATGCTTCCCATTGACTTCAATTCTGCTCGGGCTCCTTGATGCTATTTCCAAGAGGGACTTGGTAGCATTACTACTGACCAAGCTGGTCAAGTCTGAAAGTATATAGTTGCTTGACTGGGTCTGCACCGGATGGTGAGGAGCCAAAAAGATTGAAAAAAGACCTGCTTTACATTATTCTCACCAATCTACCTGTTGCAGCAGAAAATTGGTAGGACTGAACACCACACAGTCTTGGTGGAGACAAAGTTCTGTTTTAACATGTTGTATGGTGGTAACACTGCACTAAATGGATGGACTTCAAACAGATCTAGCAACTCAAAACTTGACAACGATGAGGCACAGTATGTCATTGGCAGCAGCAGAATTGTATTCAATCACAAACTGTGACTTCATGTACTGGCTAATCTGCCATTACTAGAAAGTGAGGAAGTCAAACCTGGCTTAATGGAAAGTGTAGAAGAGTACGCCAAGAGCAGCATCAAACATTCCTAAATATGAGATGTCAGCCCAGTGAAGCTACAACTATGGAATATTTGCATAGCAAACAGCAGAGGCAGCATGAGATCGGCTAGGCTAAGTGACCGCACATCCAACAGATCAAATCTAAGCTGTGCAGTCCTCTGCATCTAACTCTAAATGATGGTCGGCAATTAAACAACTAAAAAGAAGAGACTTCTCCACAAACATCCCCCATCTCAATAATGAGACAGCCTAACATAGCAATGCAAAAAACAATGCTGAAACATTAGAACCACCTCAGCTTCCTCATGAAGTCTGCATCTTCACAGATGTCAGTCTTCACCCAATTTGCTAACTAGAAATGACTGAAGGCATGAAATACTCCAAAGACTATGGGCCATGATTACGTTCCATCAATAATATGGAAGGCTTATGCACCAGAAGTAGCCACACCGTTAGCTAAGCTGTTCCAGTATAGCTACAGTACAGACATCTATCAAACAATGTGGAAAATTGCACATCAGTGTCCTATCTACAAAAAGCAGGACAAATCCAACTTTGCCAATTACTGCCTCATCAGTCTACTCTTGATCATCAGCAAAATGATGGAAAAAGTAATTGACAGTGCTATTGAGCGGCACCCGCTTAGCAATAACATGCTCACTAACAATCAGTATTTCTCTGGATAATTGGTGGATAAATAAACAGAGCAGTGGAGTGAACTGAATTTTTCACAAAATTGCTTTAAAAAGAAACCATCTGTAAAATGGTACAATTGCCCATAGATTAGTGAATGTTGATCATTAACTGTTAGTTTGCAATGGATCAGATCAGAACTCAGAAAGGTAACATGAAAATGTTTGGCACTGCTGGCATCTCAGCTGAAAATAATGTGAATATATACTTGAGGAAGAGGGAGTGAGATATGTCATTGAAAGAGAAAAAAATCATTTGAAACTGTTTTTGGGGAGTGAAAAGGACATTGGTACCACAAAGAAGTTATTTCTTTATCTGTATTTTGCTTAGATCCAGTGGCAAGGAGTATGCACTGAAAATAATCGACAAGGCCAAGTGCAGTGGTAAGGTAAGAAAATGTCCTGTTGAGTATTGTTTTTCTCCAATGTTTGATTAACCTCTGGGATATGGCTATAAGTCTACAGCAGAGCAGTCTGGAGCATTCAGAAAGGAGCTGGGGAGAGTACAGGTCCAACATTTATCCTTCAGAGGGAAATGTAGGAGCAATAAGTTCAGGGAACCCTGAATATCTAGGACTAGGTGAGGAAGAAGAGAAAGGCTTTTAGCAAGTCCAAAGGAGCAGCGAATTAGCGTCGGCCCTAGAGGAATACAGGAAGTGCAGGAGGGAACTTATGAAAGCAATCAGAAGAGCAAAAAGGGGGCATGAAAAAGCATTTGCAACAGGATTAGGGAGAATCCGAAGATATTTTATAAATACATTTAAGCGAAGACTTTAACCAGGGAAAGAGTGGGGCCCATTAGGGACAAAGTGAGCGACCTGTGTATGAAGCCTCAGGATATTCAAAGGGTGTTAATTGAATCCTTCTCTTCAGTCTTCACTCTGGAAAAGAGGAACATAGGTACAGAATTCAGGAAAAGGGACTGTGACAAACTTGCACAATTTGACAAAGGAAATGGCGAGGTATTAAAAATAAACAAATCCCTTGCCCCAGATGAATTGCATCCCAATCTGCTGTGGGAGGTAAGGCAGGAAATTGCAGGGGCTCTGATACAAATTTTTAATTCCCTCTGGCCACAGGCAAGTGCCAAAGGACTGGAGTATGGTTAATGTGGTTCGACTTTACAAGAAGTCTGGTAGAGATGAACCAGGAAATTACAGACCGGTGAATCTCACATCAGTGGTAGGGAAACTATTGGAGAAAATTCTGAAGGAGCGAATTAATACCCACTTGGAAAGGCATGGGTTAGTCAGGGATAGTCAGCGTGGCTTTGTCAGAGGGAAGTCATGCCTAACAATTTGTTAGAATTTTTTGAAAATGTGATCAAGTGTGTGTTTCACTTTGGTCCCAATGACAGAAACATTTCAGCAGTCAGACTGCACACGGTGTGATTACAGAGCTACCCACTTAGTTCAACACCACGCGAGTCAACATTCTGCCTTTGTTGACCACGTAATAAGATGCCAATCTGTTTTTCTCTTTGCCTTTGCAATTTCCACCTCATTAACGCTCATGGGGTGGCACAGTAGATCAGTGGTTAGCACTGAAGTTTGCACATCTCCCTGACTCTGCCTGGGTTTCCGTCAGGTGCTCCAGTTTCCTCCCACATTCCACAGATGTACAGTTTAGGTGGATCAGCCATGCTAAAATTGCCCTGTAGTGCCCAGGAATGTGCAAGCTAGGTGTTTAGCCATCTAAAGGCAGGATTACGGGGAGGGATGGGGTTGTGTAAATCTGGGTGAGATGCTCTTCAAAGGGTCAGTGTAGACTTGTTGGGCTGAATGGCCTCTTTCCGCATTGTAGGGATTCTATGATTCCATGATTCCAACACCATGTCAACATAGAGGGATAACCTGATGAGTTGAGTGTGATCTTTGTTCCTGACCTATTGTCTTCTATTTGAATCAACCCACGTGTTTCAACATCATGGGTGTTTAATGCTTCAAATTAAAAATAATTTAAACAACAGAAAATAAAAAGGAGCATTAATCCTATTAAGACTGAAGCGCATGCTGCAGTTTAAGGAAGCACACATTTTGCTTATTGCTATCGAAAATCTGCGGCGAAGAAAGACAACGTAATTTTCAAGAACTTAAAACCAAATGCAGGGCATTGAAAGCACTCAATGAAGGCAGGACATGCAAAAAATTCAAGCTGAATTCATTGTCAAACACTACAGCGAGTGGTTGGATAAAGAATGCTGAAAAGATTAAAGAAAATTATGAGAGAATGGAATACTAACATCAAAAAGGTGTAACTTGCAAAATATCTGAGATTGAAGAAGGCACTCTTCACTTGGTACAACAATATAATTAAAGCCAACCCAAGCAAGGGACTAACAAAAGAAGATTTAGAAGAAGTTTAAAGCTTTGCAAAGTAAATAAATGTTGACATCTTTACTCCTAGAAATGCCTGCTTTTGGTTCAAATTTTGAAATAATCGCATTCACAAACGGCTTTGTGGGGAAGGTTAATCTGCAGACATTTCAGGATTAAGCATGTCCAAGAACTTATTCAAGAATATAACCCAGTAGATATCTGTAATGTGGATAACATTACCTACTTCTACAAATGCACAACAGATAAAACTTACTGTGCCAAGGAACAAGCTGCAGTTGCTAGTAGGCAACCAAAACATCTTGTTGCTGCAAACATGTCCAAAACTGAAAAAACATGGTTACCCATCGATGGGTTCAAAAAGTCAAGGGGCTTAAACCACATCAACTATTTCCTAGCCAATTATGAAGCAAAGCAAAAGGCTAAGACGAAATGTACAATTTTTAATTCATGGGTTCAGCAATTTGACCAATGCTTGCAGTTCCAGAAACGCAAAATCCTGATACTCGTGGATAACTGCTCAGCCCATCCTGACATCCAAGAACTAAAAGCCATAGAAAGGCACATCCACCCAGTACTTTAACTGCTCAGCCAGTGGTCCAAGATATAATTAGAAATTTAAAATAATTTTAATACAAGTTGCTTGCCCATAAGAAAAGCACCTGCCTCGCATCCAGTGAAAACTTCAGCACAGACTTGCTTCAAGCAGCGAGAATCCTGAAGAAAGCCTGGGATATGGTAAAGAGTGAAACAATCCAGAATTGCTTCATGTGTGCAATTTTGTTTGAAGCTTATGGTAACAGCCTCTATGGACTTGCACTTTGTGATGTCGCAGAATATAATGCCAATGCCGCACTGTTCTCAAAATTATTATTAGAAGTGGAACACCACTGCAGCTACTGCTGATGATGATGCTGAATCTTGTGTTGCAACAATAGACAACAATGCCATTGTGGAAGCTGTTACAAAGGTAGCAGCTTCTGTTAAGACAGCTGAGGAACTTGAGGAGGAGGGAGAAGCTGAACATCCAATTCTCCTTATAATTTTCTCACTTTTTTTTCAAGACGTCTGAGTTCATTATTTGATTTTAGTACATCCGCATTTACAAATGCACAGTCCATGGGTGCCAAGTTCCCTTTGGTACCTCACCCAAGTCACCATTTTTCATCTGTGAACCAATATAGTGAGCCCAAACAACCTAATGAGCTTAAATGAATAAGTTAGAGCAACTCAGGATAACTCAGAAATGGAGGACCATTTATATATTCTAAAGAGATCAGATAATTTTTTTAATTATCAGTTGTCAATCGAAGTAAGGGAAAAGGAGTTTCACTTTGATGGAAATTGAATGTGGAGCCTTGTTGTTTTATCCTAATTGGAGTACAGTTGTTATTGTTTAGAATTAAGGTCACTTTGTTGTTACAAATGAGATTTCCACTGTGCTTTGTTTTTTTAGGAGCACTTAATTGAGAATGAGGTGGCAGTTCTGCGGAGGGTTAAACATCCCAATATCATCATGTTAATAGAAGAGGTGGACACACCAACAGAACTGTACCTAGTAATGGAGTTAGTCAAGGTAAGAGGACCTAAAGAAATTGGAAATGAGTTTGTTACAGGTAAAATAAAATTCCATTTACTCATTTAAAAACTCTTGATTGCTACCCAAAGTCAGATGTTCTTGTCCCAACATGCAGATATCAAGCACTGCAAACTTCACCTCTCCCTAAAATAGGAACAATTGTCTGTAATGGAATTTGGAATACTATTAGCAGTTTAGGCCTCTTATCTAAGGAAGGGTGTGCTGACATTGGAGGAGGTCCAGAGGAAGTTTACAAGAATGATCCTGGGGATGAAGGGCTTGTCATGGGAGGAACAGTTGCAGTCTCCGGATCTGTACTCAGTGGAATTTGGAAGAATGAGGGGTATCAGATTGAAACTTACAGAATACTGTGACGCCTGGATAGAGTGGAGCGGAGAAGGTGTTCTACTAGTAGGAGATACTAGGACCCAAGCCTCAGTGTGAAGGGATGACCCTTTAGAACTGAAATGAGAATGAATTTCTTCAGCCAGAGGGTGGTAAATCTGTGGAACTGATTGCTGCAGAAAACTGTGGAGGCCAAGTCATTGAGTGTGTATAAGACCGAGATAGATTCTTATTAGTAAAGTGTTCAAGGGTTATGGGGAGAAAGGAGGAGAATGGGGTTGAGAAACATATCAACTAGGATCAAATGGTGGAGCAGTCTCAATGGCCAAAAGGACTAATTCTGCTCCTATTTCTTATGGTCTTATGAATCATCCTGAACAGATATGCTGAATTAGTGATCAAACTGGTGCTGAAGTGAAAATCTGGAAAGAAGTTTGTTTGTGCTTGTTTTCCGACACAGGATTGGTGACAATTTGGCAGATAAACCAGATGCCTAGGCCCAAGGCTTATACCAGGTGAGGCCTTGTTTCTCACCTTGGTAAAGCAGCAGATACTAAACACTCGAGGCCCATTTGGGCATGTTATAACACCAGCAGTTTGGGAGGTGCAGAGAAAAGGTTGGATGCAATGAGAAGGCATGAGCACAGAATTCCAGCAGCCTGCAATTTTGTTGTGGGACAAGGAATAAGTATTTCTACTCCCGGCTCCACTTTAAGGAAGTTGAAAACCAGAAGGAAATGACCATAATGGCAGTATGCAGCACCTCCTCTGACACTGGTTGGGCTGCAGAAGTGCCTGAAATAGTAAGGAATAAACACTCAGCACATGATCTGCTGGGTGTACTGAGTTTCAGAGTGTGTTTATGATGCAAGCATTAGATCTCTCATTATCATATTTCTGAATGTAGAAACAGCTGTATGAACTGGATTCAGCTAACATTATTCAGTCTGATTAAATCTTTCTTCTGTGCAATAGGAGGCAACTGGAGCATGGCTGGGTTGGCCTGGCAATGTAACTGATACAGGTTCAAATCCTGCGTGGCATAAAAATGTTTTCAAATGCCCTTTTCTCTTTGCAGTCATACAAGACTTATTTCATTAATTAATAATAGAAATTAGAAACTGAATATCTTATTCAAGAGGCTGGTGCTCATTTTCATTACTGTGTAAACTGAGAATAATATCTTAAATTCTCTTGTGATGGAAATTAAGGTTAGCAGTAAAAGTCTAAGCATATAATTGGATATTTAAGTATTAGATCTTGACGGCACCACACGTAAAATTTCAGCAAATGAACAACTATCCTATTCTATAACTTTTTTAAAATAGTTATCCTTTAATGAGATATACAGAGTTCTTGGCAGTTAACAGCGATGATGTTCCCTCAGGTACTGTTTGATTGCTGATCTATCGTTACTGATGGTGTTTGATTGATGGATACAATTATATTTTCACTTTAAATTTCCAGCTTTCAAGTACACACTGCTGTGCATCTTTAAAAAGCAATCTTTTCACAATTTAATGTGGAGGCTTTATGGTTCAAAATTTAAAATCACAAAGCAAAATACAATATCTAATCATTGGAAATTAATCTTCCACTGCCATTCCTTGTTAAGAAGGAAAATTGTTACACGCTCCATGGCAAAGGACATGGGAAGGCAACAGAAAAACAGGGGAAAAAAAGCCCCTGGGCCCAGTAAATATGTTGAATTCCTCTTCAACCCCTTCAAGCAATTAATCCCAGTTCGTGGAACTAATTACAGTTAATGGTGCATATTAATCCACTTCCATTTTATATGATGCAATCTTTGTCCCAGTGTAGTGCCATAGCTCCAAATTTGAAAATCATGATTTTTGTGAAAATCATGGACTGATATCTATGTCTTAATTTTCATACTGTATTCTCACACAGAAAAATTCAGAGTCAAAAATAGAATTTCACAATTATACAGCCAGGGAGTTGAAGATAGATTTTAACAGTCAGTCATAATACCCATATACAAAATGTCTTAGAATCCAATGAGGCTGTGAATCTTGCGAGAAGGAAGGGCAGCTACGCAAAAGCAGACTTTCCACTGTTTTCACCAGGGATGTGTTGTGGACTTTGAATTTGAATTTGGGCAATGATCAAAAAAAAGTAACCATGTTTACAGGCTTGCAGAGTTGAGTAATCACTGATGCATTCTCTTTTCACTGTTATGACCTAAATTATAAAAATGGGTATTGGTTTTACTGTCCCTGATTACTTAAGATTTTGAGATAGATGAAAAGGGTGCATGTAAGGCAGTTTTTCTTCCATCAGGAATGGACTGCTGGTATCCAGCCTTCCCTTTGCAAATCAGCTGGCAGAGTGTATAGATAAAGGTGTGTACACTTGGGAATGTCTTTGCTAGCTCTGATTCACCGCAGAGGTAGTGACTGAGCTGTGCTGTCTGGTGGAATCAAACTTGCAATGTTGACAATGGGAAGTGACCATGAAATTTTAAGCCTTCAGCTCCTTTGAAATGATAGCAAGAGTGTATGATCAAGATTCAAGACGCATTCGAAGGCTTTGAAAATTAGAAGGAAAGTGGAAGAGATAGGTAGGTTGGGTGAAATTGTATTATGGCTGTTATGTGTAAAATTAAGAACAGGAGAACAATCACCAATCCAGCAGGACTTTATTCCATGTCAAAATGATATTGAAACATTTGGTGGAATCTTATAAGGGTCTGAGCAACATGTACTATTGCAAGATTTACAGAAGAATCAGAAAAGAAGCCAAAAAAGACCCATATTGATAGCGGAAAGCACTTTGACAAGCAGTATGGCGAGTTTCATACTTGACAGGGGCAAGTTACCAATGGAGGAGGATTAGGGCTTGTTAAACATCTTGTTAACAGCCCAACTTGTCTCATTAATATTCAGCTTCCTATTTTACCAAACAAGCTAGACGTCAAGAAAACTAGACATGGAAATCAGAGCAGGTGCCCAGTGAATTCAGCTCTCCGCTCACTCCAAACAACCTCTATGTTGCATAAAATTCAATACCATCTCAAGGCAGAATCTACTAGCATAGTTGGGATTTCAGTTATCAATGCCATTACTGAAATCCTAATTTTCCAGATTTAATAGTCAAATTTAGATTCATTTTCTGATTAAGATACATCTGAGATCTGAACTGGATTTTGAGTGTGACCTGTAGTACTTTGTAATCTAAGTGAAGTGGAGCTCATTCCTTAAAGGACACCAATCAAAGATGCTGTTCAAAGCATTTGGAAATTAAAATTATTCTCTCAATTTGCATTCATGAGTGTTTTTTATCTGTTATTCACAAAGAATTTAACCAATCAAGTGAGTAGTAGCTATTGTACCCACAAGGCTGAAAAACAGCAGGGTCCACGTTCCTGTGTGCTAACTGACATATCCAGTACTGATAGTACCTAGGGTCGCTGGAGTCAAGAGAATGTCAGAGGGTGAGATTCAATGTGAACAAATTGAAAAACTGGTGATATCCTATCAGTCACTTGTTATATGTTGAGTGGCAACATTATCCAAAAGTGTAACATTAATATCAAATGTAAGCTAATAACACTCAGTTTTATCTCACCACCACCATCTCTCAACTCCTCCACTGTTGCTAAATTATCAGAATGTGGAGGTACCTGTGTTGGACTGGAGTGGTCAAAGTCAAAAATCACAGGTTATAGTCCAACAGGTTTATTTAAAGACACAAGCTTTCAAAGTCTCACTCCTATCTAGGGTGATCAGACATTATGGTTTGTTTGGGACAATACCAGTATTTTCACCAAATGTCTTGGTGTCCTGACAGTTTGCTACAAATTGCTCAACTATCTGGGTTTGCAGTTTCACTGAGTGCCCTCCCCTTTAACTCAGGCCTTGTGTTCAGTTTAAGCTCTTGTATCGTGCTGCACCCTGAGAATTGGGGCCAACCCATTCAGCATCTGCACCCACTGGGAAAACCTCCTGGACACTGAATTTAAAAACAAAATAATGTTCAATGATTCCAGATATTCAATCCACGAGGATTTGCAAACTCTCCACAAGTCACCCTCCTTTCAATTGGAGTCCACCTTCATTTGACAGTTGTGC
The DNA here is from genome assembly GCF_021869965.1 of Rhincodon typus. Lineage (NCBI taxonomy): Eukaryota > Metazoa > Chordata > Chondrichthyes > Orectolobiformes > Rhincodontidae > Rhincodon > Rhincodon typus. The sequence goes on along the minus strand of NC_063332.1, from coordinate 130,886,266 downwards.
AGGCAGCAGCCAATCCAGCTGCAAGTTAGAGAGTGACAGGAAGCTTCAGCCAATCAGGAATGAGCTCATGGGAAGGAAGGTGGGAGCAGCAATAATTGATATTGCGGCAACAAATCATTTTGTTCAATTTGGTCAGTTCTCATCAATAGTGAAGGTCCATTAGACGTTGGTATAGCACAAGGCCCCTGTTGCTATCCTCTCCCCCTAGACATGATGATCATAGCTTGAACCGATGGTGTGGTGGGTGGTGGATTTGAATTGCTGCCAGGAAGAGTGAGGGATCTGAAGGAGATTCGGCCTTAGGATCATGCATCTGGTTCCTGGTATTGACCAGTGATGACAATACTGTTCTGTTAATGGCGCTACATAAATATAGCTGCCATTGATCGATATTCCGTTCCATATACTTCAATATCGGGCATGTCTTATGATTGACGGCAAAAACAATTCCATCTTTTTTTTTGTCCTGTTCATCTACAATTATTTGCACTCACAAGGGAACATCAAGGGAAGCTACCTATCCTAGGGAACTGTGTGACAATCCAAGTTGAAATCGACCCGTTTTAGGAAGACACGTCAAACTCACTGCATCTTTCCCTGAAAATAAAATCATAGCTCAACTGGGGTCAAAGTAATTCCAGCTTTCCAGAACAAATCAGGGGGATGCAGGCCTCAGGCACAAAGATGGCCTTCAAAGCTGATATTCCTGAGGGAAGTATGCACCTTCCTTCTGGGCTTACTGATCACTTCTCCAATATCCTCCTGATCTTACAGGATCATAAGGTATTCTTGAATATGGGATCCCCATCTCTGGGTACCACACGTTCGCTTTGCTATGATTTGGTAGAGGCTCCACCTCCTGAGAAGATCAGGAACAAATTCCCTTGCAAATTCAGGACACAACAAATGTAATTCCCGGTCTAAATTCTTCCTGTGAATTTTTGCTGAAGGTGCAATGTGAGTGTCAACAATCAAAGTGTATATTACACTGTTCCCTGCTGTGGTACGTGGCTTATTTCTTGTCTGTTGTTAATGTTTTTCTGACAGGGTGGAGATCTGTTTGATGCCATTACATCATCAACTAAGTACACAGAACGGGATGCCAGTGCAATGGTGTACAACCTAGTTTCTGCACTCAAATACCTGCACAGCCTGAACATTGTGCACAGGGATATCAAGCCGGAGAACTTGCTGGTATGTTCTTAGTTTGGGAGGGAATATACCGCCAATAATTTTAGTCCTGTCGCGTCACACACCTAGTTACCAGCAAAATATCAATACTCATTTCACCTGTAACAGACACTTTGAATGACCGAGTCTGGGCCATGTCACAAAAATATGACTGGGAAATACCCAAATCAAAGATAGTAGGAACTGCAGATGCTGGAGAATCCGAGACAACAAGGTGCAGGGCTGGATGAACACAGCAGGCCAAGCAGCATCATAGGAGCAGAGAGGCTGACGTTTCGGGCCTAGACCCTTCATCAGAAAAGGGGGAGGGGAAGGGGGTTTTGAAATAAATAGGGAGAGAGTGGGAGGCGGATAGAAGAGGGATAGAGGAGAGGATAGGTGGAGAGGAAACAAACAG
>NC_063332.1:130884390-130884578 GCF_021869965.1 Rhincodon typus | reverse complement strand
AAAGGTGAGTGTAGGTAGGGAGTTAGGAAGGGGATAGGTCAGTCCAGGGAGGACGGACAGGTCAAGGGGGCGGGATGAGGTTGGTCGGTAGGAGATGGAGGTGCGGCTTGAGGTGGGAGGAGGGGATAGGTGGGAGGAAGAACAGGTTAGGGAGGCAGGGACGAGCTGGACTGGTTTTGGGATGCGGT
>NC_063332.1:130838828-130879390 GCF_021869965.1 Rhincodon typus | reverse complement strand
GGTCTAGGCCCGAAACGTCAGCCTTCCTGCTCCTCTGATGCTGCTTGGCCTGCTGTGTTCATGCAGCTCTACACCTTGTTATCTCTTAAACATATATTGAGGTCAGTTTTGAAGAGCATTATAAACTGTGTCAAAGAACACAGAGGATGGTTATTCAGAGACATCTATCAGAAGATGTGAGGATCAGGTTATTCCAAGGAGCAGTGCTATTCAGTTTATTCATTTTCTGTTCGGCTTTTTATCAGTGAAATAGGAGTGCAAAGGAAAATAAACCTGGTGAAATTTTCGGGGTGGTTCAGATGGGACAGCAGGAGATGGGAGCTTGTAACAATGAGAAAGGTGTTGATTGGGTGCAAAGGAATCTAGGTAGATTGGGATTAGGAAGATAAAGTGGGAACTGGCAAAATGGATTTTATTGTAGTCGACTGCAAAGTGATGTCATTAGCAAAGGAACCAGACTGGCCCTAGTAGCACAGGAAAAATATGTGGATGGTCACCGGTTAAGATTTTTATTTTGTAACGTGAAAATAGCTTTGGAATACAATTTATCTATTTTATCATGTGTTGCTGTCAGGTTAAATCTTATCCATTAGGAGCTATTGCACAGAAACCTCCCAACTATTTGGCATACTTGGGCCAGATTTTCATCATGGAGGTGGGAACCAGGAGTCGGGGTTTTCCAATATTGCTATCCCAATTCTATCCCAGCAGTGCCTGCTCGCGGGATTTCATGCTGCTGAAAACAGCCAGAGATAGAAATGGGAGTGGGCCTTCCACGTCCACTCTCTACCCGCCGTTTGTTCTCCCAAATGGTACCAAACCAGGACTGAAAAATCCCATCTACAGTTTCAGGTGATTTACCTGAATACTAGCCATTTCAGAATTTTATTTCTTTTGTTTCATTATCTTGAAATCTTAAAGGGGGAACATCATCTGGACGTTCCAGAAAAATGTGCACTCTTAATGCTTTGTTGATTTAATATGAAAAACACAGCAGAGTGCTTGAGTTTCCCTGCCTGGCAATGTAATTTGGCATGTTTCTCAATGCAGGGGGAGGAAGTTCCACATTTGAGATGATAGATTTGATTATAACTTTTTAAGAAAGCCCTGCAAATGTAAGATCTCATTCAAGAAGGTAGAAAGGCAGAAAGCAGGAAAATATAGTCCAGTTCCGTACCAACTGTCTTTGGGAAAATGCTGGACATATTGAGCAAGCAGTGACAGGTAATTAAGAAAATCACAATGCAATCATTAATATAGTTTTAAAAAAGTAATGTCGTGTATTGAGAAAGGGTTCTTTGAAGATGTAACAAGCAAAATGGATAAAGAGAACCTACTGGACGTAACGTATTTGACTTTTCAAAAAAAATTTAATAAGGTACCACATCAAATTTTTAAAATAAAGATTAAAACATAAAACCTCCTTCCTCCTCACTCTCCTTCCCCCACCCCAACACACTCCCATGTCCCAGTCCTGCCACCCTAAGCCCCTCTACCAATCCCCACAACCCCTCGTATTCCCTGTGCCACCATATGCCTGTTTACCTATACCCACAGCCCTTCATAACCCCTGTGCCACTCTGTGCCCATTTACCCATTCTTGAAAGGCTTTCATAGAATCTCTGCCTCCCTTTGCCCATTTCCCATTTCCCATCGCCCCTCATAGCCCATGACACTCTGTGCTCATTTACCCATTTGACATAGCCCCTTAGACACCCTGTGCCACCCTATGCTCACCTACCCATCCCCCATGGCCCAGAAATACTTTGTGCCTCACTATGCCTCCAGTCATCTCCTTGACCTTTTATAGTCCCAATGTCAACCTAAATGAACTCATACCCACTTACTGTCCACCATTTGCATTTCCCTCTCCATGCCAACTCACCTACTGTCTGCCATGATCAAACCTCAGGAGGCATACTGACTAGTGTCTATTGATGATATCGCTGTTGAAAAGAAACTCTGATAACAAAAAATGAAATGCCTTCAATTAAAATCTTACGAAAACAAACATTTCCCTTAAGTGCTTAACTCTTAAATGCTTAATCCTTTATCTCAAGAAACTTTTAAATTCAATAAACATATGGACCTGTCTATCCAAATGTTCACTTGACAGGCACCTCATTATGATAGTGATAGTTTAGGAAATTAGTCATGCAGCTCAAATTCTATAATGGGTTGTATATGAGCCGGCACTCTGAAACACCTAGCACTTTTCTTTTAACTCAACATTTTTTTTGGAAAGTTCTTTAACAACATTGCCAGTTCCATTGAGTTTATGAACATTTTACAAACAGCATTGCTTTATATAATCCCAAAGTGTGCCCTATGTCCTCTAAAGGCGTCCCAGGACCAGCTTCAAAGGTATACTTTACATCTGGAAGGGAGTATGAAACATTTTCCAGTCTCTCATATCCCCCTCACTCCCATTTATTTCTACACACTCCACACCACCCAACCATGCCAACCCATCAAATCTAATGCTCTGTACTCATTTTCCATGGTCCCTTATACCTCTATTCCAACTTAGTGTCTTCTGCCATCACCTACCATTTTAACACATTGAGTATTCGCAAGTACCCATGTACACAAGTGAAAAAGTTAACATTCAACATTGTAGAGTGCATGCTACAGGGAAGGCACTCGTAGAAGAAGGCATTTTGTCACCTGCTGGCAAATCTTGATGCTGATTGACATTCTTGACACTTGTCGGACAGTACTTGATACGTTTCAAAGTCCCAAGGAGTTTATGCACCTTTCACATACAATCCTCTGTACAGTTAACAGCCCCAAAGGGCACCTGATAACCCTCCACCCCAATCAGACTCTAACCCCCAACTCCAAAGATGTTCTGGGACCACATCTGCATGAGTATCTCAGCCCTCCAAAGGCCAGCCCAAAAGAATTACACTGTGTACAATCCTGATCGTACCTGGTGTAATCTCCACACTCTGGATTCCAGACACCGGAGATTGCAGAATCCTATTTGAGTGCAGACAAGTAGCCATTTAACTGGCACACAGTGCATGAAATACTGCCTGCCCCAATTCTGCTTCTTTGAAAATGATAAGTGCCGAGTTCAGGGACTGGACTTGGGATTCCAACTTTTCCAGCACTGCAATAGGGGTGCAATAGGTACTGCAATAGGGATGTTCCCTATTGTGGCCAAATTGGGACCCAGTGCATCATGATAAACGAGTTATGTTCAAGTTGGCATTTGTAGCTAGAGGAGTACTACAGAAATCATGGCTGGGGCGTCAGCCGTTTAAAATCTGTTAGTTTCTGAGATGACAAGCTAGTGTCTATTTTAGTTAAATTTCCTGATGATACAAAGGTAGGTGTGGAATCAAGTTACTGGGAGGACATAATAAGTCTGCAAAGGGAATAGATGAGTGAAATGAATGGGCAAATATTAGGTAGATGGGGTACAGTATAAGTAAGTATGAGGTCACCCATTTTGGCCTGAGGAATCAAAGACATTATTTAAATGGAGCAAATTTACAGAGTGCAGTGATACAAAGAAACTTGTGTGTTCTTGTGCATAAATCACAAAAAATGTAGGTGTGCAACAGGCCTATTAGGAAAGGAGTTCCAGGATTTTGACCCAGTGATAGAGAAGGAATGAGGACATAGTTCCAAGTCAGGATGGTGTGTTGCTTAGGAGGAGACTTGTCAGTGGTGGTGGCACCTTGTGTCTGCTGCCCTTGACCTTCTAGGTGGTAGAGGTCCCGGGTTTAGAAGGTCCTGTCAAATGACCCTTTGTGAGTTACTGCAGTTCATCTTGTAGATTATATACACTGTTACTATTATGCATCGATTGTGGAGGAAAAGAATGTGAACAATGCTGCCAAACATGGGGACTGCCTTGTCCTGGATGGCGTCAGGCTTCTTGAGTGTTATTGGAACTGCACTCATCCAGACATTTCAAATGCTGTCATGCCTACCAAGGTCTGGTGAATAATGTTAACAAGGAAGAACTGGGTAACGTTCAAATAAGGGAACATGGTTTCACCTATCAGGTAAAACTCCTTCATACAAAAGATGGTCTGTGTTTGGGGGAAGTCAAGAGAGTTAATACCAGTAATTTTTAAAGGGAATTCAACAGGAATTTGATGTGAAAATCATGAAAGAATATTGGTAACTGATTGCATCCTGACTGTCAAGCTGGATTGAAATTTTTTTTCCTGATCCTTTAATTTTTTTATACTTCATTTCCCTTCAGGCCATTGTTACATTTTTTTTACTAAAATTGCTTCAAGTTGTCAAAAAATTTGGAGAACAATCTTCTCCAGATGGCCAGATCTCCATGTTGCATTATTTCTAACGCATGACAAACTGTTGAGGTTCTCATTCTTATCAGAATTGAGGCCAGATTCTTGATTTTGTTTTTGTTATTGGTTTCAGAAGAGGGGCATAAGTCAGCATTTTTATCAGTATATAGTTATATTGGAATATTTGCTGCTCAGTGATGCTACTAGGTTTTATCTATATAACACCTGCAGTTTGCTGTTCAGAATAAGATGAGCTGAGAAAAGCTGTCAAAAGTGACTGTGGAGGTAGGAAGATAGTGTAATTTTATGTTTTCCTTTCATTGGCAATACCACCAGCAGACATAGACAAGCCTTTGACGTACCAAAATAGGATCATGTATTATTGGTTGTTATACAGGATATTCAGTGAGAGTCTCCAAAAAAAACAAATTAAACCAACACCAAAGAGCTATTTGGATTCCTGAGCAGCCTGCCCACCTCTATTGTCCAGTGCAGGCAGTATCATACCATTGTGATCTTTCTGGTTCTTTAAGAGCAAGCAAACTGTTACCCAATGATGAGTCTTCTGCAATCAATTACACTTCTCCAGACAAACTGTCAAATGCCTTTCAGTGAAGTTTAAAAAAATGTTAACAATTAAGTGAACTTCATTTTAATTTAATTTATTTTATTCATCATTAAGTTTGCCAGATGAGTTGTGAGTGCAAGAACAGCTATCAGATGAAATAACTATCCTGCTTAGTCAGCAACATTACTAATCCTTTTATGATTACAAATATTATAGCTCACTTTGAGGTAGTGTAGGAGAACAATCCTATCAGCATCTTTTGTTAAACGGCCGCATCTGCTTCTCATCTTTTCTCAATACCCTCAAAGTTTAAAATACCTGTAGGACCCGATGTGAAATCAATGATAATCACCAGATGGGCCACCTTTCTAAATAAAAGCACTCAGTGCAAAGCTTTGGTCGCTAAATATACAAATATAAAATAAGGAATTTCTGAGAAACTTGATCTTAAGCAGCCATTCGAATGTTGCACATCTGGATACCGGACTTACCAGTGGTGACTGTCTTTTGGATATTACCACAGCAGCTACTCGGCGTTATGAGTTTCTGTCATTGTTCTTGCTGTAACTGAATAGGCTAATTCTAGACCTGTGTGTCTTTGGGCTTGTGGGGCTGGACATCCCATAAGACAGTGAAATGCAGAATTTGTTTCCTTTTCTTTCCTTCTCTGCCTCTGCTATGCCTTATCATTAAAACATTATGACTCAAAGCATGATGTAGCTTGAAGGACAAATTATCACCATTCTGAACAATTGACAGCTAACTCCACCCAGTGATTAATGTCAAAGTTGCCACACTTCAAGGAGAGCTTCAGAGAGTCTTTGTCTTTCCTTGAAAAGCAATATGAAAAGTAAGCCTAACGGCAATCGTGTAATCACTGAAAATTGCCATAAAAACCCATCTGGTTCACAGATGTCCTTTAGGGAAGAAGTCTGACCATCCTTACCTGGACTGCCCTACATGTGACTCCAGAGCTATAGCTATCATGACTCTTACCTGCTTTCTGGGTAATTAGCGATGAGCAATAGATTTTGGCCTAGCCAGCAAAGCCCACACCCCTTGAACAAATTTTAAAATGAGTTGGCCATTTTTGAGGTGAGAATGCAGGACCTGGTAGGGAACGTGGTTTTCAGCTATTTGGACACAGTGTTCAATCCAACAAAGCTGATTTTGGAGCAGCTTTTCAGGAGATTTTATGAAGCTTGCTTCTAAAAATACGTAACATTTGTTCAGCAGTCCTCTTATTGAATCAAGAGGATTTAATAAAGACATGGATGATGGAATTTCAATTCATAAAAGTCCTTTGCAAATAATTGTATTTAGCTATAAATAATTCAGTGGAGATTTAGTCTTACTTCCTGATTTCTAATATTTTTCATGGCACATGGATGCCCTTGGCAATACCAGCATTTGTTGTCCATCCTTAATTGCTCTTGAGAAGTGGGTGGTGAGTTGTCTTCTTGAACTGCTGCAATCCAACAACTGTAGGAACACCACAGTGTTGTTAGAAAAGGAGTTCCAGGATTTTAATCCAACAACATTAAAGAAGCAGTTGGAGTCTCCATCTAATTCGGGATGCTGCAAGTTGGAGAAGAATTTGCAGGCAGTGGTGTTAGAGAGGAATAAAATGGGTCACTTGCTTCTCCAGATTCCAGGCCCTTTATTGCCTTGGAGCTCCATATACAGATAAGAATAATTAGAGGGAGAATTAATCGCCAGAGATAATGATGCATAAGTGGGAAGTGAATCTCCAAGACTGGATGTGTAAAAATAGAATAAGATGGGGGAAATCTCATGTTGTTGGACAAAGGAAGAGAGACTCTGGAGTTGATTAGTATCTTGATTGTGGACCCTTTGTCAGGTCTGGACAGAGGGTCTGTGTCTAAAATGTTAATTCTTCTGTCCTCTTCACAGCTTGTCTTTGTCAAACATTCATTCTCATTGATCTTTGACAGGTTTTTCTGTATAAGACAGGAAAGTATAAAATATACGAAATATACAGTTTAAATATTTCTAATGTTCTAGTCAGTTGTACTATTGACCAAACACAGTGAACATGATGGTAAGATCTTAACTCTTGAGATAGGTAGGCAATTTTGACTACTAACTGGCTCTTTTTGCTCTATTTTAGAACGTTCTATTTCAGAAAAAAATCTGTTTGATACTTTAGGCTGATATGAACATATCTGATGTCACTTAAATTGAGGAGAATGTGTAATTGAAATTCAATTTATAAACAGATCTATTTTTAACCAAAGGCATTATATTCTTCTAAGTTATATATTGAGTTACTCGTATCATAGGGAGCTAGAATGCTTGCCTGTAGGAGTTGATATTGTCTTGAACAGGAAGAAAGCTTTTTGTGAGGAAACTGAAATGTAACAACTTCCTTTTCTGTTCTTTCTGTCATCATTTAGCACAAAATATGGCAGCTGTGTTTGACACGTTAGGTACCAAATGAATTCGAGAACTGCATCAGAATTAAGGTGATATTAAACTCTACATTGGACTTTAATGTAGCCAAAAGACTTGAAGTCAAGACAAAAGTCTTGAAGAATCACTGTGTTTGAAATTATTTTGGGAAAATTATTAATTGGATGTAGTTATAGCCAAATAAAACAAATATGTTGAGTAGTTTCAAATTTGCCTAATTATATGCTTTGTTAGTCAGCACTTCTCTTTTCTCCAATAGGTGTGTGAATATGTAGATGGCACCAAGTCCTTGAAACTGGGTGACTTTGGTCTGGCAACTGTGGTGGATGGACCCCTGTACACAGTGTGTGGCACACCAACATATGTCGCTCCAGAGATCATTGCAGAGAGTGGGTAAGCCATGACCAGAAGAAGCCCTTGAATATCGGGCATGTTTTGCTGAAATGGGGTATCTCACAGCATGTTCTACTGGTTAGACTTTTTTGTGCACATTTAAGCTTTGAATTTTTTTGCCTTTGTTTTGTCATAAGTGTGAGTTAATAATGATTCATGAAGCAGGGACCTTGGTGAATAATGGTGTACCTCCTTAATCAATGTGATTAAAAGGATTAGAAATACATAGAAGAACTGAGCCAGAGAGTAAATTGGAATGAGTCAATGCAGGGTCAATTCATGTACTGCAAGAGAAATAATGGAGAGGGGAAGAGCAAATGAAAAACTGAAGTAGAAAGGATTTTTCTTTTCAAAGTTACATTTATAAATTTCCCAAAACAATTCACAGCCTGGAGGAATGATAATCTACTCTTATACTTCTTCACTTTCTAGATAATAAAGGTTAGTTGGTAGTTATTATCTTAATGCTGATATTTACTAGGTTTACCTTTTTATGCTGAGAATAATATGCAAATGCAACAATTTCATAAAAATCTTAGGGCATTTACTGGCAAAAGTCTTAGATTAACCCAATCTGTTCACAATCTCCGTGTCACATTTGATCCGTGGATGAGCTTCTAATGTCATTAGTATTATCACTTAGACCACTTCGTGTAACATTGCCCAACTGCTTTCTCTCAGCTCACCATTTTGCTACTTTCAGATTTGGCCACTCCAACACACTTCCGGCTGATCTCCTTTAATCTATCCTCCTGAAACTTGATCTCATCCAAAATTCTGTTGCCTGAATCTTAGTTGACAGCAAGTCCCAATCTCCTTTTCCCATTGCCATATCACAACCCTCAAAAGATATAAAATTATAAAATTATTTGCCAAGCAAGTTCAGTAATGCAGCCAGTACAATAGGCTTTCTGTGGAGAGAAGGGATAAAACGGAATAGATGGAAGAAAGATATCCGAAGCTCAATCTATAGACAAGGAATGGTTGCATTGGAACTATTTGCTTTTTCCTGTTATTTAAAAGTCCTCGTGTTCTTAATTATTTTTACAGATATGGTTTAAAGGTCGACATTTGGGCAGCAGGAGTCATTACATACATCCTCCTGTGTGGGTTCCCTCCATTCCGCAGGTAATCTGCTTCAGACTTCTCACAGTAAAGAATTATATTCTTTCCTATCCCATACAAATAAGCATCTTTTTGCTGAGAGTGCGCAGCTCGTGCAAGGAACATTGCTCTTACATTTGATGACAGAATATTAACTAACCAGCGGTAAACTGTTATTTTGAAAGCTGCTAAAGTTCCAACTTTATGCAGGTTCTGGAAACAAAAACACAGGTGGAGGCTGTGAAAATTCAGTACTTCCATGTTACCAGCTCCTGCTGAGTATCACAATTACAAAGTTTAAATATCACAGTTAACATGGCAGTATTTCATGGAACAGAGACGCTGAAGGATATTTTTATTCTTTCATGGGAATTACTGAGAAGGCCAGCATTTGTTGATCATCCTAGAGTGCCCTGGAGAAGGTGGTGGTAAGCAACCTTCTTGAACCTCTGCAATTCATCTGGTGTACGTGCATCCATAGTGCTGTTAGAAAGGGAGTTCCAGATTATTGTAGCAGGAATTTGACTCGGCAATGGTAAAGGATGAGCATTATAATTCAACTCAGGGTAGTGTGTGGCTCATAGGGGAACTCAGGTCATGATATTCCCATTGTATTTACTGCCCTGTTGATGAATGGAGTGCCGAAAATGGAGGCGCTTTGTCATGAATTATGTTCAAACTCTTGAGTGTTATTAGAGCTGCACTCACTGAGAGTATTCCATCACACTCCTGATTTGTACTTCAACGATTTTGGTCAGGCTTTGCAAAAACAGAAGATGAGTCAAACACCACAGAATTCCAGACTTGATATAGCTGGAACAAGAAAGCTGCAGGTCTGTGATAACCTCCAGGATGTTCATGGTAGGAGATTCACTGATGATAAGACCATTGTCGTCGAGGGGAGATGGTTAGGCTCTGTTGGAGATGGTCAATGTGTGGCACAAATGTTATTTCTAAGCCAGAACATTGTCCACGTATTACTGCATGTGGGGACAGACTGCTTCAGAGTCAGAAATGGTACTGAACATGAATGGTAGACAGCTGAAGATGGTTGGGCTTCAGACCTAGCCTAATGATTTCCTACAGTCCTGTTCTGGGACTGAGATGATTGACCACCAACAACCACAACCATCCTTCTTTGTGCCAGGGATTGGACACTAATCATCTGTTTCTGCACTTCCAAGTTTGTGGCTGCCTGTTGATCTGGAGGCAAGATCTTGGGTATATTTCCCCTACTTAACCTGAGGGTGCTGATCTTAAGCACTGGACTTACAGAGGTTAGCATTCTCACCAGAGATGAGGGATCAAATCTGGCACATTTCTAGTTTGTAAAATCAGCTGTAAAATCTCTAAGTGCTTATGAGAAGTTCAGTTCTTTGCTCTCAGCTGCCTCAAGTGCAATTATCCTTCTCTTAAGATGGTCTTTCAAGTACACCAGTTGATGCTGTATTGGTACAGCATGGAATAGTTCCTCTGTTGTCAACCACAACACTAAATATTGACAAAGCTTTAGCTCAGGTTTTTCAATCAGTAACAATTGAATAGAACTTGCCATTCAACATGCTTACATTTCGTTATGACCTGTGACTATCAATTCCCCATTATAGGAGTTAGGGACCAGCATGGATGGGGTATTCATCAGGGTGTGTCTTCAACTATTCAAATTAAAGAATTCTTCCTGAGGCATTTCAGGTCTAAACTAGCAAGTGTAAATTAGAATATTTAATTCAATGTTAAATCGTGTACAAAATGGAGAGGAGAGAGAAATGGGATTAAATAAGGGCATAATGACAGAAAGATAAAATTAAAAGATGGTTTATTTTTGAAGTCTCCAATAGTAATTAAAATCTGAAGAACTGCAACTCTGAACAATTAACAGTTAATTTTCAATATTAGAAGTATTATTTGTAACTGAAATATTATCATGCTGCAGCTGGTTCCTAAGCAATACCAGAATAGTGCAACTTGAGGAGCAGGAAAAATTGCACATCTTTCTGATTCCCACATTAAACTGCAGACATGCAGACACCAACAGGTTCTGTCCAATTTACTGTTTATTAATGGTGTACACTAATAAATTCACCATTGTTTGTGCCACAGAATGCAGGCCAAACCGCAGTGTACATTAGGATTTAGATGTTACATCCGTTTTCTCTGAAAAGTCTATTCAGAAGACAGACTGGCATTTCTGTATAGCTGACAGAACTGTTTAGTTTGCAGGTTAAAAGCCCTGATGACAGTCTATTTGACACATCTCTTTTAAAGCATCTATCTATCCAGAAGCACAAGAAGCCAATTCCTACAGCTAAAATTATTTTTCTGTATTTACTGAGAGTTTCAAGAATCCAGAAACATGTAAATTAACTGGATTGATTCCAAGTTGTTTCCAAATTCTACTCTAATAACCGCATTTTTGTGTTTTTACAGTGAGAACAATGTCCAGGAAGACTTGTTTGACCAGATTCTTGTTGGACGACTGGAGTTTCCCTCTCCTTACTGGGATAGTATCACCGGCTCTGCTAAAGTATGCACAGGGTTCTGAGTTACTTTGAGCTGGGAACAATAGAGTTATGGCAGAATTTTAAAGGGGGATTACTTTCATAAACAACTGTTTGGCAAACATTTCACGGAAGGAAAAACAGTGATAAAACTTGAGAATGAAATATACTGGTCCTCTTCACCTTGAATGCCTCAGATGGAACTACAGTATAAGCAGAATGTTCATGTCCAAGTATTACTGACTTTTTACTGTACTTCTTTCCCTCTGGGTTGCTCATGCCTGTTGAAACCATAATTCCATCAGAACAAGCAGTACCATTGTGTCACCTGCACTACTTAGTACTGTGCTAAAAATGAAGCAATGTTCTGACTTCTCTTACTATCCTGCAAAAAAAATGCAGAACAAACACATTTTAATGAAGATTCATCAGGTCAAAGTTATTACAAAGTTACCTCTTTGCAGCCATGTTTACATGAAACAAAAATCTGACTTAATTACTTCAGTCCTATTTTCCTTTAGCTTCTCAAAGCTTTCCCACATTTATTTCCATTAGTGCAGTATTTATTAGGGCAAGTTTTATACAATACCATTGAAGATTTACACTATTTTAGCAGTTGAGAAGCAGACTATATCAATATAGGGTGAATGGCAAAGAACTAAAGATGACATGAGGGAAATCTATTTTTTGCAGCGAGAGGTTGTGATCAGGGAAGAACAGTATGAGTTTGTGTTGGAGGAGGATTCAATTGTCATTTTCAAGAGAGAATTGAACAAAAACTTGAGGAGAAAGACATTGCAAAGCTATGGGGAAAGAACAAGACAGTGGATTTGAGTGTGTTACTCCTGAAGAGAGCTAGCAGGGATGCTTCGTACCAAATGAACTGTTTCTGTGCTGTAATCTTTTTATGATTCTATAGCTGCTGTTATGTTGGAGTTCTGCTACACATTGTGAATGGAAATTCTGGTGAAAGCTTTGTGACATAATACATTTCAGACATCCAGGAGATGCATCAGACTCCAATATCCAGAATAGCAGTAAGAGTTCAGAATGATAAGTGAGAGAAAGGGAAAATGGGTGGGGTAACCGAAAGGGAAAAAGAAAATGTATGTGATCAGAGGGGAAAGGAATGAGATTGCTGAGTTAAATGAGGGTGGAAGTTGAGCAAGCTTAAAGTGTGAGCAGAAAGAAAGGAGATTGGACACAGTTGAAAAAGGGTTTAGTCAATGTGGGATTAGGTGTGTTAATGGGGGTGAAGGTTTATTGGCATGTTAATGGAGGATTGGCAAGATGGCGGGGTAAGATGGGGTGTGTTTATGGTGGGAATGGAGAATAGCAATGTTAATAGAGGGTTTGGGAATGTTAATTGGGGTGGTTAGCAGTGTTAATGGGGGTAATTACAAGTCAGGTACGAGAGGACTGGATGTCTAACGTACTGTACCATCATTTAAAAAGGGTGAAAAAGCTAAGACAAATAATTATTGACCAGTCAGTTTTATTTTGATGGTGGACAAATTATTAGAATCAGTTCTGAGAGACAGAATAAGGTGTGATTCAGAAAAGCATAGATTAGATTATAAAGCCATAAGAAATAGGAACAGGAGTAGGCCTTTCAGCCCTTGAAGTCTGAGCTGCCATTCAGTAGAATCATGGCTGATCTGATATTCCTAATGAGATAGTAGGAACTACAGATGCTGGAGAATCTGAGATAACAAGGTATAGAGCTGGATGAACACAGCAGGCCAAGCAGCATCAGAGGAGCAGGAAGGCTGACGTTTCGGGCCTAGACCCTTCTTCAGAAAATGTTCCTAATGCCCATTTTCCTGCCTTTTCCTACTACTGATAAAGAATCAATCTATATCAGCCTTAAATATACACAAGAACTCTGCCCCCACAGCTCTTTGTGACAAGAAATTCCAAAGACTCCCAACCTTCTGAGAGAAGCAATTCTTCCTTGTCTCAGTTTTAAATTGGCACCCCTTTATTTTGAAACACTAATCAGGGAAAGTCAGCATGGTTCTTTTAGGGGAAGGTTGTGTCTCATTAACTTGATTGAATCTTTTGAGGCAGTAACAAGAAGGATTAATGAGAGTAGTGCAGTGGATGTTGTCCACCTGGATCTTAGTAAAGCATTTGACAAGGTCCCATATTGGCAGCTTGGGCAGAAAAATTAAAATCCAAGCGACACAGAGGAATGTGGTGAGTTGGCCATAATGCTTAGATGCAGATGTAGGCCATCCAACCCATCAAATCTGCTCTGTCATTCAATGTGATCATGACTGATCTACTAATCCTCAATTTCCCTTCCCTGCATTTTACCCATAATTCTTACTGATTAAAAATCTATCTCAGCCTTTAATATACTTAATGAACGAGATACCTGTAAGATTACTATCAGCATCTCAATTATCTCCATTGTTATTTCCGATGATGTCCTAGGACACCTCCCACCATGTCCATGGGGGATTTCAGATTTAGCCCCTATTTTTCCTAGCACTTATTCTCTAGTGATAGATATTGTAATTATTTCATCTCCTCCTTTTGCCCTTAATTATTTAATAATTTTGGAATGCTATGGTGTCTTCTACAGTGAGAACTGATGCAAAGTATTTATACAACTCCTCTGCCATTTCCTCATTCCCCATTATTATTTCCCCAGCTTCATTCTCTAAAAAGCCTGTGTTCACTTTGGTTTTTCTCCTCATTTTTATATATTTAAAGAAGCTCTTGCTGTCCGTCTTGATATTATTCACAAGTTTACTCTGAGTTTACTTCCTCCCTCCTTATTATTTTTTGGTCACCTTCTGTTGGTGTTTTAAAACTTCTCCAATCCTCTTTATACATTATATGTTTTTTCATTCATTTTGATGCTATCCTTAATTTTCCTGGTTAACTGTGGTTTGGCTTATCTCCTACATAGAATTCTCTTCCTCACTGGAATATATTGTCGCTGTGAGCCATGACTGTTTTCTTAAATGCCTGCCACTGGTCCTCAACCATCTTTGCTGCTAAATTCCTTTCCCAGTACACCACAGCCAGCTCCACCTCATTCCTTTGTAATAACTCTTATTCAAACTTAGTTTCCTTATTTCTTACCTCCACCCATATAGATTCTGTGTGTTCTGAGCCAAGATCGTTTCTTGTACTTATTTAATCCCATACCAAAATGCTATCCCACCAACCGTTCCTTCCTGTCTGTCCTTTTGAGTCACATGCCACTGAATATTTAATTCCCAGTTTTGATCTCCTTATAACCATGTAATGGCTATAAGATCGTAAGTTAACCTCCATTTATCCTGTTAATTCATGTATTTTGTTACAAATACTATGCACATTCAAGAGCCATTAATTTTGTCTTTTTTGCCATATTTTCCCCTTTTGACCCTATTTATTTTCTTATTCACTCCTGGGACTTGGGCATTGCTGGCTGGCCAGCAGTTCTTGCCCATCCCTAGTTGCCCTTGAGAAGGTGACTTTTCTATGATTGTACACTCTGGGTATCATTATCCAAAGAGCTGCCCTGTAGTGCTGCCATATCCTCTTAATTTTGTAGTGAATCTGTGATTGGCTTCATGACAAGAAACAAAGGTTAATGGTTGATGGATGTTTTCAATGGAAGGCAATTTCCGGTGAGGTTCCACAGATCTCAGTGTTAGGTCCCTTGCTATTTGTGGTATACATTAATAATTTGGACTTAAAGCAAGATTGGGATGTTTGCAGATGATGTAAAAATTGTCTGGGTGGTTGACAGTGACGAAGATAGCTATCAACTCCAGAATGATGTATATTGAATGTGCTAGTTCTAATTTTCCAAAAATCCTTGGATTCTGGCAAAGTACCAGAGGATTGGAGAACTGCCAATGCGACACCATTATTCAAAAAGGGAGGGACGAAAAAGTGAGTAACTATAGGTCAATTAGCCTAATGTCTGCTGTTGCAAAAATGTTGGATCAATTACTAAGATGTAATAGCAGAACATTTGGAAAATCATAATCTAATCAAGCAGAGTCACCATGGCCTCGTGAAAGGGGCATAATATCTAACTAATTTGTTAGAGTTTTTTGAGGAAGTCTCAACCAGAATGGACAGAGGGAAACCAGTAAATATATTGTATTTGGACTTCCGGAAGGCATTGGACAAGGTACCTCACAAAAAGTTGTCATAAGATAAGAGCCCACGATGTTGAAGGGAAAATTTAGACTTGGATAGAGAATTGGCTAATTGGCAAGAATCAGCAAGTGTAGATAAGGGACTCTTTCTCAACCTGTAATCTGTGGGGTTCCACAGGGATCAGTGCTGGAACCACAACTGTTTACAATATATATTAAGGAAGTGAATGTACTATAGCAAAATTTGCAGATGACACTAAATAGATGGAAAGGCAAGTTGTGACAGGATTACAGATAGTTTGTAGAATGATATTGATAGGTGGAGTAAGTGGGCAGAAAGTTGGCTAATGGACTAATGTAGGAATATATGAGGTTGATCATTTCGGAAGGGAGAACAAAAGTACAGAATATTATTTAAATGGAGAAAAATGTAGAAAGCTGCAAAACAAAGGCATTTAGCATTACTTGTGCATGAAACACAGAACGCTAGCTCAAAGGTGCAGTAGGTAATCAGGAAGACCAATGGAATGTTGGCCCTTATTTCAAGCGGTTCAGAGTATAAGAATAGGAAAGTCTTAATGCAATTGTACAGTGATGTGGAGGTGCCAGTGTTGGACTAGGGTGAACAAATTCAGAAGTCACACCATACAGGTTTAAAAGTTGGAATCACAAGTTTTCGGAGCGCTGCTCCTTAGTCAGGTGAAGTGGAGGGAAGTGCACGGGCACAGAATATATAGGCTGACAGATAATAGTAAGATAATTCTAAATAATCAAGAGTGTCGACAGTTAAGTATAAGAGATAGTAGGAACTGCAGATGCCGGAGAATCCGAGACAACAAGGTGCAGAGCTGGATGAACACAGCAGGCTAAGCAGCATCATAGGAGCAGAAAGGCTGACGTTTCGGGCCTAGACCCTTCATCAGAAATGGGAGAGGGGAAGGGGATTCTGAAATAAATAGGGAGAGAGGGGGAGGCGGATAGAAGATGGATAGAGGAGAGGAAACAAACAGGTCGAAGAGGCGGGGATGGAGCCAGTAAAGGTGAGTGTAGGTGGGGAGTTAGGGAGGGGATAGGTCAGTCCAGGGAGGACGGACAGGTCAAGGGGGCGGGATGAGGTTAGTAGGTAGGAGATGGGGGTGCGGCTTGAGGTGGGAGGAGGGGTTAGGTGGTAGGAAGAACAGGTTAGGGAGGCGGGACGAGCTGGACTGGTTTTGGGATGCGGTAGGGGGAGGGGAGATTTTGAAGCTTGTGAAATCCACATTGATACCATTGGGCTGAAGGGTTCCCAAGCGGAATATGAGTTGCTGTTCCTGCAACCTTCGGGTGGCATCGTTGTGGCACTGCAGGAGGCCCAGGATGGACATGTCGTCTGAGGAATGGGAGGGGGAGTTGAAATTGTTCGCGAGTGGGAGGTGCAGTTGTTTATTGCGAACCGAGCGTAGGTGTTGATAAGTATAAATAGTGTGAGTAGAGTGTCGACAGGCTGAATAACAAATCTTTACAGATGGTCAAGTGTCAAACAATGTGAGTAAAGTTTCAGCAGCTGTATAACAAGTGAATGGATGACATACGAACTGATTAAGGCAGAAATAATTACAAAAAAATCAAAAATAAGATGGTGTTGGAGACAAACCATATGGCTGGAAAAACATGATAGGTATCAGAGTAGTGTGACAAGGATCTAACCAATCACAAGTAATCCAAAACTGAACAAACTAATTAAGGTAGAGAGATAATTTATCAAGGTGATGGTGTCAACACAGAACATTAAGGAATATTCTAAAACACAACAGGTTTTATTTGGTTTATGTTTTTTGCTTTTGAACTTCAAGCCAGTGGAAAAGTCAGTGGTTTTTAATCAACTCAAAAACAATATAAAATGTATCTTAATTTGTTTTTAAAAAGCTGGCAGAGTTTTCAAATATTGTTTCGAAAATAGAACACAATATACATTACTTACTAAAGCTAAGAAACAAAATATTTTCTAATATTATTCAATAGAGTTGAAGGTTTCTGCTACCGAGTGAAAAAGCCCTTTATCAATGATGAAGGAATAAAAGCTTCTGTAAGTGAATAATATTTCCTTCAGGCACCCATTTGACTCCCAGCAAAGATTGCACACGTACAACAAAGAGCAAAGCAAGAAGATCACAACAAAACAAATAAAGACTGAAAGAAATGCAGATGGTGTAAATCAAAAAGAAAAACAGATGTTGCTGGAAGAGCTCAGCAGGTCTGGCAGAACCTGTGAAGAGAAATCAAAGTTAATGTTTCAGGTCCAGTGACCCTTCCTCAGAACTGATGGTGGCAAGGAAAATACCAGTTTATATGCGGAAGATAGGGTGGGGGGAGGGGGTTAAGGAGTAAACGATAGGTGGGGATCGAGCTTAAGAGAGAGAATAACAAAATAACTTGAGTCTTCTGGTACTTCACTTTTCATTTTAAGTTTATCAGGTTAACAAAAATTATTTTGATTTCTTTAAAGTTTAATCAAAAATGAAACTATATGTAACCCCACCATAGTGTTTTGTGCTTGTAAAATCTTCCTTACTGTTCTGTTTTGACACCATCACCTTGATAACTTGTTATTACCCCTCTACCTAAATTAGTTTCTACAGTTTTGGCTTACTTGTTATTTTGGTTAAACCTTTGCCATGTGACTCTGATACTTATCGTGTTATTCCAGCTGTTTGGTTTGTCTCTAGCACGATCCTATTTTTGATATTTTGTAATTGTCTCTCTGTCTTAATTAATCAGTTCATAGGTCATCCCTTCACTTGTTATTCAGCTGTTGATACTTTACTCACATCATTTGACATTTTTGATCACCTGCAAAGACTTGATGTTAAGCCTGTCGACACTCTACTCACACTATTTGTACTTACCTGTTGACAGTCTTAGTTACCTGGACTTATCTTGCTATTATCTCTCTGCCTATATATTCTGTGCCCGTCCCCGTCCCCGTCCCCGTCCCCTCCCCTCCCCTCCCCTCCCCTCGATTAACGAGCTATGCTCCAAAAGCTTGTGATTTCAAGCAAACCTGCTGGATTATAACCTGGTGTTGTGTGACTTCTGCTATTGTACAAGGTGCTGGTGAAACTGCATCTGGAGTATTGTGAGAAGTTTTGGTCCCTTAATTTAAGGAAAGATAAGGCAGTTCAGAGAAAGTTTGCTAGGATGATCCCTGGTATGGAGGATTGTCTTGGGAATGAAAGCTAAACAGGTTGGGACTGTATGCATTAGAGCTCAGAAAAATGAGATTTGATTTCTTTGTAGTATACAGGACTCTTAAGGGGCTTGAGAAAGTAAATACTAGGAGGATGTTATCTACCATTGGAAAGCCTAGGACCAGAGTACGTAGTATCAGAATAAAGGAATTAAGGCTGAGATGAGGAACTTTTTTCTGAGGGCTGTGAATCACAGAGCTGTGGGGCAGAGTCCTTCTTGATCAGTAGGGAATCAAGGGTTATGGAGAAAATGCAGGAAAGTAGACATGAGGAATGTTGGATCAGTCATGATCCAACTGAATGGCAGAGCAGGCTGGAGGTGCCAAATGACCACCTCCTGTTCCTATTTCTTGTAGTCTTCTGGTGGGTGTTTGAAATTCACTGCCCAGTTTAATGATTGAGGCAGAAACCCTGAACTCATTTAAAAGGAACCTGGACACACAGCTGAATTGCTGTAACCTGCAATAACCAAACACTGGGAAGTGAGACTAGAATGGGCAGCTGGTGTTTTTTTTTCTTTCTCACTTGTGCTGTTTCTGTAGAATTAGCAGTGCTGTTTGTGGGTGTTGGCAACAGCATTCCCTCTAATCTTCTAATCAGCTGTGCAGGCCTCTGTAGTCTGTGTGGCAGTGACTTCCGGATCCAGAACGTCCATGTCACTATTGGCCTGCTGAAACCAGTCGCTGGGCATAGAATGTTGGAATGGCGGTGCATACATGCAATGACGCAACTTAAAGGTGACAGTGGTTGGCCATGTTTTTGGGAGATGGGGATGGGGGGTGTTGAGATTCAGTGTCGATAGGAAGTTTGGCCATATTAATGGGGGAGATTGACATTGTTAATGGGGAGGATCAGTTCTGTTAATGGATTGAATAGTTTTGTTAATTGATTATTGGTGTGAATGGGGGATTTTGAAGTGTGGATGGTGGGCAACAGTCACAGATTGGAGGTTGACATTCGTGGCATGCTGTAAGGAGGCTGAGTGTCGTTTCTGTTTGGAGAACAGCAAAGACTTGAAAAATGATTTGGAGGCTGTGGTGTACTTGTTATGTGAGCTGCAATTTCAGTTTTGCTGCACATCACATGGTTTCAGCCAGAACTGCTTTTGAAGTTTTAGGATATTATAAAATAGTTGGTCAACATTTGTTTGTAAGGTTTATATGTGTGCATGTGTGTTCTTATCACTGTGTGATAGAAGTACAAAATGCAAGATAGCCACATCTCCTTCAGAATGTGAATAAGAAGGAGAAGCAGTGACCTCTTCTGATTATTTTTTCATCAATCAGTACTCTGGCAAAATGATTCAGTAACTGCAAGTGGTTTTTTTTGGGCATAAATTTGGTGTAATCCATTTCCCAAATCTGGTTTTTCTGTGTCACTAACACATCCATCCCCACTGCTGAGATTTCCCAGTTTGTCATGTGCCAATTAGCTTGCAAACAGCTGATAGGTGAACTAGGGCATGTTTCTTAGCCTGTTGCAGGCCTCAACTCTGGGGTCCCAGGTTGCCAGAAGCTGCCAGCCAATCAAAGGTCAAAAGACCGCCAGTCAAGGCCCACTCTTCACATTCCACCAGTGACAAGGGAAGTGTTTCTTATTTTCTTGTCACAGGGTTGGGGGTCACAAGTCAGAGACAAGGGCAGGCAGGTGGCTTTCAGAGACCACCCTTTCCACTCACCTGTTTCTCCGATTTATGCCCAGGGATAGTTGCAGGGCAAACCCAAAAAACAGCAAGCTAATCGTTCTGGTTTCCCAGTCAGGTAACTAGCCACCTCTCTCTCCTGGCGAGAAGAGATGTTATTGGGCAGGTGAAGAGTTGAGGCCCATAAATGGCTATTAATTGACCACTTATGGCTGTCAGTTGGTCCCAGTGAACCTTCTTGGTCAGAACTTGATGGGATGGTGAGAAGGAAGTGAATATCTCAAGGAAAACTGTCTTTTTTTTTCTCTTCTTGTCACTATCCTCGCCTCTTTCAGGGAAGGGATAATTCTGCCCTTTGAATCTGTTTTCCTGACACTTAATCTCTGGCTTCAGTGTGTAATTTCTTTGCAGGAACTGATTAGCCGAATGTTGCAGGTGAACATTGAAGCTCGGTACACAGCTGAGAAGGTTCTTACTCATCCATGGGTGGCTGTGAGTATCATAATTATATGGAGAGAAAGAAAGATAAGTGTATGAATAGGCTACATTGAATTAGAAATGGGGGCCATGGGAATGGTTACTGCAAGTGCACCATTGAGTTGTTGAACTCGATCAAATTATAGCTCATTTATTTTAAATAAAATGTTGAAGTTTCTCTTGTGGAAGGAGGGAGTATTAGAAACATGGCTTGATCAAGAGGATGGTAATAGATATAATATTCAGGGTATATAGAGGTTAGAAAAATCAATTCTACAGAAAATGAAACAGAATTTAGCAACACCCTAGCACCATCTGAAATTCCTTGTTGGTATTAGGGAAAGTTGTTTCAATGACAGGACCCTAAGTGTTGGAAGTAATAAGAAATAGAGAGCTACGAAATGGTCTGCTTTAATTAAATGACTGTAATGTGACAAACTGCGGCTGATACTGAGTATTCTACATATAAGAAGTAGGATAGTATTCTCTATAAGAAGATCAGAGTATGTGAGGACAGAAAAGCAAGTTTAATATGTGATTCTATAAACCTCACACAAACTGGGAAAGCACAGCTGGTATAGAGTCACATTTGTTAGTTATAAACAGGACTGCTTCTTGAGCCACCACTTCAAAGAAATCACGAGAGACAATGCTGACTTTGATCTATGTTCACAAGTCGGCTAGAATAGGAACGGGAAGTGGGATTTACAGCACTGCTGATGCAAGTTCTAAGGTGTAGGAGTCAATAAATACCCAATAAAGAGGGTCAAGTTTATAATTTTAGTCATTTATTAAGGAGATTATAAGATGAATAGTCAGGAAAAGTATACAGCCAGTGACAGCTGAGAGCAGTTTTGGTGGCAATTTCTTGTATGCTCTGTTTGCAGCCTTGTTTTTTGTTCTCTATCCTTCAAGCTGACAGGGTCAGAGGTGGTCAGCAGGGACAGTGGTTAGGAAGTTCTTCCCGGAGCTGCCACTACCAACAAGGACTGAAGCCAGTATTGATCATTTTAAATATAGTCTTTCCTGCCCAAAGTGATCCTTTTTCCCTCTTAAGTCTTTAACTTTTTACTCAGATAATGGTCTTGCATTTGGGTTATGTAATCACCATCATCAGGAATTTCTTTACTAGAGATGTGCCATTGGCAGAGACAGTAGGCTTACCCAGTGTTTTCTTTCAGACAGCAAGCTAACTTTTTTAAAACTCTCTTAATAAGATGACTAAAATATTTAAGGTTTTATAAGGTTGCTAGACACTAATTTCTTACAGCTCTCCCTTGCTTGAGAAATAAATATGCTTTCTGATTTTCCACAGATGATTCTTTCTTTATGTAGCTCATTCCCCAATTTTATGATTACATACCTAGTAAGTGGGTAACATATAAAAACCAGAAATTATTAGATTGCTATTGATTTGGATTAACTCTCTCCATCTATAGATCAGTTCACTCAATATTATTCCGTATTTTTTTGCAGGACTCTTATTAAATTCTAGTTATTATAAAGTAATAAATTATGCATGGACTTAAAAGATTCTCCTGTTTTCCCATCATCTGTATCCATCTTGTGTATAAATCTTATCGAGTGTTATTTCTCACTAACTTTCAATTGTCCCAATCAAATCCAATTTAATTTTACTCCCTTTGACCATTTACTATCCTGATTGTCTTTAACTCATTTCTCCATGGAGTTGATAATTTTAAAATGTTAGTTACTTCATGTGTAACAAATCGCATTTTCACAATCATACCAGTATCACAATATCATGCCACATATTCTTGAATTTTAAGAGATCTTCTAAAATTTCATAAGGTGTGTCTGTCCAAAGAGCAATGCTTATCCTATGCATGGTCCAAAATTTTCAGGTTTCAGGATATCAAGTGTAGATTTTTTAAAAGAAATGTCCATGGGGAAAGGTATACACATGTTCAACGGAAAAATATTGTTACCATTTTTATTTATTCTCTTCTCTAGGATACACACTAATCACAGATTGATTTAATTAAATTACCCAAGTCAATTGTTCCAATTCCCTCTCCTATCTCTATCATGAAGTTGAAATGGGCCAACCATTAATTATGTTCTATTTCATTCATGAGCTGTAAAGGAATTTTACTGTCAAATACAAGACTTTAACAGAAATCATACAAGTTAGATGCCTGTCTTATATTTTTATACTTTAGATAGTATTTTACTTTTTTTATTTGAAAGCTGTCCCAAATTCAAATAGCAATGTTGTTGGGCTGACAAGTTTGGTGCTGTTCAATTTATTCCTTTCCAAAAGATATTTTGATAAACATTTTTTTTATTTTTTTTTTAAAGTTTATCTCCCTCAAACTTCACACAAACTTTCCCTTTGTGTGCTTTAAGAAGCAATTTATAACAATTATATTTTCTTTTTTTTATGCCTAGACTGGGTACTTCTACATAAGACTGAAGTGCATGTACTCCTTTTGGGTGTAACATGCATATTGTCAATACTTTGTCTCAGGAGATAAAAATAGTCTGAATAGTTAAGCCAGGTCTCTGCAAGGCAAAGTCTTTAGCAAAAATTTGGTGCCAATAGACATGGCCTTGAATTGTAAACTCTGATAGATTGCTTGTATTTTTTGACTTTGAAAACTGACATCACCATTATTATTTTAAAAAAGCACAAATTGTAACTGTGCAAAAGATCAATGGGTTAATTTGTCCAAAATATCTAAATGTTGAAACTTAAAATGCCATAATTGTCAATACATGTTAATATAGCAAAATGAAAGTTAGGCTGTGATTTTAAAAAGTGGCTATCAGAAGCAAGAGTTACTTTACTGCTTGTATGCAGGGGATGGGATTGGATCGGATCATCAGCGGCTAGGTAGGAAACAAGTTGGGGAGTAGGGAAGAAGTAGTGGTTCAAAGAGATGTGTTATTGTTTGGGGAAAGTAGGTGCACAGACTGGGCTGCACCAGGGCTCTCTTGGAACTGTAACTGTACTGTCCAACGTCAAAATTATTCTTTGCTTTTATTTTCTAGTGTCCATTGTAATACTGTGGGATTAAGATCATAATTATACAGATCTGCGAATAGTACGGTGCTTGTTCAGCATGCTGCAAAGTTGTATTATCCTCACTGAGGACAATGCTGCTATTTAGAAGCAGAATATGAGTGCAATGTTTTGCTCAAACAAAAAGAATACTGCTGCGCTGTCCACTAGTTGTATTAATAGAAGTTCTGGGAGATTTTATCTGTTTCCTGCTTCCTTCCTGCAGGATGATACAGCACAAGAGCGAGACATGCAGGTAGCAGTAACTGGAAAATTGAGAAAGCACTTTAACCCAGTAGCAAAGCAGAGCAACAGTACTGCTGGCGTCAGTGTTATAATGGTGAGTCAGACAATGCAAATATAAATCTCGTCAATTGAAGAAAATCTTCAACTTAAAATTTCACATGGTTCAACCATGTTACTAATATCTTCTTTACATCCATCCTCCTAAACAGTGCCTCGATCAAAGGCTGTAGGAGGATACTCATTCATGCTGCACCTCAGACTGTTGAGATACAAGTTGATGCCTGTGATTTCCCACATTAAGTCCATAAGGGGAACTAATAAAGTATCTTTGGTGCAAAACCTGTCTCTAGATTAACAATGGTCGAGATTTGACATAAAGGATAAAGTCTAAAAACTACTCTCGGAAAGAGAAAATGTTCAGCCAGAGGAAGAAATGAAGAAATGAAAGCAAATAACACTTACTGGTGGAATGAAAATTCTGTACTTTTGTCTGCTAATTGCCTTGACTTCCCTTCTCTTTTGGTTTTCTCTATTTCATTTGATTCCATCTTTTTCTAATCTTTCTCATGCTTTTTTCCAATGTTCCCTCTGGCTCTTTCACCTCTTCTCTCTTCCTTCTGCGTGCTTAGTTTCCAATCTCCCCTCTTCATAGCTCCCTCTTCCAAGGGACTTGTAGAAGGATTTACAAATGGGTTTAGGTGAGGTAAGTCAGGAACAGGCTTATATGGGGCATAACCACCAAGGCAGAACAGTTGATTAGAAGAGGTCAAATGGCTTGTTTCCGCAATGTAAATTCTAAGTAATTCACTCCTTTTCCTCTTCATCCTTCTCATTCTCCTTTCTTCCGTTCCATTTCTCCCTCTCTCTCTTGTTGTCCTCCTTTGCCCCCTCAGCTGCTTGCCTTAAAGTAAATGGATTGTAAAGTTGGACAAGGTGTAAAAAAGTGACATTTCAATCCCATGTGTTCTGCTACTTGGACAGTTTGTTTTAAAATTATTTCTGAAAGATTTCAGGAACAGAGACAGAAATGTTCAGAGTTCTAATGGACGTAGATGAGTGAAGGTGGGCTACATGTGTTGACTAAACTGTATTCCAGATAAAATTGTTTAATGTATCAGGTTGGAGTTAAAAGGAGACTATCCTCTAGAAATGTCCATTTTCATTTTCTGTGTTTTAGTGGCAGCACAAGAAACAACTGCATTTTAGAATCAATAGTATCTAAATCTGTTTGATTCCAGACTCAGCCTGTCTATAGACTGATTATTTTACCCCAGGGATGGCACAGTGGTACATAGTGATCTCTAAATGGGTTTTTAATAAGTATACATTTTGGCTTTGTCAGCGATAAGATTCACCCACTGGCAATGTGGGCTTCAATTGAGATCTATTCTGCACAACACTTTTGGATAGGCTCCCTGTTGATTCCCCACTATAAGGTCACTGCTGGAAACTACTCCGTTATTACAAGCAGTGAGGTGTTCATGTGGGGACAGCTTCTGTCAGAAAATATATCCCACCAGCTGCAGTTGCCTTCTTACAATTTGGTGGCAGGCTAGAACTGGCAGTGTTTACAACGAGACAACACTATGGTGTGGCTTCTCCCATTCTCCTTTTGGGAATGAGATGGCATCATCTCCCATACCAAATTGCATTGTTAATAAAAGCTGCATTATCCCCTTTGTCATTATGTTGCAATTATTTGTGCATCAG
Organism: Rhincodon typus; assembly: GCF_021869965.1. Classification (NCBI taxonomy): domain Eukaryota; kingdom Metazoa; phylum Chordata; class Chondrichthyes; order Orectolobiformes; family Rhincodontidae; genus Rhincodon; species Rhincodon typus. The sequence continues at coordinate 130,853,687 of NC_063332.1, read as the reverse complement.
GAAATGAAATGAGGCAAAAAAATTTCCTTCTGCCAGCCATATTTACCTGGGGCCAGTGGAGAAATAACAAATAGCCCTACACGAATGAACTATTTCAGGAAGACATATCAGCCAGAGTCCTTACTCCTGATATTATCCAATGACTCTGCCAAAATGTGTATATGTGGCAGTCAACCTCATCTGCACCTGAAATTTATATTACACATGTGTCCTCAAACCCCACAAAAATTTAAGTGCACACATATAATTCTGGCCTTTTGACGTGCTCTGATTTTAATCCCTCCACCATTGTTGGCTACGCCTCAGCTATCAAGGCCATGAGTCTGAAATTTTGTCATGATACTGTCCGCCTCTCTATCTCACTTCCCTCCTTTTAAGATCTGCCTTCAAACTTATCTTCTGTGGAAAAAACTTTTGATCAGCAGACCTAATATTTTTCTGTGTCTCAGTGTCATACTTTGTTTTATGTTGTTCCTGTGAAGCATCTTTACAAGATACTGTACAAACATAAGATGTTTCGGTTGTTGTACGTTGGGCCCTGTCTTCATATGGACAGAATTCCAATGTCTGACATTCAGAAGAAACAAAGTGTAAACTGTTCAAAAATATAGGGTAGGCTACAGAGCTCTGCCAAGGCAGGTGCAGGGAAGGCTACCTTAATAAAGAACATTCACAGTAAACTAACATTGAAAGCAAAAATACTGAAAAAAGAAAACTCTTCACCAGAAGAAAAAAAGTTAACAAAGAAACATCCTGTCATGAAAGTAGGATTAATGTCTGCAAAATTAAGCCATGTTTTCTTTTTGGAATTGCCAATCGACATACTGAATCTCTTCAGTATTTAATATGTATATATTTCAAAAATCTCTTCTTAAAATCTTTTTGCCAATGGGTTTTGTACTGATTAAAATTAAGAATATTTGAGAATAGGCTGCTTTGTGAATTCAGGTTCAGATTCTGTGGTTGGCCGAATCCCCGCCAGTTTAGATCAAAGCTCTTTTCGTTCTGTTCCAAAATGAACATAGGATGTTGCCTGTGCTGGAGAGTTTCAGTTATGAAGAGAGACTGGAGAGTCTGGGATTGTTTTCCTTGGAGCAGAGAAGATTGAGGGAGGAATATAATTGAGATGTATAAAATTGAGGGGCATACATAGGGTAGACAGGAAGAGACTTTCCCTTTGGTGGAGAGATCAGTGATCAGGGGCTATAGATTTAAGTTGAAGGGATGTGAAGAAAACATAACAATGGTGGAGGCAGAAACCCTCATAACATTTAAGAAATATTTAGATGTACACTTGTGATACCAAGGCATGTGAGGCTATGAACCAAGTGGTGGAAAATGGGATTAGGATAGTTAGATGCTTGTTTATGACTGGCACACACTTGATGGGCCAAAGGGCCTTTTTCTGAGCTGTAGCTGTCTGTGACTTGTTTCTCCTTGTGGAAAAGGATACAACTGAACTTTAAATGAGCAATGGCTCACGTGTGGTGTCCAACCACCACTAACTGCATCGGGGCCTTTATTTGCCAACTGCCTGAAATGAGCATAGACTTCAGTCCAAGATTGGAGCAAGTATCCTGTGCCCATTTTGGAAAAACTTCCTAACCCTTGTTAAAACTTGCATTCCACAAGCTCTGACTGGTTTTGCTTCTTGCAAATCATGTAGGTTGTTCCAAACTGATAGGTAACTTTTTTTTTCCTTATCTCTTTGTTATCTTTCGGGGTGGTCACCTAGACGCCAAATCCTCTGGGAGCGGGTCGGAAGGCAAAGCCGGAGTCTGTTTGAGTATATAACGGAGTAAAATTACTGATGCAGCGAACATTGCGAAACTTAAAAAAAAACTAATTTTGAATAATTAACTAAGATGAGATGGCAGGCCAGGTGATGTGTTGTAGCTGTATGATGTCGGAGCTAGCTGATCCCATTGAGAACGGCAGCGACCACATCTGCAGCAAGTGTTGGCTGCTTGAGGAGCTCTGGCTCAAAATTGATGAGCTGGAATCCGAACTCCAAACACTGCGGCACATCTGGGAGGGGGAGAAATACCTGGATGCTGTGTTCCAGGAGGCAGTCACACCTGGTAGATTAACTAATGTTAATTCGATCGTCGGGCAGGGACAGCAGTGTGTGACTGCAAGTGAGGCAGGTAGAGGGACCCTGCAGACAGGAACACAGGAGCCGCAGCCCTTTACATTGTCCCACAGGTATGAGGCACTTGCTCCCTGCGTGGATGAGGAACAGGGCTGCAGGAAGGATGAGTCAACTGACCATGGCACCATGGTCCAGGAGGCCATTCAAGAGGGGGGAGCAAAAAGACAGATTGTAGTTGTAGGGGATTCCATCATCAGGGGGATAGACAGTATTCTTTGCGAGCAGGATGGAGAATCCCGCATGGTGTGTTGCCTGCCCGGGTGCGAGACATCTCTGACTGGCTTGAGAGGATACTAGAGAGGGAGGGGGAGGATCCAGTTATTGTGGTCCATGTAGGTACCAACAACATAGGCAGGACTAGGAAAAGAGACCTGTTTCGGGATTATGAAAAGCTAGGAACAAAATTTTAAAAAAAACAGGTCTTCAAGGGTCATAATCTCTGGATTGCTCCCCGAGCCACGTGCAAATTGGCATAGGGAGGCGAGGATCAGGGAAGTAAACACGTGGCTAAAAGAGTGGTGTGGGAAAGAGGGTTTCCTTTTCATGGGGCACTGGCATCAATTCTGGGACAGGAGGGATCTATACCGCTGGGATGGACTCCACCTGAACAGGGCCAGGTCCAGTGTTCTGGCGAAAAGGGTTAACAGGGTGGTTAATAGGACTTTAAACTAGTAATTAGGGGGGAAGGGAGAAGTGAGCGTAGAGGGAGAATAACAATTAATGTAAGGCAAAGCAGCAGGTTAGCAGGTGACGAGGAAGCTTCAACTCCATGGAAAATCAGGAAAAAAAGTTAAAGGGAAGGAGAACTCAAGAGCTGTTAGTAATGGAGGGAATAGGACCCAAAAAGAAGGTGCAAAAAACTGGCATAAGGGCACTTCATCTGAATGCTCGGAGCATTCGAAACAAGGTGGATGAGTTGACGGTGCAAATCATGGCAAATGGGTATGATTTAGTGGCCATTACAGAGACATGGTTACAGGATGGTCATGACTGGGAGTTAAATATCCAGGGGTATCAAACTGTTCAGAAGGACAGACAGGAAGGTAAGGGAGGTGGTGTTGCTCTGATTTTTAAGGATGATATCAGGGCGGTAGTGAGAGATGATATAGGTTCTACTGAACAAAACGTTGAATCCATTTGGGTGGAAATTAGGAATAGCAGGGAGAAGAAGTCACTGATAGGTGTGGTCTATAGGCCACCAAATAATGACATCGTGGTGGGGTGGGCAATAAACATAGAAATAGCTAATGCATGTAAAAATGGTACAGCAATTATCATGGGGGATTTTAATCTATATATCGATTGGTCAAACCAGGTCGGTCATGGCAGCCTTGGGGGGGGTTCATAGAATGTATCCGCGATAATTTCCTTGAACAATATGTAATGGAACCTACGAAGGAGCAAGCTATCCTAGATCTAGTCCTGTGTAATGAGACAGGAATAATTAATGATCTCACAGTTAGGGATCCTCCAGGAAGAAGCGATCACAGTATGGTCGAATTTAAAACACAGATGGAGCGTGAGAAGGTTAAATCCAGTACCTATGTCCTGTGCTTAAACAAAGGAGACTATGAAGGAATGAGGAAGGAGTTAGCTAAGGTAGAATGGGGGCAAAAACTTTATGGTGGGTCAATTGAGGAACAGTGGAGGACTTTCAAAATGATTTTTCACAGTGCTCAGCAGAAGTATATTCCAGTGATAAGGAAGAACTGTAGGAAGAGAGACAGCCAGCCATGGATGTCTAAGGAAATAAACGAAAGTATCAGATTGAGAAAAAACACATACAAAAAAGCAACGAGTAGTGGGAAACTAGTAAACTGGGAAATCTTTAAAGGCCAACAGAAAGCCACAAAAAAATTTATAAAGAAAAGTAAGATAGATTATGAGAGTAAACTAGCTCAGAATATAAAAACAGGCAGCAAAAGTTTCTATAAATATGTAAATCGTAAAAGAGTGGCAAAGGTAAACATTGGTCCTTCAGAGGATGAGAAGGCCAATTTAATAACTGGGAACGAGGAAATAGCCGAGACATTAAACAGTTATTTCGTGTCGGTCTTCACAGTGGAAGACACAAATAACATGCCGAAAACTAATGGCAAGAAGGTTATAGCAGGTGAGGACCTAGAAACTATCATTATCACTAAGGAGGCAGTGCTGGGCAAGCTAATGGGGCTAAAGGTAGACAAGTCTCCTGGCCCTGATGAAATGCATCCCAGGGTACTAAAAGAGGTGATGGGGTAAATAGCAAATGTACTAGTAATTATTTACCAAAATTCACTGGACTCTGGGGTGGTTCCCGCAGATTAGAAAACAGCCAATGTGACGCCACTGTTTAAAAAAGGAAGTAGACAAAAAGCAGGTAACTATAGGCCAGTTAGCTTAACTTCGGTAGTGGGGAAAATGCTTGAATCTATCATTAAGGAAGAAATAGCAAGACATCTGGATATAAATTGTCCCATTGGGAACACCCAGCATGGGTTCATGAAGGGTAGGTCATGTTTAACTAATTTGGTGGAATTCTTTGAGTACATTACTTGCATGGTGGACAATGGGGAACCTGTGGATGTAGTGTATCTGGATTTCCAGAAGGCATTTGACAAGGTGCCACACCAAAGGCTGCTACACAAGATAAAGTTGCACAGTATTACAGGTAATATATTGGCATGGATAGAGGATTGGTTGACCAGTAGAAAGCAAAGAGTATGGGTAAATGGGTGTTTTTCTGGTTGGCGGTCAGTGGCTAGTGGTGTGCCTCAGGGATCAGTGTTGGGACCACAGTTGTTTACAATTTACATCGATGATTTGGAGTTGGGGACTAAGTGTGGTGTGTCAAAATTTGCAGATGACACTAAGGTGAGTGGTAGAGCAAAGTGTGCAGAAGACACTGAAAGTCTACAGAGGGATATAGATAGTCTAAGTGAGTGGGCAAAGGTCTGGCAGATGGAGTACAATGTTGATAAGTGTGAGGTCATCCATTTTGGCAGGAATAACAGCAAAATAGACTATGTTTTAAATGGTAAAAAATTGCAGCACGCTGCTGTGCAGAGGGACTTGTGTGTCCTTGTGCATGAATCGCTGAAGGTGGGATTGCAGGTGCAGCAGGTGATTAAAAAGGCAAATGGAATTTTGTCTGCCATTGCTAGAGGGATGGAGTTTAAAAACAGGGAGGCTATGCTGCAGCTGTATAGGGCCCTGGTGAGGCCACACCTGGAGTACTGTGTGCAGTTTTGGTCTCCTTACTTGAGAAGAGATATACTAGCATTGGTGGGGGTGCAGAGGAGATTCACTCGGTTGATTCCAGAGTTGAGAGGGTTGGATTATGAGGAGAGACTGAATAGACTGGGATTATACTCATTGTAATTTAGAAGAATGAGGGGAGATCTTATAGAAACATATAAGATTATGAAGGGAATGGATAAAGTGGAGGCCGGGAGGTTGTTTCCGCTAGCAGGTGAAACTAGGACTAGAGGGCATCGCCTCAAAATAAAGGGAAGCAGATGTAGGACTGAGGTCAGGAGGAACTTCTTCACCCAAAGGGTTGTGAATCTGTGGAAGTTCCTGCCCAGTGAAGCGGTTGAAGCTACCTCACTGAATGTTTTTAAGGCAAGGCTCGATAAATTTTTGAACAGTAAAGGAATTAAGGGTTATGGTGAGTCGGCGGGTAAGTGGAGCTGAGTCTCAAAAAGATCAGCCATGATCTTATTAAATGGCGGGACAGGCTTGAGGGGCCAGATGGTCTACTCCTGCTCCTCGTTCTTATGTTCTTATGTAATGTGGAGCCAGAGGGGCACGAGTGCTTTCCTGCTTCTACATCAATATTGCAGGCCACTGCTGTCCGATGTTCCCTCTAACACTGTTTTCTTCTCTGCAGACCTCCAAGGTATATGCAGTGCAGCGACTTCCAAAACCAGAAGTCAGTGCTGGGAACGGCGTTGGAACGCCAATCGACATTTGGAGCAGTAGCCTAGATGGAATGTTGCTACTGATATCATGCTGTTTCTCCCCCCCCCCGCCCTGACCTACAAGCATACATCATATGACTTTGGAGCAGTAATAGGCCATTTGGTCCCTTGAGCCTGTTGAGCTATTTCACAAAATTATGGATGATCATTGTGACTCAACTTACCTCCTTTCTTCTCCCCCCGCCTCCAATAAGAACATAAGAACTAGGAGCAGGAGTAGGCCGTCCGGCCCTTCGAGCCTGCTCCGCCATTCAATAAGATCACGGCTGATCTTTTCGTGGACTCAGATCCACTTACCCGCGTTCTTACCGTAACCCTTAATTCTTTTATTGTTCAAAAAAAATCTACCTTTTCTTTGAAAACATTTACTGAAGTAGCGTCAACTACTTCACTGGGCAAGGAATTCCATAGATTAACAACCCTCTGGGTGAAGAAATTCCTTCTCAATTCAGTCCTAAATCTGCTCCCTCTAATCTTGAGGCTATGCCCCCTTGTCCTAGCTTCATCTGCCAGTGGAAACATCCTCTCTACTTCTATCTTATCTATTCCCTTCATAATTTTATATGTTTCTGTAAGATCCCCCCTCAATCTTTTGAATTCCAACTAATATAATCCCAATCTACTCAGTCTCTCCTCATAAGCCAACCCCCTCAACTCCGGAATCAACCTAGTGAACCTCCTTTGCACCCCCTCCAGTGCCAGTACATCCTTTCTCAAGTAAGGAGTCCGAAACTGCACACAGTACTCCAGGTGTGGCCTCACCAGCACCTTGTACAGCTGCAACATAACCTCTCTGCTTTTTATTTCAATCCCTTTAGCAATGAAGGACAAAATTCCATTTGCCTTCCTAATTACTTGTTGTACCTGCAGACCTACCTTCTGTGATTCATGCACAAGGACACCCAGGTCCCTCTGCATAGCAGCATGCTGCAACTTTTTACCATTCAAGTAATAATCCTTTTTACTATTACTCCTCCCAAAATGTATGACTTCACATTTATTTACATTGTATTCCATCTGCCAGACCTTTGCCCACTCACTCAATGTATCTATGTTCCTCTGCAAAGTTTCACAGTCCTCTGCACACTTTGCTTTGCCACTCATCTTAGTGTCATCTGCAAACTTTGACACCCTACACATGGTTCCCAACTCCAAATCATCTATATAAATTGTAAATAATTGCGGTCCCAACACCGATCCCTGAGGCACACCACTAGTCACTGACTGCCAGCTAGAATTGCACTCATTTATCCCCACTCTTTGCTTCCTGTTAGTCAACCAATCCTCTATCCATGCTAATACTTTACCCTTAATGCCATGCATCTTTATCTTATGCAGTATCCTCTTGTGCGGCACCTTTCATTCCCCTGTTAAAGAAAACATTTTTAAAAATTGGACAGTCCTGCCTCTCCTATTGCCAGGGCAAAAGAATTCCACAGAAAAATGATCCTCCAAGATAAAAACAATTTTCTTCATCTGTCTTTAATGGAAGACCTCTTATTTTAAACTGTGTCCCTGAGTTATAGTCGCCCCAAAGGGAACCATCATCTTCTCATTCACTCCATCCATTCGCCTCAAAATTTATCTTTCTCAGAAAGATCACTTCTCACTCTCCTAAACTACAGTAGATAAGTGTTCAACCTGTCCAGTCCTTCCACGCAATATAAACCTGGGCCCAATTGTATTGACAATTTAGAGGTCGTCCCAGCACTCTTTAAATAATGGACAATTTAGGACAATCCACTGGCCTTTCAGTTAGGCCTCTGGCACCAGGCTTATAACCAGAGAGGATCAGAAGACAACAGTCAGAGACTCCATTAGTGTCTTCCTTATTTCTGTCAGAATTCTGGTATATATTTCATCTGGCCTTACCTGCTTTCCACAATACTAATTTAATATTTCCCCATTTGGTCTTTAGCCCTTTTCTTTCTTTTCCTCTTGTTCTTTATGTGTTGATAAAACATATTTGGGTTTTCTTAATTTCACTTGCCAATAATTTTTCAAGCCCTGTCTTTGTTTATTAATTTCACCCTGTACTTGCATTATTCTATGAGGCTGTCTGTCGGATTAAGTTTCCCATATCGGGCACAAGCTTTTTGTTTTTGCCTTTTCATGTTCTCTATCTTCTCTGACATGCAGGGAGCACTAGGTTTGGGAAACCTCTCCTTTTTTAATTGTTGTTCTGAACCTTCACTCTCTGTTCCTTGACTGTCTCCCACTATATTTAACAGTGATTTATCTTTAAGTAGTTATTTCTAGATCATTTTTTGCCAAATCACATCTTGACCTTTGTAGAAGTGAACTTTCCTTTATGCTGGATTTGAATGGCCTGGTAATAAGTGTGTGTGGATCCATAATATAAAACATACATAGTTTGAACACAGTCAGCACCATTGTTCAACAGGTATAGCTGATGTTGGGAAATTAGAATTTGATGGTGCTGCAATGAACAATTTTCTTTTTAGGTTGGATTTGAGGCATCACAGTTGGCGGAGGGTGAAGGAAGATTTTCATTTACCTAACGAACCTGGAACCACTTGATACTGAGAGTGTAGGCTGGAATTGCACAAGCTTGAGGAGCCCAGGATCAGGGCCAGGTGGGGTCCTGATTCCACGCAGGCCTGCAGCAAAAATGGCTGCCTTCACATGACAGAGGGACTCGATGCTCCTGGTCCAATCAGATTGCCAGCAGTTCTGGAGCTTCAGCAAACCCACTGGCAGAGACAGGGTTGGATCTGCGATGGTGTCTCTGTATAGATGCCCTCAGAGGCATTTGTGAAATTTACAAATGATGAATACCGGAGTTAGTGGACCCTGTAGAGAGCAGTGGAAACACTTCTGGTGGAATAATTCACACTGTATGTGCAACCTTTCATACTCAAAACCTCCTCCTTAGGGATGGAGCTTCTGGTTTTAATGCCCAACTTCCTCTCCCCACTGACCCCTCAACCCACCATGGGGAGTCATAGAATCTCTACAGTGTGGAAGCAGGCCATTTAGCCCATTGAGTCCACACTGACCCTTTGAAAAGCATCCGACCCAGACCCACCACACCACCGCCACCTACTTATTGATGTAATCCTGCATTTCCCATGGCCAATTCACCTAACCTGAACATCTTTGGACTATGGGAGAAAACCAGGGGACCCACGCAAACACAGGGAGAACGTGCAAACTTCACACAGCTGCCCGAGGGTAGAATCGAACACAGGTCGCTGGTGCTATGAGGTAATAGTGCTAGCTACTGTGCTGCCCCAATTGTGGGAGCTTCCAATAACTATGAGGGGCTCTCTCAAAGCAGCAAGTCCACTCCTGATTAAGTCCTTCGCTATCATAATTAGCCGTCCATCTTTGCAGAATAATCGCTGGCTCTGATTTCAGACTGTCCCTGAACACGTTCACAACAGACGGACAGCATCAGGAAGCTGTCTTGAAGTTTATCCCCCTGCCCCCCCGACCCCCAAAATAAGTCCGCACATGCAGCAGGATAAAATAGAGCTGTGGATGTCCACAGTGTGAACATGCTCCATTTAACAACAAATAATATTTGTGTAGTTTCCCCCTCGCACGCTGAAAGCAATCATAGACCACTTACAGAACAGGAGGTTAAGAGGTGAGATAACAAGGTGTAGAGCTGGTGAACACAGCAAGCCAAGCAGCATCATAGGAGCAGGAAGGCTGACGTTTCGGGCCTAGACCCTTCATCAGAAGAGGTGGCCCCAGGTTCAGAAAAAGTCAGAGATGGTTGGAAACGGATTTATGTCAGGATTTTGAATGCAAAGGGAGTTAGGAAGAGGATAGCCGAGCCCAGGTGTGAGTGAAGCTCAGAAAAATCTGAGAAACACTGTGTCAGAGGAACGGAGGATAATTACAGTCTCATCCAGCCCACAGCATTCGGCTTTCATTTGAATAACTAAGCAATGCATCAAAAAAATAAATGAGGGGGGGCAAAAACTGTTCCTTCCAATATTTCCATCAAATACTGTATTCAAACATGTTGAGGTAGAACTTTAACAGGATTTCTCTCAGTCACCTTTGTCACCATTTCCATATGTCAGAACATCAGAAACTCACTGAGCTACCACACAGCAGCTGTTCTTCCATTGACCTTTCCCAGAATTAGAGATGTTCTCCCCATGTCTGCTTGGGTTTCTGCCGGGTGCTCCGGCTTCCTCCCACAGTCTAAAGATGTGCAAGTTAGGTGGATCGGCCATGCTAAATTGTCCATAATATTCCGGGATCTGTAGGTTAAGTGCGTTAGTTATGGGAAATATAGGATTAGGGGATGAGTCTGGGTTGGATGGTCTTCAGAAGGTCTGTGTGGACTTGTTGGGCTGAGTGGCCTGTTTCCACCCTCTGGGGATTCTATGATTTATGATTCTATGAGAGGGACATCAGGAAAGATACTGCAGATTCTGGGAACAGTGAATAATATTTCCCGAGTTAGTGGGAGCGTCTGCATCTGCTCAATAAGTGAGAGACCAAAAATCAATGCTTCTGATTCTGATTTATTGATAGAACGGCACATCATATATTTTAAATAGTAGTGTTGAAATTGCTATTTTACAAGATTGCCATGTATCACTGTTTTTAAAAAGACAGGCGTCAGCCCTTTTTTTTGATTATCTAGATGCAGCAAGAAGTGCAGTGCAATGATTAATATCCTTTATGGACACTAGAAGATTATAAGGTAGGTCTGAGATGGGAATTAATGGCACTAGAAGGGGTTAATACTGTTTTCTTCTGTCAGGTGCTATATCAGCATGGAATCAAAATGTTGAAGATATAGACAAATGATAGAAAAAAATATATTGTTTATTCACTTTTTTTTGAAACCCACTGCAGTACCATTGTACTGATTCATTTTAGGCCAGATCTCATCCCAGCATTAAAAAAAGCAGCATGTATAGTTTGATAGCTCCAATTATAGAACATTGGATCGAACCAAATGACTCCAAGTTCAGATCTGACATTTGAACCCGTTATCAGTCAAGTTTCATGAGAGTTCTGCAGACAGTTGATTGGTGATTGAAAAATGTATCTCTCTTCAGAGAGATATATGGAAACATTGAAGACAGAAATGAAAGAGCCCTCAATATGTTGAGAAACAAACAAACGGCCAACACCATTGGTGTTTCCTTTGACTGGACTCTAAATCGAAAATGTAGTTGATTCATTGTATCTCTCGAGTTCCTCATGTTTTCTCTTGACCAATTTGCAGTTCCCTCTGGCCACTGCTTCTGAGCAGTTTATTCCATATATTCACCTTCCTTTGTGGTCAACTAATTGCATCTAACTCAACTGAGTTTGAGCATACAATATTGCAGTTTGTAATTATGTCAAAAATATTATTTAATTTTAGCCTATCCATACCCATTAGATGTTTAAACACTTCAATAAGACTACTTGGTACAAGCATTCCCAGTTACCAGAGCCTTTTTTTGCATAGCTGAGGTGTATATTTAAGATTTTGCTTATTTGGTGTGGATCTAGAATCATATTTGGGCCAGACTAGGTAAGGATTGCAGTTTTCCTCCCCTAAAGGATATGAGTGAACCAGATGGGTTTTTACAATTGATAGTGGCTATTATACAAACTAATTTTGATTCCTGAATTTTAGTTGAAGTTAAATTGCTATGGTGGCATTTGAACCGATGACCTAGAGCATGAGCCTGGGCATTACCACTACACCAATACCTTCCCTCAGTTTAAGCTATTTGCTATATGTTGCATGCTCTCCTATTCTTATTTACCCCACTGTAATGAGGAGAAGTAGACAGTTCTACACTAGATCCAGACCAGTCGTTTATACAAATTCACTGTTGAGTAGAATTTTTACTTTAAAGCTCTTGACTAGACATCCTTAGATCTCTTTACTATCATCACATATTGTGCTTGTAATAGCATTTAAACTATAGCCATCAGTGATCAGACTTCCAGTCTCTTCTGATGATTTGGATTTAATCACATGTCCCAATAGTTTAGCATATAATGTCCCACCATATCACCCAATGCCCCTCACCGTACCTTTCTGGTTTCAATCAGCTTTCCACCTGCATTGAAGTTCCCACCCTCTGTTTTGATACCTGTAGTCTTGTGAAGGATAACGGAATTATTATAGGGGGAGGATACAGAAAATAAGCAAGTAAAGTTAATTATTTTTGATGTGGAGGTGCCGGTGTTGGACTGGGTAGACAAGGTCAGACGTCACATGACACCAGGTTATATTCTAACAGGTATTTTTGAAATCACAAGCTTTCGGAGCACTGCTCCTTCATCAGGTGAAGTGAAGAGTGCAACATGAACCCAAGATCACAGTTGAGGCCTTCTTTGTGGTTATGGAACTTGGCTATCAGTTTGTTCTTGGCGATTCTGCATTGTTGGGTATCTCAAAGGCCGCCTTAGAGGATGCTTTACCCGGAGATCGGAGGCTTTTTTTTCTATTCATTTGTGGGATGTGGCCTTTGCTTGCTGGCCAGTATTTCTTGCCCATCACTAGTTGCCCTTGAGAAGGTGGTGGTGAACTGCCTTCTTGAACTGCTGCAGTCCTCCTGCTGTGGGTTGACCCACAATGCTATTAGGGAGGGAATTCCAAGATTTTGCCCCAGCGACAGTGAAGGAACAGTGATGTATTTCCAGGTCAGGATGGTGAGTGGCTTGGAGGGAAACTTAGAGGTGGTGGTGCTGCCATATTTCTGATGCCTTTGTCCTTCTAGATGGAAGTGGTCGTGGGTTAAGAAAGTGCTGTCTGAGGATCTTTAGTGAATTTCTACAGTGCATGTTGTAGATAGTACACACTGCCGCTACTGAGTGTCAGCAGTGGAGGAAGTGGATGCTTGTGGATGTAGTGCCAATCAAGCGGGCTGCTTTGTCCTGGATTGTATCAAGCTTCTTGAGTGTTGTGGAGGCTGCACTCATCCAGGCAAGTGGAGAGTATTCCATCACACTCCTGACTTGTGCCTTGTAGATGGTAGACAGGCTTTTAAGATTCAGGAGGTGAGTTACTCGCCACAGTATTCCTAGCTTCCGGCCTGCTCTTGTAGCCACTGTATTTATGTGGTGAGTCCAGTTGAGTTTCTGGTCGATAATAACACCCAGGATGTTGATAGTGGGGGATTCAGTGATGGTAACACCATTGAATATCAAGGAACGGTGGTTAGATTGCCTCTTATTCGTGATGGTCATAGCCTGGCATTTGTGTGGCGCAAATGTCACTTGCCACTTGTCAGCCCAAGCCTGGATATTGTCCAGATCATGTTGCATTTGAACATGGACTGCTTCAGTATCTGAGGAATCACGAATGGTGCTGAACATTGTGCAATCATCGGCGAACATCCCCACTTCTGACCTTATGATAGAAGGAAGGTCATTGATGAAGCAGCTGAAGGTGGTTGGGCCTAGGATACTACCTTGGGAAACTCCTGCAGAGATGTCCTGGAGCTGAAATGATTGACCTGCAGCAACCACGACAACTTCCTATGTGTCAGTATGACTCCAACCATCAGAGAGTTTTCCCCGATACCCATTAATTCCAATTTTGCCAGGGCTCCGTGATGCCACATTCGGTCGATTGCAGCCTTGATATCAAGGGCTGTCACTCTCACCTCACCTCTGGAATTCAGCTCTTTTGTCCATGTTTGAACCAAGGCTGTAATGAGGTCAGGAGCTGAGTGGCCCTGGCGGAACCCAAACTGGGCGTCACTGAACAGGTGCTGCTTGATAGCACTGTTGATGACACCTTCCATCACTTTACTGATGATCGAGAGGAGACTGATGGGACGGTAATTGGCTGGATTGGATTTGTCCTGCTTTTTATGTACAGGACATACTTGGGCAATTTTCCACATTTTCGGATAAATACCAGTGTTGTAATTGCACTGGAACAGCTTAGCTAGGGGAGCGGCAGGTTCTGGAGCACAATTCTTCAATACTATAGCTGGAATGTTGTTAGGGCCTGTAGCCTTTGCAGTATCCAGTGTCTCCAACTGTTTCTTGATATAACTTGGAGGGAATCGAATTGGCTGAAAACGAGTATCTGTAATGCTGGGGACTACTGGAGGAGGCCGAGTTGGATCATCCACTCGGCACTCTGGCTGAAGATTGCTGCGAATGCTGATGTGCTGGGCTCTTCCATCATTGAGGACAGGGATATTTGTGGAGCCTCCTCCTCCAGTGAGTTGTTTAATTGTCCACCACCATTCACGGTATGGCAGGACTGCAGAACTTAGATCTGATCCGTTGGTTGTGGAATCACTTAGCTCTGTCTATCACTTGCTGCTTTCACTGTTTGGTGTACAAGTAGTCCTGTTTGGTGACCTCACCAGGTTGAACCTCATCTTCAGATATGCCTGTGCTGCTCCTCGCATGTCCTCCTGCACTCTCCATTGAACCAGGGTTGATCCCCTGGCTTGAAGGTAATGGTTGAGTGAGGGATATGCTGGGCCATGAGGTTACAGATTGTGCTGGAGTACAATTCAGCTGCTGTTGATGGCCCACAGTCCCTCATGGATGCCCAGTCTTGAGTTGCTAGATCTGTGCGAAGTCTGTCCCATTTAGCACAGTGATAGCGCCACATAACACGATGGAAGTTATTCTCATTGTGACGGCAGGACTTCATCTCCACAAGGACTGTGCAATGGTCACTCTTACCGATAGTGTCATGGACAGATGAAACTGCAGCTGGCAGATTGGTAAGGATGAGACAACAAGGTGCAGGGCTGGATGAACACAGCAGGCCAAGCAGCA
>NC_063332.1:130817413-130838428 GCF_021869965.1 Rhincodon typus | reverse complement strand
TGCTGCTTGGCCTGCTGTGTTCATCCAGCCCTGCACCTTGTTGTCTCGGATTCTCCAGCATCTGCAGTTCCTACTATCTCTGGTAAGGATGAGGTCAGGTATGTTTTTCCCTCATGTTGGTTCCCTCACCACCTGCCGTAGACCCAGTCTAGCAATTATGTCCTTTAGGACCCGACCAGCTTGATCAGTAGTACTGCTGCCGAGCCATTCTTGGTCGTGGATATTGAAATCCCCCACCCAGAGTACATTATGTGCCCTTGCCATCCTCAGTGCTTCCTCTAAGTGTTGTTCAACATTGAGGAGTACTGATTCATCAGCTGAGGGAGGATGCTACGTGGTAATCAGCAGGAGGTTTCCTTGCCCATGTTTAACCTGAAGCCATAAGACTTCATGGGGTCCGGAGTCAATGTTAAGGACTCCTAGAGCAACACCCTCCTGACTGTATACCACCATCACCACCTCTGCTGGGTCTGTCCTGCTAGTGAGACAGGACATATCCAGGGATGGTGATGGTGGTAAGAAGGTGTAGAGCTGGATGAACACAGCAGGCCAGGCAGCATCAGAAGAGCAGGAAAGCTGACGTTTTGGGTCTGTACCCTTCTTCCGAAAGAAGATCTGTCCTTCCTGGACCTCTGTTTCCATCTCTGGCAACCACCTGGAAACCGATATCTATTTCAAGCCTACTGACTCCCACAGCTACCTAGAATACACCTCCTCTCACCCACCTTCCTGCAAGAATACCATCCCCTATTCCCAATTCCTTCGCTTCCACCGCATCTGCTCCCAAGATGAGGCATTCCACTCCCAGACATCCCAGATGTCCTCATTTTTCAAGGAGCGCAACTTCCCTTCCGCAGTGATCAAAAGTGCCCTCGACCGCATCTCTCACGTTTCCCGCAACTCATCCCTCACACCCCTCCCCGCAATAACAACAAAGACAGAATCCCCCTCGTCCTCACATACCACCCCACCAACCTCTGGATTCAACGCATCATCCTCCGTCACTTCCGCAACTGGCAATCTGACCCCACTACCTAGAACATTTTTCCCTCCCCACCCTTATCTGCCTTCCAGAGGGATCGCTCTCTCCGTGACTCCCTTGTCTGCTCCACACTCCCCACTAGCCCCACCACCCCTGGCACTTTTCCCTGCAACCACAGGAAGTGCTACACCTGCCTCTACACCTCACCCTCATCCCAGGCCCCAAGAAAACCTTCCACATTAAACAGATGTTCACCTGCACATCTGCTAATGTGGTATACTGTGTCCGCTGTTCCCGATGTGGCCTCCTCTACATCAGGGAAACCAAGCAGAGGCTTGGAGACCGCTTTGTGGAACACCTACGCTCGGTTCATGACAAACGACTGCACCTCCCAGTCGCGAACCACTTCAACTCCCCCTCCCACTCCTTGGACAACATGTCCATCCTGAGCCTCCTCCAGTGCCACAACGATGCCACCCGAAGGTTGCAGGAACAGTACCTCATATTTCGCTTGGGAACCCTGCAGCCCAATGGTATCAATGTGGACTTCACAAGCTTCAAAATTTCCCCACCCCCGACCTCATCCCAAAACCAGCCCAGCTCGTCCCCACCTCGTTGACCTGTCTGTCTTTTCTCCCACCTATCCACTCCTCCCACCTCACTGACCAACTCCCACCTCCACCTCCTACCTGCCAGTCTCATCCCCGCCTCCTTGACCTGTCAGTCTTCCCTTGACTTACCAACCCCCATCCTACTCCCCACCTACACTCACCTTTACTGGCTCCATCCCCGCTTCCTTGACCTGTCCGTCTCCTCTCCACCTATCTGCTCCTTTATCCACCTTCCATATGCTTCTCCACCTCTCTATTTATTTCAGACACCCCTTTCCCTCCCCCATTTCTGAAGAAGGGTCCAGACCCAAAACGTCAGCCTTCCTGCTCCTCTGATGCTGCCTGGCCTGCTGTGTTCATCCAGCTCTACACCTTGTTATCTCACATTCTCCAGCATCGGCAGTTCCTACTATCTCATGGTGATGGCAATGTCTGGGACATTGTCTCTAAGGTATAATTCTGTGAGTATGACTATGTCAGGCTGTTACTTAACTAGTCTGTGAGACAGCTCTCCCAGTTTTGGGACTAACCCCCCGATGTTAGTGAGGAGGGCTTTGCAGGGTTCGAGAGGGCCGTTTCTGCCTTTTCTGGTGCCTGGGTCAATGCAAGGTGATATTGTCCTTGACCGCTGAAGTGTTCCCTGACTGGGAGACTACCCGGCCTACAGGACAACATTGACCACAACATTACTCAACCCTGCCACAGCAACCTCTACAAGACATGTCAGATCATCAACATGAATATTACCATCACACACGGTAACACCACCCACCACGTATTTGGCAGATACTCATATGACTTGACCAATGTTGACTACCTCATATGCTGTAGGCAAGGATGCCCTGAGGCCCAGTATATTTGTGAGACCGTGTAGATGCTACGACAACGGAAGAATGGACACCATGCAACAATCGTCAGATAGGAATGTTCACTCCCAGTCAGCGAACATTTCAGCGGTCAAGGACATTCAGCCTTCGATCTTTGGGTAAAGCGTCCTCCAAGGCTGCCTTCAAGATACGTAACAGTGCAGAATCACCACGCAGAAACTGATAGCCAAGTTCCATACCCATGAAGATGACCTCAAACATGATCTCGGGTTCATGTTGTGCTCTTCACTTCACCAGACGAAGGAGCAGTGCTCCGAAAGCTTGTGATTTCAAATAAATAACCTGCTGACTTGTGACTTCTGACCTTATTTATTTTTGACCTTGTGTTTGTGTTCTGCAAGATGCAAATACTCAGCTGCCAGTTATCCTTGAGTGCTTTACCCAAATATTCACACAAGTCTTTGAGTGTAAGTAAGCTGTTCAATCACAAAGGGCATCACAATGAACTCTAACACTGCCCTCAATCAACACTCTTGAGCACTTCCAGCAGGGTAACTGGATAGTGGTCAGGAGCAACAACTCTGGGTGCATTTCCTCCCCCTGCAAGTAAAGCCAGTTACATAAGTGTGGTATCTAAGAGTAACTAACTTAAATTAGTCTTGATATCAAAGTTTGGGACCTTCTGGTCTGTACACTTGAGTTTGCGTCACCAGCTTTGTAACAATGGGGAGCTGCTATTATGATTCCTCTAGGATAAATTCTTGATGTTGAATGATGTTGAGTGTGTGTTTATATAAAATATGTGTGTTCTGCATGAAATCGGTCAAACTCTTTATGGGCTGCTTTTCGTGTTTCCTTTTTCTGCCTCTGAAACTGAAACTCAGCTATCATTAATGCAGCATATACCAGATCTCCCAGTTTATTTGAGAAGAGGGTAATTATCAATTACTTATTTTTGAAAAAGTTTTGCACGTTTACAATTTCACCTCCAGCTCCCTTCTGATGACGTGGATGCACTCCATGGCTTGGTCTTTCCTCCATTATCTCATTCGAGATCAGGCCTGGCACTGACAGAAACTGTGAAGCCCATTGCTACGTCTGCAACAAAACCTTGATATTTCCACTGCCACCCAAGCCCTAGGTTTGCCCTTCCTAGTATACACATGCAGACATTAGGAGGCAGTGCAGGGGCCAGATTCCTGGTTTATTTCACTCAATTGTCTCTTCCATTTTCAAATCTCTAAGACCATAAAATGAGAACAGGACAATGGCCTGGACTAAAGATGGTTATGTCCATGAAAGCTGTCAGAGTGAGAAAGTCCAGTAGAATCTGCCTCTTCCTGTAGTTTCTCATCTGCTCAAGACCATGGCCAACTGAAACTTAAGTGGCCTTCTACTTGCTAATAGATATTGTGCTGGGATCCAGCCATGAATGGATAAATAACACAGAACCACATGGGAAGATGTTTAAAAAGAAATCCCGTCCTGTGTACTGTTTTCCTTTTTGATGCTGAGGCTGAAATCTGGAACATTGGCTTCAGCTAGGAAAGCCAATCCAGTGTTGCACCAAGATTCAAAGGTAGACCTCCCATGATATCTGTAGTTTGGCGGGGGAGGGGGATGGTCAGTAGAGGTCAGTACAAGAGTGAACAATAAGCGGGCTGGTGTGTTTCCCTGATTTTAGTAGGAAGCTTGGAGAGTCAGGATTTCTACCAAAGTTTAGGCAGGAGAACCCATGGAAATTCCAAATATTCCAGTTTTCCCATTTTTGGATAAAGTCATGATGAACAACAAGTAGCATTTTGAATAGTGCAGTGAGTTGACCAGTGGATCTGGACACTAAACTACCAGTGCACTTGAAGAAGGATTTCTCCATTCAACCTCTGACAGGAGCCCCAGGCTGGCAAGCAACTCATTCTATCAGGTAGGAGGCAGTTTAGGCAGGGAAGAGGACAAGCAAAGTGGTTTGAGTATACCTTTGTGTGGGAGTGAAAGAAAAAAGCAAATTTGGAATTGATTGGAGTTCTAACCAGCATTTTCTTCTGGCCTTGATGTCTGTTTTGTTTTTGTATGTTCCATTTTTTTTGACAGTTTGAAGTGTAAGAGGGAGAGGGTGAGGAGCTCCAGTCCTCATACTGAGACAATGGATTAACCTGGAACAACACCATGGTGTAGAACACAGTGCCCTTACAGGGTGACCATTCACTAACTCCCAGCCGGTTCAAATTTGCATGGCCTGTTGCCTTGTGCCTCTCAGCTCTTTTCTAAGCTTTCTCAGCTCACACAAGGCAGAACTTTTCATGGTGTGGATTCAGGCTGATGCTGCTATTTAAGGGAGAGCACATACCTTTCTTATCTATTGCTTGTACTGGATTAATTTCACCTCAGACTCACTCGAGAATCAAAATTTTCTGGACTGCTGAATACTTGACAGGATCAGAAAAAGTCTCCTACGTGATAGACCTCATGCTGTTGATTTGAAAGGCCAAAAGCATACTTCATAACTGTACATGGACAAGAATTGGTTTTAAGATAAGCACCGGTGTTAAAATTCTTCAGGAATAACAGAAGAAACCAAGAACTTCCAAAAAAGGAAGACAACCTGAAATTGTTTCGAGTAGGCAGAGTGGTCTTTGAGTGCCATCTGGTGTTAGCAAAGCTGAATTGCTATATGTCAAAAGCTTTGCTAAAATTTCTTTGGTTTCCACTAAATCTGTGATCCTTATTTCATAAATGTTTAATTTAGCCCTGATTGTTAGAGTGCTTTTGCATTATGTATTATGTTCATGTGATGCTTGGTTCTCTAAGATATGATTATGTGATCAAAGTGATGTTTTTAATTGCAGGGTTATCTATTAGCTAGTAAAAATAATTCAACTCCATCTTTATTAAAGCAGAGTTCTTGAGAGCCAAGTATTTTGCATGTTGCAACAAGGTATGAGTTGTAATAATTGTCCTTCAGTACAGCACAGAAGAGAGTCAGATATTTGAGGAGGGGCTGCTTCATCCTGCATCACTTTAAATGTTTTAAACGGCTGCCTGTTTCCATTGACAAATCTTCTAAAATAAAATCTGTGCAAATGATTGGCATGATGTAACTACAAAATAAAACATGACAGAAATTGGGCAACTTCCCACGCCAGTTTTGCTACCAGCAGTAGAAATGTGTCAAGGTTTATGTATTCAGTGAAATGTCTGAGTTGGAATCCATAATCGACAAGTTTTACAATGAATTGATTTGGAAAAAGTAATTTGCTGCCACATTTGTGGTGTGTTTTCTTGAAGATATACAAATATAAATGTGTTTGAACTGTGACGAGTCTATCGCTGTGCTTCTTCCCTCCCACCTGTGGCCTACACCTGCATTGCTTCTTTGTTTAGATGCCTGCGGCTCATGTTAACTGCATCAGCACTACTCACATTTCTACTGCACATATGTTGCTTCTCCCTTTTAAAAAAGCTGTAAATGTAGGGGAAAAGGAGAAACAGTTTGTTTGGAATTACTTATATTTTCCCTGCATGTTTCCCCATCTCACCAATTTAACATTTAGATTTGAAAATGTTTTGACAAAGTGAGTGAATCCTGTTCTATAATTTTATTTTTGACAGTGATTTTGGAACAACATTGTGCAAGGAGATGTGTTTTATTTAGGAATTCAACCAACCTGAATCTCTGTACAGTATGAAAACGAGTGCAGTGTGACAATCATGCTATTTAGTATCATTTTAATCTTTGAACTCTTTCGTGTTTAATAAGTATTCTATATGAAATGGACCAAAGTTTTAAAAGGAACACCTTATTCAAGAAATGTCTGACAGTCCTATTTCATTAACTTATAGACATGCATTTTCATGGAACATGTCCTTTCATCGTATCATTTGAATCTGTGCTATCACTGTCATGAAAATGATGCATGATTCTACAAGTTGCTATCCACAAATTAAAAAGAAGTATTGTTGAATTTTTTTCTTGGAAACTGAAACCCCTTTTGCAGTTATGCAAAATAATAATATAAATTAATTGAGAAACTGTGATTCATCATAATGCCATACACTGTTAGATTCTTGTAGTAAGATTACAAGATAGAATGATTTCTAGTTGGATTTTCAACTGTTGGTCATGCACTAGGAATTAATTATTTTGTTACCTGACGCATTAATAATTCCAGATTGAGAGATCCATAGAAAGTCTGTGTGAAAAAAATTCCTTTGTTCTATGTGTTGAAGTATTTTAGCGTTTCAGATTGGACTGTTGGGCCTAAGGAAAACAGTAGCATTTGAAGAGCTCTGATGCTCTATCTCTCACTCCATCTTCTCTCACTCTCAATTTCCCTCACTCTTCTTTCCCTCAGTCACTCATTACAAATACAGGGAGCAGATTGCCTAAGCTGCCACAAAAATACCAACTCCTCTGACAGGGTTTTGATTGGAACCACCTAAAGCTGTTACTCTCTGTCTAATAGAAATCTACAATAGTCATTAGGAGTTGTATCCCCTTTTGCAGTTATTGTGATCCAACTGTGATAAAGTCATGTGTCGATCAAACAAATCAATTGATTTTCTCTTTTGGGCCTGAGGTGTCTAAAATCTCTGCTTTGTAGAAATATATTTCTTTCATTGCCACAGGTTAAGTGCATCATTGAATGCAGAAACTTTTCAATCTATTACTGTTCCAACCTTTCAGGAGAAGGTGAAATTAGAAAAGAAAATTTAAATTGCTAAGCTTTCTTGAGAATTAACTGGTTGAGTCACTCGTGCCTCAACTCCATATTTTTGGACATAATACCAACATTATCGAGTTAAACTTCAGCACCACCACCAATAGACCTCAGAAGTACTCACCATATACTGTCTTTCCTACCTGACACAGGCTTCAGTGCCATACAGAAGAGGAATTGGCAAATGGCTTTCTGTAGTTCTGCTGTTAGAGGTTCAGGCTTCAATGTTAAGCCCTCTTTCTAACCATAGAATATTTGCTTGACAAGGCCAATCCAGAAATAAACTAGATTCACAAATTTCAGTACCTTTATTACCTGAGAATTCACTATGGCATCAGTATAGAATACTACAGAACGAGAGAAAATGAGGAGCACTTAATGTGCAGGAGGAGGACGAATTATACATTTTTTAATTCGTTCATGGGGTGAGGGTGTCACTGGCCAGGCAGTATTTACTGCCCATGAAAAAGAGTCAACCACATTGCTGTGGGTCTGCAGTTACATGTAGGCCAGACCAGGTAAAGATGGCAGTTTCTGTCCCCCTAAAGGATATTAGTGAACCAGATGGGCTCTCCCCCAACAATCAACAGGGGATTCATGGTAATCATTAGACTCTTAATTCCAGATATTTTATTGAGTTCAAATTCCACCATCTGCCATGGTGGGATTTGAACCCAGGTTGCCAGAACATTATCTGGGTCTCTAGGTTAACAGTCTAGTGACAATACCAGAAGGCCATTGCCTCATCTAGTCTTGATTATGAATTGAAATATGTTTGATCACTCAATTGTTGAGTTGGCTTTTATCCCACATCTGGATGCTGTACCATTCCAGAGAGAAGTCATTTATGGCTGCTCACAATCACCAAGATTTCTTCTACAATCATAAAATGAGAATATGACTAGTTTTTTTTCCCCAGGTTTCTATATGGCTGGACAGATGGTACCACTTCTGGTAACTAGTCTAAGAAACTACATAAATTGCTGACTGCAGATTCCGGATAAGCTCTGGATACCCTAGCATTTCACAAGCGGTTTAGGAGGAAGCAAGTACCCTTTGTTATGTTTTGTACCCTGGGTTCCATTACATTGGTACCAGTCATTACTATGTCTCCATGTGTGACAGTCTATCCAACATTACAAAAGAATCTGCCTTGTCCATTCTTTTATTAAGACCACTTTTGCAACACCAACATCCCTACCTCTCTTTTACTGCTGGCAGGATTTTCATCAATGTCTGTTATCACAATAAAATTTTACCTCTCATGCACCAATGCCCCACCCCCTTCCATAACCACCATTTTGTATCCATTGGAAACATCATTCCTTCACAATGATTTTGTTTCCATACAAAATATTGCACTTCCAGCCTTCTTGTGACCCAGCAAACTGAATTCAAACTCTCAGAATCAAACGATACCATATCATCACTCCAATCCAATCCTACAGCTTTTTTCAGATACAATTCCTCACATGATCGCAAAACTCTTCTATTCATTGCTTGCTCCTCTGCTATTGTTGGCCTGTTTCTGATTGATTGGTACAGCTGGTGAGTAATCATTTTCATTCCTGCTTTTTATTTCGTTCCATACGGGAAAACAAAGCAACCTGTGCGTTAAACTCGTCATGAAACATTGTTACACTTTAATATATAATAAACGTTTACATTCGAACGACAATATCTTAAAGTAATGCAGTGTCAGGCCCTTGGGCGTCCAGGCAGTGACAACACCTTAGTGTGGGTTTGCTCAGATCTGAAGACGGCCAGAATGATGTTATTTTAACACAACACTGCGCTATTAATCGGACAATTTATTAGTGTTTCACCTTTCTCTCATCAAAGACATATTCAGCTGGTTTCATGAAACTACATTGAATTCAGCACGTTTACCTTAAATCACACCATCTGTAATCTCGAGAGGAGATTTCAGGAATTTAGTTTTACAAAGACGACGTTTTTGCAGTTCCACCATAATCCATGTTAAGTACGTCAAAATCATTCTACATTTGTAAGGTCGCTCATTCTCTCTCCTTTTTTTATTTTCCAGTACACAGCTCTCGATAAAGAAAGTCAGATATTCAGTGGTAAGCCCCACCGAGATATTGAAGGAGTTGGTCCGGAGCAAACGGCTCAGACGTCCTCGGGCGCGGATGCTTCTATGTCTGGCCTCATGACCATATCCCCCACACCATCCTGAGCGAGTCTTGTCCGTCCCGCACCCCGTTCCCCAGTCTGTGCATGCCCTGCAGACCTGGGACAGCCGCACTTCAAGGAATTAAAAATATCCAGCTTTCTAGAAACTATGGCTTGTAAGAAAAACAGTATCGATTTAAAACATCTAAACATTTAAAAGAAAAGCCACGGCTGAATCAATTTTAAACGGACGTGCTTGGAAAGTGTTGGTTTTTGTGTCAAAATGTGCTCTGCTGCCCTCCTGTAGCCCGAAGTGTGTTCGCGTGAGGCAGGATGTCAGCAGCTGAGAGTGAGATTGAACGCTGTCCTCTGCAAAGGGTTGGTATTGGATTGAGGTGCTGCGTGACTGTACTGCAACACTTGTACTTCTCAACCCCAGTTTTCATTTGACTTGAGAGCTAAGCACCATGCTCATCCGATCTTAACGTTGCTACCTACCTAGTATGGGATGTAGAAACAAGTTGCGTGCTCGAAATCGTGATCAAATCAAATGTTAAATTAAAATTAAATCAAACGTTGTTGTTTCTGTACTCTGATTCCGAAAAACCTTCCCATCTCACGATAATGGCCGATTCTCCCAAAACAGAAAAGTGCTTTTTCTTTAGTATTTTGTTTTCAAGGGATGTCAGATCAGGAGAACTGCCACCAAATGTCAGGGTCGTCAGTTTAAAGAGAGGCTAATAGGCACAGAGCTGACTGAAGTTGGTCACTTGATTTGTGGCGGCACCTTGGGAATTAATTTTCCTAATAAGCGAATGTGGTGATAGCACATCAATAGAGAACCGCTGGTTCTATGTTGGAAAATACAGTAATTGCTTCAGTTAATTTTAGCCAAGCAGGCTTTCTAATTGAGAGAAAGAGCCCAACTGTCTTTTAAGTGTAAATGATTTCTCTAATTGATGAATAGGAAATGGTGGTAAACCCTCGGCATTGCAAGTATCACCAGACTAACCGCCAGATTGATGAAAGAAATTTTACTTATTCTCCAGGACGGACTAACCAGCGGAGAAATGGAGCATTTGTAAAATTGCAGTACCTGGACCAAGTGGTGTGGCCCGAATGTATCCCTGCACTTTAGGTCTCCTAACAGCCCCAGGAGTGGCATTTGTGCTGTCTGCAGCCTTTCTTGACTCCGCTTGCTTCCCATAGACTCATTTGTAGGATGGCGAGATCTTCCATTCAAGTGAAGGTGTAAGCAGTAAAACCGGCGTGCAAGTAATTGTGTTCGAGATCCCGGAAATCATGTCTGTGGACAAATTCCAACCGACAGCACTACTAATACATCTCAAAAGTTTCCGAGGTCCCTGCTGAATCAGCTCATCCTGAGGTGTGGGGAACGTTGCAATTCATTTCAACCTCAGACCGCTGTTAAATCTGAAAGACGAGAGGATTGTAATTGAGTGCCATGTCCAAGCACAGTCATAAGAATCTGTCGATGTTGACTGTCCACGTTACACCTGAGGAATGATCTCGTTACCTCAGGGTGTGGTAACCTGGATTTATGAATTTATATTCTAGCCTGGTCAACCCGCGTCTGGGGAGGGGGCAACAGAATGAGGGCAAGAGCGAAAATAATCTTTTTTTCGGTAGTGTTGGTTTGGCCCGGATTGCAACCTGCAGCCCTCGAGGATAAATTGGTTCGGCCAAACGTGCAGTTTTCTCGGAGTATTTCCTATTAGCGTTAACTTAAATAGAAACGCCGCCTGTAAGGGAAAATAGCTTTACGCCAAAGTGACACCGATGGTGTAGAAGAAGTCCCAACGAAATTTTTAATGATGAATGATGGTAATCCTGCACTAAACTGAGATTAAAACAGAATTGTAAACACTGCACTTCATTAGCTAGTTCCCATAAGGCAGTCAGTTGCGAGGTGGTCTATCTGGTGGAAAGGGCTACGTTAGTCGATTCAAGGAAGAGAAAATTAAGAGAATTATCATGGACTTACCTCAGTTTCAAGATACCATTGATTTGGGAGCACCTGAGCTGCTTCCTTCCCCAAGTTGTGATAAATGATGTTTGTGGAAATTAAGTTTAATAAGGATCCTTAACTGGCTGATTCAGAAACAGACCTGGATGGTTTGGGGAGGTTTCTCAGGTTAGCATGTACTTCCTGCCTTACCTCCAAACGAATGGACTATTTCAGAGTTAATTTGAACTGCCTCCTATAATACTGCAGCAGAACGTTAAGATAGCCCTCCTGGTCTTTTACTGCAAAAACTGAAACAACTAATGGAATCTGGAGTTAATGTCTGTCAGTGGTAAGGGCCACCATTATCAAGTCCACAAGCCTCTCTCCACTCCTCTGGTGTGTTGGCATAGAGCAGGCACTTTAACTTCTAAGGGGATTAATTGTGATGATCCCTTTGCTGAATAGCCTACAGATTTGTTCTAATTTGTCATACAGAAAAACAAGTCATTTGCTGGGGAAACATTGTGATGGATCTTACGGTGCCTAATGAAGTCGAGCAATGTTGTGTACGGTAATTTCTCATAGCGAGAACAAAGTAGCTACAATTCTAAAGCTCGTACAATTGGCATTACCTCCTTTTGCCTTAGTCATTCTGCTCAAGGCACTGACCACAACAAAGGCTATAGGCCCTGACAATGTTTTAGCTGTAGAATTGAAGATTCAAGCTTCAGAACTAGCCATGCCTTTAGCCAAACTATTTCAGAACTGCTACAACACTGACATCTATTTAACAATGTGAAAAAAATCACCCAGGTACACTGTCATCAAAAAACTGAACAAATCCAACCAGACCAGCTACCACCCCATCAGTGTACCCGAGATCATCAGCAAAGTGACAGGTGTCTTTGACAGTCCTGTTAAGCAGCACTTTCACAGCTTTAACCTGCTCACTGACACTTGATTTACATTCCAGCAAGTCCACTTTAGTTGAAATGTGGACACAAAATCTGAATTCAAGAGGTGAGGTGAATATCACTGTTCCTGACATCAAGGCAGCATTTAACAAAGGATGGTATCAAGGAGCCCTGGGAAAACTGGAGTCAATGGGAATCAGGGGGAATACACTCCACTACTTATGGTTGTACCAAGCACAAAGAAAGATGGTTATGGTTGTCAGATTCCAATCATCTCAACTCCAGGATATAGCTGCCGGAGCTCCATAGGTAGTGTGGTAGGCCTAATCATTTTCTGTCATTTCATCAATGAGCTTTCCTACATTATAAGCTCAAAAGTGGAGATGATCACTCGTGATT
The DNA here is from genome assembly GCF_021869965.1 of Rhincodon typus. NCBI lineage: Eukaryota > Metazoa > Chordata > Chondrichthyes > Orectolobiformes > Rhincodontidae > Rhincodon > Rhincodon typus. The sequence continues at coordinate 130,825,875 of NC_063332.1, read as the reverse complement.
CCATACTTTTCAGTGGACTTTGTGACTCCTCAGATACTGAAGTAGGGCAGCATTCAGGCCTGGACTGATAAGTTTCTAGTAATGTCCATCTCCAACCAGAGAAATATAACCATCTCTCCTTGACATTCAACAATTTTGCTATCACAGAATCCCCAACAATCGGCACCACAAACATTACCATTAACCGGAAACTTAACTAAACTATGACTGCAAGAGTAGGTCAGAGGTTGGAAATTTTGTGATGAGTAACTCACCCTGAGTCCCAAAAGCCTGTCCAACATCTATAAGGCACAATCAGTGGCATGATGGAATGCTCTTATTTGTCTGGATGAGTGCAACTCCAATTTAAAAACTCAAGATGCTCGACACAATCCAGGACAAATCAGTCCACTTAATTGAGACTACTACCTTAACCATTTACATTCGCCACAACTAATACATAGTGGTAGCAGTGTGTACCAACTCCATGACACTGCAGCAACTCATTAAGCCTCCTTTGACAACCTGTTTCAAATCTTAACCTCTACCACCTAGATGAACCATAGTAGCAAATGTGTTGGAACAGCCACTTTCAAATTCCCCTCCAAGACACACTATCCTGACTCAAAACTATTTTCCTGTTCCTCCACTGTCACTGGTTCAAAATCTTGGAACACACTCCCTAACAGCATTGTGGGTGTATCTCTACCACATTGACTGAGGGCAGTTGGAGATAACTACTAAGTCAAATCCCTGTCAGCATTGCTCACCCGCCATGAGCAAATAAAAAACTCACTGAGTTTACAGCACTAGGTCGCTGTGCAGGGAACATTGATGATTATACTGATTATCATGGCTACATCCATCCATTCTGCTGCACAACTTTTTAAAATTCCTCGGCATCATTAAATTTAATGGCTCTAGTCAATGCTGTCCTTCTGTCAGATATAAAGCCAAATTCCAAGCCAAACATCTTTGCCCCAACCAGTGCAAACTAGATGAGAGCAGTTAAAATAAGGGCACCAACTTTCTGTTTTGCCTTGTGATCCCACTGCCTTCTGACTTGATCCCAATATTAACCTTAGACAACAAGGTGCAGGGCTGGATGAACACAGCAGGCCAAGCAGCATCATAGGAGCAGAAAGGCTGATGTTTCGGGCCTAGACCCTTCATCAGAAAAGTTCTGATCAGCCTTTCTGCTCCTATGATGCTGCTTGGCCTGCTGTGTTCATCCAGCCCTGCACCTTGTTGTCTCGGATTCTCCAGCATCTGCAGTTCCTGCAGCATCTCTGATCCAATATTAACCTTCCCTTTTGAGGCAGCAAAATGGGTGCTGCAGGAAAACAGGTTTAAATATGCAAATCAAATATTGATGATGTCATAAATGGGTTGTTAAATCACATGGAGGTTAAAATTGCAATGTACTTTTCAATTTTGTCTGTATGTGCCTGGCAATCAAATAAGGGAAATATTGACAGCAAAACTACAGGTGGTAAATTACATTTTCATAGGATTCATTGCAGAAGGTCTTGTTTAAATGCACTCCTTGCACAATGTCTTGGTATACTTGAACAGATTGGGACATATTTAACTGTGCAGCAGTTAATTAACTCACATACAAATTAAGTGACGATTCATTCTCACATGTAATGCAGTATTGCATGTAGTTCAAAGCACTAGACTCATGGCTTGATAGATTATGCATATTGGCCTTTACCCAATTAAAAATCATTATTCAATTAACATTTAAAAGAATGCTATTTTTCCTGGAATCGAAGGAAAACACTAAACATAATTAACACTTGATTAACATTTTATGTATATTTAACAGTTTATTCATGATAATGAATCAAAGTATGTACGTTTGTATTTTGAAACAAAAACTCGAGCAATGTAAAAGTGGATGCTTTTGTTATGCACAGCACTGGGCAAAGCATTGGAATTCCAGAAATACCTCAACCCTTTCTGGAAGCAGCCCAATCACCACGAACATCTTCCTAATAAAGGCCTTTCAGATCATGTTTATTATGTCCAAGTCAGAGAAATGTGACCAGTTTCACCGAATGTGAATAAAAAGACTGGAGTTTTATTTATTGGGGATAAATTATAAACATATTTATATTTGCAAAGCCTGAAAGGGAAATGCACTAATTTTCTAAATGAATTTGTTCTTTTTTGTTTTTTTATCAGATTCTTCAGCACTTACCACATTACTTTACAAACTTTAAAATAAGCAGTTATAATCTAGTCCTTGTCTTACAGTTTTGAGTAAACAATTCTGCATGCTACACACACATTGGTAATTTTGCTTTTTAACTTATACACTACTAACGATGTTGTTTGGTACTTGGTGGAGTGATGTTACTGATACTACATAGTCATTAGACCATAGTATGGTTACAGCTGTCTGAATGCAATGTAGCTAATGAATCAAGTAACTAACTAACATTCATACAGTGGACACTAAGTTCACAATCAGACCATTGTTGGAAAATTATTCTGTTAAATTTTAGCTAAATGAAGTGCAGAAATTTGTCAGAACTGGTTCCTTAAATATTGGCTGGAATAAGCTTTTTCACCTATTCCCTCTTTAATCTTTCAGTCCTCTCTTCTGTTCTTCAGACCTGATGCTAGTTTCATTTTTGTATTAGAAATCCATAATAAAAGTTTCTCCTCCATTAACTACAGTGGTCTCTTTCTTTCATTGAACTATCTATTCACAGACATCTGATTTGATTTGATGATTGAAAGATATGCCCAGTGCACTCAATTTGTAGGATATAATGTCATATTCTGTGTATAGATACTTGAGAGGCAGTCTTTAAGAGTATATGCCCAATAAATAAGTACAATGGCCAGACATTCCATGGTGGAGGAATCCCAATTATTTTCCATCCCTTTTTCCTAGTTTCCCCAGTGCCACCTATTGCAAAAAGAATTACCATAAATGAAAGTGCTTGGAATTGGAGGTAACCTTGTGACATGTGCTGCTAATTGGATGAGAGGTAGGAGACAGAGAGCAGAGATAAAAGAGAATGTTCTCTTATTGGTTTCTCAGAGGTGACAAATGTTGCACTTCAGGAATCGGTAATGGGACCAATCACCATATGCATTGACAACTTGGCTGAGGGATTTCGGAGTTTTATATTCAAACATCCAGGTGACACTAAGTTAGAAGGCACAGTAAACAATGTACATGCATACAACAAATTACAAATGGACATAGAACTAGCATGGAAAAACTGTGATCGAAACATGAGATTATTCTTTATTCAACAAAAGATGTTTGAAGCCAAACAATTTGTATCCAATGCGCAAGTTGCAGGTACAGAAAACAATAGAGGAGATGAATGAAATACCAACTTTTCTTACATTTCCAGTCCAATTTCCTTGAGATAAAGTGAACCTATAGTTGTTCAGAGTTGAAGAGCAGTATTTTCTTACTAGAAGTAGGAAACGGCAGCTGGAACAGTTTTTGCATCCAGTAGCCAGCCTGGTGGTCATTCAGTTCGTGGGCTCAAGTTTCATTGGGGGTGCACTGTCTCAGGAGAGACAGAGGCCTGGAAGATGCATAGAGAAATTCGTCCATTAAAAATATTGAGGAGACTGGGCTCTTTCTGTTTGAAAAGAGCACTTGATGTGGAAACCTTGACAGAGGACAACAAAATAATAAAGGGTTTGTTGGTGTCTACATGAATGAGTCTAGAACAATGAGTATAGCTATAAGTTAGCTACTAAAGACTAAATAAAGAATTTAGGAGGAATGTCTTTATACAGAGAATAGTAAGAATGTGGAACTTGCTATCACATTGGTTGAAGCAGATAGCATTGATGCAGTATGAAGGATGAACTAGAAGTCAAGAAGTTATTAGAGTAGGAGAAAGGTAGTGCTGTGTTTAAACAATGGTTTGGCTCAACTGGGACACATGGCCTATTTTTTGTTATAAATTCTATATTGGAATATCCTCAAATATAGAAAGTAGGACTCAGCGGCATGGTGAACCTTTGCTTCAGGATGATACATTCTACTCAGTAATGGAGTTAATAGACAAATCCAGACTCTTCCTCCACCTCAGAACCTCATTTTCTGACAGTGTTATTAACCATAACTAGCTTGTGTAATCGAGAGGACATGCTTGTGGTATTTTCCCAGATGACCACTTCTGGTACCTTGTAGTATCACCACCTCTTATCAGGCTGTGATACTGAGTAAAGGCTGTTTGAAGTAGTTCACTGCCACTAGTTCTCCTTTGTCTTCAACCTATCTCGTGATGAGTCATAAAGGATTCATCACTGCAGAGTATCTACAGAAGTGCTATTATTCTGAGAAAACAAGTAGTATGGGTGGAATGTTCTTTGGAGAGTTGGTGTGGACTTGTTGGGCCAAATGGCGTTTCTACACTGGAGGGATTCTATTTAAAAAAAGATTTATTGCACATTAGCAATACATTTGAGAAGATATAATGACCAGGATTAAGGGGGCTGGGACAGATACAGCTGCCCTCCCTGAAAGCTGTAGGACTCCTTGTTTTCACTCACAGGCTATGTGACATCAGTAGAATGGGTGGAATTAATGCAACATGAATATTAACCCCTTCAGAACTATTAACTTATACAACATCTCAGCCCCAAGTTTTTTCTCCCCATAATTGACCCATTTTTCAATTATGTATATGACTATATTACAGTTACCACTAACCTATCTCCATGTCTCTGATTTCACAAGTACAGGCATCTGAACATTTTCACAGCTTTCACAGAACACATTTCCTTGGGCCTCGGAAGAAGGGTGGGGGGTCTTGCTGGACGACCATTGACCTGGTTCTGATCTGTGGATAAATTCTCCAATAGAGGAATTTTTTAATTTCTCAGATACACTTTGCAGAGGGCATCATTCCTTGTAGCTTTTGTGGATCTATTATCTTATCTGGAGGACCTTAACCTCCTGAATTTCCTTTGCAAAAGAATTTTTTTGCTAACCCTGGTGCTTGCTCAACAATATCATATGGAGACATTTAATCTTACAGCCATCCATCTTGGAAGACAGAAGTTCTGTTGAAATAAGTACTTTCTTTCCTGTATAATCATTAATTTTTGGATTAGGAAATTACTTCCTCAATAAGAGGTAATCTCTTTGCAGTATTCTGGATGCTTAGAGCAAGCTGACTCTCCTTCTTGACAATGTGCTTAATCAGTGGATGATGATTGAGCTCCCATGAAATCAAATGTAGTTTAGCTCCCTTCAATTGTTGATGAAGCTGGATGTTTTCAGTCACCTTTTATGATTGTTTGACTAGTGAAATAAAGTTATCCAGATTCTTAGTCATATTATTAAAGGCTGCTGCTTGCCCAGGATACTAGCTCTGCACTGACATCGCTTGGTTCTGATGTCTGAATGAGATCAGTGAAAAATGGGCTTAAATGGGTTCTTGTTTTCAATATTCACTTCTTCTCAGACATTTTGCTGAGTTTTAGCTTCTGATCTACTTTCAGTGTTGACAGGAGATTTTTCTAGACTTGACAATCAGAAATAATTGCTTATTTCACAATGAAATACAAGATCTTCCCTCTGTTTTGAAATCTCTGGGGACCATACCACTGACTGAGCCCTGGCTGTGTATCTGGCAATGCCTAAGTGTCCTTGGTGTATTTTTTCCACTATGTCTTCATGAAGGGAAGCTGGAATAATTAATCTTGTCATGAACTGGGATGTTGACCATGATTGTAAAATGTTGTAGGTTCTCAAAGTGTATGTGCTCAGTCAACTTGCTGCATGTTATGGTCTTGCTATTCTTCACCACAATGCTAGCAAATGGACCCACAGTCTCAGTCACCGTTCTCATCAAATTTGATTGAGCTTCTTCTGACTTGCTGGCTATTGTTACTTCTTGGCCATAAGAAACTTTCCTTCTATACCCTTGCAGATAATTTCAGCAGTATTTTTTCTTCATTTCAAGTTCTGCCATGTGTCTGGAAAGGCCAATTAAATCTTCTATTGGTTTCCCTTTAGACGAGTTGGTTGACAATAGCTCATTTCTGGACCAATTGTTGTCTGGAATATAGTCAAAGTCCTAAGTTAAAGTTGTGACATGTGTGCCGATCAAAAGTGAAGTTGGCTGATTGAAAACAATGTTACATATTTTAACCTTTTTTATGTACATTGCATTGTAGCATAACTTGTGGCTTTCTATACTTCTGTCAGTTATCCCACCTCTTTATTGGCTGTCACTGCTTCTTTATACATAGCGACTGGTCTGATAGCATGGTCACTGTAACACTTGTATCAGGCTGGAAAGTATATATTTTGCTATTTCTTATCAAAATATTGTTTAGTCTTATTCTGTAAAAGCAGTTTTGAATCTGTATTATTGTCACATTGTGTATAACAAGCTGTTCTTTAAGCTTGTATTCACCAATGCTGTTTTAAGTTGAATGCCTATAGAGTTTGCTACAACCTGTACCAGAGCAATGTTCCAGTATTTCCTTTATTTGCCCAGCCTCCTACCACTTTATTTCTGTAAAACTGTTCTGAATTCTGCAAGAAAGCATTAAATTGTATTACTGCTGTTATATTGTAACTGCTGCTTTCAAGCTTTTTTTTGTAATACTGTGTCTTGTTACTGCTTACTGGGTTTCTCTGCCTTTTTAAGCATTTACCCCACCTTTTGTAATGATGAAAAAGGTGGCTACCCATGTTTGCTGGAGCTTTCTCATCTACTGCAGCCTAAATAGAGCTTCCCTACCTCTTCTTGGGAAAAATGGATGCTTTCTCACCTTTCACAGTCAAAAACACAAGCACCTTTTTCCAGAGATAGTAGGAACTGCAGATGCTGGAGTATCTGAGATAACAAGGTGTAGAACTGGATGAACACAGCAGGCCAAGCAGCATCAGAGGAGCAGGAAGGCTGACGTTTCGGGCCTGGACCCTTTTTCCACATAAATTTTAAAATAAAGGTCTCTGGATGTGGTCTTTTTAAATTTGCCCACCAAAGTTGCAGCTTAATTACTGAGTCCCTTTTTTTGAAAGTCTTTAATTTGTCCTTTAACCTCTCTTCCACTAGTCTTTTCCACCACATTTCTTGAAATTTGTTTGCTTTCATCTCAAGTAAATTCTGAGTCATTCCTGATTCTGTAGCACAATCTAAATTTATTTTTTGGCCCTTTCAAATTTCCTTGAAGCTGCACTTTATCAATCCTCATGTCAATGGTGACAATGCTCATTGTAAGAGATGAGAGTTGTCTTTTCCACATCCTTGCCTTTTTCTGGATCTTTGTACAAGATCTCCTCTTAAGGGCCTCATTACTTTCTAAAAGTGACTGGCTTTTCTCTCCTTTCCAGGCCTAGAGACCTGCATTAGCACTTCATACCACATTCTGAATGAAGTTTTGCTTTTGCACTTCTAGCATGCATCCTATCTGTATCCACAACCACTGCTGTCTCGATCAGTAATTGAATTCCACTTGTTGGCTGTCTTCTTCTTAAAGTGGGTAGTGCTCTTAAAATGATAAACAATTTAGTTGAAACTTTTTTTTCTTCTGGGTCTTGTGGATATCTTCTCCGCATGGTAATGTTCAAAATGACAAGGGAAAGACGTCAATTTCATTGGTATCTGATACTTGATTGAGACCCAATGCAACAGCACACTTACAAAAGAAAAAATGCTGAAGTTGAAATAATTAGGAGATGTTAATGAAATGAAGCAGTTCTGAACATCGAAGATTAAGTTCTGCTTTAGAAGCCAAATCCATGCTTTGAAATCTTTTAAGATGTGAACTCCATAAAGTGTAAATATAAACTATGATAAGGTTTGAGATCCATACCTTAACTATTATAATTAGCTGGTGTAGAATGGATTAAATTCAGTGTAAAGTTTACATTCTTCTACCTCAGTAATACCTCTTACTTCAGCTGTAAGTTATCCATCCTGGGTGGAATTTTTTTTGAGCCTGAAATCTTTTTTGAGCTCTGATGAAATTTGTGGCAGAATTGCGTGAGAATGCCGATGAGGCCCACTTGACGTTTGGAACAATGTTCAGCAACGTTTAATGCATCTGCTGTGTGGCATGTTGCTTTTCTCACTGAGCATTGGTGAGCTGCCAATTGAGGAGAATAACAGATTATAAATCAGGATGGTCTCAGTTTCGTCTGGAGGCTTGAGTTTGAATCCCACTCCTGACATATATTTTGGGCGGCATAGGTGGTTAGTGGTTAGTACTGCACCCTCACAGCACCAGGAACTGGTCGATTCGACCCTCAGGTAATTGTCAGAATGAAGTTTGCACATTCTCCCTGTGTCTGCGTGGGTTTCCTCCAGGTGCTCTGGTTTCCTCCCACAGTCCAAATGATATTGGGTCAGATGAAAAGCAATAAGAAATTCTCCTGATATACCAAGCTGTAGAGCTGGATGAACACAGCAGGCCAAGCAGCATCAGAGGAGCAGGAAGGCTGACGTTTCGGGCCTAGACCATTCTTCAGAAAATTT
>NC_063332.1:130761931-130817013 GCF_021869965.1 Rhincodon typus | reverse complement strand
TGCAGTTCCTACTATCTCTGAAGAAATTCTCCTGACAGCTTGTGGATCTGCAGCTTTTTCAGTTATTAGGAGCTTACCTCACCCTGAGGCACTAGACACTAAAATCTTTCAAGAGCTGATGGATTTAGTTAAGGAATATTACAACTCCAAGCCTCCTCTAATTTTGAGACGCTATTGGTTTTATTTGGCAATTCAAGAATCATGGGAATCCATATCAGGATTTTTGACTAGGATAAGATGACTGGCAGAGGCATGTGATTTTTGTTTAACCTTTAATGAGATACTGAGAGACCATTTGGTGTGTGAGATTAATGATGTAAACACACAAAAGCACCTACCAGCTGAAGTTTCAAACAGGCACTACAACTGGCTTTATCATTGGAAAATGTGACAAATGGAACATATGAGTTGCAGGGTATTCCGTGGAAGTGGACACCTTCACTAGTCTGACTTAGGGAACACCACTTGAATGAAGCCAATTGCATATCCTCACTCAGGACATATCCTGAACAGAAGGACTCTATGTAGTCTACAGCAAAACTCCAACACAACTCCAAGCCTCAGCCAAATGTTTAAAATTTTCTTCAAGATCTGGGCTGGCAAGCCATTGGATTTGCTGCTGGTATGCAGACTTGAGCCAACAAAAGAGTCCTACTAGACCCAAATTGAGTAACAGAGCTCATAGGCCAGCATCTAGGAGAGTCCACACCCTGGAAAGACCACTTACATCTGGTTTGGAACAGTTCAATTGCTTAGCAACATCCAAATCAGAACCAATCAAAATAAACATCTGGCTAAATGGTCACCAAATTCTAATGGATGCCGGTACCAGCACAGCCATTTCAGTGATCGCAGAATGAGTCTTTAACAAAATTCACCCTGGACTCCAACCCTTAAGTTTGCACAAGACCTTGCTAGACTGAGAACCTATATCGGGGAACCTTTACAGATTAACGGTACAACATCGGTTCCAGTCTGTTATGAGAAGCAACAGGTTCAGTTACCTCTGATTGTAATAAAAGGCTTGGGCCCAAGCTTGATGGGATGACATTGATTGAGAAAGATTCACCTAGATTGGCTCAACATTTTTCGATTAGAAAATGGCCGCCCTGAGTGAGGTCCTAATTAAAAACTCAGAAGGTTTTCAGGAAGGTCTAGGGACTAATACAGGAGCCAGGGCCAGTTTGCATGTTGACCAAGAAGCAATTCCATGATTCTGCAAGGCCCACCCAGTGCTATTTGCCTTGCAGACAAAAATGGAGGCAGAAATCAGAAGGCTGGAAAGCAAAGGAATCATTAAACCAGTCCAGTTTGCAGAATGGGCAGTACCGGTGGTACTGATTGTGAAGATCGAAGAGTTGGTTCACTTTTGCAGTGATTTTAAACAAATGGTAAATCACTTTCTGCAGCTCAATAAATACCCAGTCCCTCACATAGAGAATTTATACGCAAAGCCGACGGGGAGCTGTCCTTCACGAAGCTGCACATGAACCATGCTTACTTGCAATTGTGGTTAGATGAGGATTTCCAGAAGTATGCTACAATTAATACCTATAAGGGTTTGCACAATACGAGACTGCCTATTCGACAATCATCAGCCTATACGATTTTTCAGCAGACCATGGAGAACATTTTACAAGGTCTACACCAGATCATCATTAATCCAGATGACGTACTAATAAAAGAGAAGACCAATAATGAGCACTTAGAGAACTTGGACATGGTTCTTAGACATATCTCCCAGGCGGACATACGCCTTAGAAGGGAAAATGTGTGTTCTGGCCATCTCAAGTCACCTACTTGGGCTACAGAGTCAATAAGACCAGGTTAGACCTGTTGGAAGATGAAGTGAGGGCAATCAAAGGTGCCCCAGCTCCCATGTCTATACCAGAGCTTAGGTATTTCCTTGGACTGGTGAATCATTATGGAAAGTTCACATATAACCTGACCTCCACCCTAGCACCTTTGCATCAACTCTTAAGGTAAGGTCAGCCTTGGAAATGGTCCTGTAGCTGAGTCATAGCTTTCAGGGAAATGAAAAAACAGCTATTGTCCTTTAAAGTGATGGCACACTATGATCCCAAGCGCGATCTGGTATTGACATTCAGTATCTCCCCGTATGGGTTAGGGGTAGTATTAGGTCATAGGTGGCCTAATGCCGTGGAATGCCCAATAGCATGTGAATCTAAGACTTTGGCAAATGCAGAGTGTAAATATGCCCAGATAGAGGAGGGAGGTTTGATGGTCATATTTGAAATTGGGAAGTTCCACCAATGCCTTTACGAAAGCAAATTTATAATAATAACGGACCACAAACCCCTGCTAAGTCTACTTGAGGAGGACAAGGGAGTGCCTCCCATAGCTTCAGGCCATTTTTAGCAGTGATCTCTAATACTAAATGTGTATAGTTATAAGTTGGAACACCAATCCAGGAGGCCAAGTAGTAGTCCATAATGGTTTTAATTTTTCTGGACACACTTACAGTCATAGCTGACAATATCAGATTTTGGACCCAGAAATATCCAGTCCTAGCAAAACTGAAACAGCTGGGGAAACCAAAGGAGCATCACAACTATAACCGAAATATTTTTGGACCTGGAGAGACCAGATTACAGTAGAGGAAGGCACATTATTATCGGGAGCAAGAATAATTGTCCCGAGCAAAGGCAACCACCAGATACTGGCTGACCTCCACCAGGGTCATCCAAGATGTTGGTGAGAGGTTATGTCATGTCTGGTGGCCAGGATTTGATGCAGACATAGCTGCATTGGTGTGACACTGCCGAGAGTGCCAACAAGGACAAACATTACTGCCAACAGCTCCCCCACATTTGTGGGAATAGCTGGGTAAACCCTGGACTTGGTTATACGTCGACTGTGCAGGTCCATTCATGGGCTCAACAGTCTTTTCATTGTGGATGCCCACTCAAAGTAGTTGGACGTGTATAGAGTTCATTCATCAAACATGGGAATGACAATAAAAAACCTGCATGTATTTTTTGCAATACACAAACTCCTCGAAGTGTTGGTCACAGATAACGGGTCATTGTTTACCAGCAGGGAATTTGAGTATTTCCTAAAGTTGAATGATGTTCAACAGAAAAGGACAGGTTCATGCCATGCACTATCCAATGGTCTGGCAGAAACAGCAGTCCAAATTTTGAAGGCAGGCTTAAAGAAACAGCCTACAGCTTCACTAGATACCAAACTATCCTGTGTCCTATTTGATTAAAGGACCATCCCTCATGCAACTGCAGGGATAGCTCCAGCAGAGTTGCTAATGGGGAGAAGACTCTGCACAGGTTAAATCTGATCTTCCCAGACCTGGGTTGGAGGGTGAAACGGCATCAGGAACACCGATGCCAGACATAAGACTCTGCTAAGCGAGAGAGATAGATTAATTCAGGAGATGTAGTTTGGTGTAGCAACCATGGGAATGGTCTTGTATAGGTAAGAGGCATGGTTGACACGAGGTCAGATCCAGTGCCATATAAAGTTTGGGTAGGTGTGACAGTCCTGTGCAAGCTCATGGACCATATGAAAGCTGCAAACACATAAATAGTGTGGGAGCAAAATATGCCCGGCTGCTCAACAACCTTTCCAACTGTTCTGGAACCCCTGGGATCCCTGCTTCCATTAAGCATTAGAAGATACCTCGGAATCTGAGACAGACGTGGCAGATGTCACCGCCTCGAAGCCTTTGCTGCCCGAGAAAGAACATAGAATATAGAACATAGAACAGTACAGCACAGGCCCCACGTTCCATGATGTTGTGCCGACCTATTATCCTACTAAGATCAAACTACCCTGCATACCCTACATTATGCTATCATCCATGTGCCTATCCAACAGTCGCTTAAATGTCTCTAATGTATCTGACTCCACTACCACGCGCTCACCACTCTCTGTGTAAAGAACCTACCTCTGACATCTCCCCTACACCTTCCTCCAATCACCTTAAAATTATGCCCCCTCGTAATAGTCATTTCTGCCCTGGGAAAAAGTCTCTGCGTACCCACTCTATCTATGCCTCTCATCATCTTGTACACCTCTCATTCTTCTTCGCTACAATGAAAAAAGCCCTAGCTCCCTCAACCTTTCCTCATAAAACTGCCCTCCAGCCCAGGCAGCATCCTGGTAAATCTCCTCTGCACCCTCTCTAAAGCTTCTACATCCTTCCTACAATGAGGTGACCAGAACTGAACACAATATTCCAAATGTGGTCTAACCAGGGTTTTATAGAGCTGCAGCATAACCTCGCGGCTCTTAAACTCAATTCCCAATGAAAGCCAACACACCATATGCCTTCTTTATAACCCTTTCACTTGGGTACCAACTTTGAGGGATCTATGGATGTGGACCCCAAGATCCCTCATAGAATAGGTGGACCTCATAGAATAGGACATTAATCTAGTCAAATGAGGGAGTCCTGGCTGACAGATGGAAACAGGAGTGTCAGAGGTTCTGTTCACTCTGACAGCTGGTTCTGAGGAAGCTGGACCAGTGTCTGGTACAATACATGTATAAATAAGGAGTGACTTTGGTGATGGGATATCAGCCTCTGAGGAGCTATTTCAGCCTCAGAGAAGTAAGACCTAAAATATAGTGCTCCTCAAAGGCTCTGCAATAATGAATATCATTTCACTGTAAGTAACTGCTAACTCACAATAGACAATACCATGTTAACTACAAGTGACATCTAGTTAGACCAGGAAGTAGTTTTCCTATACCACATTAGCCCTGTTGCTTCCCACACTTAAGGAGGGCGATGGCGGCAGCTTTCAACATGAGCAGCCATTCCTACAGTGCAGTGAGCTGCCATACCCACTCAACAAGTTCCACAGTAATTTAGATTCAGACAAGCTAATATTAAGAGTCATGCAAAATATATTTAAGTTGCAGCTTTTTCGCCAAAAGCATCAGAAACATCAAATCACATTAACCACCCCAAAACATTCTTCCAAATAATTAACATAGAAAGTTCAGTTTAAGATTTTAAATTATTCAGTGGATCAATGTACCACAAAGGACTTTCATAGAGAGTCATTCAGATACAATCCCAGGTTCTATTCCCAATCTGAGCTGTTAGCTAATGTCTGTTGGACAGCAGTTTGAAGTTTAAGTAAAGCTGCTGGTGTCCATGTATATAGATCCCAATCCATTTCCATGAAAGTAAAGCAGAAAAATGAGTAAGGCAGTTATGTACCTCTGTACGTACCTCTAAAGAAGATCAAGAACTCCCAGCCCGGCATTCATGAGAAAGAAGGAAATCAACCACAGCAACTGAGGACAATTTCTCGAAAATGCCCAGAGATCTCTTAACTCCATTTTGTCTGCATCTCAGTTTAGTGGAAATAGGCATCCACTTCTCTCAACTACATAAAATCAATAGTCTGCAGATGTGTGAAATCTGAAAAAAATATCTGAAATAACTCAGCACGTCCGGATACATATATGAAGAGAGCTTCCATTTCAGATCTGAGACATTCCATCAGTACTGAGAGAATTTTGAAATGTTTTAGGAAAGAGAAAGAAGAAAGGGTAGGAAGAAGAACAAAAGGGATGATCTGTGATAGGATCAAGGACTGGCGAGATTAAATGACAAAAGATAACATGGAAGGTTTCAAACAAATGTTCACCTGCACATTCACTAATGTGGTATATTGTATCCACTGTTCTCGATGTGGCCTCCTCTACATCAGGGAAACCAAGCGGAGGCTTGGAGACTGCTTTATGGAACACCTACTCTTGGTTCGCGACAAACGACTGCACCTCCCAGTTGCGAACCACTTCAACTCCCCCTCCCACTCCTTGGACGACATGTCCATCCTGGGCCTCCTCCAGTGCCATAACGGTGCCACCCGAAAACTGGAGGAACAGCACCTCATCTTCTGCCTGGGAACCCTACAACCCAATGGTCTCATTGTGGACTTTACAAGCTTCAAAATGTCCCCACCCCGACCTCATCCCAAGACCAGCACCCCCCTCACCCCCACCTCCTTGACCTGTCCGTCTTCTCTCCCACCCACTCGTCACTCCCTCCTCACTGACCAACCCCCATCCCAACTCCCTACCTACATGCACCTTTACTGGCTTCATCCCTGCCTCCTTGACCTGTCCGTCTTCTCTCCACCTATCTGCTCCACTATACACCATCTATTATCGCCTCCCCCTCTCTCTATTTATTTCAGAGCCCCCTTCCCCTCCCCCATTTCTGAAGAAGGGTCCAGATCGGAAATATCAACTTTCCTGCTCCTCTGATGCTGCCTGGCCTGCTGTGTTCATCCAGCTCCATGCCTTGTTATCTCAGATTCTCCAGCATTGGTAGTTCCTACTATCTGTTAAATGACAAAAGGTTGTGTGGTGAAAAGTCAAAGCAAGTAGGAATTGGACAAATAAAGAAAAGATGCATCAAGATGAGGTGTGAATGACACAACTAAAGTTGTTCAAATGCAAAGTGAAGTAATTAAGAAACAATAAAAAAAAACCAAATCACCAAAAAACCTTGAAACAAAAGGGCACAGAGGCTAAAATCTAAAATTGTTGAACTCAATTTTGAGTCCAGAAGACTGTAAGGTGCCCAAGTGAAAGATCACAGAATTGTAACAGTGCAGAAAGAAACCATTTGACCTATTAAGTCTGTGCCATCTCTCCAAATTAGTATTTCACTGTGCAATTCTCACAAAATTTCCTCATAACCCTGCATGTTGTTCTTTATAAAATAATCATCTGGTTCCCTATTGAATGCCTCGATTGAACCTGCGACCTTCACAAGGTCAGGCAATGTGTTTCAGACCCTAACCACTCACTCTGTGAGAAGGATTTTATTCATATCATTTTTGCTTCTTTTGCTCATTGCTTTAAACGTGTCCCCTGTCATTCTTGATCCTTTCGTATGGGAACATTTTCTCCCCACTTACTGTCCAGACCTCACCTGACTACGAATATTTCCATTAGATCTTTGATTCAGGCTTCTCTTTCCACGGAAAACAGACTAAACTTCTCTAATCTACATGCATGACTGAAATTTCTTATCCCTACAACCTTCCTTGTAAACGTTGCACTTTCTCCAATGCCTTCACATCATTCCAAAAAATGGTGCACAGAACTGGTTACAATATGTCTTATATGAGTTTTGCATAACCCCCTTATTCTTATGTTTGCCTGTGCCCTTATTATTAAAGCCTAGGACACTTTATATATATGGTTTTTAGCTACTCTTTCAGCCTGTCCTGCCAACTCATAACTCACATTGGTGCACACCCAGTCTCTACTTCTGCATCCCCTTTAGAGATGTATCTTTTATTTTAAATTGCCTTTCCATGTTCTTTCCACCAAACTCTATAGCTGCCTACATTATTACATTGTACTTCATCTATCATCTTAAGCTCAGACCATCAACTTTTCTGTCCTTTTGGAGTTATAAAATGTCATCATGTCAGTTTACAATGCTTCAAGATTTTATATCATCTGTAGATTTTAAAATTGTGCCTTTACACCCACACTCAGATCATTAATATATAAATCAACAACAGCTAAAGGTCCCAACACCAACCCCTGGATTGCTCCACTACAAACTTTCACCCAACCTGTAAAATATTCACTAACCATTTCCAAATACTCAGTCAACTATGTGTTCATTTTGCTACTATCTCTTTTATTCCACTAGCTTTAACTTTGCTCACAGGTCTGTTGTGCAGTACTGTATTAAATGCCTTCTGGACATTCCTAAACACTACGTTAACAACTCTGCCCTCTGCAGTAAGTAATTAAAAGTGATTGTCCCTTAAAAAAATTCCACATTGTCTCTTCTTAAATAACCATGCTTATTAATGTGTAGTTAATCTGTAGTTTCTTAGTTCTATCCTTACACCATTTTTTGAACAAGAACGTCATGTTTACAATTCTCCAATCCTCTCACTCTACTCCTGAGTTTAAGGATGACTTAAAAAATCATTGTCAGTACCTTTACTCCCATTTCTCTCAGTATCCTTGGATGCATCTCATCTGATTCTGGTGTTTTGTCTACTGGTAGACAGTGTCAATAGCCTATCCTAAATATCTCCTCCTATCAATTTTTAAAAATTTCTGGTGACTGAATTTCAACTGAATGGCCTATGTAATATTTATTTCCTTAGAAAGATGTTAAGTATGTTTTTTTTAATACCTTACCTCTGTCCTATGTATAACTCCCCTAATTGACTCCACTCCTCCTTCTCCATACTTTTCATTACTTATGCGCCAAAGATGATTTTGGGGTGCCCTTTAAGGTTAACTGCCAGTCTCTTTACAGACTCCCTCTTTGCTAATTTTATTTGTTTTTCAAACTTCTATCTGAACCTTTTATATTCAGCCTCTTAATTGTCCTTTTTACCTGACATCTGTCATAAACATTTTTTTTCTTCTTAATCATGTCTACCCTTTTGTCATCCAGGAAGCTCTGGATTTGCTTGTACTGTACCTTTCCCTTTCAAGTATATATATTTTGACCGCACCTAAGCCATCTTTTCTTTAATGGTAGCCCATTCTTCAGCAAGGACTTTTCCTGTTAAACTTTGACCAATTTATTCAACACAGGTTCATTGAAATCAGCTTTCCAACAAGTAATTATTCTTACTCTAGATTGCTGATTATCCTTTTCCATAGTCACCTTTAATATTATGGTACAATGAATATTATCCATTAAATGTTCTACCACTGGCTACTTGGTTACCTCACCCTAAGAACCAGACCTCAATGTACTTCCTTTCTTGTTGGCATGAAAACATACCAAATACTGTCAGGGAGCCCTTGTTCCTTTCTGCCCTTTTCATTAATTATCTGCATATAAACTGGGAGCTAGGTATAGTCCCCATTATAAATATTCTATAAATTTTTGAACCTTTCTGTAATATCCGTACAAACCTGTTCCACTATATCCTTTGTAGATTAGTGGCCTATAGCCAAGAGCAGTGCAATTGCACATTTTTGTTCCCTATCTCTAGCCAAATCATTTCTGTCCTTGGCCCCTTTGGGACATCATCTTTCACTGCATTACTCTCCTTAATACCAATACATTCCTCATTTCAATTTTTTCCTAATTTTGCTGAACATCTTGTAAAGGGATATTTAAAACCCAACCCTGCCCTTATTTGAGCCAAGTCTTTCTTATAGCCACAACACTATATTTTCAAATTTCAATTTGGGCCTGTAACCTACCAATCTTATTTACTACACTCTATGCATTCACAAACATGCAGAGTACTCCTGATTTAGACTTCATTTTGCCCCTTACCTTGATCCCACCAACCAACTGATTTAATCTCTATTTTAGTCCTATCTATTACTCCCAGCAGTTTGTTCATTTTGGCATTTCTCCAAAATATTATCTCCTGTTTCCAATACCCTGTCTTGATAGTTTAAATCCTCCCATTGGCTTTAGCAAAACAACCGCCAAGGAATTCTGTCATGTTTCTTTTCAGGTGCAGCCTTTCTGGCCTGTCCGACCATTTCCCAGATTTGTTCGCAATGTCCTATGAATCAAAAGTCCTCCCTCCTGCACCATTCATCTGACTTATCGATTTGTGTCTTCACTCACTTGCAGGTGACACAGGGAGTAATCCAGAGATTGCTGCTTTTGAGGTCCTCTTGCTAGTTTCCACACTCACTGTCTGAATTCAGGCTTACGACCTGCATCATTTGTATCAATGTTGACCACAACAGCTGGCCATTCACCCCCTTCCCCCAACCCTCCTCTCAGGTTAGTCTGCAGCTGTACACTGACACCAAAAGGCAATACATGATCGCCAATTCATAGTTGTGGCCATCAGAATGCCCATCTATTCTGCTAACTATACCTATTGCAATGATTCATCTAATCTTCCTTGTATTCTCCATACAGTTCAGTCACCCATGGTGCTATAAACCTGGCTGTGGCTCCACTCCCCAAATGAACCATCACCGTCATTAATACTCCGAACTGAAAACTGGAGAGGTGATTAGGTAAAATGATGACTTGTTGCTCGTTGAGCTTGTATCATACTTCATTAGAACACTGCAACAGGGCAAAGGCTGGAAGGTCAAAGTGCAAGTAAGGTAGAGAATTAAAACGAGAAGTGACACGGAGATGCTCCAGGGAAATGTTCCAGAATGTGCTTATGATGTCCCAATGTAAATGAGGCCACATTTTGTGCCATTCTTTATTCTAAATTGGAAGAAGGAAGCACAAATCAGTTTGACATGCAGGGTCTGCTTAGTGCCTTGGGTGATGAGAAGGGAGGAGGTAAAAAGGCAGCTGTCGTATCTTCCATGCTTGCATATAAAAGAAAGGGATGTTAGGATGACTCAGGATCAGATTATCAAAAAGGAAATGTTGCCCTTTGGGATATTGCAAGGAGGAGTGAAGTTATTTTGGTGGTGGGTTTACATTGAAGGTAGTAAAAGTGATGGAAGCTGATCCATTGAATATAGAGGCTTGTGGAATGGACTGTGTAACAGGATCCTATTAGGGCTTGATGTAGAATCTAACATAAGAATTTATTGGATCAGAGACATTCACTCATATTAATTCTTACCGTGCTCTGTATATTGAATCCATGTTGGTGGAAAGTGCGTCACATCATCAGCTGCTCCAGTGAAAGTCAGATAGGATTGGGCAACAGAAGCTAAACATACCTCAGGCACCTGTCCAGTGGCCATTGTAAGCTCCCAGCTTTTGTTTATAGGTGCTTCTATTCTAGCCATTGTTGGCTGCCAAGCCCTCTAGCAAGGAAAAGTGGTTCGGCTACTCAGGTCTTGACTACATAGTTCAATATTCTCTGGCTTCAGCCCAGGCCCAGTTTGCCCTGGCAACTGCTTTCAGTAGAACACAAGCCCT
Organism: Rhincodon typus; assembly: GCF_021869965.1. Lineage (NCBI taxonomy): Eukaryota > Metazoa > Chordata > Chondrichthyes > Orectolobiformes > Rhincodontidae > Rhincodon > Rhincodon typus. The sequence continues at coordinate 130,806,158 of NC_063332.1, read as the reverse complement.
AACTTCTCTATATGTTGCTTGCACACTGTTGCAGAACATCAATACAATTCTTCCTTTAATGGCCTGCTATCATTTGCCCAGGGGATTTATTAAATGTGCCTCACATGTTTGTCTGGATCCAGCATACTCCTTGTCCCTTATTCCTCTACCAACTCTCCCAACCCTCAATTTTGACAACCCATGAGCTAAGTGTGCTGTAATTACACAGAATTACAAAGATCATGAAACAAAAAGCTGACAAAAAATACAAAAGCTTAATTAGATCTTGTCAGTATTTATGCTCCACTTGGATATCCTTGCACTATTCCTCACCTAGCTATTCACAATAGCCCCTCTGTTCTCTTCTCCCTCACAATGCTTAGAAATACTACTCTTAAACACATTTATACAACTTGCCTCAGCTATTTCACAAAGTAGTAAGTTCCATGTCCTTGCCATTGAATAAATAAAATTATTTAACAGGTGGAACGTAGGAGGGATCTAGCAGTGAGGCATTGTAAATATACAGGGCTATGTAAGAAACAGTCAAGTTGAAATTCATTGACCTGTCTCTATAGATTAACTGGTTTGGATTTTCACTCTTTGTACAACAGAAGTCAGGAAATTTCCTAGTTCACTACACCTGCCTGGGGAAAAGTGCCCAAGGGTGGGGAGGAGACAAGTGCAGGATAGAATCAGGGTCACAGATCAGAAGCCACCACATTGGCTATCAAGTGCTGAGGCAGGCTGTTTAAAGGGCTCCTCTGGGCTTGCTGGGAGTTAGTCCCAGTTGTTTGTTTAAACATTAGGCCCTTGCTCTCCCAATCCCTATGCGCATGCGTATCAACTCATCATGATCCATACTCCCCACCCATCCCCATTGTCTCTCCTACCCTGTGCCAACCCAGGCCCTTGCACCTTATTGCCACTATATCAACTCAGTGCTAATCCAGGACCACCCACAAACCCACAACTCTTTACACTTACACTCTTCCATGCCACTTTGTTAAATATCCACCATGGTCACTTCAGAAGGATCCTAAGATGAAATAAAATAAAATTCTAAATGTTATAGAACACGGAAACAAATCCTTTGGTCCAACTCGTCTGCGCTGACCAGATATCACAATCTGACCTCGTCCCATTTGCCAGCATTTGGCCCATAGCTCTCTAAACCCTTCCTTTTCATCTATCCATCCAAAAGCCTTATTAATGCTGTAATTGTACCTGTCTCTGCCACTTCCTCTGCTTGTACAAAAAATGTCTCATTTGTGAAAGATCATTGAAAACACTTAAATTCCTGTCAAACAGCCATGTATTCATAACCTCACATCAAAGACAGCTAATCCTTTAACAACCTCCATGGGTTAATAAACTGGAAACCCATGGGATAATGATAAGACATGGAAAGGAGTCATTAATGATGTTTGGGTGTATGTCAACAAACAACCGTTGAAGGTGATATAATTTTTTTTCAATTTTCACAGGCAGCCATTATTTTTATCCCAATTTTTAAAGGGTTGGCCATTCAAATAACTTGACCGATCTCCAGGCATTATCTGTTCTTTAAAAGCATTTATAACTTCCCAAAGATCTGCAATTCCCACTCTGTAGGATAAGATCCTTGTTGCCATTAAGACACATTCTGTTTGAACTCAAATGACCTTACCAAGTTCGGGATTCTCACAAATCTGGGTCACAACATCTGGGCATCTTTGGGCCAACATGGACAAGATGAGCCAAATGGCCCCCTTCTTTACTGTATCATTTCTAAGGTTCCACAACCTGCCCTGTCCAATACCTCCCTCCAACTGGTAAAAATAAGATCTGTTGGAAATGGGGGAATACTGCTGAATCTGCATCCCACCTACCATTTTGGAACATCCTTAGAGTATCCATGACTTCACAAAAATCCAAGTCATTGCTTCTGGTCCTTCTTAAACAAACAAAACTGAGGACATTTACATATACCTGATAGAGTAAAACTCTAAATACTAAGAGGCCAGGAGGCCAATAGATTAGAGCCTGCTGAACCTTAGCTCAAATTAATCATGTAAAAGACGATCCTCATGTACCCAGTAATAGTGTGATCAGGGCATGGCACAAGTATCCAGTCTGGGGAATATGACCACAAAATCCAAAGTTCTCTTCATTTCTTATCCTTCAGCTAATTCATTATTATTTCTATATTTCACCTTAAATCCCCATCTTTTATATTTTAACCAGTAGCTCTTTCTTGGAACATTCAGACGCTTCTTGAAAGTTTAAGTGGGACGTACAGGTTCAATGAGCTGTAATATCCTCAAAAAAGCCATGGAGGTTGGTCAGGCAACTTCTTCCATTTCTCAGTTTATGTTGGGTACTCTTTACTACAGTGAAATCCCAATCAGATAAATCTTAGTGTACCTGCCCACAAATTCATGGCTAAGCAGAGCTTTGAGATAGGCAAGGAAACACCTATGTAACCAGATTTGCACACAAACACGCTCTATGTCAAAGATTCCTCAAACAAAAACATGGTAAAGCAGTAATTGTGAGAAAAAAAACATTAGGAGTAACAAGGTAATCTTTTTTCCAATTTAGTGTACTGCTTTTGGAGGAATGCAATACAGTCCACCCTCTTGTCCAAGTCAAACACGGCTTAGTTTTTTGTGCTGCAAAATCCTGAAGCAGCTCTATGCCACCTGTAGACTCAGACAGGGAATCAGGTGGGTTGGGGGACAGGCATCCAACAGACTTTTCAGGATCATTGGCCTCCACTGATTAGTTGACCAGTCATAAGATATGTTTATGCAAGTTTGGATAATCTGGAGTAAGTAGTGTGGAGTTTTGATTGATCGTGGGCATCATTCTGTTAGATTTGCTATTCTGTCAGTGGGAATGGCTGATAGCTTCAACATAATTGGAGTTCTGCATCATCTAAATATGGCGCATTGTAATGTCAGCGTATGTCATTATACAGGCAATCTTTTCATGCATTTCTGATGGACGAAACAACTCTATTATTAATTTTGTGCTGTGCATACATATTTAATTTTGGGTTTCCGCCGGAAACTGGAGGAGCAGCACCTCATATTCCACCTTGGGAGCCTACAACCCAATGGTCTCAATGTGGACTTTACTAGATTCAAAATCTCCCCATCCCTGGCCTCATCCCATGACCAACTGTCCCTCTCATCCCAGCCTCCTTGACCTCTCCGTATTCTCTCCCACCTATCCGTTCCTGTCACCTCACTGACCAATCCCCACCACTGCCTAACTGCACTCACCTATCACCGTCCCACCTACCTTCCCCAGCCCGACACCCCCCCTCCATTTATTTCAGAGCCTCCTTCCACTCCACCATTTCTGAAGAAGGGTTCCGACCCGAAACGTCAGCTTTCCTGCTCCTCTGATGCTGCCTTGCCTGCCGTGTTCCTCCAGCTCCACACTGTGTTATCTCACACTCCAGCATTGGCAGTTCTTACTATCTCATTATAAGTAGCCCCTTTACATTACTTTCAATCTAACAACCTGTAGCAGACTGAAATCCAAATTCCAGGTGTGAAGGATCATTGAACCATCTAAAGGATTAACACAGAAAAAAAACAATTAATTTTAATTCAATTTAGTTTAGTGATGTCCTTGGCATTTGAACTACAAATTCAGAAGTGCACAGCCCAGGGCACCAATATCATGCTCAATCACATTCTCAAAGCAAAATCTATCCAAATACTTGTTCAAATACAGACTTTTACGTAATAGGTCCCCTGCACTGATGATTTGAACAAGACTGCCACTCATAATCTGTGAAAAGTTAATGTAATCGTGAAGATCAGAGAAATGATGTTTTAGATCCTTAACATTAAACACATGGAAAACATAACATTTTAAACATTTAAAAAAAAAGCATTCCAAGTCTTCTTTGGCTAAATTAAAAACATTTGGTTAAAGTCTGTTTGAGGGGACTGTTACAGTACTAACTTAAAAGGCTAAATGGAGGATTTCTAAATGCTTTCAGTGTAAGAATATTATTGTATGTGCAATAAGATATTTCACTAAAGATCAATAACATTTCCTTTATTTGTAATTCGCAACCACCTAAGGTAGGTTGTGAAAATTTCCACTGATGCTATTTCTAAGGATCTAAGTGTTTGAGACAACTGTATGCATTATATTCCTTCAGTTAATGGCTGCTACTCTTGTTGGATCTTTCAGTTTCACAGGAGCATGGTCCTGAATTATCCCAGTCTAAAAGGTGTTTGTCAGTGAGAGTAGTCTTGGTAATATAACAAGCAATGAATAAGTTGTAAGGTTGGGAGTTTAATGCTGTATTGGCTGCTTGTGTACATTTATTTTATAAATTATTCTTCACAGCCTACATTTAATGATCATCATATTTAATCTTTAGATAATTTGAACTAAAAGTAACATAGAACAACTGAAAAAGATGAGAATATCTATTGGGAGGGATAAGGGAATAAAAAGTTGAAGAACAAGCATAATTGACTACAGTCAATAAGTTTCACAAATTCCTGTGCAAACCTTCAACCTGAAACTTCAAAACAGATTTTCAATAAAACAACTGATTCCCTCAACAAATATAAAGTAGCAACTCAAGGAGGGACAGGTTATTCTTGAACATTTTTAAGTAGCTTAATAAATAAAGACACTTGTTAATTAAAAGTAGGACACTAACGGATCGTTGAATCGGCAACAGAATTCTGCAAGGGACTAGGACCGGAGAGCACAGCCTCAGAGTGTGGAGACAACCCTTTAGAACTGAGCTGAGGAGGAATTTCTTCAGCCAGAGGGTGATGAATTTGTTGAACTCATTGCCTCAGAAGGCTGTCATTGAGTGCATTTAAGACAGAGATAGATTCTTGATTAGTAAGGGGATCAAGAGTTCTGGGGAGAAGGGAGGAGAATGGGGTTGAGAAACATATCAGCCATGATCAAATGGTTAGCAGACTTGATAGGCTTGGATGGCCTAATACTGCTCCTATATTTCATGGTCTTGGACTCACAGCTATTGTGTTTTCAAAACAATATACAGCATAAAACATACTTACAATATAGAGATTTTGTGTATTTATTGTAAGTTTGAAAGCGACTTTGATTTGGAAAAAAAAACGGCCAGCGCTAAAGTATCAAGGAGAGCAAGTAAACACAGTTCTTCTTAACTAGGATCTAAATATGGAAGGGAAAGAAAATAATTCTTTGCTTGTTTATGTACATTTTCCAGCACTTCTTGGCCCCATGTTGCATACATGATTGAGGGGAGCTAGTGATTCTTAACCTGAACAAAACTTATTCAAGAATAAATGCTACAAACTGGGAGCTGTCTGGTATTTAAAGCCAAGATTTATCATAGCAACATGGAAAAAATCTTGTTACAACATAAATCATATTTGCACAGGAATGTCATCACAAAGCAGTTTTAGCATTTTCTTTTCATTCATTTTCAGCATGTAAGAATCCACAGATGCTCTACAAACAATTTTCGTATAGATGGCAAATGTCCCCTCTCAGCCTTGCATTATCTGATTAGATTGACTGTGGATATGTTCATCATTAACAGCCAGGACAAACCTTGATTCCTTGAATCATGAGTTTAAAGGTTACTATTCTTTCATTGTGTTCTTTCCGAGGGAAACCAGTTAACATTTGATTTACAGTTGATCCATGAGGTTGTACAAACTTCAGTTTTTACGGCAACTCAGAAAATAAACCTACTCTTTTAAACTCATATATAAAATGTTTTCCTATTAGTAGTATGGTACTTGCATATTTTTAATGTGAAATATTGTTACTTTCATCAGATTATGTTTTAAAATCATACAACTGAAGCAGGGATGTACAATTTTTAAAGAAAATAAGGGTGAATGCTTACAAGGCTATTATCTCAATGAAAAAGCAAAATTTAAAGAAAAGTTAAAAATGAACATATCGTATGATGTAAATCACATTGCACTTATTCTATCACTTGCATGTGACACATTTGGAGGAAAAGGTACATCTATATCTTCAAAAAGAAAGATTTTCCAAATGCTTATGTAGAAGACATTATCCCTGTAAAAATACTTTCATACGAACAGGTGCTTTGTTTGCTAATGATGTTTAAAATATTTATAAGATGTAGAATCCTTCAATCATGTGTTTCTTTTATGGTATGAAACTACTTAATAAAAACTGTTGAAAGTAACATGTAGATTGCTCTGAAAAGATGTTAGCAATGGCAATTCTGTATCATAGAATGATTAGAACATTCTCCCAATCCCAATCTTAATCATATGGTTTGTTGAGACATTGAAGAGAGTAAAGCACCACCCCCCCCCCACCGCCCAAGAAAGGCAGAAAAAGAAGTGGCATCAGCATAGGCTGCCTTCACATGCTTCTCAGTAGTGATAGATAGAAGCCTCTGAATACGCCTTTCAGCTTTTGCAGTAGGGCCAAAGAAGAATAGTATAGGTAAGTGAGTAGATTAAACTGATGCATCTAAAGTACTGAAATTGAAGATTAAAAAAAAAAGTTTCCTTATCCCAAGACTAAAAGATGACTGTGGTCTTAAGATCTTTGAAATTGTAGGAATTGGAAAAGACTAGGGTCCAAAGAAAATCTGCCCTTTTCAAAGTGGAAAGTGGTTTTGATTCCAAAACAAATTAAATATGATTAGGTATTTTCTTAAAACAAAGTTTATTGTTTTTGTAAATCTTAAATATTCTAGGTTTCTATTTGCAAGTCATAGGTTTGGCAGGTCTAATACCCTCATGGAGTGTAGATTCTCAAGAGTAGGCTGATTTCAGCTACTAACTTTTTCACTGTCAATGTTGGTTTGGATGAAAATGGACCACTACGCAAAATAAAAATCACAGATGAAAACCAATATCCTACCACTTTATAACAGAGGATCAATTTTATAATTTGAAATGTCTTTATGAGTATGTTTTAGCCTAAATGTAATGTTCATCCATTTTATTTCTCGAGTTACATTGCAAATTTCAAAATTCTGAAACTATAATATAGGCAAACTGAGCAGCCTTTAACTTTTACCCAAACAAATTAAACACAAAACTAGGTCAGAAATTTATTTTCCAAATATTGCAGCTGTGTAACATTTCAGTAGCCAAAACAAACACAAGACCACATTCTCCAACTCTCACTACCTTTCAGATTACCACTGAAACAAGTATCAAGTTTACTCTCCATATACATGAATTGGATCCATTAATCAGGCTTTTACTTCATTTAATCAGGAACAATCATTTGCTTTTATAGTTAGGATTGTTTTAATCAGTTGAACTTATTACAATTTGATTGTAATAGATGATTAATAGTTTGAAACTTTAAGGTTAATCATTACTGTGAACTTGGGTTTAAAGCAAAGCCATATATCTGAAATTACACTGTTGATAAAAAGTGCAAAGTTCATGGCTCAAAACATGTCAAATGGCAGTGAAACTATAAGAAACCCAATTAATAGTTTTTGAGTGGTAATGAAGCTGTCAATTGCATGTCAGTGGAACTATTTTCCATTTCGACATTTGATATAATTAAAAACTGTGTTTTTCCAAACAATCCTCTTACTATAGTCTATCACTACTTTCTAAAAAAAAGTTTCAGCTGTGAAATCAACGATAATTATTTTTGTCAAAACAAAATCCAAGAAAAATCATTGCTTGTCTGAAACAGTTAAATCGATGGAATTTAACTTTTCTAGCAAAGATTTTTGTTCTATAATTAATTTCTAACAAATGCTAGTGTTATTTCTCCAGTTGAGACCTCGCAGCCATTAAGACACAGTTATTCAGTTGCATGGCCTCAGGTAACTTAAAGTTCTACTGCAGAAAAGAAAAACATGATCCACAAATCATGCAAAGTCACGGTTTACAAGTGGTGCTTACAGATTTGCTCAATATAACGTTATCTAAATAAACAGCAGCTGATTTCAAGGTTGGATTGTTTTAATACTGTCAGTCAAAAGAAAATGCTCCAGTCTCAAGATACAAGTGAACTTTATTTTTGATTTCATTACACAAACTGGAATAACCTTATTCCAAATCATCAGCAAAAAAGCATTTCTGAGTGGGGTTTTGAAATACAGTAACTTGGTCCCTCTGGCAGGTTACTAATGCGCCATTAGGCGCCAGTCAGATCCATATTGAGCAAACATTCACTTAGCAAGGTGGAATGTTTTCAACAATCTAATTTCTGAAAATATGAGGCTGACCACAACATCCCAATATTCAATTTCACACACACACAACAAGCAGGACAGAAACCCAAACAGAATTTCACAGTTACAAAGAATTATCAAAAGTCAATGTCAAATAACAATGTGAGGATTATTAATGTGTTTAACAAAGACTACAGAAATGAAATCAATGGACATAATTCTTTGAAAATGCACGCACACTCTTTAGAACGGACAAAACTTGTTATACTGGATTGATTTACTGTTCACCTGTACTTAGAAAAGATCCCTTCTCCAGCCCAGCAGCATGCCATTGACAAGAATATAGTTTCTGATAGACTGTTACAAAGTTAAAAAATCCTAGGTCATAATTTAAATATTGCTCTTTGTTCCCAGTAATATCAGTGCTAAGCTACCATAACATTAATGAAAAAATACAGTAAAGAACCATGCCTTAGAAAGGATTTGTACACCCCCACGTGCAAACCTTCTCCCCAAAAAGAAACTTCTCAAAATTCGATCTCTATATAGGTAATGATTAAATCACAGGTGTAAATATATTGCTTAGTTCTAACATAATTATGAACATCTGATTAAAATTTCTGTTTTACATTCTTTTAAATCAGTCACTTAATTCTTCTTAGAGATGAGAGTAAAGAAATAGTCATTATATTTCTTATGAATGAGACGCTTATAAAGAATCATGTAAAGATTTGTTCCTCCTAAAAATAGACGTTTGTATTTCTGCATCAGACTTATATGTTCTGGTGTTCTACTAATGATATGTCAAATTCCTCATATTCTACAAAAATAGCAGTAAGCATTTCAAAATACTCTGCTTTCCTGGAGACTTTTTAGTTACATTCAAATTTGTTGCTTCTTCATATGGATGAATGCCTATATATACAGTGGCAGGATTGAATGATTATGTTGATTAAAAACTCTCAATTCACCAATGACGGCTGTTTGCTCTTCCAGATCATGACCTCATGATTCCAACACATAGAAATGCATCTCTGTGCATTGAAGACATCTTTAGTACCTGGTTTGATACTCATGATGCCATCGATTAAAATCTATGTAAAACAGTACTATGCTTCCAGATGCCATTCCAGTAATGATGACTCTAAATTGAAAGAGGTGTAGTTAGTTTCACAGAACATAATTTACGTTAATCAATATTATACTAAAATGTCTAAATGGAACTAAGAAATGGCTGTCATTAAATATATCCAAGCTTGAGATAGACATTTTTAATCAATTAATGAATCAGGGTTATTGGGATTAGGTAGGAAAGTTGGAGTTGAGGATTATCAGATTAGCCATGATTTCATTGAATGGCGGAGCAGACTTGATGGGCCGAATGACCTATTTCTGTGCACAGATCTTATGGTCAAAATATAATAATTTAACAACATATCTTTAATATTCAGTGGAATCATTGCTATTTACAAAAAGTTTCAACTTTGTTAATTTACTTCAAACGCTCTATATCAGATCAATGGAATGAGAGCTGAGTGTTAGCAGGTGCTGTGCTAGGTAGAGAGATGGATACTGTGTTGTGGGTTTTTAAACCCAATGAACATTTTCAATAGTAGGCAAAATCACTGAAAAATAATATCTATGTTTTCCTGCCTTTAGATATGATAATGAAATGCAGATATGTAGATAATAATCACTCCTTTAAACAACTAATAACTCTCTGTTACTGTCCTCCCTTATAGTCACAGATACTAGCTAACTCACTGACTTTTCCTCACTGAACTCTAAGAAAATCTCTGGAACAAAAGCAAAGTTGCTGGAAAAGCTCAGTAGGTCTGGCAACATGTGTGAAGGAAAAAACCGAGTTAACGTTTTGGGTCCGGTGACCCTTCCTCAGAATTTCTAAATTTCTAAAATGGCTTCAGACTTCTTTTCAGTTTTTATGGCCTGGAGACTGCCAAAACTAAGCTGCTGTTCTGTTGGTATAGATATTTTTGTCTGAAGTGGACCTGCTTGTTGTTCCTGGTCTCTCTTCCTATTGGGCATTTGGCTTAAATCACAGGATTTTAGTATTGACTCAAAGATTAAAAAAGAGTTTCTGACAAAGTCACCTTTATATAACTGAAAATCAGAGATGCATTTTCCTCGACATTCAAGTTTCCAACCAATAATATATTATAAACTTTCATCACAAGAGTCTCTGGTGGACGTGTGTGACCATGTAGGGTTTGTACATATATATGGGGGTAGGTGTGTGCCACAGGGGATGTGCATTTATGACCTCAGATTCAGCTGACCACTGTATTTGTGTCGAGCTGATTCTATATTCTACAGAAATAAAGTAACTCTTACAGTAATTTCCAGTGAAGTGCATAAACATGGAAATCAGAAAATTATTGCCCTTATTGCACCATTGCTCCAAAAGCTACCTTGTAATAGTATTTTGCTTAAAGTTTGGGCATTGAAATATAAAGTCTAGGCATTGAAATCTATGAAGGGGCTTGAAGTTGCAGTACCTTACATGATAGATACCAAATAAGTTGCCCAAAGAAAATTAGAGCTAGTTCACTGCAGGCTAAGTAATTTTGAAAAATAGTAACAGACTTAATCACTGCTAACTTACTTATCTAGCACTCAAAACTGAAGCCTTATAAATGTAGAATCTAATCCTGTCATATTTTAATTATGTTGGTTGGATTCTATTAAAAAACTAAATGTTTTAACATATGCTTTCTGCCTCTTTTATCTCTCCCTCTCTTAATCTCATTTGTCTTTCCCTCTCTATTTTGCTTTCTGCACACAATTTAACATTTGATATTACCTATTGTAATGTCCACTTCAGCCTTGGTGTTTCAGAGTAAAGACTCTTCAGCCTCTTTGGTTAAGAAGACACATTGCTGCTTGTCCTACTCACACATGTCTCTGAAGAGGGTACCACAATATTTTGATTCCCTTACCACCACAAACATCAGTGCATAAGTTGGTAGAATTCTTATAGGAAAGCTTAAGCAATGGTTGACAATATGGATGAGGGAACTGAGGGCATTGTTGCTAAATTTGCAGATGACACAAAGATAGCTGGAGGGACTGGTAGTGTTGGGGAAGCAGTGAGGCTACAGAAGGACTTGGACAGATAGGAGTAAAGTAGCAGCAGATGGAATACAATGTGAGAAAGTGTGAGGTCATGCACTTTGGTAGGAAGAATAGAGGTAGAGGCTATTTTCTAAATGGGGAAAGGCTTCTGAAATCAGAAGCACAAAGGGATCTACAAAATATCAGCCAATGCAGGTAAAATTCAATGGTATCAATGAAGCAATACAGAAGTAGTGGACTGACCATGCATTACATGTCTCAACTGATTTTCCTTTCCATTGAAGTCAACAGGACAGACGACTCAATGCGATATGTAACAGGCCTATTGTTCACCAAATATTTTGCACCTGAATTTTACCCTCAGTATATTTCTAAAATTAAGAATTTTGATTCTGTTTTGCAGAATACCTAATTTGATTTACATTGTGATCATAGTGAAATTTTGAAGATATTAAAAGTTCCTCAAATTCTTGAACAATTCTTTTATCCTAATAAAAAATAGTTTGGCCTTTTCAGCCTATATATACCATATGATACTTGTCTCTTTAATATTTCTAAGCAGGTGTCATGGTCCTGTAACCTATTACAAAGCTAACTATTAAAAAACAATGACTAATACAATTAAAATAATTCAGTTTAGGCTAGTAAGCCAGCAATGCATAAAGCCATACTGCAATGGAATGCAATTCTGAATTGATAATGTCTAATTATGTTACTGAGCTAATTGAGGCCAATAAAACAAGCCAAGTTTAATTTCACATGTTCAGAAAATGCAACCGCTCCAAAAGACAATTGAACAAGTGCTATAATTTTGTCTGTTTGCCTTTCACTTCTCAGAACAGTGCTTACAATATAAGACCATAAGACAGGAGAAGATTAAGCCATTCAACCCATCAAGTCTGCTCTGCCATTTGATCATATCTGAAAGTTTCTCAATCTCATTCTCGTTCCTTATCCCCATAACCTTTGATCCCCTTACTAATCAAGAACCTATCTATCTTTGTCTTAAAGACATTCAATGTCTTGGCCTCCACAGCCTTCTGCAGCAATGAGGTCCACAGATTCATCACCTTTTGACTGAAGAAATTCCTTTTCATTTCTAAACGGTCAATTCTTCACTCTGAGGTTGTGCTGTCATGTCCACTCTGAGGTTGTGCTGTCATGTCCTATTCCCTCCTATTCGTGGAACACCTTCTGTACACTCTATCGAGGCCGCTCAATATTTTGTAAGTTTCAGTTAGGACCCTCCTTATCCTTTTAAACTCCATCAAGTACAGACTCAGAGTTCTCAGATGCTCCTCATATGACAAGCCTTTCATTCCCAGTATCATTCTTGTGAACCTCCTCCGGGCCACCAGCATATCCTTCCTTAAGATACGAAGTCCAAAATTGATCACAATATTCCAAATTTGGTCTTATCAGAGCCTTATGCAGCCTCAGCAACATCCCTGCCTTTGTGCCCTAGCCCTCTTGAAATGAATGCTAACATTACATTTGCCTTCCTAACAGCCAACTGAACCTGCATGTTAACCTCAAGAGAATCTTGAACCAGGTCTCCTAAGTCCCTTTGTGCTTCAGATTTCAGGAGCCTTTCCCTACTTAGAAAATAGCCTACGCCTCTATTCGTCCTATCAAAGAGTATAACCACACACTTTCTCACATTGTATTCCATCTGCTACTTATTTGCTCCTATCTGTCCAAGTTCTTCTGTAGCCTCACTGCTTCCACAACACTATCTGTCCCTCCAACTATCTGTGTCATCTGCAAATTTAGCAACAAATGCCCTCAGTTCTTTCATCCAGATTGTTAACGTTTAACATGAATAGTTGTGGTCCCAACTCAGACCCCTGTGGAACTCCATTAGGCACTGGCTGCTATCCTGAAATGGATCCCTTTCCCCACACTCATTCTTCTGCCAGTCAGCCAATCCTCTATCCATGCCAGTACCCTGCCCCCTCACACAATGGGCTCTTAATGCTATTCTTATCATTTGCTTGACAGTTTTCAACCTATTATTACTTTACATGCCATAATTTGGCAATTAAAAAAAATGTGTACAGAAGGAAGAGGAGCTTTGAGGGAGGAGAATGTAGTTTGTCCAGTATTTTTAAAATAAGTCTTACCTTTGGTCATGAGACATAGCCATGGCCCTAATACCAGCATCACATCCTGGATAAGTCATCAGTTGTTTGAGGTCCCATACCTGCCAAACAGCCACTATTCCACTATCTCCACCAGTAATGAGGTATTGCCCATCACGGCTCAGCAGCATAGCCTGGAGAAGATCCACATATATTACAACATAGCTCTCAGCTCATATCCACTTAGTCATCTGCTGACTTTGGCTGCAACTCAACAGCTGGTATTTTTTAAACAAAGTTGTACATTAACAGTATCACCCAGGGTTTTCTCCAAGGACATAACATTCTCACTTCTAACAAAAAACTGACAGTTTTATTTTTTGTAATATGTCAGTTTGTCATAACTGCAAATCATTAAGCACACTATCATCATCTTATATGCTATATTTATTTTAAGAAAATATGTCACTTTGGTTTCTACTGGCCGATATATCAGAACGCATTACAAACTGTTGAGATCAAAACATTCTTCAGTTGATTGCTGGGTTTCTTGACAAATGATGCTGCTGCTGGTGTCATTTGCAACCATTTCATGATATAGCCGTAAAGCTACAAATCCTAACACTTAGTTTGCTATTAGAATGAATTAGTTTTCATATCTATATCTTTTAGTCAATATAGAAAATGTAAGGATTGCTCTGTTAAAATACCAGATGCATAAACACCCAGAATTTGATAATCAATTGAAAAGACAATCATGAGTTTTCAAGATATGGTAACTCTGTAGTGTTTTCTGAAAATATAAGAGCAGAATTTCTGAGCATCTTCAGGGATTTTACCTCACAGTTTCCCCAAAAAGGACATGGTGCACAGATTTATAATGAATTTAGAATATTTGAACTACTGCATCATAACAGAAATCCTTTTAGCCTCATTACATTTTTTAGGACACGGAGTGGAGGTGCCAGTGTTAGACTAGGGTGGTCTTCTCCTGACAAAGGGACAACCCTCCGAAAACTTGTGACTTCAGATAAAACTGTTGGACTATAACCTGGTGTTTGTAACTTCTGAATTAGGACTTGAAGTAAGAGGTCTCGGGAAGCAAGGTGTTATTATAGCAACAATGAACAAATTTATCATCATAAATGGTGATTCTTGCTGTTCTTATTTCATCGTGTATGACTGTAAATTTGTAATAAACATTAAAAAAAACTTCTTTGCTACAGATCAAAATGATAACATCTCAAAATTGATCTTATGTCAAACATAATACCTTAAACAAGTACAACAACCAAAATCATTAGTCTACTTAAGTATCATCCCAAGTCCAAGCCTCATTTCAGATTTCACAGCTGGGTAATGCAATCAAAGAACCAATGCTTGGGCACATAACTACACATCTACAGCAGTGGAAAAGTGAATGCCACTGATCATAGGCAAGCTTATAAAGTGAAGGGTTTTGCTCAATGTTATCAAACTCAGGTCACCACTGTTATTAAAGGTTTGGTGGCATAGGTTTAAGGTGAGAGGAGCAAAGTTTAAAGGAGGTGTGCAAGTATTTAAAACAGAGGGTGGTGGGTACCTGGAACATGGTGCAATGTTTAAGAGGCATTTAGACAGATACATGAACAGGAATAGAGGGATATGGATCATATACAGGCAGATAGGATCAGTTTAGAATGGCATCATTGTCAGTACAGACATCGTGGGCCAAAGGGCCCATTCCTGTGCTCTACTGTTCTCTAGTCTATGACAGCAACATTTAGAGAGCTGTGCTGAACAGGAGTTACTGGAAATTACAATTAAAAAAACCCTAATTATTTATAATAGAACACATATGTTACTAAAACATATGCTTTGCCCGTTTGAGACTTTTCCAGCCCAAAGTGAAGGAATAAAAGTTGTTTTTGCCAGTGCACTGCTATATATTGTGTTAAATTAGGATTTTACATTTGATGAGACCAGTCATATTTTGGGCCCAAAGCACAAACTACTGTAGCTCAGCAATCTCTGGATGAGTATTACATCTACAAGATGAGTGTTATAGAAATTGAAAAATTTCACAATAGTGAAGTAATGCATGCCTTTCTTGGTTGGACTGAAGAACATTATATGGGCACAGAAGAGGGAGTTTTATTATTCCTTTTTATTTTAAACTTGCTCATGATATAATCCCCTGGGAAAATTGAAAATGAAATAAACAAATTTACTGAATGAACCCATCCATGAAAAAATTATCTACAAATTTCCACTTTTTACTTTAGTTTTCACTTTAACACAAATAAGAACCAATGCAAATTAAACCTCAATGACATGCAAATAATACTTCAAACTGAAGTAAATTTCATTTTAAATAGTCAATAAAACAAAGTTACATCTTACACAATCACAAGCATTTGCATTATTCAGTTTTGCCAGGTCAGACACAGTTTTTCATTAAATGCTCCAGTGCCTGGCAATTTCCTAAAAATAGTTCCAATGTCCTGGCTTTCAGCTTTTCTCCTTTTGTCAAGTATAAATTGTGTTTGGGAAGAAAAGTTCTGTTAAATATCATGCTTCTTCCTGTAAACACCAATCACTTTTCATCGTACACACAGTACTGCTCCCCTCATCACCCACTTGATGTTTCCAAGGGATTGTCGCTAGTTTTTTGGAATCAACAATTCCATGTCTCACAGACTATCCTTACTTGGGGACTAATCACTATTTCTTCACTGGAACTCCCTCCCCAACAGCATTGTGATTGCACTTAAACCAGATTGCTCACAGCAGTTCAAACAAATAGCACGCCATCATTTTCTCAAGGGAAACTGAGGATGGACAAAAATTGCTAGTTTTACCCACATCCCATGAACAAAAAAAAATGTGCAGCAATTTGGGAACATTTTGTCTTACATGGCAAGAAGTAACAAAACAGATAAAAATCTAGACAGCTCAACAGCCTCAAATGAGCAAAAAACCCACAGCACTTTACCGCAAAGATTGGGTGCCTGTACACCACTGGAATACAAGTAAGCAGTACTCCTAGACACTGCAGGAATTCCTGTAATCAAGGCTCTTAAGAGACTGCAGGAATTCCTCTGTCTACAGGAAAACATTTTGTCCGGATGGGTATAACACCCTTTGATACTGTTTTTAATCAGTTCTCTTTTTGCCAGTGCAGGAACAAAGGACAGTCTAGAAAGGCAGTACTTGTGTTACGATAAAGTTAATCCTAAAAATGTAAGAAAACAGACACCATATGCTAAATATAGCATTATAATTGCATCATTTCCCTGGCTACTTTGCTTTTGATAATTTACAGCAAGAGATTTAACGCTACACAGTATCAGGTTGTTTTGCTTAAAACTAATCAGGTGCAAAGAGTGCTGTGAAATAAGAATCAAACAAAATAAGGATATTAAAGAAAGAAACAACCTTGGAATAAAATAACTAAATAAATGATTTAATCAATGATGTTTTAAATTTAAACCACCAATGTAATGTGTGCAGTTGATGCCATTAAAAATAAAGTGAAGTATTGTTATTTTAGGTCAGAACTTCAGATCAAAACAGGTGTGAGTTGTAGGTTGAACAGCACATTTTTCCCAGGCAGAAAGGAAGTTTAGTTGTAATTTTTCTTTGCCATGTGAGATGAAAGTAAATTTGAATTCTGTCCTTTGCTTGGAAATTGAAAAGTATTGCAGTTGTCAGCATGCTGGCATGTATTCCCTTGAATGACGTTTGAAAGGCACCTCAAAGATATTTTGTATACAGTCCAGTACCCAAAGGAGTTCTACATTGCCCTACAAGTTCTTTCTTTATTTCAAATACCACCAAAAATGTAATTTTCACAGCCTGTGCGCAATTACTGTTTATTTCAAACACTCTTTAATCATAATTTTTTGGGCCTAGGAGTGTGATAAAGCACAGCAGCTCCAGCTTTTGAATCAAAACCCCAAAAGGATTTTCCAAGGGCACATCTGCACATTACTTCTCAATTACGTAAACTAAAATTTCCACAGCTTACAGCAAACTCAAAGGCAGCCAGAGATCCAAAGAAACTTAATGCAGTACATTATATATTTACCAAAAGTCAATACATTTGACCAGGGCAAATTTTCTCCTCTCAAGATTCAGTACTTGGTCAACACACAGAACGCTTGCTGAGAGCAGAATGAAATTCATTCAACCAAGGCAAGGGAGTTTGAGCAACAACTAGCCTTGGGAATCAAATTGAGAACCTAGCTGACAGTCAAGTGCTCAATTACTTAAGCTCCAGGGTCATATTTGAAAAATGTGATGCACAACAGACACTTTGTTTCTTTTTGAAATTACAATTTCCGATTGTACACAGCAGTTGCAGCATAGCCTTCTGGTTAAACGACTAGGGCTGCTGTATGCTCAGTTCATCCTTCGGCTAAATTTCTAGCTTGGTTCAGTAGTAGCACACTTGCGTCTGAGTCAGAAAAAAGGTTGTGGATTCAATCTCCAGTCAAAAATATGAACAAGTTATCTAAACTCAGACTACACAGTAGAATTGATGAAGTCCTCTATAGTCATTCATGCTTCTTTTTGAATAAGATGTTCAAATAAAATGTAACAGATCACATGACACAATTCAAACAGAAGGAGGAAATTCTCTCTGAGACTAAGAAAAATATTCCTTCCTCATCCAGCAACACCAAAAGCAGGCTGACCAGCCATATGAGAAACATTTCTGTGGTTAAACTTGCCTACATAAGAACAATGGTTACTATAAATGAAAACATGCATTGATGTTCTTTGGACTCCATGCAGTGTGAAATACTACTTGCTTTCAAATTCTTCTTCTGCAGCAAATCTAAGCAAGTCCACCTTGTTCCTTAGGATGTACAGATAGCCAGCCAATCTTTGCCCTTGGAGCTGTGTATGTCCTTAGGCTGGATTGATTGCAACATTAATATGTAGTTGCAGTTCTGAGAGCGCTCAAGGAGGAACTAATCTTTAATAAAAGCAACCAAGCAAAATCTTGTAAGGGGCAGCATTCAGTTCAAACATATCACCTTGACTATGCTGACATATGTACTGTTAGAAGTTCAAAGCAAAAATATTGTAAAATCCTTTTCCTATTGTTTCTGGTTTTAGATTGAAACTAGTGTAAGAGGTGCTATGGTTGTTGTACTGAGCCAGAATCCCAGAGCTGTGAGCTCAAATCCCAGTATACATTTGAAAGAATTTGGCAATGTACAGAGTAGCTACTGAATTTTTAAAATTTACTTGTGGGATGTGGGCGTTGCTGGTTGCCAGCATTAATTGCCCATCTCTAGTTGCCCTTGAGAAAGTGGTGGTGAGATGTCTTCTTGAACCGCTACAGTACACACGCTGCAGGTATCCTTAGGGAGGAAATTCCAGGATCTTGACCCAGCAATAGTGAAGGAATGGTGATACATTTCCAAGTCAGGAATGTGAGGAGGGGAACTTGCAGGTGGCATTAGCTGCTGCCATTGTCCTTCTAGACAGAAGTAGTCATGGGTTTGGAAGGTGCTGTCTAAGAATCTTTGGTGAATTTCTGCAGTGCATCTTGTAGATAGCACACCCTGCTGCTATTTAGCATGAGCGGTAGAGGGAGTGGATGCTTGTGGATGTGGTACCAATCAAATGGGCTGCTTCGTCCTGGAATGTCAAGCTTCCTCAGCGTTGTTTGAGGTGCACCCATCCAGGCAAGTGGGGAGTATTGCATCACATTCCTGACTTGAGCCTTGTAAATGATGGACAAGCTTTTGGGGCGGGGGGCGGGGGGCGGGTGGCGGTGGGTGGATGTGGGGTGGGATGTGGAGGGCGTCAAGAGGTAGCCACAGTATTCCTAGTCTCTGACCTGCTCTAATTGCCATTGTGTTTGTGTGGTGAGTCCACTTGAGTTTCCGATCAATGGTAACCCCACGGATGTTGACAGTGGAGACAGTAACACTGTTGAATATCAAGGGGCAGTGATTAGATTGTCCATCATTAGAGATGGCCCAAATTTAGATATTGTCCAGATCTTGTTGCATTTGAAAACTGACTGCTTTAGTATCTGAGGAGTTGTGAATGGTGCTGAACATTGTGTAATCTTTGCAAATATACTTATTTCTAACCTTATAGAGTCATATAGCACGGAAACAGATCCTTCAGTCCAACCCCGTCCATACCGAACATAATCCCAAGCTAAACTAGTCCCACCTGCCTGCTCCTGTCCGTATCCCTCTAAGCCTCCCCTATTCATGTACTTATCCAAACGTCTTTTAAACGCTGTAATTGTACCTACATCCACCACTTCCTAAAGAAGTTCATTCTACACATGCAAACCACCCTCTGTGTGAAAGATTTGCCCCCACGCCTTTTTCAAATCTTTCCCCTCTCACCTTAAAGATGTGCTCCCTAGTCTTCAAATCCCCCATCCTAGAAAAAAAAGAGAACTACCATTAACCCTATCTATACCCTTCATTATTTTACAGACTTCTAGAAGGTTGCCTCTCAACCTCCTCTGTGCCAGTGATAAAAATCCCAGCCTATCCAGCCTTTCTTTATAACTCAAACCTTCCATACCTGGCAACATCCTGGTAAATCTCTTCTGAGCCCTCTCCAGCTAAATTAATGCCTTCCTATAACTGGGTGACTATATGATGGAGGGAAGGTCATTGATGAAGCAGCTGAAGATAGTTGGGGATAGGACACTACCTGAGGAACTCCTGCAGAGATGTCCTTGAGCTGAGATGGCTGACCTCCAACAACCAAAACAAACAACTTCCTATGTACTAAGTATGATTCCAATCAATGGAGAGTTTGCCCCTGATATCCACTGATTCCAGTTTTGATCAGGCTCCTCGGTCACTCTGACCTGAAATAGCTGTATGTCAGACATCTTGGATTCCTTTATCACCATTCCCGGATATGTCCTGTCCAATTCACAAGGTAGATTTACCAGAGATCCATGGTGGATAGGGATGGTGGGGAAAGTGGTGAAACATGGTCAAGGAAACTAAATATCACCCCAACAGTCAATTCATCTATTAATATTCAGCCATGTTACACAATGCTTAAAGAAAACACTGAGGCAAGCGAGGGTAAAGAATCTCTGAGTGGGGGATTTAATTATTCATTTTTTCCAAGCAAAAGACATTACTTACCTTCACAGAATCCTCAGTCTCCATCTTGGTCAGCAGCTTTCCATTCACACTGAAGACACAAAATTGGCCCTTTTCATAGTAAATAATGCAGTGGCCTTCAGTGGACAATTGGATTAATCGAGGATGCAAGTAGTTTTCAGGACTCTCAAGAGCCTTCAGAAGGTCCCCATTCATTGTATGGATTAGGCATGGACCCTCTGTCAATCATGAAAAAAAGAAAAGCATTTCAGTGATATTTTTGAGAAAAGATAATGAACCCTTTTCAATAAATCCTTCAGTCTGGGTTAAAATTCCCCACTTTCTTTTCTTTGGTCCCCAAGATTCAACTAGAATGATATTGCACAGTTTGTTATTTTCTATTCCAATCCAAGCAAAGTCCTCTCAATCACTGTCATCTCAGAAAAAATCCATACATTGTAATTTAGTTACCATTTCAGCTTTTTATACAGTTACATAGCAAATATCATTGTAAACACCATGTGCAGGAAAGCTGCACTTTCAGACATAGGTCACTTTATAGCTAAAGTCAACTGTTAGCATATTCTGCATATCACAGATTGAATCTCACAAGCTAGATCCAATGTTCATCCTTTTGAGTCATAATGACAGTTTTGAAAACATCACTACAATACTGGCTGCTATGGAAACAATTAATTAGAGTTTTGTTTGGGTCAAGGCATCTGGTAATTCTTTTATTGCAAAATTTTTTAAAGCCTTTGGGAAAAGGTAATAAAATTTTTTGCAGCAAATCAGCAGTCGGTAGAGTTCATTAAAAATAGGTTTCTGTTCTCACAGGAAATCACAAACAGCACACAGATTTAGTATATGCAGAAGTGTGAGCTGGGCCATTCAGACCAAGTAACTATTCTCTTTTTTTGCACAATGACATAAAACAGGACCAAAATTATTTAAATCTTTTGTGTTAACTGACATCCCAGTGTTACCTATTTTGACATTCTACTGGCT
The DNA here is from genome assembly GCF_021869965.1 of Rhincodon typus. Taxonomy (NCBI): domain Eukaryota; kingdom Metazoa; phylum Chordata; class Chondrichthyes; order Orectolobiformes; family Rhincodontidae; genus Rhincodon; species Rhincodon typus. The sequence goes on along the minus strand of NC_063332.1, from coordinate 130,784,757 downwards.
TTTTATTCAAGTGCTTTGATCGTCACCTCGTGCAAAATTATTTTAATTTTCCTGCTGTAGCACACACACCAGGCTAAGAGAAGAGCCAAGGGATCAGCTCTCACAACTCTACCAATTATGCTATTTACCGACCCTCTCAGCAATTCACAGTGGACTTGTCCTCCAAATTGTTCTTCCTATTTGGCTAGGCTATGTAGAATTGCATAGAATCAACAGGAAACAGTTTAAATGGTTTATGCCAGTGCTTTTAAGCCACTCCAATGATCTCACCTATCCTGTGCCAACACTATCCCACCCCAGTAATCCACTATTCCTTCTCCGTCATATGTCCAACAAGAGTCATCTTAAATAGATTAATGTTCAGAGTCCCATATTCTCAACTCTGAGCACAAAGATATTTCTTTTAAATTCTTTATCTGATCTGTTAATGACTACCTTATGCGTATAGCCAATGCTCTGGACTCAAACAGCAAAATTTGCAGATAAGACAACATTTGGAGATGTTAACAGTGAGGAGAATTGTAACAAACTGTAAGAGAACTACAATGAAAAATAAATTATCCAAGAATAATGAAGAGCAAAGTATTCAACAAACACATTAGGTAGGGCACTAAGAAATGCAAAATGATTAACTTAAAAAGGTAATGACAGCGAAATCACAGATATTTTAAATATTTACATTGTCTCAGTGTACAGTGGAGAGAATATAAAATTAGAGGAGATTAAAAAAAGGATGTTTTGAGAGGATGAAACTCTGGTCTGTATGGAAATGTAAAACCAAGGAAAAGGTGATAAGTGTCAGTCTGTGAGGATCAGTGCTGGGATCCCTGTTTTTCATGATTTACAAACCATTTGGAAGACAGAATCAGAAGTACAAATTCAAAATTTTTGGACAACAGCAAATTGAGGAGCATAATGAGGAAAACCTAACAAAATACATGCCATAAATAATATTGCAAAGTGTGTATAATTAGCAAATCAATTTCAATATAAATAAGAGTGAGGTGCTACATTTTCCTAGAAACAGCAAGGAGGACACTGACTGTTTTGACATAAAAGTTCTGAGTCATGCAAATAGCAAAGAGATCTAGGTTATCAATACATAAAACACTAGAAATAATGACTAAAAATAAAAATAAAGAAATGATATAGAGACAGCGGAGACGGTACACAAAAATCATCAGGGATGCCACTGGAATTAAATGGATATATTAGAAAGCTTGAAAATGTTGGGGCTCTGTTTTCTGGAAAAGAGAAGGCTGAGAGATGACCTTACAGAAAGTCATCAAGGAGTTGTCAGGAAAACATTTCCTATTGTAAGATACCAGAACTAGGGGCCATCATGCAAGATTGTCACTAATAAAGTCAAAACAGAATCCATGAGAAACTTTTAAATTGAAGTGTCATTGGAATGTGGGGAACCCTGCTTGAGTGACACCTGTCCATGACCTTAAACATTCACTTTCTCTACCAGAGATGCAAGTTGCAAGGCACTGGAGCAACAGCAAGAAAGTTTGAGTGGAAGTGGAAGCAAACAGTTGGAAGCAGGATTAGCTTGATGGCCTCAATTTGTGCTTCAAGATTCTATAACTCAACTACAAGTGAAACACTCTCTCCATATCACCTGAGTCAATATTTTCATAATTTTGAAGATACCTAACAGGCTTGCATTCTAAGATTTTTTTTTCCAGAGGAAACAGCTCCAACAGGCTTTTTGTTCTTTGTAGTTCTACATTGCTTCAATTTTAAAAACATCCTTGTAAATCTCTCTGCACTTTCTGCAGTGCTCCAGTTTTGTAATAGAGAGATCAGAATGGCAGAGTTACTCAAGCGTGGTCAAACCAAATTTTCATATCAAATTAATCTTTTTATTCAATCCTCTAGTAATAAAGTCTGAATTTTTTGTTTCCACCCTTTAATTGCCAAATTGTGTCACTGTTTCAGTGACACTTGGCACCTTCTCACAACTGTATCAGTCAGATTAGAATTTGCCATCTGAGGAAAGAACCTAAACATCATAACCACAGCAGATCGCAGATTTGTACATGTTAAGAGTGGGTTTATGAAAATAATCAACAAATTTACTGAAATGCATTTAGTTAATATGCAAGTTAATTTGATAATGCAACTTCAATGTGCTATTTTCCTATATACATATAGTGATTGCGTTGTGTCACTATCGTGACAGTACGTTGAAAGTTCTGCATCTTTAAAAAGAACAAAAGTACTGGAAACCAAATGTAAAACCTAACTGTGGCCTAGCTCCAATTTCAACCATGCACATTTTTGTCCCTCCTATTTACGTTGCCGATATTGCCTCACTCTATCTGTGCCATTATTCAAATAATACTGCTCCCAGATCTTAGCTAATTACATTAATATTGGCACTGAAGAGGTGGACAGGTGTTGTTTGGGTAAGTCACCTACAAAGTTTCCCTCTAGCCTCTTGCCAATTTTCCTTTAGGTGGTTCTTCCAAACATAAATGAGACCATTAGATCACTATATGGAGGAATCTGGATATGAATCATCATTACACCACGAATTTATGAGACTATATTACCCACTGTATCTTCACAGCCTGATGAATCAGTGTATTTTTTAAATTGTTGTTTCAAGTTAAGAGTCTTAAGTGACGGAGTATTTGCACTTTATAAAGCAGTATTTATTTCAATACCAAACCTCTTCTACCTGTACCTACCTTTTGAACCACTGATGACAAGGCCAAGCTCTGCACATATTGCAGCACAGCTAATCTCACAGTCATGGCCTGTCAGGATAGCCCGAGGAGCAGCATATTCATCTGAAAAACAAAATAAGCAATTGTTCAGTTCAATAAAAATGACATTAGTGAATATTGCAGCATTTATTATAAGACACAACAAAGAATTGCAGATGTTGAAGATCTGAAACAAAAGCAGAAATTGCAGGAGAAACTCAGAACTGAAACATTATTTACTCTGTTTTCTCTCCACAGATGTTGCCAGACACACTGAATTTCTCCAGCAATTTCGGTTTTTGTTGAGTGGCATGATTAAACATTTCATACAGCACACAAATGAGTTTCTTTTCTCTTTTAAATGCTTTCCTTACAACAATATGTTACAGTCTGCTTTCAGCTTGTTCCACTTTTTATTTATGTTGCTGCAACAGAATTACTGGAACCGAAGTGAAAAGGTTAGAAGTGACTCAGATTAATACAAAGTTTTTTTCCAGTTTGTTATCCCACCTTTACACTTGTAATTAGACTTTAAATTCTCTCATTACCAATTATCTACTGTCAATTTGTGCATTGGATCCAAATATAGTTAGGACAATCCAAAAAAAAATTCTGCAAATAATGAGCAGCTGAAAAAAGGTTAAAAGAAATGAATTTTACGAAAGCATTTAATAACATTTTTGTCTACACTCAAGCTTAAAATTTACTCAGCCAACATCTGTGCAATCTGAGTTAGTATCAGCTCTGCAGTATAATTCCATGTTAATTTATACTCCAAACAGGGACAAAAATAAATTATAAATGAAAAATCTCTATCAAGAAACTTAGCTTTTCCATTGTGTCCCTGCTGTTAAGTTCTTGTATTATCGAAGCCAGTCCACTTCCTCTGCAGTTCCCTGCTGATAGTGTACTAGAGTGGGATAGCTAACCTCTCAGCTCAAGCAGGTGTGAGTAGATTGGTTGCATGTATTGTAATTTACGGAAAGCCGTTGTGTGAATTAAAAACTTTCCGAACAGAAATGTACTTATAATGGGCTGTTTTAGATGAACAAGGCGGCCAAGCAATAATTAAATAATAGCTGCTATTATGTTGGTTTTATGGGGTGCTAGGACTGTTGCCGCCTGATTCACAGGTCTTGTGCAGTCATCAAAAACCAAAAATTATACTTGCTGGATTCAATAAGGCTAGAAATCTCTATTTTTACTGATATTCCTGGCCATTTGACTTGGAAAGCCTTGCAAATGTACTGTATGGCAAGCCCTGCATTCACTAAATGCACAAAAGTGATTGTGAAATCCCAGCAAAAATTATAATTCTGCCCTCAGAAGTATTTGCACTGGTAATTTTTACTTTTTTTTTGCCTATCAATATAATTATGTACAACACAGCCCCAGAAATCAAACTTCTTTAAAGTTAAACATTTACAAAGAAAATGAGTTGTCACATATAAATATTTCTATACAAATTTCTCACCAGCTACATGTTTCAGAACTTGCAGTTTGGTTATGCAATAATGGGAGTGTATGTTGGGCAAAATCATTATCATACACTTATGATAAGAAACTAAATGTAAAACCAGTTAAAGCCTTTGTATTCCAGTAAGAAATGGACATAATGTATGATTTCACTGAAATATTTAACATACTGTTTCATCTGGTATGCCAGGGAAGAGTGCTAAAGTAAACGATCAAACTCAAGTTTATTAGTTTAATCCTTAACTTTGTGTAAATTGCATGTATTTTCTCACTGCTGCTGGTACACAGTTTATCCAGTTGTACTCAGGAAAAAACACATTACACACTGTATATTTAACAGTGTCAGAAGCTGTTAGTACTGTGCTAAAACAGGGTTATTTAGACGTTTCAGTTCTTGCATGTGTATATGTTCATTTGTATGTGAATACAGCATATTTTCATGGACTTCCACAAAGTCACCACTTAAATGCACACAACTTTTTAATATATGGTGCATTGTACTCCTAGATTTATATTTTGAAAGTTTTGAAATCCAATCAGAAACTTCCAAGTGTTGGGGTGCAGCTGAGACAGTGAGATGAGCAGCCACTGATTGAGTTTGAGTCATAAGAATTGAATCGTTTTATGACAACTTGACTGACAAGGAATCACCATTTCAAGATACAGCCTGTGGAGGCCTATATGGTTAATGGATATTGCTGCAGTTACTCAGTTCCTGAACAAACCATGCCTTCCTTCATTTTGCAGACACCGTGACTTGGATTACAACACAAATAATTGTTGCAAGTGATAATCCTAACAGCTAAAGTTACAATAATCTTTCAACTCCCCATACAGTACAATAATCTTTCAACTCCCCATACCAATTCTGTTATAATAAAAAAAAATAAAAACACATGACATGCTAAAACCTCACCAACACCACTTGGACTAATACCAACTAGATATATCAAAACTGAGTCATCAGTAGTGATAGGTATATTCAAATTGTTTAGCAGATCAGTGCTGCTACTCTGTAACTTTGCTCTTAACAGAATTTCCCAACTTCAATATAATAAAAAGGCATCAATATCATGTCTTGGCCTGATGAACTCAATCAAAATTCAGCGTGTAACATGTGAACAGCGTTGATGGTGACTCTTAAGGGCAAGACCCATGGGTGAAACAAAAAACAATTCTTGTTTAAATGAACGTTTTAAGACAAATTTTCTCCTTATTAATCAATGTGTTCATTTAATTTATGAAAGTATTTCATGTGATCAGTTTACTGTAGCACGAGAGGATGTGTTTTGCCAGTTGAAAAAATATTTTCCAACAATTTGCCACCAATACATAAAGCAATATGAAATCTAATAAATAAAAGATTTAAAATTATTTTAGAAGAAAAGCAAACATGCAACAAGTTCACTAAAGGTGATGGCACAATTTCATGTTATGTGCTTAATATGGACAATTCAGCTTACGAGTAAAATATAACTGCCAAATTGTTGTATCTAAGCACATCATGTTATACAATTCTTATACCAATCCTTTAAATTTCAATAATCACATACATGTTTTTCTGACTTGAAAATAATTCTAAAACATAATTCCAAAATAAAATTCCAATATATTCTTTACAATTGAAATGATGCTTTGAACTGCTTCACACGTATCTGGATGAAAACCGAACTCGTTCAAAACCCACCCTTTTGCATAGATTTGAAGTTGGGCCTCATATCCCAATAACGTTCATATAGAAACTTGGGTGGCAGTGATGTTTATTGAAAGATAACTGAAATAAAGACATGGATTTTATAGAACTGGCAACACATTGATGTGTCACAATCAGAAAATCTAGGCCTAGAATCTTGTGTATCTGATAATAATCAAATTTAGCACAGGAGGTAAAGTTTTACCCATCATACCTCCAGAATAACTGCCGAGTCCCATTCTCCTAGACTTTCACATTTTTGTTTCTTTGATATTTCATTATTACTTATGCTATAACATCAGCCATGCAACAGTTATATTTATTTACCTGAGAGTAAGCTGTAATAATTTATTGAAAAAGACATTTTTACCATCATGCCAAAATGTCAGATCTTAATTGTGTTAATGGTAGCAAATCATAAGCTTCTAGCTCAGAGACAAGTCCCATACCAGAGGCTTCAGCAGACAATCTAAATTGACACTTCGTACAATACTATCCTCTCAGCTGGATGGGAAAGATTTCAGGGCATTATTTAAAGAGCAGGGGAGCTCTCTAGTATCATGGCCAAATATTATTTTCAGGCCCTCACCAAAACAGATCTGGTCATTATCCCATTGCAGTTGTTGGGAGCTTACTCTGTGGGAACGTTCTTCCAACATTACAGTAGGGATTAGACTTTAAAAGTACTGAATTGGCTGTGAAGCATTTGAGCGTCCTGAGGTTGTGAAAATCACAATATAAATTCAAATTCTTTCTTCTTTCTGTTACATTTTTGCTTAGAAAGCAAGACATCCACTATAACATTAATAAATAACAAATGCATTGTACCTATTAAAACATATTTGGCCTACAGATAATGAGCATATAACAGCTTATGCATGAGAGGGTAAGCTAAAAATATTTAAAATGATGCACTTCTGATCTCAAGATCATATTACAATTAATTAGGATACAAAAAGCATCAGTAATTTAAATTTGGCCACACCAGGAACTTAGCCTATAGCTTGGTCACCAAAAAGAACTTGATCCCTTTCACATGTATTTATTGATTTACAGCCACTTAGATTAGAGTATTGCCTTTAATTGGGTCATTTACTATACATAAACATGCAGTGGTAGTGCCTCGACCTCTAAACCAGAAGGCCCAGGTTCAAATACCACCTGCTCCAGAGGAGTTCCGTACCACATCTGAACTGATTGATTAAATTATGCCATTGAAGTCAAATAGACGGAGGAGCAAGGCCTTTTTACAAAGTAACTTCCTTGAACTCCATTATAAGGTAAAGTTGCCATAGTCCAACCTCTGCTCTCTCATTAAAGAGTGAGAAGACTGCTGGCAGTTTAACCTGAGGGTCACCATGCCTCAAGCGAGGGGAGAGGTTGAGAAAGAGAATCCTTCATGGTAACCTCAGCTGGTGAGGGAATTGAACCTACACTGTTGGGATCACTCTGCATTGCAAACTAGTTGTCCAGCCAACTGAGCTAACCCACCCCCAACTCTAGACAACATCATCAGCATGTTGTTGGCACAACACATCCTTGTCATGTGTTCAGTTTGCCCATGTTGGTCAGCAGTAGTTTCCTACTTGACACTTACCCAGTCATCTTCAAAAATTGGCAGGCACGAATGCATGCAGGTATTTACCAACTGCTGTCAGTACTGTGGAATTAGTCCTGCAATCTAAATAGGATAGCATCCACAGCACCAGGAGTTCACATGTTAGAGTTATTTCTGCCTGCAACTAAAGGGCATCCTAAGTTCTGACAGGACATATTTTTAAAAAATGATGGTGCTTTAAGTTCTGGGCATTTGCAGCTTTAATAAAAATCAATGTGTAGTAGAATGAGATTAGTATTGTACGGAAAAACAAAATCTTGATTTAATGTGTGTGATAAATGAATTCAGAACTGCAGCCATCCAGGCCAAATGAGACATGAAAATTAGTCTGAAACCTGAGTTCTCTTCTAAATTCAGCAACTTTAAAAACTTATTTTGTTTTGATATATTCTGCTCCTGATTTTTATTAGTTGATAAAATATACAACAGGCAACTACCAGGAAATGGGGACAAACTTTCTGTCTTCACAAACTTTGGTAGGAAAAGAATAAGCGCACAGCAGGTTTTCCTGCTTAATACTCAGGTTAACTAGTAAAAGCAGGAGCTTTATCTCCTAGATCTTTACTTCCATCATACAAAAGCCCGGGTGTATGCTCCCCCACTCCACAGGAAACACCCTGCAGTGTGTCAGCTATCCTACAATGTAACAGAAACCAGTTAAAGAAATGACAGAAAAGCTACAACTGCTCACTTCCTCCCTCCCTAATGACACAAATGTTCAATGTGCTTACTTTGGCACAAAAACTTTAATGGGGCAAAGTTCATTTTGTAGCTTAATGCAACAGCATGAAACACAAGCCTATATAGATTTTATGAATCTATAAAAATTACCACTGTATTCAAACCTGGGGAAATACAAGAACTGTAGAAATGAAACACAATGACAAGTTGAAGTATTTGAATCTCAGTTCTGCTCATCATACTCACTCGCTTGCCCCAGATTGGGCAGTATCTTCAAGTCACAATTAGACCAGTGGACAGAGAAATATCTGAAGTGAGGAGTAGCAATCAGATGGAAAGATGGGCTGACTTATTCCACTTAAGTTCATACTTTATTACAGCTCAGCATGACCATACTGACGACAGGAAAAATCTTGCTGTCCCAGCTGACAGAAGATATATGTTTAGTAACCCGTTACAATTGGAGAAAATGTAAGGAAGGAGGAGAAATGATAATGAGATTAAAAAATCCCACTAGGAATACACATACACCCTTAAAAGAAATAATAGTATAACAAAGTGTTACATTAGGATCTGATTTTTTTTCTTCTTCAATTATTGTGCACTGGTAGACTGTCTGCTTTTAATATTTGTGGATGACAAAAGAAACAATTAAAAAGATTATTTAAAATAAAGCAATGATTTAGATGTGATATAACAAATCACTTTATGTACAATTTAACACAGTACAAGAGTCAAATGAATCTGTAAGCCAGAGCAATGAATCCCAGATTTTTAGTGTTAATCACAGCATTTTAAATTTATGTGTTGTAGCCTAAGGGTGAAACGTGTAGTCAATTGTCCCATTAACCAAAAAGATAAATAAAATTGATGAATTGTTCTGTTGCTTAACTAGTGTGCACATGGTACATATTAAGGCTGTACACAGCTAACATCTGAATACAATCCATTTTATTAATGCTGCTAGCAAACTTAATAGAAGGATGGGTTGCAGTAAACTGCAGAGAAACAACTTCTGTCTGTCTGTTTTGCACACACTTATTTAAAAAGAGTCTTCAGCTATGTTCCAGTTATATTGCTTTAAATAATAAACCATAAATGGTCCTTCCATAAATGTAATGTTACTTTCCTTTAAGATACACTTGAATAATGTTCTGCTTAGTTGACACAGCCTAATCACAATGCTCAAGATGCTGGTATAACAGTGCTGCAGATGTAACATTCACAGCTAGGTGATGGAAACAGTGTCTGTGGCAGTGTAAAAAGGGAGACTATGATTACGTTGGAATTAAGATAGTTAACGAGAAACGACACACAGAATTTTGGCTTCTGAGTTTATTTTAAGAAAACCCTATCCAACTGTGCACAATTTACAGGACTTGGCAAATATTTATTTGAAAACATAAGAAAATATAAATACATGCAGACTGAGTCCAAACATGGGGCTTCATTACTTAACCACTGCATAAGCGATTTTCCTTATGTGAAATAACAAACTGCACCATCAGGTGGTGCTCTCATTTGTGCACTGAAACACACTTTTGTAATTAATTGATAATTAGCTGGGTGGCATGATGGCTCAGTGGTAAGCACTGTTGCCATTGTAAATGCGAGGTTACGCGGAGTTTTGGGTCTAGGTGTAGTTCAGATGGTCTTCAGAGGGTCAATGCAGATTTGATGCACTGAATGGCCTCTTTCCAGACAGCCAAATAGGAGGAGCAAAAGTTTTTTTTTATATTCACAGATTGACACAAATGAACGTTTTACTGCCAGTTCAATTGACAAGAGCTGTGATAAAAATAAAAACTTTGAGAGCTCACAGGTTTCACCCAATGATCCGTTACAGAGCCATAAAAATAAAGAGTTGAATTTTAACAAGGTGAGCAGATAGAGAAGAGGCAGGGGAGCTGCAGAGAGAGAGAATGGAAGGGGGATGGGGAGAAAAGTGGGAGGAAATAAGGGAAGGAAAGGAGGACAGGGAAGAGGTGAGGGGAAAGGAGAGGGGTGGGTTGGAAAGGAGGAAGAGGTGGGGATGGGGAAGGGTAGATGGGAACAGGGTGGAGTGCTTAGTGGTCAGGTGGATGGGAAGAGGGTGGGGCAAGGGATGAAAAGGGAGGGAGAAAGGAAAGGTGGATTTGGGAAAATCAATATGATAAAAATGGGCTTTCTGTACGTGTTCCATTTATTTTAGCATCAGTTTTAGCATCAACACCAAATGAGGCATTACAAGAGCCTCCAGTGGCAACTTCTGACATCATCACAAGGAAATACAAATAGATATGTTGGCAGTATTGTGCGCTGAAATCCCCATTTCTTTTCTGTGAGCCGGCTGTGGATAATAATACAGCCTTCTCTTAAACAATTTTTCTTCTAACATTACTAATGATTTAAAAATACAGAATGAAAAGCTACAATTGCTACTTTTCAACAATTGCTCATTTCAACCGAAGCACCAATTCTAATGGAATTACAGGTTACTACTACATCAACATATTGCAAATCTGCTTCAAGTAAAAGCAATTCTTCCATTTAATGCAACAGTGGACACAGATACATTGTGCTAACTCTGAAAAGTTCTGTTTGGTTTCTTTTTATGTGTTTGCATTAGAAGAAAATATTGTTTATGAGTTGCTTGGACTAAGAACACGCATTTTAAAAATACATTGCTTTACATTTTATTGTAAATATGAAACATCTTGACTGCAGTTACAGAAGTAAGAATGAGTCAATTTATATGGCCATAGCTGAAGGCTGAGGGGATTACTGGACAGTCAAGACCACTTCTCTTAACCCAAGGGGACAACTGTTTGCCTTACAGCCTGTAAAGTACCATCTACTTTGGTTTTATAACATCCCTATATTAACTTTAAAAAAAAGGAAATGTTTTTACTCATTTTGTGCAGGTCATAGCTATATAGTGCTTTGCAACAGAAGCATGAAGCTGTATTGTCCCATGAATTTGTCTGTAGATATTAATGGCTAGAAATGAAAACTCTTCAGAAAGTCATGTTTAATGTTTCAGTGCAACTGTAAATTAAAATAAATACTGTAGGTTCCTTATGTTCTCCGGTTTCTTTCCTATCTTCATGAAGGTACACGTTCTCTTACTGACTTAACATCTTTGTATGGAACTAGCGAATATACTGAAGGCGGACAGAGAATCTCCTTCAAAATCTTCAGCTGTCACCTTCTAAAGTTTACTAGGATGTTCACAAGAGGGGTCAGGTGACGATTATCTCTTCATTGTAAAGAAGTATGGCTTGCAAATGGCCAAACTAACAACATGAGATAGCCAACTCAGCAGTTGTCTACTTTCCAGTCGTAAAACAACAGCAAGTTTTATGAAAATTTAGTGCATTGTAAAATTGTCTTTTCCTTGACCTACATTAGCTGGAGAGATATTCACTTGCCACAATGAAAGGAATCTACTGATAATTAAGTAAAAAAAAAAGTTAAAAAAAACTTTTGCACCAGAACAGAATCAAAATCAGGTCAAAAATACTTAAAACAGGTTGATAACCAAATTGGCAAGTTAGCCAAATCAAGATCCATACACCCACATGAATTGGGATTAAAAGTAAACGATTCAGCTCTTCAAGCCTGTTCCACCACGTATTAAAATAATGTTCATGTTCTAAATTTCACATTTCCGTCTATCCCCAATAACCATTGATTCATTCTGTCCTAACACAGCAAACCCTGATTTTAAAAGAGTCCTTTAATTCTGGGCCTCACCCACCATAGGAAATATCTTTTCCATGTCCACCTTATGAAAGCAATTTTGGATCTTATAAACTTCAATTAAATCACTCCTTCCTTTTCTAAACTCTACTGGAAGCAGTACCTGCCTGCCCAAACTTTCCTCAGAAGACAAACCATGATTCCAGGTAATAATCTAGTAAACCTCCTCTGAACCATTTCCAAAACATTTACATCCTTTCTTAAACAAGGAGATGGAAAGTATTTGAGATATTGATGAGACTATGTCTTGCATAACTAAAGCATAACATCTTATGTTTTGTTCAATTTCTTTTGTAATAAAAGAAATCATTCCATAAGCTGCCTTAACCACTTGCTGTACCTGCATAATAACTTTTTTTTCTTTATTCGTTCACGGGATGAGGGCATCACTGGCTAGGCAGCATTTATTGTCCATCCCTAATTGTCCAGAGGGCAGTTAAGAGTCAGCTACATTGCTACGGATCTGAAGTCACATGTAGGCCAAACCAGGTAAGGATGGCAGTTTCCTTCCCAAAAGGACATTAGTGAACCAGATGGGTTTTTCCTGACAATCGACAATGGATTCACGGTCATCATTAGATTCTTAATTCCAGATATTTATTGGATTCAAATTCCACCATCTGCCATGGCAGGATTTGAACCCAAGTACCCAGAACATTATCTGGATCTCTGGATTAACAGTCCAATGATAATACCACTAGGCCGTCACCTCCCCAATGAGTTTAATTTTTAAACTCATACAAAATCTACATCCTCTGCATCTCAGAATTTTTCAGTTTCTCACAGTTTAAATAATACTGCCTTTTTATTCTTCCCATCAAACTGAACAATTTTTCATTTCCCCATATTATACTCCATCTGCCAGATTTTTTGCCAACGAACTCAAACTGTCTAAATTGACCTGCATCCTTATTATTTTTCTTTATTCATTCATTGAAAGTGGGTATTGCTGGCTGTATCAGCATTTATTGGCCATCCCTAGTTGCCCTTGGGAAGGTGGCGGTGAGCTGCCTTCTTGAACAACTGCAGTCCATTTGGTGCGAGTAGATTCACACTGCCATCAGGAAGAGAGTTCCAAGACTTTGATCAGGTGACACTGAAGGGAGGGTTATAGATTTCCAAGTCAGGATGGTGAAAGGCTTGGAGAGGAACTTGCAGATGGTGATGTTTCCATGTATCAAACTATCCTTGTTGTTCAAGATGATAGTGGTTGTGGGTTTTGAAGGTGCTGTCTAAGGAGGCTTAGAGTTATGTCACCTTCATGACATACATTCCGACTTATCTTGTGGCAGCTGCAAACTGAGCCACAATGCCTGGTGGCATTACCCCTCATTTAAATCATTGACATGAAGTGTAAAAGGCTGAGGGCCCAGCACATATGCCAGTATGACTTCACTCATCAAATCAAGCCAATCTGAAAAACATCCGTTTATGCGCACTCTTTCTTTTTTACCAGCCAGCTAATCTTTCACCTAGAGATAGTAAGAACTGCCGATGCTGGAGTCTGATATAACAAGGTGTGGAGCTGGAGTCTGAGATAACAAGGTGTGGAGCTGGAGGGACACAGCAGCATCAGAGGAGCAGGAAAGCTGACGTTTCGGGTCGGGACCCTTCTTCAGAAATGGGGGAGGCAAAGGGGGCTCTGAAATAAATAGGGACTGTTGGAGGTGGGATACCCCCATCCTCCTGGACACCACCCCAAGGCCTCCTACCCTCCTTCGACCTCTTCATCTCCAATTGCCGTTGCGACATCGATCGCCTCAACCTCTCCACCCCTCTCACTCGCTCCAACCTCTCCCCCACATAACGTGCAGCCCTCTGCTCCAACCCTAACCTCACTATCAAACCCGCGGACAAGAGAGGCGTAGTTGTAGTATGGCGCATTGACCTCTACATCGCCGAGGCCAGGCGCCAATACTCTGACACCTCCCCCTATCGCCCCCTCGATCATGACCCCACCCCTGACCACCAAAACATCATCTCCCAGACCATCCATAACCTCATCACCTCAGGTGACCTCCCACCCACTGCCTCCAACGTCATCGTTCCCCAACCCCGCACCGCCCGTTTCTATCCCTTCCCAAAATCCACAAACCTGACTGCCCTGGCTGACCAACTGTCCCTGCCTGCTTCAGCCCCACCGAACTTATCTCCACTTATCTCGACTCTACTTCCTCCCCCAGGTCCAGGAACTCCCCACATCCGGAACACCACCCACGCCCTCCACCTCCTCCAAAACTTCCAATTCCCTGGCCCACAACACCTCATCTTCACCATGGACGTCCAATCCCTGTATACTTGCATTCCCCATGCAGATGGCCTAAAAGCCCTCTGCTTCTTCCTCTCCTGCAGGCCCAACCAGTCCCCCTCCATTGACACCCTTAACCGCCTAACCGAACTCGTCCTTACCCTTAACAACTTCTCCTTCAACTCCTCCCACTTTCTACAGACCAAGGGGGTGGCCATGGGTACCCGCATGGGCCCAAGCTATGCCTGCCTCTTTGTAGGTTACGTGGAACAGTCCCTCTTCTGCTGCTACACTGGCACTATCCCCCACCTACATCGCTACATCGATGACTGTATCGGCGCTGCCTCGTGCTCCCATGAGGAGCTTGAACAGTTCATCCACTTCACTAACACCTTCCACCCCAACATCAAGTTCACCTGGACCATCTCTGATACATCTCTCTCCTTCCTGGACCTCTCTGTCTCCATCTCTGGTGACCACCTTGAAACTGATACTATTTCAAGCCCACCGACTACCACAGCTACCTAGACTACACCTCCTCTCACCCACCTTCCTGCAAGAATGCGATCCCCTATTCCCAATTCATCTGCCTCCGCCGCATCTGCTCCCAAGATGAGGCGGTCCACTCCCAGACATCCTAGATATCCTCGTTTTTCAAGGACCACAATTTCCCCCTCTCACTGGTCGAAAATGCCCTCGACTGCATCTCTTGTGTTTCCCACACCTCAGCCCTCATACCCCTTCCCCGCAATAAAAACAAAGACAGAATTTCCCTTGTCCTCACGTATCACCCCATTAGCCTCCAGATTCAACAAATCATTCTCCGCCACCTGCAATCTGACCCTACTACGAAGGATATATTTCCCCCCCCAACCTTATCTGCATTCCAGAGGGACCGCGCTCTCCGTGACTCCCTCATCCGTTCCACACTCCCCACTAGCCCCACCACCCCCGACACCTTTGCCTGCAACTGCAGGAGGTGCTACACCTGCCCCTACACCTCCCCCCTCACCTCCGTCCCAGGCCCCCAAAAAATCTTCCACAACAAACAGATGTTCACCTGCACATCTGCTAATGTGGTCTATTGTCATCGCTGTTCCCAATGTGGCCTCCTCTACATTGGGAAGACCAAGCGGAGGCTTGGAGACCGCTTTGTGGAGCACCTACACTCAGTTCACGACAGATAACAACACTTCCCAGCTGCGAACCACTTCAACTCCCCCTCCCACTCCCTGGACAACATGTCCATCCTGGGCCTCCTCCAATGTCACAACGATGCCACCCAGAAACTGGAGGAACAGCACCTCATATTCCGCCTTGGAAGCCTACAACCCAATGGTCTCAATGTGGACTTTACTAGATTCAAAATCTCCCCACCCCCAACCTCATCCCAAGACCAGCGTCCCCTCTCATCCCCGCCTCCTTGATCTGTTCGTCTTCTCTCCCACATATCTGCTCCTCCCACTTCAGTGACCAATCCCCATCCCCACTTCTTACCTACACTCACCTTTATTAGCTTCATCCCCGCCTCCTTGACCTGTCCGTCTTCTCACCCACCTATCTGCTCCACTATCTACCTGCTATCACTGCCCCCCCTATTTATTTCAGAGCCCCCTTCCCCTCCTCCATTTCTGAAGAAGGGTCCTGAACCAAAACATCAGCTTTCCTGCTCCTCTGATGCTGCCTGGCCTACTGTGTTCCTCCAGCTCCACACCTTGTAATCTTTCATCTATGCTAGTTTCCACCACCCATCTTTCCCCATCCTCCACCCCCCACCCAGCCCACCTACCCCCCCGCACTGTGAGCTCCTACTTTGTGCAATAACCTTGTACCTGGAAACTTGTCAACCACCTTCTGTAAATCCTAGTACAGCACATCAACAGAATCCCTCTTATCCGTAACATAACAATGGCCTAGTGGTATTATCACTGGGCCGTTAATCCAGAGACCTGGACAACATTCTGGGGACCTGGGTTCACGTCCTGCCACGGTAGATGGTGGAATTTGAATACAGTAAAATATCTGGAATCAAGAATCTAATGATGAACGTGAATCCATTGTCAATTGTCGGAAAAACCCATCTGGTTCACTAATGTCCTTTAGGGAAGGAAACTGCCATCCTTACCTGATCTGGCCTACATGTGACTCCAGACCCACAGCAATGTTGATGACTCTGAACTGCCCCCTGGGCAATTAGGGATGGGCAATAAATGTTGCCTAGCCAGCGATGTCCTCATCCCGTTAATGAATAAAGAAAAGAAATATGTTACTTTGTCAAAGAATTCCAATAAATTGGTTAAACATGATTTCCCTTTCACAAAACCATTGCTGACTTTTCACAATTAACTTGAGTTTTTCTAAGTATTCTGTTTTGACCTATTAAATGATTGATTCTAATATTTTTCTCCATGACAGATCTCAAGGTAAATAGTTTCCTGTTTTCTGTCTCCTCCCTTCCTGGAAAGCTGCCTTTGCTGCTTTCCAGTCCAATAGATCGTTTCCAGAATCTAATGAATTTAGTGAACTTAATACTAAGACACCTACTGTCTCATTAGCCATCTCTTTAAGACTCTCAAACGAAGTCTTTCAGAATGCGAAGAGCTATCAATCCACTTCTCATCAGTTTGTTCAGTACTGCTTTCTTAAGTGATTATAACATCACCTCTCTTGCTTTAAGTTCTTGATTTAGAGGTATTACTGGAATGTTTTTGTATCCTCCATAGTGAAGGCAGAACAAAATATAGATTCATTACCTCTGCTATTTCCTTATTAACTGCAATTATACATTTATTCCTTTCTAAGTTCTGCTGGATAATATTGTCAATGGTATCTTCTATTGTTATGTTGATGGTCAAAATATAGTCTTATAGGGTGGTAACTAACTAGATTATGTTTTTCCTGTTTTTTGTGCACTGGACATACTGGTACAATTTTTCACATTGTCAGGTCAGTGCCAGTGCTGTAGCTGTATTGGAATAGCTTAGCTTGGGGTGTGGCTAGTTCTGAAGCCCAAGTACCAAATGAAATAGTTCTTATGCAGAACTAGCATAATACCTTTGACATTAACCTCCAATTTTATCAATATGAAGTGGTTTCATGAAATAGTTAGAGACTTTTTGTGGCCAGCTTTACCTTTGTGGATATCCAGACGTCTATTCACTGCCTGCTTAGTTGGGAGATGCTTAATAAGCTATAGTTAGAGATGCTTCCTCTTGCTTTCTTCTTCTGCATTTTTACCTCATGTATACCCCAAAGATCTATTCTTTACCCACTCCTATTTCTCATTTCGGGCATCAGTTTAGTTCTGTTGGTTGGACAGCTGGTTTATAAAGCAGAGTGATGCCAACAGCGCGAGTTCAAGTCCTGCACCGGCTGAGGTTACTATGAAGTATTCTCCTTCTCAATCTCTTCCCTCACCTGAAGCATGGTGATCACCATTTGTCTCTCCCTCTCTAATGAGATAACAGCCCTACGGTTTGGTAAGACTACAGTGACTTTACTTCTTATTTCTCATTTACCTGCTTTCTCTCTGCAAAATCATCAAAAATGACAAGATAGTTTTCACACATACTCTGATGAGTCTGGATGACATCCAGCTCTATCTGACCACCATTTCTCTCAACTCTTCCAATGTGAATATGCTACCAAATGCTTTTCTGATGGTACTGCGAAAATTAAAGTCATTGATTTCTGTCCCTTCCTCCAAACTCTTCTCCCCAGCTACTGATTTCATCCCTTTCCCTGTCAAAAATCTAAGTTTAAGCAAATCTGTTCATAACTTTAGTGTCAGTTATGGCCCCCAAAATAGCTTCCAACATAATTTTTGTGCTATCATTATGATC
The DNA here is from genome assembly GCF_021869965.1 of Rhincodon typus. Lineage (NCBI taxonomy): Eukaryota > Metazoa > Chordata > Chondrichthyes > Orectolobiformes > Rhincodontidae > Rhincodon > Rhincodon typus. The sequence continues at coordinate 130,766,741 of NC_063332.1, read as the reverse complement.
ACCTATTTTTATCTCTGTAATATTGCCCAAATTTACCACTGTCTCAGCTCATTTGCTGCTGAAAGGTTAAATTTATGACTTAGTTACCTTTAGACTTGATTAGTTGCATGCTGGTGGAATCCCGGCTGGTCTCCCACATTCTATTCTTTGTAAACTCGAGGCCAGCTAAAATGCTGCCCAAGTCTTAACTTCCACTGTCCCATTCACCTTTCACTCCTGTGTATGCTGATCTACATTGGCTCCCAGTCAAACAATGATGATTTTAAAATTCTCAAGCTCAATTTCCTGGCTTACCCCTTCCTCCTTCTTCAATCACCTACAGTTGTCTGTATCAGTATTCACCAAATTCTGGCCTCTCGTACATCTCTGGTTATAATTGCGCCCTTTTGATGGCCAGATCTTCAGTTGCCTAGGTCCAAACTCTTGAACACCATGCACATGACTTTCCAGCTCTCTCTTTCTCTCTCCCCCTCTAAGACACTCCCAAAAACCCATCTCCTGATTAGAACTTTTGTCATCTGACCTAATATCTGCTTATGTAGCTTGATGTCATATTTTGTTTCATATTCTTCCCATGATGTGCCATGAAGCATTTTATCACATTAAAGACAGTAAAATAAATCTAAATCGTTGTTTTCATCAACATCTAGAAAAAGAGATAAGTGAATGCTCTTTGTAAATAACGCTACTTGCGGCATCACTGCAGTAAATGAAAACTATTTCAAAAATAATGATTTAATCAAATGTCAATGCGGTGGGTTTGTTTTTTATCCTTTTCTTATGGGAGAGACTTCAGACATTTGCTTAACAGTGACTCACAACAGAATAAATTACTCCAGAATCTGAGTGATGATCAAACTACAGTCTCATCCCATTGTTTTTTGGTGCAGGATTCCAAAGAGGAAAAGGCATTCATTGGGACTGTGGAACACAAGAAAGAAGTAGCAGCACTGAGCTAGGTGACAAACGTTTTGTGAATGAAACATTGTCATTACCATGAAAGATGGTTTTTTAACATTTCCTCCTTTTTTATGTGGAATTGTTTTCAGGGTTACTATCTATTCTGACTCAGTGTTAGAGACACAGAATCAGATGCTGAACTGTTAGTAGTTCACATGAAAGAGAGGGAATCATTCATAAACAAAAGTATTTGAATAAAGCAATCACATGATGGACACCAGTATATTCCATAAGAAGAACAGGTAGTGTTACCAGAATGTCTTCATGTTTTATTTCACTTGCCATATTAACAATAACTGCCTAACAGCAGTTACTTTTCCTCTGACATTTCTGAATTGTTCAATTTTTTAAAAATACATTTCCTGGCTTTGAAGAACAATAACGAAGCAAAAATCACTTATATCTTGGTCAAAATTGAGGTTAAGAAGTACAATTGAAACTATTACCATCAGTTGCTGAAACCTTTATCCATATCCATATAATCTCAAGACTATTCTAACACATTTCTGGCCTTTATTGTCCCAAGACGATTCCAACCCACTGCTGAACAGTCTCCCATATTTTACATTTCATAAACTTAAGTGCAACCAAAACTTAGCTGTCATATCCTAATTCACGCTAATCTCTGTTCACCTTTATGCTAGCTCATTTACATTAGTTCCTGCATAAGCAGCATCTATCATGAAATTCTCAGTCTGGTTACAAAGTTCTGTGTGCCCTCATACTTTTCTATTTCTGTTACGTCCAAAAGTCCCACGTTCTCTGCACTATCAGGAGTATAGGCAATGGAGAAGAAATCCATGATCTAGCCTCTAATTTTCCACAGTAGTATTGAAGCAAGCGCTGACGGTGGCAAGGCCGCAAAATGGATTCAGTGTGGAGGATTTCAATGTACATTACCAAGAGTGGCTTGACAGCAGCACTACTGATTGAGGTGGTTGGGTCCTAAAGGACATAGCTGCTAGAGTCTGTCAGCAGCAGTTGATAAGGGAACCCAATAAAAGGGAAAAGCATAGTTGACCAGATCCTTATAAATTTGCCAGCTGCAGATGCATCTGCCCATGAAAGTATCAGAAGTAACCATCATATAGCCCTTGTGGAGATGAAGTCCCATGTTTACATCAAGAATACTCTCCATTGTATAATGGGCAAATGGGACAGACTTTGATCAGATCTGGCAATTCAAGATTAGACATCCATGAGGCACGATGGGATATCAACAGCAGCAAAATTCAACTCCAGCACAATCTGAAACCTCATGGCCCAGCTCATCCCCCACCCAACCGTTACCATCAAGCCAGGGATCAACCCTCGATCAACAGAGAGTGCAGGAGGGCATCCCATGAGCAGCTTCAGGCATATCTAAAAATAAGGTGTCAACCTGGTGAAGCTACCAAAGAGGTCTACCTGCATGCCAAACTGCATAAAGCAGCAAGTGATAGGCAGAACTAAGCAATTCCAAAACCAATGGATCAGATCTAAGCAGTCCTGCCACATCCAGTTGTGAATGGTGGTGAACAATTACACAATTCACTGGAGGAGACAGGTCCACAAATATCCCCATCCTCAATGATGGAAGAGCTCAACACATCAATGCCTAAAAGATAAGGCTGAAGCATTCACAGCAATCTTCAGCCAGAAACGCCGAGTACATGATCCAGTTCAGCCTCCTCCAGTGGTCTCCAGCATCACAGATACCAGTCTTCAGTCAATTCGATATACTTTGCCTGATATCAAAAAATTATTAGAAGTACTGGATACTGTTAAACCTAGGGATCCTGACAACATTCCAGCAATAGTACTGAAGACTTGCGCTCCAGAACTTGCCGCACTCCTAGCCAAGGTCTTCCAGTTTAGTTGCAACAGTGGCATCAACCCAATAATGTGGAAAATTGTCTAGGTATATCCTGTACACAAAAAGCAGGACAAATCCACCACAACCAATTACTGCCTCATCAGTCTATTCTTGATCACCAGTAAAGAGATAGAAGGTGTCATCAACAGTGCTATCAAGCAGCAACTGCTCAGCAATAACCTGCTCAGTGATGCCCAGTTTAGGCTCCCCCAGGGCCACTCATTTTCAGCCTTGATTCAAATATGGCCAGAAGTGCTGAATTCCAGAGGTCAGGTGAGAGTGACAGTCCTTGACATCAAGGCTGCATCGACTAAGCTTGGCATCAAGGAGCCCCAGCAAAACTGGCATCAATGGGTATCTCCACTGGTTCGAGTCATATCTGGCACAAAGGAAGATGGTTGTGATTGTTGGAGGTCAGTCATCTCAGCTCTGGGACATCTCTGCAGGAGTTCCTCAGGGTACTGTCCTAGGCTCAACCATCTTCACCTGCTTCATCAATGACCTTCCATCCATTATAAGGATTACACAATGTTCAGCACCATTTGTGACACCTCAGATACAGTCCATTGTTCGAATGCAACAAAGTCTGGACAACATCCAGGTTTGAGCTGACAAGTAGCAAGTAACATTTGCACCACATAAATGCCAGGCAATGACTATCTCCAATAAGAGAATCTAACCACTGCCCTTTGATATTCAATGGTGTTACCATGACTGAATTTCTCCACTATCAACATTCATGGGGTTACCATTAACCAGAAACTCAACTGGACTCACCATAAAAACATAATGGTTACAAAAGCAGGTCAGAGGCTAGATGTAACTCACCTCCTGACTCCCCAAAGCCTGTCCATCGTCTACAAGACACAAGTCAGGAATACTCCCCACTTGCCTGGATGAGTGCATCTCCAATAACATTCAAGAGATTTGACACCATCCAGGACAAAGTAGCCCGCTTAATTGGCACCACACCCATAAGTATCCACTCCCTCCACTACCGATGGTCAGTAACAGCAGTGTATAATATCTACAGGATGCACTGCAGAAATTCAACAAAGATCCTGAGACAGCACTTTCCAAACCCACAACCACCTCCATCTAGAAGGACAAGGGCAGCAGATACATGGGAACACCACCACCTGCAAGTTCCTCTCCATACCACTAACCATCCTGACTTAGAAATACATCTCCATCCCTTCACTGTTGCTAGGTAAAATCCTGGAATTCCTTCCCTAAGGGCATTGTGGGCCAACTTACAACATGTGGGCTGCAGCAGTTCAAGAACGCAGCTCACCACCACCTCTCAAGGGCAACTAGGGACAGACAATAACTGCTGGGTCAGCCAGCAACACCCATGTCCCACAATTAAGTTAAAAAGATAGAAATAATGACCAATGTAAAAGAAAATAATGTAACTTCCAATTCATTTTCCTCTAATTCTGGTTTCTAGTGCATCCCCAATTTTAACTGCTCCCCTACCGATTGCAACGAGTTCACCTGTGAAAACCAAAGCTCTGAAATTCACTATCCAACATAACAGATAGTCCTAATCTCAAATTACCACAGGCATTTCTTCTTTTACATAATAGAGATAATACAGCAAATAAGACAATTGGTACTTCAAGCCTACGCTTCTAAAAACTTATTTTCCAGTAGAAAACTTGCAATGACTTTCTTCTACACTATAATTCTAACAGCTTGTAAAACTTATTCAGACGTCACCAATAATGTTACATATTTCTCATATTATGCAGATCAAATCTGAACACACATCAGAAATTGCCTTAAATGGACTCAGTTGAAGTATAACTTCAACATCACCTTTTTAGACTTATAAGTTACGCTGTCAACTATATATTCCCACGTTTTATTTATTTTTCCTCATTATTTATGAACATTGTGGAGAGCTCTGGTGGAAGGAGGAATCAGGAAGGCAAGCAGCCTTTAGGCATAAATTGAAGAGTTCGGGCTGTTTTGCAGAAAGATTGATTACAA
>NC_063332.1:130745238-130761431 GCF_021869965.1 Rhincodon typus | reverse complement strand
CTCCCTGCATCGCACTCATCCATGCCTCTCACACTAAAGTTTTAGGAGAGGGAGGTTGTCAGGAGGACATTTGGCAAAGTCATGAGCAGAGTGAAGGGGATCAGCAGGGGCTGGGAGAGGGAAGTTGCAAGTGGGAGAATTGGGGAGAGACGTGGTGAGCAAGAGGGTCACGTAACAGCAAGCAGGAGGCCTGGGTAAGGAATTCATGGTTTGGAGACAGCAAAGTAGTGGTTAATTTTATAAAAATGTGGAGCATGTGAAATAACTATGCCAAAACGAAAATGGAAACACCACTATTTGGAAATGTTCCTTCACTCTCGGACCATACTAAAAAGAAAATGCTCAATGAGAACTTGTTTTAAATGGAGGATACCAGTACATTTTAAAACCTAAGAGCAATTAAATAAATGCCATCACTATTTTACATTCTTCAAAATCTGTTGAATATCTAAATAAACATCGCACTTTCAAAATTATCTTTGCAGATTGACTTCATGTTCTCCTTTGAACAATTTATAATCAACACCAACCCTGTGAACTTCCCTTTCAGTGTGGCATGATACTCTGGATTGTAACATTATCCACAAATGCCAGCCGTGCTCTTTCATGATCAACCAATAAGAAATACATTTCCTTCACCTGCTCTTCCTTTTCCTATTCGGTAGTGATTGTAACAAGGTTAGCCAGCTGGACCTCATTGAATATGAGTTCCCTGATTGGGGCTGTCAACCTGATCCAATCAGGGGACCCTGGCTGACAGATATAAACAAGAGTGTCAGAGGTTCTGTTCCCTCTGGGAGATGTCGTTGAGGGAGCCAGACCAGTTTCAAGTACAATGCGCATGTAAATAAAGGGTGACTCGGTGACAGGATACTGGCCTCTGTGGAGTTATTTAACATCCTTAAAACCTAAACTGATGCTCTGATTTAAATCATTCTAAATATTGGGAAAAGTTCAGCTTCTATGAATGAAAATTAATTCAAGAATCAGTGATAATATAATAAGTTTAAACCATCCTGCTGATAATTTCAGTCTCTGCTAATAGTAAAGCATACAAGAATTCTTCACTATTGCCATCTGAGAAATTAGCCCTTTAAGAAATGAATGCTCATTAGAACTTTAAAACATTCTTATATCTTTAATTACTCTATATCAAATGAAACTTCTGCAAATTTTCAATTATTCTGATTAAAAAAACCAAAAAAGTCTATTGAGGGAAAATGTTAATGTAGTGGAGAACTTATAATGAATTGCAGGATACTGAAACAATAAACCTTGTTTCAGTCTTTCTTTCTTCCTTCCACCTTGAAAAATTCCTGTTATGAGTGCCTATGCAATAACAGTCAAGATTTATGATTGCAAAAAATGCAAAATTAAATTATTAAAAAAACTATTAAAATATTGAACATTGTTCTGACAAATTTCTTTAAAATAGTTTTGAAAATATTGTTGTAGAAACTTATTACATATTAAATACTTTTTCTTTCTACTTATACAGTTACAGAAATAGTGAACTAACTTAATTATTTATACTTTGTTCAAAAACAAGTGCATTTGCATTATCCAAAACTTGCAAACATGCAAAAAATAAAATACTGAACAAAATTCTGGTTTGGTAGGTATGTGATTTGGCAAGGATATAAGTTCAAGAATCATTATTGTCCCTCATTGTGCCAACATACATGGTTCAATTCAAGGCTTTTGTTTATCTCAATTTCGTCACAACATGCGACACCAGCCAAAATATAGGGAGAAATAGAAAATTAACACTGTAGAGTTCCAATTACTCACAGTTTCAAAATAGCATTGGTGCAACAGTAAAGCAATCCTCAGGCAAAATCTTACATGGATCACATGTGAAAACCTTGCAACAATATTGTGCTCCAAAAGTTTCAGTCTCTCACACAATGGATATTTCTAATATAAAATTGTAAATATTATCTGAGACAACTCAGACTGAAAAACTATAAAAATAATCTGTGTTCAAAAGATTTGTAAAGAAACAGATTACAATGTTTAAATCTGTCAGATATTTTTTCATTCATTGACAGACATGGGTTACTTGAATAATTCAGTTAATTGGTTACACTGTACTACGGAAAAGGTGTAACAATGTTATATAGCAAAATAAATGGTAAGGACAATTTTACCAATTTAATGCAGCTGAAAATTTGCTATTTGTAGAAATAGCTATCCTTACCTTTTCTGTCTCAACCTCAACATTGCTGAGCCAAACTCCTAGGCTCTCTTGGGAAATACCAATCTTTGGTTGAAACCTGGCACATTCTCTTGCTGCTTTCCAGTTTTATTTTATTAACTTACTTCTGACACTAGCAAGACTGGTGAAGACTAGATTTTCTAAGCAAAAGAAATTGCACTACTTCCTCTTCTTTTACTATTGGTGCAGAGAGAAAAAAAAAGCAATCAGTACCATTCTTAATGATATTTGAGAGGAAAACCTAAATCTGGGTTCTAAAAATATATTTAACAGTACAAAGTAAATGTGTTCTCTAATGTAGCCAAAATCTAAATAACAGGCAGCTTTTCGATCTAAATGGCAATCATACAAATATCTAAGCAGTACAGAGCATATTATTAAAAAATATTCACATAAATATGTAAAAATAGCTACTAAACAAAACTTAGCTGACTACCTGGAAGCACATGATACAAGGCTACACAAATATTCCTTACAAAAGTGCATTAAACACTCAGATATATCACTAATTTCTGCTTTTTAGGTGATGAGGTATGAATTAATATTTTTACAAAGGAATTAAACCTTTATTTCTGCAGTGCAAGTATAATTACGTGAGAAAATGAATCAATTGTCAGTGGGGCTAATATTCAGAGTCATGTTTAAAATGGCCATGCTGACTGCATGAATATTTGAACTGCAGTGAATGTGATTGGAACCTGCATTTGTATTTAGGATTACTCATAACACGATCAATCAGGTGGGCAGTTGGGGCTAACATTGTTTTGCTACTGATTTCACAATGTGACACTAAAATCGAGAATCATGGTATAAATAGCATTGTACAACATAAAAACATAGTTGCATCTTTAAGCCTGCAATACAAGTGAGTAAGTCAAAAGATTCTACTTTCTAAGGCATTCAGTGAATTGTTTGTGTAGCCTTGTATCTCATGCTTCTAGGTAGTCAGCTAAATTTTGTTTAGTAGCTATTTTTACAGATTTATGTGACTATTTTATAATAATATGCTCTGTACTGCTTAGATATTTGTACAATTGCCATTTAGATAGAGCCAATTCAAAAGATTAGAGTATCTCAATGCACTACAGCATTTATCATAATCCAATTGATTTGTGAACAAGTTCACAGAAAGACGAATATCTGATCCGGAAACTGATTACATATTCGAGACAGACACATGTGTTTTTAAACCTTAATGCAGTTTTTAAATAATTAGTAACTATGAAACTTTCAAAACAATAGATCATTCAAAGTAATTTTTAGACTACTTCTTACATCCAGCTACGTGCGCCTGTGCTCTATTTTATGACACTCAGTGTGCCTTCAACTTTCCAATCTCCGCATGAAATTCCATTTTAAGCTCCACTTTAACACTAACAATAGAATTATTAGAGTGAAAAGTAGAATGTACAGCCTTGTCTTCAGCATCACAGTTTTAATTATCTAGCATGAGTGAGAAACAGCATCAAAATTCAAAACAGAAATGCATAATGTATACCATTTGTGCCAAAACATACCATCTGATGGAAAAAAAAACTTGCAGGTTCAAAACTATGCTTTGCTACAGTGAAGATATATTACGTGCCACCAACTGTACACTGAAGCAATATACCAACTTTCACTTACTGGTATATACCATATTCAAGTTCCTTATGATGATAGAATTACAATGTGCGGCAACAGAATATCACAGTCCAGATAATGTTTATTTTCTGCATAGAAAATAATTATATACTTATCAAAAATAAGAGTTGGATTTGTACAGAGTCATACAATTACATATTCATGCCCTGTCAATGACTTACTCTGAAATAAATTCTGTGAGTTTAATACTTACCATTCCCTAAGGAAGTAAGATGGTGACTAACATATGTGGAACAGAAGACTTAATGGGGAGTACTAAAGCACCCCTTCTGCTTGTAATAAGCTCTATTACAACTAGATTTCAATAAATAAGTAGATTAGGCATCAGTTTTGAACAACACTACCTTCCACACAAGATGCATAAAATGCCTTTTAACCAGGAGCTAGAGGAACAGTCCCCATGACACACTTTCACATTTTGTGTAATGTTTGAATATCACATCCTGGCAAACATTTCTGACTGCTGTGGTCAAAAACATGAAGTCAGTAACTGATCACAAATAATTACCTACTGGTATGAGTAGATGGAATTTCAAGTATTGAAATTTTTTTTAAGCATCGACAGTCAGCAGATTTTGATATGCTGTACACATCCATCATTGAATTTGCAGGGAATCAGTGAGGTTGTATACCTCCAGCAAGATTAAGATCATTTCCACTGTATCTTTATACAGATTCTTGAAGCTAACTTTGATGATGTACCCTACAGCTCATTTATTGTCAGTACAAATTAGGAAAACAGAGCACATCGGAATGTTTGTTACTCAAATGTTAATTCTAGTAAGGATACATACATTCTAGATGACCGGCTCATTGGTCGAGAGATATGATTTGAAGGGCTTGTGTGATGCAGTGGTGGTCCCTACCTCTGAGCAACGAGGCCTGGGTTCAAGTCCCACCTGTTCCAGAGGTCTGTAATAACATCTCTGAACAGGTTGATTAGAATATACGTGTTAAAATGCATGCTTTCCTAATGGGTTGTTTGAGTTCTTAGGGCTCTTGTGACACAGTGGTAGTGTCCCTACCATTGAGTCCAAGGCCCAGTTTCAAATCCCATCTGCTCCAGAGGTAACATATCTGAACAGGTTGATTAAAAACATCTACATATATCCTGGATCCACTTAAACAAATACTTTATTCTAAATGGTCATGTGTAATGCTAAACAAACCAGAATAAATTTTCATTGAGTAAAAACATCTTGGGATGTGTTTCAAAAAGTCTTATACAAAATCATGTTGCTCACATTTGGAAGACATCCTATACCATTTTGGAAATAATTGTATGAGTAAATTCAATTCAAAAATTATGTTTTTCACTGAAAACTTTGCCCAGTCTAAAGGCTTTAAGGGTGGCTTCCTAGATTCTGTGGTCAGTATTCTCAATGCAGTCTCAAATCTGATACCACTGATTCTGATTAATTAGAGATTTGGGAAGATTATAGATTTGCCTCTCTTTATTCAAACATCGTATGAAACAGGAACAAAAACAAAGTTGCTGGAAAAGCTCAGCAGATCTGGCAGCATCTGTGGAGAAGAAAACAGAGTTAACGTTTCGGGTCCGGTGACCCTTCCTCAGAACACCGGACCCGAAACGTTAACTCGGTTTTCTCCTCCACAGATGCTGCCAGACCAGCTGAGCTTTTCCAGCAACTTTGTTTTTGTTCCTGATTTACAGCATCCGCAGTCCTTTTGGTTTTTATCATATGAAACATCATGAGTAATTGACCAGAAATCTTAGTCAGAAACTGTGCTTAAAATAACCGTGGGCCAGAGTGTTGGGAGTGTTACATTCTATCTCTGATGCACACTTCCTTTGAGGGTCAGATCAGTGAATTTACTTACAACTCTTGTATTACATCATTGATTTAGGTGCTTACACTCCAACCATGAATTTTTGCTGATACTAAAAGGTACTTTGTAAGGACTGCTCAGTGTGTATGAAAAAAAAGGCGGAAGTTTCTCATTTTCAATTAAAGCGTTTAGTCAAGTGAGATTCATGGCTCAGTTCACCATGGCTTTGAGCAATGTTTCTCATGTAATCTTCCATTTTTCACTTCATTAATCATGCAATCAGTCTGCTGTGCATCTTTCTCAGGGGATCACACGATTGGAGAGGTGTTGCCACTGTTGCCACCTTCAGCATATGTCGCTGGGGCCATATTTAAAACCCAGGTCCACACCACTTCTGATGATGAAAACCTTGAACCACGCCTCCCAAGGGTAGACAAAAGGAAAGGAAATCTCACTCCTTGTTTCTCAAATAATGACCTGCAGGTATTGATGAATGGAGTAGTAGAGAGGTAGGCAATCCTCTTTCCAGCTGACTGCCACATCAGGCCAAATCAGCCTCAATACAAATTCAACCATGTCAGTGCTGTGTTCCGAGTGAGAAGTATGCTCAGCCGTGTCGGAAGCAAGATAATGAATTTCTTTGTTCTGCAAGGATAAGTACTACAATTTTGCCTCTCCAACATCAAACTCACACCACTTGCTATAACTGTACCATGGCACACATTCCCGGTATTGCATGCATCATATCCTTTCAACAGTTCTCAACCATCTCCTCCTCCAAAACTATCAATCTTTCCTGTCCTTTGCACTTCCTACTCACTGAATGGAGACACTGCACAACCTCTCCTGCTCATGCTTCACTACAAATAAACTGCAAATATACAATGGAGAACCAGTGGATGTGGTGTATCTGGAATTCCAGAAGGCAGTCGAAAAGGTACCACACAAAAGGCTGTTGTATAAGATAAAGGTGCATGGTGTTACGGATAATGTATCAGCATGGATAGAAGACTGGTTAACTAACTGAAAGCAAAGAGTGGGGATAAATGGGTGTTTTTCTGGATGCCGATCAATGGCTAGTAGCGTGCCACAGGGATCAGTATTGGGAAAGCATTTGTTTACTATTTACATAGATGATTTAAGAGTTGGGGGACCAAGTGTAGTGTGTGAATGTTCACAGATGACACTAAAATGAGTGGTAGAGCAAAGTGTGCAGAGGAAACTGAAAGTCTGCAGAGGGATATAGTTAGATTAAGTGAGTGGGTAAGGGTCTGGCAGATGGAGTACAATGTTGGTAAATGTGATAGAAATAACTGCAAAATGGACTATTATTAAATGGTGAAAAATTGCTGCATGCTGCTATGCAGAGGAACCTGGGTGTCCTTGTGCACAAATCACAAAAAGTTGGTTTGCAGGTGCAGCATGTAATTACAGCAAATGGAATATTGTTCTTCATTGCGAAAGGGATGGAGTTTAAAAATAGACAGGCTATGCTGCAGCTGTATAGGAGCTGATGAAGCCACACTTAGAGTACTGTGTACAGTTTTGGTCTCCTTACTTGAGAAAGGATGTACTAGCACTGGGGGGGGTACAGAAGAGGTTCACTCAATGATTCCGGAATTGAGAAGGTTACCTTACAAGAGATTGTGTAGACTGGCACTGTACTCACTGGAATTTAGAAGAATGAAGGGAGATCTTATAGGAATATATAAAATTATGAAGGGAATAGATAAGAAAGAAGCAGGGAGGTTGTTTCTACTGGCAAGTGAAACAAGAACTAGGGGGAATAGCCTCAAAATAAGGGGAAACAGATTTAGGATTGGGTTGAGGAGGAACTTCTTCACCCAAAGAATTGTGAATCTGTGGAATTCCCTATCCAGTGAAACTATTGAGGCTACCTTGTTTAATGTTTTTAAGGCAAAGATAGATAGATTTTTGAACAGTAAAGGAATTAAAAGGTTACAGTGAGCGGGCAAATAAATGGAACTGAGTCAATGAAAAGATTAGCCATGATTTCATTGAATGGCGGAGCAGGCTCAATGGGTCAGACAGCCTACTCCAGCTCTTATTTCTTATGTCCTTTTATTCACTTCCATTATTCCCCATCCCTTCCAGATCAGGTCCTTACTCCCTACCAGGAGAAAATCTGGATTTGGCCGGAGAAGACCATAATCTCTCATTTGGGGATCAGGAGACCTCAATGACCAACCAACCCAAGAAGTTCCATCCTGTTTTGTTGCACTGCTTCACCATTAACACTAATGCTAATCCATTCTTAGTCTGCATAAATTTGATCTCTCTTTTACAACAATTCCCCACCGTTTCTCTTATGCAGGCACTAACAGCACCCAGCAAATAACTGCAAAAAGGCCAGTGCTAGAGACCATAAGATCCATCTCTGAGGAGGAAGCCAATGGTAAAGTTTTCATTTGAACCCTTTGCCTGTTTAGATACACTCACCATTGCGGGGATCACTATCTAGACTTGGGAGTACAATTAAATGACCATCAATGACAGATCTCCCACACTTCTGACACTCGGAGGACTGCCAAAGACCAGACACCTGCTGAATCCAAGGCAAATGGAAACTACTTATTGTTGGCCATTAATGACTTTGTCAAAATGGAGAAACAAGCACAGAAACCTCAGGCAGGTTTGCCAGAGGCACTCGGTAAAGCTGAATCGAAGGACGGAGGACTCCACCAATATTACCAGTACCTTGCTGGGGTCTAGCATTCATGTGTCTGGTTCTCTATGGGTAGGTTGGTGACTGCCATGGGAGCCTCAGGTTCAGCATACTCAGGATCTGCCAAATTTGCATATAGACTTGCACTCCATCACTCTAGTCATAGGTGCTTAGCATCAATGGCAAGGCGAGGGGTAGACAAGAGACCTTGATCCCACATCAGGTGCCCCTTCATCTGAGGGAGACAGGGTTGTGCCAGTTGGTACTCTCAGGAAAGAGAAGCTACAAGGAGGTTCCTCCAGTTGCTACTTCTTAGGACATTCTCTCTCTCCTCCACCCACCACCACCCATCCACCCTACCCCCTCCATGTGCAATCCCAAAGCATGCAATAGCTCCAGCCAAAGAGGGTGAGCCTGTATTTGAGCAGGAGACTCTCAACAGATGAGGGACAACAACCCAAATATTCCAAGCAAACACAACCAACAGCAGAGTACAGTCTGTCCATCCCAACTGCAGAATTAGGATTGCACTTAGACATGGATAAGCTGAGGAAGAAGAAAATTTACCGATGGTATGTAGGTGGCACGGATGAAATATCATTGTAAGGAACGTTTCACTTCTATAAATCTACTTTTCTTGCACTTCAATTGGTCTGTTTGAGTAGAATATTTGTTGTTGGACCTGGTGAAGTCACACCCATGTGAAAGAACAGCAGCCTCTTCAGAAATCCCAAAGATGAAACTTGCAATTGCCAAGGATTGTTCGCCTCTCACAAGAAACTAACTCCTTGACTGTAGATAGCCTCAAATGTCAGGGATCGTTCGTTGAACTGTGATGTTGAGCATCGGAGCCAATGTATTGCACTTTAATATGAATATTTCTGAGACTGAATGCACATACACTGGGCTGAATATATCATTCCACACATCCAACCCATCTTGTGAATGAGAGTATGGCTCTAGTGATGATCCCACAATACAGGGAAAAGTTAATTCTATGTATCAGCCTTTCAAGGGAGCACAGTGTCATTTCAAAGTTGGGAGATGTACAATGGGCAACTCACATGTCCAGTCATTGTCTCTCATTGTGCAACTTCTCTTGGCAGACCACTGCACTAACAGCTGCCTCTTACAGGTTCAATGCTGCCCTACCACATGTGCAAGCATGTCAGGGCAACTTGGCGACCTACATACACTTTGAAACTTTGCAGGGTTACTAACAATGGAAGGGTCAAAAGGAAATTGTTCAGGATTTCTTTCAACCTGCTGGCTATCATGAGAGATTTTACCAAATAATATTTGTACATGATAAATAAAAACAAAAATTGCTGGAGAAACTCAGCAGGTTTGGCAGCATTTGTGGAAAGAAAGCAGAGTTAATGTTTTGAGTCCAGTGACCCTATGACTAACATTAACTCAGCCTTCTCTCCACAGATGCTGCCAGACCTGCTGAGTTTCTCCAGCAATTTCTGTTTTTGTTTCTGATTTCTAGTATCTGTAGTTCTTTGTTTTATTTTATTTAGATATGATATGCTGATAAAAGCCTTATGATCTACCTAAACCCGGCTCCATGAAATATCTCATTCACTGCTGTTGTTCCCCCAGTAGTCAAAGAATACTAGAGTGTAGAAACTTGAAATAGGGATCACCCAAAAATATCAAGTATACAATCACGTGAAAATTGAGGTATTTTTTCAGCAACAGAAAAGTTAAAAACTGCAAATATAACAAAGTCCACACCCTGTGCATTAAGCAGCTGTTTGTAATAGTACCAACAGAATGTGAAAATAACTAAACAAAGTCTAAACCGAGCTCATTCATCCTGGAAGCGGGATTCAATCAGATTTTGTCTGGTCTCTTGGGCTCATCAATGCATTGCTTCATCGTGTTCTCTTGAATGGCCTTTCTGGCTGATGCCCTGATCCTTAGCTTCAGCTTCATCTTCATCCTCAAAAGATTTCTTAACACTCTCCCATTTCAACTGCATTCAGGAAAACTCCCACTTTGTCAGCTCCAGATGAGAAGGGGAAGGGCAAGGGCATGGCACAATGATGTGGAACACCTTTTCTAGATTTCATTGCAAGGCTCTGCCAGAATGGTGCAGGCATCAAAACTTCACCTTAAGGTGGCCTATTGTCTGTTCCACAATGACCCTGGTGGATGTATGGGCAATGTTGTATTTTTGTTTTGTGTCAGTTCTGAGGGTTTCTTAAAGGTCATGAGCCATATTTTGAGGGAGAGAAGGGGCACCCCTTGTCTCCCAGCTGCCATACTTCTATGGCCCAAGGATCCTGGAACTAGGCAGGACCTGTGTGTTCTCCAGTATGTAACAGTCATTACAGTTCACATGATATATGGCACAGATCTCCAAAATTTGTCATTGATGGTCACACATAATTTGTGTACTGACATACTCAACAAGTTTGTGATACAGTACTCTCAAAGCAAAATGGGTACAGTTGATAGGGCCTTCCACCTAGCAGAAACCATGACGATTGAGAATCCCACTGCCCAACCTGCTTGACCGCCCTCATCACAGGGAAGGATATGAACAACTGCACTCTAGAAAAATAGTATTTTACATTCTTGATAATCTTTTAAAGTCAATTATGGGGCAATGTCAAACAGGTATTCATTTGCTTCTTGAACTCTTGTGTAGGAATTCAGGGTATTTATGACCAAGACGACCACCAGGATCGGATCACCACCCAGTCTCTCTCAGCACAAATCCTGCTCCAGCAAATGCTACAGTTGGATTGAAAATCCATAATTGATGCCTGCTCTGTTTTTCAGACAGTCAAAGAAAATGACAGCGAGGCCTGTAGATAAACGTTGCCATCATTCTCCTCAACCTCCTTGGTGGCTATTCAGCTGTTAAGTCTTCCTCTAGGGCTGTGCAGCAACCACTGGATCCTTATGTTCTTGCTAGGCTTGCGAACTAAGTAGTCATTGCTTCCACCTTGCCTTAGTAGTTGCACCATAATGTTTTTAGCCAGAGCAATCTCCATGTGAGATCCATGAGCAGATAAACTGTGCAGAATGTCAGAAAGCTAATACAATTTTACCGAAGGAACTCCTGAGCCCTCAAATCATTACAATCAATCTTTATTCTGCAATGTTATACAATGTTATGACTTCACATAGTGTGGAATGGAGGTTTGTCCCTTTATCTAATGGTATGTCGCACAAAGTTTTCACGACACTGTGGAAGTAGATTTCCACCAGTAGATCACAATGATCACAACCCTACAAACAAAAGGCTCCCATTCGCATCTCAGACTATGTTGTTGCTTATTTAGCTTAGTGCGCAGTTGTGGCAGCTATGAGGCAGTGTCTTCCACTGCTACCTTTGGAGATGTGCGCATGTAATGGAAACCTCAGGTGTTACTTTTAAACTCTCGTTCTGGTTTTATTTGCTTAGCCGAGGAGACAAGAAGGCAATTAATACACACAATGTAATGGTCATGATTGCATGAAACCACAACTCCTGATGTTCATTCTTTAACATTGAATGACCTGTCGAGGAAATACGAATTAAATCCAAATGGGTGGCATCACTCAATCAGTGGAGTCACTACATCAATTGCCCCTACCATTCCCTCAAATTACAAAGATTTTACTCTGGCCCCAAAGAAAAACACAGTGGCTTTCTCTTTCTACAGTGCATGCTGTGCCAGCCATGTGCAGTTATTGAGCAGCTGAATTTCAATTCGACATGGCAAGATTTCAATTTTGTTTCAGCATGAGTGATTTGCAGGCTTCACCTGTGATGCATGATTTTCCCCCATCCTTCATGTTACCTTTTGTAGTGCTGTCCCTGTGGCCCTTATGGCCTTTCAGTTTACCCCATCTACCCCATTTCCATTAAGCCCTTTGATATGGCTATTAATTAATGTAGCCACTTTAGCCCCGGAATCCATATCTTTGGAATTTCTCATGACCTTGTTGGCCCTACACCATCCACATGTAGAGGCCAGGGTTACAGGAACCTCTTTGAACCTTTCCTTATAGAGCTCCCTGTCCCCTTCAACATATTATGAGGTCATTGATTATCCACTATCACAGTCACCATTCACTCACTGACCCACTACAATGAAGCTCCTTTCCAAACTTAAATTGTCCACTTACCACAGGAGTCCATGGGTTGTCCCCTAACCAGCCTCCTGACCATTAAAGAACAAATCCCCTGGACTGACATAGCCCAATCCCCGTACAAATTAGACAGGCCACTCTGGACTGACCACTTCAGAGTCCCCGAACTGCTGTCTCCACAAAACCTCAACAGAACTACATGTAATCCCTGGACTAGTTGCACTTAAACTGTAGAACTGACGGTGACTCAATCCCTAGAATTCAAGGACAAAAATTCCCAGATTCTGGTAGGACCAAGCATCCAACTGACAATGGCCAACCCTCTGGATTGGAAATATGTGAAATTAATTATAACAATAGTTTCAGTGATGAGAAAGTCCAATTTTGAAGCTCGACTGGAGAGGTTGGTTCTTGTTTGAGAGAAGGCAAATAAGAAGAGATCTCAAAGCACTTTTCAAAATCATGAGGCGTTTGGATAGAGTAGATAGAGAGTTTCCACTTGTAAAGGGATCAATAATGAGAGGGCATTGATTTAAAGTGATTAGAAGATTAGTAAATGTGAGGTGAGAAAAATGCTTTCTCTCACAATAACCGGTTGGGTCTGGAACACACTACCTGGTGGAGGCAGGATCAATTGAGGCATTCAAGAAGCCATTGGACATATAATTGGATAGAAACAGTGCACAAGGGTATTGTGAAAAGGCAGGACAATAGCACTATGTCATAATGCTTATTTAGATAGACACAGTGAGCTGAATGAATTTTTCTTGTGCATAGCACTTCTGTTATTCTGTGAGCCTCTTGACGGATTGTGGTGGTAACCTCTGACTGACCACAATCCACTTTGGCACCAGTGACCATAGTTCTATTAATTTTAAAGTAGTTATGGAGAAGAACAAAACTGGTCTACAGGTTCAAATTGGGGCAAGGTGGATTTTGATGGAATTAGACAGGAGCTTGCAGGGGTTGATTGGAGTAGTTTGTTTGCAGGCAAAGGGACCTCTGGCAAGTGGGAGACCATTAAAAGTGTGACAGCTAGAGTTCAAGGTCTATATGTTCCTGTGAGGGTGAAGGGCAAGGTTGGCAGGACTAGGAAACCCGAGATGACAAGAGATATTAAGGCTTTGACCAGAAAAAAGGAGGAGGCATGGTTCAGGAACATGCAGCTGGGATCAAGGGAATCCCTGGAAGCATATAGGGGATACAGGAGTTTACTGAAGGAGGAAATCAGGATGGCGAAATGGGGGCACGAAATAACTTTGGCTGAGAAGATTAGGGTGAATCCAAAGAGATTGTTTAAGTATATCAAAGGCAAAACAATAACTAGAGAGAGAATAGGACCCCTCAAGGATCAAAGTGGACATGTATGTGTGGAACTGCAGGAGATGGGTGCGGTTCTCAATGAATATTTCAAGGGGTGGCCTGGAGAAAGACATGAAAACTTGGGAACTTGGGGAAGTTAGTGACAATATCTTGGGGACAGTCCATATCACAGTAGAGGTGGTGTTGGGAGTATTAGAATGTACGTAGGTGGATAAATCTCCTGGGTCTCATCAGATTTTTCCAAGAACCCTGCAAGAGGCGAGAGATGAAATTGCAGAGGTCCTGGCTGATATATTTGTATCATTGCTAGCCACGGATGAGGTCCCAGAAGACTGGAGGGTAGTGAATGGGTGCTCTTATCCAAGAATGGCTGCAGAGAAAAACCTGGGAATTATCGACCAGTAAGCTTAACATCTATGGTAGATAAGTTACTTGAGAAGATTCTGAGTGATAAGATATGCATGCATTTAGAAATACAGGGTTTGACTGGGAATAGTCAGCATGGCTTCACGCGTGGGAGATCCTGTTCAACAAATTTGTTAGAATTCGTGGATGAAGTGACCACGAAGGTTGACGAGGGGAACGTGGTAGACATAGTCTGTATGGATTTCAGTAAGGCCTTTGATAAGGTCCCACATTGTAGGCTGCTCTGGAAGGTTAGATGACATGGAATCCAGGAGAGTTGGAAAATTGGATATGCAATTAGCTTGATGGTAAAAAGCAGAGAGTAACAGTGGAAGAGATAACAAGTAGAGCTGGATGAACACAGCAGGACAGGCAGCATCAGAGGAGCAGGAAAGCTGACGTTTCGGGTCTGGACTCATTTTCTGAAGAAGAGTCCAGACCCGAAACATCAGCTTTCCTGCTCCTCTGATGCTGCCTGGCCTGCTGTGTTCATTCAGCTCTACACCTTGTTATCTCACATTCTCCAACATCGGCAGTTCCTACCATTTCTGAGCAATAGTGGAAGGATGCTTATCAAACTGGAGGCATGTGACCAGTGGTGTGCCTCAGGGGTCAGTGCTGGACCCATTGCTGTTTGTTATCTGTATTGATGATTTGGATGAGAATCTACAAGGCATGATTTGTAAGTTTGCAGATGACACTAAAATAGACGGTATCGTGGATAGTAAGGAAGGTTATCAGAAATTGCAGCAGGATCTTGATCAGCGGGGTAAGAGGGTCGAGAAATGGCAAATGGAGCTTAATAGTGTTAAGTGTGAAGTGTTGCATCTTGGAAAGTCAAATGAAGGTAGGAGTTTCATGATGAACGGTAGGGCTTAAGGAGTGTAGTGGAACAGACGGAGTTCAGGTGCACAGTTCTCCGAAAGTGGAGTCACAGGTAGACAGGACAGTGAAGAAGGCTTTTGGCACAGTAGCCTTCATCAGTCAGGGCAGTTAATACAGAAGTTGGGAAGTTATGTTGCAGTTGAACAGGACATTGGTGAGCCCACACTTGGAGTATTGTGTTCAGTTTTGGTTACCTTGCTATAGGAAGCATGTTACTAAACTGGAAAGAGTGCAGAAGAAATTTACAAGAACGTTGCCAGGACTCAAGGAACTGAGTTATAGGGAGAGATTGGAAAAGCTAGGACTTTTTTCTTTGGAGCATCAGAGACCAAGGGGGGAATCTTATCGAAGTGTATAAGATCATAAGAGGCATAGGTAGAATGAATGCACTCAGTCTTTTTCCCAGGGTTGGGTAATCGAGGACTATAGGCATCAGTTTAAGGCAAGAGGGAAAAGAATACATGGAACCTGAGGGACAACTTTTTTACACAGAGGATGGTACACATATGGAATGAGCTGCCAGTGGAAGTGGTTGAGGTGGGTACATTAACAACATATCAAAGGCATTTGGACGAATACAAGGGTAGGAAAGGTTGAGAAGGATATGGCCTAAGTGCAGGGAAATGAGGTTAGTGTGAATGGGCATTTTGGGTCAGCATGAACCAGTTTGGGCCGAAAGGCCTGTCTCCATGCTGTAGGATTCTACGACTCTAATCCCATTTCACCTACTAAGGAGTGCTCGACTTGACTTTCACATATGGCAATTTGCTTGAAGCACGAGTGGTGTGTTGAGCATATAAACTACTGGCACATGCTGCAGGTATCACAGTGACATAGCATGGTACCCCACAGTGATATATCCATTCCCTTGCTTATTCAGAGCCACTTACAATAAAAAGCTTGCTGCCTCTTTCCTAAAAGGCAACATAAGTCACAGAGGCAGGTAGCCTATAACTGAGCTGTAAAGAATCAGTGTACTAAGAAAGCAATATGTGCCACATAGAGGCTGGCAGCTTGTAAGCCAGTGCTGAAGACAATAAATATGCACTAAGAAAGCATCGTGAAACAGACAGAGGCTGGAAGCCTCCAAGTAAGTGCAAAGAGAGTGACTGTTGAGAAAGCAAGCAAAAAGCCATAAGATGCATCATT
>NC_063332.1:130669738-130744738 GCF_021869965.1 Rhincodon typus | reverse complement strand
CTTGTAGCTCGGGAGTAATTTTCACACTCTACTGTAGGCACTTAAGTTAGATGATTTCTTTTGTATTAGATAAATGACAGAGATTAAAAGTTTAAATATGCCTTTTTTCCATAATTACCAATGTGACTTTATGGAGTAAACAACTATATCCTGACCTAATTGATTTTTTCCCATAGTTGGCACCAATGAAGCATCCACTAAATCTGAGATCTGATATTTTACAAGGGTTTTAAAATTCGAAAGAAAAAATCACTTTCATCTCCTTGACTAAAAATTGATTTGTTTCATTTCTCCCTGATGAATAGTGCTGTGAATTTGACCACTGCTGTGAACTCTGTGGAAACCAATAATTTCTGTTTGAAAAGCAATCAAA
Organism: Rhincodon typus; assembly: GCF_021869965.1. NCBI lineage: Eukaryota > Metazoa > Chordata > Chondrichthyes > Orectolobiformes > Rhincodontidae > Rhincodon > Rhincodon typus. The sequence goes on along the minus strand of NC_063332.1, from coordinate 130,744,365 downwards.
CTTTCAGTTTCAGCTGAAGATTCCACATTTTAAAACTTTAATTGTAACAAACTAAAAGTACTATTGACTGAACACTACTTTGGCCGACAGCTTACACTGTAAACTACAGAACAGAACTCCCTTTTTCTCTTAACATAATGGAAAACCCCATTCCACAGATAGGCATTACACTGTTCTTTAAGCATTCACTTTTCATGGGACCCGCCCAAAATTATTTTTAATTCTCAACAGTTTTCACCTATGCTTTCTCTTTCTCAGCTTCGTAACTTCTGGCCTCAGGACAATCTTTCATGATGACAGTTACTCCTGGAGTTTCTCTGTCTAGCGTGAAATAGGTGATTTTCCAGCCCCATTCAAATCATTATTACTTTGGTCTTTAAATGTGGGCACAAGTTTCAGTATCTAGAGTTCTCACTCCTGCAGATCCTAGCAGACTGATTGGTATTCAAGAGTATCTGAATTATGTTGAAACACTCCCTCTAAACACAGATGTTGCAGCTAATGTCTCAAAGAATGAACACTTTACACCTTCTTCCCAGTAAAACATCCTGGCCTTCCTTTAATTTTTAATAACTACCTCAGACAGGCCTGTTATCAGGCAGACCAGTCACACTATACCCTTTATTACACCTAAACTTTAAGACACAGTCCAAAATGTAACAATCTTATAAACTTCATTTTGTAATACCATGTCTTGAAAAAATTAAAATTGTAACCACTCACAATAGTATATTTCCAACAGTCAATTTAGCTCAGTTAGCAAGACAGTTGGTTTGCACAGCAGAGTAACGCCAATAATTGTAGCAGTGGGTTCAATTCTTGAACAGGCAGAGGTTAACATGAGGATTCTCCTTCCTAACATCTCCCCTTGCCTGAGGCATGGTGACTCTTAGTCTAAACCACCACCTCTCATCTCTCTTTAATGAGGGAGCAGCCCTATGGCCTGGTAAGACTATACTGATTTTTACCTTACATTACAGTTTTTGTTAAGTATTTGATGCTTTGTTGGACACCTCCACATTAGCCATTAACATGAAAAATTGCATATAATCGTTGTGATTCACTGTGCTATTTACTATCATTGTCTGTCAGTTTACATGCCAAATGTATACATGTTATCTGACTCTGTGACTCAGACAGTAATTACTATTGGGAAAAGCTTATTCCTGAGAAGACTTACTACTGTATATGCAAGGTTAAATTAGACCATGAGTGCAAAAATAGTGTGATAATGATTAAAAGTTGCAAGACTGCCTTTTTAAAAATAAAACATGCAGGTGGATTGTGTGTAAAAAGCACATTTCCCAAACTTGAATGCAAATTCTACAAAATTTGGCAGATTTCACTGCTAGCATATCAACCTGACTGCACTTTCACTTCTGTCAAAATATAGCAGAGAAACAAAATTTAATTATATAGTCCAAAAAAAATTCATCTCATTGATGGATTTGAACAATTAATTCACTAATATTTCAATGCACACAAATGGTTCCATGGCATAATTACAGTCAAATAAATTGCTACCTAGTAAATTCACAGAAATAGTCCTTCTCAAATACAATATAATTTGATGTAATGTCCATGCCAACTTCACTAATAGCAAGTGATACAAACTACCTTTTCCTCATCATCGTGTCCTCGGTTATAATTATGTTTTCAATAAGATCCATTGAAATTACAACTAAAATGGGGCTGCTAATTTTTAAAAAATTCTTTCATACGTTAAGGTCATTTGTGGAAAATGTTGTATATTAACAAAATGCTCAACTGTTGAAAATGGTTATTGCCTGGTAGCAACGCAAACCCAAAATGTTGCCCAGGTCTTACGGTAAGCAGGAACAAACTAATTTATCATTGAAAACAATGAGAATGGATGTGAACGCTGTGTAATTATCAGTGAACATTTCCACTTCTAACAGAGGAAAGGTAATTGATGTGGTAGTTCAACATGGATGGACTCAAGACAGCTCCCTGCAGTGATGTTCTGGCAATAAGTTGATTACTCTCCATCTACTATTATGTTTTGTTCTAAGTACGACAGTGGAAAGTTTCCCCCAAATTTCCATTGACTCTGGTCGCTCAATACCATTTTTTATCAAATGCTACTTTGCTATCAAAGTTAGTCATTCTCACCTCATATTTAGAAATCAGCTTGTTTGGCCATGTTTGGCTGTAATGAAGTCTGGAGCTGAGTAGCCCTGGTGATATCAAAACTGCACACTGGCACACTTCCATTTGAAATTCTTCATATTCACGTACTGGGTTCTGCCATTTTTGAGAAGTGAAATGTTTGTGGAACCTCCTTGTCCAAAAAAATAATTTATTGTACACCATTCATGACTGGATGTTGCACAGCTCTGATATCATTCATTGGTTTTTGTAATCATTTACCATGTTACTTTGGTCAGGTTTGCATCTCAATGTTATAGTCACTTGGTGCGACTCCAGGCATAATCTTCTGTACTTCTTACTGAGCGATGGCTAGTTCCCTTGACTTAGTGGGAACGGGTAGAATGAGATTTACACTGGTCCATGAGATTACAGATTATGATAAATTGCAATTCTTAGCTTCTGATGGATCGCATCGCCTCATGAATGCCTAGTTCTGTAAGTTTTTCTTTTCTCTTAGTTCACACAGAATGACAAGGCCAGCCTGGCAGCTATGTTGTTTAGAACTCAGTCAGTTCAGTAAGAGGGGTGCTACCAAGCCACTCTTGGCAATGGATACTGAAATCTCCACACATGATACATTCTGAGCCCTTGGTAACATCTGTGTTTCTTCTGCAGTGTTCAAACAACACGAGTCCTGATTTACTAGTTGAGAAAGTTCAATAAGTGGTCAATCAGCAGACACATTCCATGTCAATATCTGATCTGATGCAATTAAACTTCACAGAGTATGCTTTTAATGTTAAGGTCCCCAATAGTTGCTCCCTCATAATTATATATAACTTTGCTAATACTTCTAGCGCATTTGGCCAGCTGGTGAGGAGACTGGGACATTGGTTAAAAAGTTTGTTTCTGTGAGCATTACGTATCAGGGTGTCAATTCCAATTTTAGCACAAATCCTCAAGTATTAAGGGGAAGGTCTTTGAGAGATTAACTGGGCTGTTTTTCCTCTTAGTATGCCCAAATTCAATTCTTAGATCAATATTGGATGGGCTGTCCAATCTCATTCTTGGTGACACAGATTTTGTGGCAGTAATGACAGTAAAACAGCCAATTGTTGGCATCAGTTATATGTGGAAATCAAAAGCTTGCTGTCAATGCTTCTATGGTTGAAATTTGCCACAGTTGAAAATCAATTAGAAATAACATCAAAAACCTGCCCTTTCACACTGTAATATCACAGCTAGAAAATCTTGAAAATGTAGTGCCATATTAATGAGGTGTAACTGGGTTTGTAGTAATGTGACTATTGCTGAACAATCGCTCTTCGAAAAATGTTAAATGTTTGTAATATTCTTTTCTCATGATTAAAATTCCATAAAATTTTAAATTAATATTTTTGTATTCGATAGTTCATTTCCTAACGTGCAAGTCTCAGTTTTAATTTTGCTGTCTGCAAAATCTAAAAATGTTTAAGGATGGTCAGTGTATAATTTGTTGTATATGAGCATTCTTAATTGTTATTAGCTGCCCGATGACATTACGGTTGTTGGATCCTTGGAAATACCCTTGTCTTGGCGTCAAATCCAAATTAATGTCAGAAAAGATTAAATCTATGTCACTGAGATCATTAAATCTTTGTGGGCTACTTTCCTTGAGGTCATGAAAGCTATGACCTTGTATATGTTTGCAAAATCCAAGCCAATATGGTTTATCACAATGTCTTAGTATAATTGGGTGGCTTGTTGGGTCATTTTAGAGAGCCGTTAACAGTCGACCACACAACTATGCGCCTGTAATCGTACATAAAATTGATTAGGTATGGATGGCACAGTTCCTTCCCTAGAGGAGATTAGCGAATCAGATGGGTTTACAATGACAACCCACTGGTTCGATGCTTATCATTGCAGATGCTATCTTTTTATTCCAGATTTACTTAAGTAACAACTATGGTGGGATTTGTGATAACGTCTCACGACCATAAGACCACACCTCTAGATTAATATAACCACTATTCCATCATTACCACTATTTTGCATGTTTTCTTCCTAATGACTGTGAAAAAAATGATAAATTGTATCCTGGGCTCAATACTATATAAGTATTTATGTTCCATCAGATTTTAAAGGGTCTAACTAACCCTGGTGCTGCAGTAATGGTCTTTGACACTAGAGGCCCTTCAGGAACTACTTAATTATTAAATGTCTTTCCACAGGTAGCAGTCTGACAATGACAGTATTTTAATTTATTCTACAGTTGCATGGATTAAACGCTAAGGCTTGCTACAGGTCCCGAGCTGCGGAATTTTCCATTGTTGCTAAGAAATATAGTGCCAATCATGATCAAACTTTATTCCCAGTCAATTAAAGGCATAATTTTACTTCTGATGTAGAAAACTTCAAGGCAAAAGTTTTACATGCATAAATTTAAACCAGCTGTAGATTTATACTGAATCAATATAATATTCAGCAGCTGTTCTTGAACTTTATGCTTTTAACACAGAAAACAGTATGTGTGTGAAGCTCAGAACATCTAAACTTCTTTCTCAAAGCTCTCAGAAAACTATATATTAGTGAGCTGCTGCCGCTAGTAATATTTCTGTTCAAAGGGATTTGTAGAAGTACTTGATCTATTTCTCCAGTGGGCGAGCATTGCTTGCATTGTAGTTGCAGACTGTAGGATGGAAAAGATAGGTGAGATTTGACTGTGTGTAAAGACAACTGCAGTTGAATAGAGTTGCCAGAGTGGCTGCCATGGAGAAAGCTAAGTCAGAGCAAGGAAAACAAAAGGAAACATTAATGGCTTGAAATGACAAACCTAGAAATAGTTGGATATGAAATTTGGGAATTTTGAATTGATTTCTAGCTAAATTGAGGTATGTTCTAGCAAATGTCATTGTCAGTTTAAACTGATTTATACATTCTTACGTTCACATGATTATAAAAAAAGCTTATGTAAATTTTTCATTTTCATTTTGCAATGGCATCATTGGTCCAGTGGTGGCACTGTGGCCTCTTAGTTTTGCATATTTCAACTCATCAGACTGCATTGCGTAGAAGTCACTCTGCTGAAACAATTCCATTTCCTAAATGGCCACAAAATTTGTGAAATAACAATGGCAATCCATGCAAAGTACTGACATAAAAACAAAGTATAAATTTATTACTTTAAAAGGGGACTGAAATACATCAGTCCATCCTGATCTAAATATTCCTCACTCCACAATCACACGCCACCTGAAGACTGGACGTGGCCTTAACTCCTCACATGTATGATCAGAGGAGATCAACTAATGTGATATAAATCCAGCAGTATTATTTGCCAAGTTGTTCCTGTAACGTACAAAAATGTAATTTAAAATGTAATTAAATTTTATGAACTCTCTCTCCATTATTTCATGATGAATCAGGAATCCAACCATGTGCTTGGCTTTGATGTTCAGAAAGGGTCAGTGCTGAAAGAGGAACTGATTGTAGGTCACAGCTTCAAATACCTAATATCCTGAGATGTGTGGGAATGTGGTATTTCCTTAGGATACTTGGCATATTTCTATTTTCAGGTTTCATACTTAACAAGGTAACACATGAACAAGCATGGGCCATTCAGCCCCTCAAGCTTGTTCAGCCATGATCTCACTGAATGACAGATATGTGGCCGAACTCCATATACCTACTTTTGGTCCATATCCCTTAATACTTTGCTCAATAAAAATTTATCTCTGATTTAAAGTTAACAACTGATTTACCATTAACTGTCATTTATGGAAGACATTCCAAACCTCTACCACCCTACCCTGTGTAGAAGTGCTTCCTAAAATGTCTTCTGAATAGTCTGGCCCTAAATTCTCGACCATGCCCCCTAGTTCTAGAATTTCTAATCAGTGGAGATAGATAACCTTTCGAGAGAAAACACGCCTTTTTTGTATAATCACTCTCACTTTTAACATGTGAGTGGGCATGATGTCATCTCGCATCAAATATTGAAAAGGCTCAGTTAACAGATGCAATGTTGAAGAAATTTAATATTCTACATCTTATGGCTATTTCTTTTAGAGTGGAAGCTTATATAACACCCTGGCCTGGAAAAAACAAATTATGTATAATCTATCTTGTATTTTTACCTGCAGTCAATGTGAAACCTAATGTTTCCAGCAACATTCTGGAAAGTACCTTGTCTGTTGCATGGGGATTAATATCGAGCATTTGGATCCGTAATAGAACAAGTACTCTTCAATCCATGTTTCTGAGCAGCCCTACATATAGTTTCAGTATACAAAACATTTAAATAAACTTATTTAACAAATGATTTTAAAACAAAAGGTTTTAAAAGGGAAAGACCTCATTTAGACTATTTCACGTTACTACAAATGACACTGCAGTCAAATCCTGAATTTGCAAAACTCCTATTGTTAATTAAGACACTGAATTATCAAGTAAAACGTAGCTTTAGATTCAATATATTTTCTTCACTCACTGTTAGGGTATTCTCCAACACTGTGGCTTTTTCCATTCCAGTACCAGAGAAGCAGAGTTGCATCACGTGACCCAGACAGTATATAACAGTCACCTCCAATGTACGATTCAGATCTGGCTAAGCAGGTTACAACATCCCAATGTCCAAAAATGACTTGCGTGAGTTTACCTGAAAACATTTAAAAAAAAAACACCATTAACTCAGTTTAAGTAAACATTCAATACTTCACGACACAGTATGGAAATTTTATTGAACTTCAACAATATTCTTTCAGCAAGATTAGTTTTAAATACATAAGTCTTTGTGATAGCAAGTATATGTAGATTGCAACTTAAAATGGACAGCAACATTTTTAGGTAGATTTCACATTGAGAAAAGGAACATTTCCAACGGCAGTAAATCAATCTTAATGATGATGTATGTAAAGGTGTAAATAATTGCAGAAGATACAAAAATACCAGATGTTAATATGTTAAACTGCTTTTACCAGTCGTCAGTACCTACAGTATACATTGTAAAGCAGACAGATTAGGACACCTTTACTCTATTATGTGTATGTAACAAAATGTGGTTTTTGTTACATTTCTTTGTGGGCGAGGAGAAAAGCTTCTTTATATATTACTTAACAATTTTCATGCACTGCTAAGTTTCTGTTGTCCACAGATCATGGCCTGATGAGAGAAATTGCAGGTAAATGGTTTCATCTGCTTATGAATTTCTTCAGAATATGTTCCAACCTAGCAGAAGTAGCTGACTGTGGTTTCTTTCCTAGTACTTAGCCCTATTTGATGTTTCCTGTAACTTTCTGAAACAAGATCAGGAACTCAGTTTGTGAAGATTCAAGATCCAAAAAAATGCCATCGCACCAGTCACAGGGCTGACCAATTAACATTCTTCATTTCTAGCACAGTCTTTAAGGCATGGCTTACAGCAGTATAGGTCTGTTGAAGCTAGTTTTTATCAGCACCTTTCAGAAGGCAAAATATAGTGACTTAAAAAAAAAGGAAGTCTGGTTTTACATTTGAGATACATTTGTAATGAAGGTCAAAGTAGAGTTCCTATCCAATCAGTGTTTGGCAGATTGGCCAGCATACGGTTACAGTTCAATGCACACATGTATTCAATTATCTGCTACACATGATGCATATAACTTTAAAAATACCAGACGGGAATGTAAAAGTCACTAGAAATGTTTGAAGTTGAACACTTAGGATCGAAAAACAATCATTTCAAATACAGGCAAGAAGCAATGACACTATTTAAACAAGGACACTACATAATGATTAATTTGCTAAGACATTCCAAACCAATGTCTATATCATCATTATTTGATTCTTTTTATTTGAAAAGCCTGATAATAAAGTATGCAACAGCATTAGTTGTAACAAAACTGTCATACATGCATAAGCAGTATTTCAATGATGTAATGAATTTATTGAAAGGGCTGAAATCTATGGTACGTCCATAAATTTGAGGTCAAGTAATATTAACCCACTTTGTTCCAGTGATCTTGAGAAAGTACCACTGGCAAAAAATGTGTGGTCCCTGTCAACAGAATTCTCTAATAGAGTAGAGATAAATTCTGGAGTTCCAAGATGGTGCCAACCTAGACTTTTCTGGGTCTTGAAGGCTGCTGCTGGATTAGGTGCCACCTACTAGATTTGTGGAGCTAGGTCTGTAAAACGAAGATATTTTTGTAGTGCTGCAGTATAATTTAATAAAATGGCAGCATGGCAGAAAATAGGGGTGGAGCTGGCTTTGTCCTGTTTGTCATGTAATTCATGATAGGAGTTCATTTACGCAAAATCAGCAATAAAATGGAAACGACTTAATTAAAAAAGTTGTCTTTATGACATATAACACTGAAAATACTATCAAATATACACATATTGAAATGTCAGTGCAGTGGTCTTCATGATAATGCATGAAAATCACAGCATGGCATCTGATTTTACAATTTTTTTCTTAGCATGATTTAATAAACTACCAATTTAAACTTAAATGCGTCACAAGTATTAATTACTGGTACTAAATTTTGAGAGTGAGATATTGTTGGTATGATGTTTAGTACAATTTACATGCTAATACTTAATAACAGAAGACAAATGTAATAATCAAGGTTCCAAAGAACACATTGTCATTTACATACAATGGAAATTCAGTCGATTACTTTACCGATCTCAATGTGCAACTTTAGAAATAACGGTTTTCAAGATATTTTAATGCCTATATCCTATGTATTGGTTTTAATTGTCTAAAATTTGTTAGATTCTGAAAGGGTTCTAATGAAATATGGAAGACCTAATGTAATACCTTTATTTAAGACATGAGGGAGACAGAAAGTAGGAAATTACCAGTCATTTAGTGTAATATCTGTTATAGCCAAATAGCAAAAAACCATTAGTGAGGAGATTATATTAGGATGTTTAGAAGATCATACCATGATCAGGCACACTCAACGTGGCTTTGTGAAAGTGAAACTGTAGTATTCTTTGACGGTGAGTAAAGCAGCGTGGGTAAAGAGAAATCTGTAGATGTGGTATACTTGAATTTCCAAAACACATTTGAAAAGAGGCCATTTGAAAGGTAAAAGCATATTGCATAGGGATAACATGTTAGCATGGATGAAGAATTGATTAACTAATAGGAACAGAGAAGGGATAAATGGGTCTATGTCAACCTGTAACTTGTGGAGCACCACAGTGATTAGTGCTGGGCCCCAAATATTTACAATCTTTCTAAATTACTTGGATAAAGGAACCAAATGTATAGTAGTACATTTGATGACAAAACCAAAAAAAATCAGGAAATAATTTATCAAAATAAGCCAGAGAGTCAATGAAGAGATATAGACCAGTTAAGTGAGTGCCCAAAACTTTGAGAACTATAATGTGGGGCGAATGTGAATCTATTCACATTAACAGGAAGAATGGAAAAATTGTATAATATTTAAATGAAGAGAGATTACAGAACACAGTGGTGTAGAGGAATCGGAGTGGCCTGTAATGAGAGTTAATCAATTAGCATAAAGGCACCGTATGTGATTAGGAAGGCAAATGGAATATTAAAATAAGCAAGTTTTACTGCAGCTGTCCAGTGCCTTTTGACCTCCTCATTTGAAAAAGGATATAAATTTGTTCAGAGAAGGTTAACTTGAAGGGCTTATGCAATGAAAAAAGGTTGAATAGTTTGGGCCTATATCTATTGTGCTCCAGAAGACTGATGTCATCTGATAGAAACACCTAAGATCTTGAGAAGACTTGATAGGGTGGATACAAGGAGGATAATGTGCTCGTTTGGAAGACTAGAACTAGGGTTCTTGTTTAAGAATAAATGAGATAATAATACAGAAATGAGAATTTTCTTTTCCTCAAAGCGTTGCCAGTCAGTGGAATTCTCTTTCTTATAAAGCAGCGGAGGCTTGCTCATTAAACTTATCGAAAGTAAAGTGACATTGATTTTTTTTTATTAGGCAAGACAGTCAAGGGCTATCAGAGCGTGTAGGAAAGTGGAGATGAGACCACAGCCACATCAGCCATGATCTAATTGAACAGTAGGATAGATCTGAAAGGTTGGATGGCCTGCTCCTGCTTCTAAGCCCTGCCTTCCTGTGTATCATTCCTCCTACATCTAAAACCAATATCTTTACAGGGGGTCCGTGATTTACAAATGACTGAATTATGAATGCTCATTCTTCAGAACATGATCCCATAAAGAGGTGCAATTTTAAAGACCTGACATATGAATATTTCCTGTAGTTACAACAGCTGCTTTACATTGTCCTGCATTGTGTTCCGACTTGCAAACGGACTCCAGAATGGAACCTGCTTGCAACCTGGGGCCTGTCTGTATTCTTGGGTTTCATATTAAGTTTAGGTAAAATTTTTGGATTTCATTCACGACAAAGCATAATTGATTGAATCAACTTGAAACATATTTGACTCAATTTGCCAATACCTGGATTACAAATCAAGATGTATCAATGAAAAAATTGATTCATGTGAACATTATTATGCATGTAGGATACTGATTTACTGGTTAATAAATTTGAGATTTCTACAATCAATTTTTTGTTCATTGTTCTCAGTTTTTGGACAATGTTCTCAGAGCCATATTTAATGCCCATTGTAGTTTGGTTCAGAAGGCCTTCTGGCTCATTGTAATTAGTTGTACAAGTAAGTGGCCACTACAGAAGGAATGAGAAGTCAACGAGATATTGTGGGACTGGACTTGTGTGTGTACTAGACTAAATGAGGAAGGTATTAGTAAACCATTTGGGTTTTGCATTATGTAGGCAGATTTCATGATTATTTTTCTAATGATACCCCTGCTACCACATTTATTACAAATAATTTTGCAACTTAATATGGCATGATTTGAACTAGTGACCTTTGGATTGTTAATTCATACTTTTACCACAATGGAATTATTTGCTTTGTAATTCTCAGCACTGGCTTAAGTTTGCTATTCTCAAGTAGTGCAAAATGCTGTATTTAGCTTGCTGTCACTGAAGGAACCATGAATGAATTCTGTTAATCGGGGAAGAAAAGGCCATATGTAAACAGATAAAGACCTGAGGATTTACAGCAGTAGAACTGGATGATTAACTGAGAAACATTCACTGTTTGCTTTGCAAACTTGAAGATAACAAGTGAATTGAATCACATTAGTGTAGACATCAAATTGTAATGATTGGTTTTGCAGCATTGGCAGGAGATGCAGAGAAATTAACAGATTTGGGTTCCTCTCTCCTCATCTGGATAGGATCATAGCGACTGTAGAGATGAAAAATATCATCAGATGGAACTCTTCCATCACAAATGCTCAGCAGAATTTTGAACAGTAATTTAACACCTAACACGACCATAGGAAGCATTACAGATTGTATTTGTCAATAATCACTGTGACTCCTATTCCCGGTACAATTTGAAAAGGGCAGACTACGAATTGAAAGAAGCATTTATTTTTCCCAGACAAAACAGTTATAAACAACCACCTCTATTGTTCACTTAAAAACTCTGAAGCCAAATGTTAATTTGAAAACCAATCAATTCCACTATTTACTTTTAAAAACAGTTTAACTTTGCTTTTTGAGTTCCCTGCTTCCAAGTCTCTTTCACTGTCAGTTTTATGATTGTGGCATCATGTGCTTACCAATATTGTCCCACTCCAGGACTTCAGTACAGAAGTCAAGTCTGCCACTCTGTACAGTACTAAATGCTTCACTGTCTGAGCTTCCATGTTTCCAGTCAAATGTTAAAGTGAAGCCCTTTTGAGGAGGGGAATTATCCCTGTTCTATCTAACATTCGTCTCTTGATGAACATCAGAAAAATAGATTATCTTACAATTATCATATTGCCATTTGTAAGAGCTTGCCATGTGTAAATAGACTGAACTTGTTCAAAAGCTGTAAATAAATCATGTTAGATATCATGCGTTGACGAAAGGCACTATATAAATGCAAGTCCTTCTTTCATTTCCTTTAAGGAAAGAAACTTGTTTTCACTTGGTGACCAATGTTCCCTTAAGCTGTGAAGCTGCTGCCACACATGGACCTCAGAGGTTTGCACAGCAGTGGGAAAAATATAGAAGGAACTTAGTTGATGACATGGCTCAGAATACTCAGTTGTACTGCTCATCAAAGCAGCAAAAATGATCAAATACTGTGACCTTGTAAGAAAAATTATGTCAACAACCTCACTTACTATTGAAGTTATTATAGCACAAACCATCAAGAACAGCAGATTCAACAAGACTGTCAAATCCGTATTATACCATAACGAAGGGATAGCTACATGTGAGATTGTGATTAGATAGACTTCAGAATGAAGCAGCAATGGAACAGCTGCTATCACTTGAGTTGAATCTTTGGATTCATACCAGGAACATAAACACTTCCATAATAACACCTCAACAATAACGGCTTGCATTTATGTAGCATATGGTAGCACAAAAAGGTCCTTGGACTTTTCACAGAGGCATAATTAGACCAAAATCAATGTCAGGACAAAGGAAATGTTGGAACAGCTTGTTCGAATGGGTGCTGTAAAAAGAGAGGAAGGGAACAGTTTAAGGAGAGTATTGAATAGTGTGAGGCCACACTGACAATAGTGGAAGGAAATAAAGGAAGATGCACAAACATTATTAGAGAACCATGAAGGGCGGCTAGGTGGCTCAGTGGTTAGCACTACTGCCTCACAGCGCCAGAGAGTGACTCTGATTCGATTCCACCCTCGGGCGACTGTCTGTGTGGAGTTTGCATATTCTTCCCGTGTCTGCATGGGTTTCTGCCGGGTGCTATCGTTCCCTCCCAAGTCCAAAGATGTGCAAGTTAGGTGGGTTAGCCATGGGAAATGCAGGGATAGGGTATGGGTCTGGGTGGGATGCTCTTTGGAGAGTCAGTGTGGACCTGTTGGGCCGAATGGCCTGTTTCCACACTGTGGGGATTCTATGATAAAGGTTGAATGATAGGAATTTAGAGCTGGAGGAGGTTGCACAGATGGTGGAAAGGTGGGAAGAGGATAAGTGGTAAAAGCCATGAACAGATTAAAAAACAAGCACAAGCATTTTAAATTTGATAAATTGATGGACCAGAAGCCAATACAAGTTAAATAATGCAGGATATGATATAGGAAGTACAGTTTTTGGAGGATGGGAGGTGAGCGAGAAGAACATCAGAATAGTCAAATCTGAAGGTGACAAAGGTACAGGTGTAGATTTCAGTGATGAAGGACTGAGGCAAGAGCACAGCTAGGAGACATGTTTTTGTAATGGAGGATATAGGGAATTGGCAGCTCAGTTCTGAGTTACATATTCTGCTTTAGTCATGAGACAGTAACGAGAAATGTAAATGGATCTGATGATGAAAACAGAACATTTCTGACTGTCAATTCACTTTTGTACGTTTCCAACATTGTAAATACAAACTTCCTGCTTTCACTTTCACCCATGATCCCCCGTTTTTATTGTTTCTCATCTATCTGAAGTCATATCTATTTTTGCTATAGTATAGATTATATATTAATTTATTCTTCTGCAATTTTCTCCTGAAATAACTCAGAAAATAACTCATTTACATATAACGGTGTTACAAATTTGACAAACATTCACAAAGCAAGGTCATTGAGTATTTGATGCAAGTACCTACTTCTACTTTCTCTACCGCCTGAAGCAGCTTCCTCACCTATTTTGTTAATTTGAAATTATGTCAGGAAAATTTTTATTGAGTAATAACTTTCTAAAAATCGAACAAGCCTACAGAACTGTCCCTTAGGCACTGGGCTCTTAACTACATTATATACTTATCAACTCTTCTAGTGAGAACACACACAATTTAAACTGATAACATTATGTTCACCAGTGGGGAAAACAGAAAAAATTGAAATAGTCAAGATGAGGTAAGACAGAAAAGTCATCATTACGAATTAACAACTAGGCATCTCTGGAACCATGCTAGATAACAATGTTGGCTAATAGTGGTTAAAGGAATGTAACTTTGAAAAGTTACACAGTATTCTCGTTGTGAAGATAATTTGGACAATATGTAAGCCATTGGCTCATTTACTCAATAGGTTTTTGACAACAGGGTTAATTCTCTTGGATTAGACGGTGGTTCACATAGTCCTATTGCTTCAAGCAAATGGAACACCAGAAATATAGACCTCTATTTTTTTTTTAAACTTTGGAAGTAGGGGAAGCTACTGTAACGCACAATTTGGGATATAATACAGAATCATTTGAAAAATTTTGCATAGCCAACATTCTTCAGGAAACCTGATTGAGTTAATTGAAAAAATAGCCAGAATAGTGGATAAAGATGTTACGTACCTTGGCTTTCAAAAGGTATTTAATTAAGTACTACAAAAGAAATAACTAGAAAAAATTTCATCAGCTAAAGGAATTATATTAGATAGGTGAGTAGTTGAAATAATGCAAGTAAAGCTTTGTTATTGATGGAAGTAAATATAATTTGGGTTAGAAATACGCAGTGTTTTATAGGGCTTTATTTAGATTGTTGGTATTCACCAATTTTATACATAAGCTAATGAGGGTTTACACAGAACCATTAATGAATTAGTAGATAACACACAAATATGCAGTGAATTTAGTAACTTAGAATAAATTTATAGATTTCGGGCCAGTATGGATTAATGTGCCTGTAATGTGGCAAAGGCAACTTCATGTGATTAGGTGATTCCAGGCATCTTTGAAAGACAACTGATTTGAGGAGCTGGTAAAACATTTCAACGCCAAAAACACGAGCAGTGGTAGGCCACTTGGACCTTCAGTCTGATCTGTCATTCAACACAATCATGGCTAATCATCCATCAGTACCCTATTCCCTATTTTCCCTATACCCTTTGAGCCCCTAAAGCCCCAAACCAAATCTAACCATTTCTTAAAAATAGTCAATGTTTTGGCCTCAACTGTTTTCTTTGGCAGAAAATTCCACAGGCTAACTAGTCTCTGGGTGAAGACATTACTCCTCATCTCAGTCTTAGAATGGCCTTTCTGTATCCTTAGACCATGAACCCTGTTTCTCGACTCTTGAGTCATCAAGATCATCCTTCCTATATTTACCCTGTTTAGCCTTGTTAGAATTTTATAGGTTCTGTGACATTCCCCCCAGTATTCTTCTAAACTCTCGTGCACATATTCCTAACTGATCCAGTTTCTCTTCATATGTCAGCCTAGCATACCAGCAATCAGTCTGATAAATCTTCGTTTCACTCCCGCCATAGCCAGAACGTCCTTCCTCAAATAAGGATACCAAAACTGTACACAATACTCCATTTTCTTAGTTTTCTTTTTCCTGAACTGTTGCTGCTTTTTAAATTGTTTTTCACCTGGCCAAGGAAATGATTTTTGATACAAGGTGGAATGAGCAACAAGATTTTGCCGTCACCCAGTTGGGAGGGACTTGATGTAATCTTTTGATTTCTTCTATTAAAACACATCCCACTGATAACACACCCTTTAGTAAAAAGAGAAGATATCAACACAATGGTGACTTGGTAGAAGCTTCAACGAATGCTATCTCTTCCCTCAAATGCTATCATTTCTTCTTCAACAAATGCTAGCTCATGTAGAAGCTTGTAACTATCTGGTACTTCAGCTAAATAACAAATGGTTGCCTTTTAGGAATACTGGGGCAATCCAATTGTCCAATGTCTCAGCAAATGAGTCTTTCAGGAGTCATCACCAGACAAAAAAAAATAGACACATAAGAGACCTTGGCTGGTTTGAACAAGGATGTCAACATTACTCATTATCGCAGAAATGTGCCTTCACAGAAGAGAAAAAGTCACTTTTAGAGTCAGGTTGATGCATTAATAGCTGGAACCTTGGCCAAAGGTTATGGTAAAAAGAAAGATAGAAAAAATTGAAGGTGCCTAGGGATAGAGTCCCAAAGAGTAGACGTGAAAGTTGCCATAATTACAGAGGACCACAGGCCACACTTTCATTACAGAAAGATGACCACAGGTGAGTTTAACCTGAGGGTCACCACACCTCATGCAAGTTGTTAGGTTGAGAAAGTGTGACCTTCATGGTGACCTCAGCCAGGACAAGATCTGAACCCATGCTTTTGGCATCACTGCATTGCAAACTAGCCATCCATCTAGCTAAGCTAACCAATTCATATAAGAAAGTAGGTCAGGAGGGCTGAAGTCTCCATAATTGAAGGTGGACTGCAGTAACATGCAGAGAATCAGAGTCAAACAATCAATGCATGCAGGATGGTGATTTGTAAATTAGGAAGAGAATCTCTTTGGAAATAGGAGGTCAGCGTATGCATGAGTGAAAATAATGCGACAGGATATTGTGGCTTGGGAAGGAGGCATTAGCAAAGTTGAGACCAGGTAAGGATATTTTCTACCCCATCTCACTTGGCTGGATTGTCCTGGAAGGCTATTTTTACTGAAAGCAGCAAACAGAGTATTGGCCAAGAATTGAAAGAGTGTAGCACACCTATTCATCCAGTAAATCATTAGGGAATTATCCTTGAGAAATTTTTAAATAAGTGGTTCAAATTAGGTTATTTAGAAAATGGAAATTTCATGAAAAGACTGAAAATTAAACAGGTTTTCAACTATTCTTTCCATATTGCCTTAAGTACCATTTTCCAAATTAATATGAACAACTCTCATTTCAATTTTTTTTGTTTTGACTAAATGTATACTGATTAAATGTAAACGTATTGACTTAAGGATCTCTACAAAGACAACTGTCTATTGATAGGGTATTTTTCAGATGTATCCACAGTGTACACATGCAAATCCCAAACTAACAAAACACTACATGCATCTATATCAGCCTCTTGATTGTCATATTTCCTAACGAAAAGAGCTATTTTAGTGTGTGTCTTGTGTGCTTTGATTATGCCACAACTCTGGAATTCGCACCACCAAGGCTGGACATGGTTGAAATAATACATTTACAGATAAATTTCAGTTCAATATCCAACTAACCAAATTTAGTAAGAATTACTACAAATCAAAGAGGAATCAGTAATCAACAGAAATCCAATCAGTTACCATTCATGAACTAACAAATTGCCCAAAACTGAGTAAATTACCTAATTTCTCAAATTCTCAAACAGATATGCCATTTCCTGTAGACAGCCAGCTCACAGACATACTTAAAGCTGTCATTAATAACAACTGAAATATTTCAGTAAATTCCAAGTTACCCATAAAATTGACCATTTTTGTTGACGTGTTTGCCAAAGTCTGCCTTTTGTCAAGTGCCAAGTTTGTAAGATCTGTCCTCTTTCCACAATTTCTGTGTTTTCTTTGACCTGTCTATCTTAATATTTCCTAGATTTGCACCCACACAAGGTAAGACCCTACATGAACCAGTGTCAAACTCAGTGTAACCTTCCTATAAGCAAAATTAAAGGAGAAACACTAATATTATATGATGTTTGTACATATTAGTCAAGTATACACATATACTACATTCTATTATGAATAATCAAGACTGATTAATTCAGCCTTAGGATCTTTGCTAACAGAAAAGAAAGGACAGAGTTTTTTGTTATTAATTATTCAGTCACTTGTTCTTTATTTCCATTAAGAGTCAGACTAAAAAAACTCTTCTTAACTACTTTTAAACTTCATGATCATAAAATCTTGGAAACTGCATACCATTGAACTTTTGACAATTGTTATACTTCACTGGAGCAGAAATACAGAAAATTAAGGGTGCCTATTCTCAGAGTCACCACAAAAATTAAAGATTTTGACAAGTACACAGTATTTTCCAATTTACCTGACTTTCAGAACCACGTTGGCAGAAAGCACGAACCAGGTTGTTGTACTTAACAAGAATGACTATTTGTTAGAAATAAATACTTCAGCTATAGATAAAACAATTAAAAACCATTGGTATGTAACTTTTTTTTCTTTATTTAATCATGGATGAGGGCGTTGCTGGCAAGGCAGCATTTATTGCCCATCCCTAACTGCAGTTAAGAGTCAACCACATTGCTATGGGTCTGGAGTCACATGTAGGCCAGACCAGGTAAGGTAAGGAGAGCAGCTTCCTTCCCTGGAGGACATTAGTGAACCAGATGGGTTTTTTCCCCAACAATTGACAATGGATTCATGGTCAACATTAGATTCTTATTTATTTAATTCAAATTCCATCATCTGCCATGGCAGGATTTGAATTTGGGTCCCCAGAACGTCATCTGGGTCTCTGGATTAACAGTCCAGTGATAATACCACTCGGCCATTGCCTCTCCTAATTTACTAATTAAAACTCTAACCCCTTTATAAACTCCCCTTACACACACAGACAGGAAACACAATGGGTGTTAAGGCCAGGGAAAAAGCAGTTCAGTGGTCTCCGTTCATAAAACTTGCTCTGGTGATTCTCATGCTGATCAGAACGATAGTTCTCAATCTCCCTTTTCTGGATGCTTTCAGTTTTTTGCAGGAAGCACAGGGTGACTGGTTCACACTATAAATGTCTCTGAACTATTAATTAAAATGACAACTGACAGCAACTGACGGGGAAATAAACGAGTCAGGACCTTTTGCTAAAAACAAGGTACTAGGTACAATGCAAGGCACTAGTCAGACCACAGCTGGAGAACTATGGAGGTAGTCCAGCGAAGATTCACTCATCTGATAATGGCTATAGAAGGACTGTCTTATGAGGAGTGGTTGATTTGGTTGGACCTGTGGAATTTAGAAGAACTAGAGGCAACCTTATTGAAACATACAAGATTCTTAGGGTACTTGCCAGCATAGATGTGGAAACGTTGTTTCCCTTTGTGGGAGAGTCTAGGACCAGAGAGCATAATCTCAGAATAATTGTTCACACATTTAAGACAGAGATGAGAAGAAATTTCTTTTTTCAGAAGGAAATGAATTTGTGGAATTCTTTCCCGTAGAAGGCTGTCATAACTGGGTCGTTATGTATATTCAAGGCCAAAATAGAGCGAATGGGCTTCAGACTAAACATCCAGAAAACAAAGGTTCTCTACCAGCCCGTTCCTGCCACACAATACAGCCTCAGACCATCAAGATCCCTGGCAAGCTCCTGGACAATGTGGATCATTTTCTATACCTCGGGAGCCTCCTCTTCGCACAAGCAGACATTTATAATAAAATCTCATATCAACTCCAATATGCCAGTGCAGCTCTCGGATGCCTTAGGAACAAAATGTTTGAAGCTCGAGGCCTCAAACCCAGCACCAAGCTCATAGTCTACAGAGTATACCCTCCCTTATGCATCAGAAACATGGACCATGAATAGCAGACACTTAAATCACCGGAGAGTTATCATCAGTGCTGTCTTTGCAAAATCCTGCAAGTCCACTTGTAGGATAGGTGTGCCAATGTAAGTATCCTCTTTCAGGTCAATATCCCAACATTGAGGCACCAGTCCCGCCCATCACAGCTGGTCGTGCGAGCTGCATTGTCTGTGTGCCCTAAACAAGTGTTCTATTGTGAGCTCTCCAACGGTTAAGTGATCACCAGCAGAGCAGAAGAAATGCTACAAGGACACCCTGAAAGCCTCCCTAAACAAATGCAACATACCTGGGAATTGCTTGCCCTAGAATGTAAAAATTGGAGAATAAACATCTGCAAAGGTGCCAACCACTTCAAGCGTCATCAAGTTAAGCATGTGGAGATCAAGTGCAAGCAGGGGAAAGAGCATGCAGAATCCAGAGGGTCCTACCCACCCACCTCTTCAAACACAAGTCTCACCACTTGCAACAGAGTCTGTGTCTCCAGGATTAGACTATTCAGTCACTGCAGAACCTACACCTACACCCCCCACCCCCAGTGTGGAAGTGTCATCCTTGACCCCATGGGACTACCGCAGAGGATAGATTTTTAATCAGTAAGGGAATTAACAGTTACAGGGCAAAGGCAGGAAAGTGATATCAGCTCAGCATGATCTGATCAAATGGCCGAGGAGACTCAGTGGACTGAATAGCTTACTTCTGCTCCTACGTCTATTGATCTTATGAGGAGACCTTGGGAGGCAATCATGTTATTCATGGGAGGCAGAAGGCCTTTGTCATTGATAATTGGTCACTAGTTCATACATCAATTGGTCACCTAAACCTCCATTGGTACACAACCTCTCGGCTCCAGCACACCTACAAACCTTTCACTACTGCTTGAACCAGCAGCTATGTAAGCAGTAATTACAACGAGCATCAGATTATTTGTTTTCAAAAAAGTGCAATCTCAAAACAAACCTTGCTTTTTAAATCAGATCTTTTCCCATTTCAGTCCGCAATGAAAAATACAGAAAAAAAGACGATCGTTACACCATTTTCCAATTCTAATTTTTGTTTGTTTAAATTTATTAGTTAGAAAGCCTACAAATTTCATAGGCTAGGATTCAGCTGATACATGCATATCAAAAAATAACACACTGCTACCCCCTACAATGTTGAAGCAGATACTCTTAAATGTTTTCAGGCAGGATAATAAAGATGGGAATTAGCTGACTTTGGGGAAAGCCATAAGGAATTGCTCACAAAGAAGACGGATCAGAGTGGAAGATTGGTGGAAATGTAGTGGAGGGTCTGGACCTGCTATATCATAAAAAAGGTAAGATTCAGATTTAATTCTCTTGGGTTTATTTCCCTCATAAGGCTACCAGACCATTCCTGCAATCCTCCAAAAGTCCCTGTCCCCAGAGGATGGTTGCCTGCAAGCTATTTCAATAGTGCCAAAGTTCAGCCCAAGTGGTGTAAGATTCACTTCTGCATCCCAGCGGTTTCCAGTAACCTGCTCTGGGTTATCTTTGCATTTTCGAATTGCAGTCCCCGTCTTCTGCTCTCAAATTTTGTGGCGGCTGCCTGATTTAGGATCTCTCCCAAAGTTTCCTGATCTTGAAAACGCCAAATTCTAAAGTTTGATTCCAAAATCCCTTTCCTAATGATTCCAGTTAACCAGACTTAACCTCATACTACCAGTACTTTGTTCTCCAATGTTTTCAAATATCACTAACCCTGTCAATTATCCTATATCTGAAGATATTTCTCAAAAAAGCTCTTGACTCAGAAGACCCCACGCCAACATTGTTAGCAGTGCATATCAGAAGATTGTACACACTTAGCGTCTGAAGTGTTGCCCTTTTTAATTTATTAGTGACTTTGTCAATTTACTTCTGCCCTTAAAACCTTTGAATTACAAAGTGACAACATGGGAGGTATTCTAGTAACACATTAAAATTTTGCATAGTGTACATTTTATAAATATAGTTGCCTTAATTTATGTTGCTCTGATTTTTAAAAATCAAACCTTTGCCATCTGCCATCCATACTTTGTGAATTGATTCAAAATTAAGTAATAATATGTTAGAATTGAAAAGGTAAGGAATTCACAAATCAAAAGTAACGAACATGACTACCACAGAGAAATTCTAAAGATTTTTAAAAATAATCATAACCAGTCTGGAGAATCCAACAATTAAAACAATTGAAATATGATGAATGGCCTGCTTTACACAATTTTTTTTTTGAAAGAAAACGTTTCCCACTTCTTAAATAATTGTATATTCTGTATGTTCACCTTAAAGACTTAAACAAAATATTTTAAAAGCAATGCTTCACAATTACATGATTCAGTTTATCTTTCTTTAAATATCTTCCTCTAAGCTTTTACATCAAGGCTTCAACCTAAGTCTCAAAAGTTTGAGTTTTGACTGGATATTGTTCCCAGAACTGCTGCAAAGTTATTAACCACATCTGTGCATTCTGTATGTTCACCTTATAGAATTTCTCAGCATGAATCTAAGATTAAGCACACTGCACTGTCTTCCATTCTGTTCATATTTGAAAGATTCTCTGCCTTTTCCAAAAGGCTTTGAAACAAACTTGAGATTAAATTTTGAAAGCTTTATTTCACAAAAGACCATGGTGAAAATATTAACAATAGCTCCTTTTCTATTCTGAACTGTTTACTGACACACATGATTAACAGCACCTGTAGTTTCTTTGTTTTCATTTAGAAAACAAAATGAGAAACAGCTGAAACTAGTCACAGCAAAGGTTGTGGACTCCAACAACATCCCGTCTGTAATACTGTAGATATGTGATTCTGAACCAGCTCTGTCCTAAGCTAATGTCTTCCAGCACATTGCCACATTGCCATTTACTCAATAATGTAGAAATTGTGCTGCGTGCCTTGTCACAAAAACAAGACCAAACCAAACTAGCCAATTGTCACCCTGTTAGCCTACACCCAATTATCAGCAATCAGGAAGGAACCACGAACAGTGCTCTCATGCAATAACAGCTCAATATTGCTCAGTTTTGATTCCATCAAGATCAGACTGCCCCTCATACAGCTTTGCTCTAAATATGCACTCAAGAGCTGAATTCCAGGTGTAAAGTGATAGTGAGTCCCTTGATATTAAGGCAGCGCATGACCATAAAACTGAAATCAATGGATTCAGGACAACTCCCTCAGTAGCTAAGTCACACCTAGCACAATAGGAAGAAAGCTTTAGTTGTTGGAAGCCAAACATCTCCGCTCCAGATCATTATTGCAAGAGTTCCTCAAGTACGTATCTGGTAGTCTCTGATCACCATTCTTGATGCTACCTTTTTCAATCCAGACTTTCAAGAGAATTTAAAGTCCATAAGATGCCATGGTGGGATTTGAACTTCTGCCTTCACAGCATTATTCTGGCCCTCCAGACAACTATGCCAGTAACCTTACTGTGACGACACATTCAATAGAGCAGCCAATGCTGTTTGCAGCAAGATCAAGACAACATTCAGGCTTGGGCTGTAAGTAGCCCAAGAAAGTAGCGACATTCATAAAAGCAAGTGTCAGTCAAGATTATCTCCAACAAGACAGAATCAAACACTTTGTCCTTGACTTGGTCGCAAGAGCAGGTCAGAGGCAGGGAATTCTGTGTCAACTAAGTCATCAAAGCTTATCCATCTTCTACAAGGCACCAGTCAGGAACGTGATGAAATACTTTCCACACCTGGAGAAATGTAGCTCCAACAACACACAAGAAGCTTGACATGATTTGGCACAAAGCAGCTCTCTTGATCGGCAACACAAGCACCACCTTCAATATTTACTTGCTTCAACACCAACACACAGTCGGCAGCAGTTTGTAACATTCAACAGACGCACTGCAGTAACACACCAAGCTCTACAAGCCTTGCAGAACAACATTACAAAGCTACGACTCGTTATCACCTTGAAGGACAAAGATAGCAGACACCAGTGAAAGCCATGACTACCTGCAAATTCGCCACCAGGTCACACACCATCCTCATCTGGGATTATATTACTTTTCCTTCTTTGTTGCTATGTCAAAAACTTGTTGTCCCTGATCACCTGTAAATTACCCACCACATCACCCATTATTCTCAAAGCGAACTAGATCACTGGTCCTTCTATGGCAAAAACTTGGATTCCCTTCCCAACAGCTGCGCTGCAGCAGTTCACCTCACCACTTGCTCAAGGACAATTAGGAATGCACAACAAATGTTGGCCTTGCTAGTGATGCACACATACCACGAAAGAATTTAAAAAGTAAATCACCTCCTCGGGATAACAGGGGTAGATAAGAAATATTGGCCTTGCTAGCAACTTCCATGTCCTATGAATGATTAAAAAATGTGCAAACTCTGTAGCTGCGTTAGTAGGGCCAGATCCAATATAGCCTCTGCCAAACCTGTTCCAGTTTATGCTGCAATTCATGTGGAAGCTAGTCTACATATCAGTGTTGCTGTTAAAGCTCAAAGAGAGATTAGATCCATCCCATTTCCCATACAGGCTCAGACTAAGGATCTTCGTGTTCAAAGTGGCAGGTAATCAAGGTGATGCAATCCAAAGCTGAGCCCTCTCAAGCTTCAGAGCTTCCTCAGACATCTTGCAAAGTCATTTTCAGTAAGAGTCAGCAGCCTCCGGAATCATGCTTGCAGGCAATGGAATATCACTTCACCAGGACAAGCAAGGCCTTCTCAAAAGTAGGGGATGTAAGGGAAAGCATAAGGATAAACAATTCATTTCTGCTTGTAAAAATGCATTTTTAGCTAAAGATATAATGGAAAGCTTTTGTAAGCTTTATTGTTGAATAGGATCAAAACTAAGATTGTGATAACATGTCTTAGATGAATGAAACAATGGGCAACAGAGTCCATGTTGGTGTGGCAAAGTGCAATCAGAGCCTTATTATCTGCGATCTCACAGCATGCCAAGTTAAAAAGGGTCAAGGATATCTCCTCATGTTTCCCCTCTTTCGTTAGCCTCAATATCCTTGGAGGTAATGGCTGCATTTTCATGATGGCCTGCATATAGAGGACCTAGCAGACTACCCCAAACTTTGAGACCAACTCTGGCATATAATGCAGTGTTTCCCACCAATTGATCAAGGCAGCAGAACCAAAGTTTCAAAAAGCCAACTGCCTGCTCACCAGTTCTGAGTTGTTCCATGGCTCTCATTGTAGTTCTGTTCACATGGCAGAATGGCAGGCTGGAGGTAGTCATTAGCCACGTACAGACCAATCTACTGAAGCAACTATCATCTGTTTCCT
This sequence comes from Rhincodon typus, assembly GCF_021869965.1. NCBI lineage: Eukaryota > Metazoa > Chordata > Chondrichthyes > Orectolobiformes > Rhincodontidae > Rhincodon > Rhincodon typus. The sequence continues at coordinate 130,719,747 of NC_063332.1, read as the reverse complement.
CGGCAAAGCTGAATATGGTGCACAGTAAGCAGAATGCAGTCATGCTACCTCTTTGCTGAAGCGGAGACAACTATGCATTGCTCCTGGTCAAGATGTGTGTGCAATGAGAACACTTGAAAAGCTCTTGGGGGTAGGACCTTTTGTGTAGAGCCCTTGTCCTCTTTGCTGAGCTTCCTCTCTCTCTTCCATTTACTCACTTTACACAGCACAATGTACTGCCACCAAAGCTTCCCCACCTGAAGAAAGATTCCTCTGTTCTCCCTGACTGTAGGCACCAGCTCTTCAAAAGTACTACACAGCAATTCCTCAAATTTAGCCAAACCATAATCAAAAGGACCTCAGCTGCAATTTGTTGACTGGCTGTTTAAAATGTGCAGTACACAGTTTAGCTTGTAGGTGAAACTTGAACAAAGAACAAGAAAGAGTATAGCACAGGAACAGGCCCTTCAGCCTACCAAGCCTGCATTGACACATGATGCCTTTTTAAACTAAAACCTTTTGCCTCTATGTGGTCCATATCCCTCTATTCCCTGCCTATTCATATATCCATCAAGGTGCCTCTTAAATGTTGCTTTGTATCTGCTTCTACCACATCCTCTAGGAACGCATTCTAGGCACTTACCACCCTCTGTGTAAAAGGCTTGCCTGTCACATTTCCTTTAAACTTACCACCTTTTACCTTAAATCTACTTCCCCTCGTATTTAACATTTCTACTTTGAGAAAAAGACTCCAATAATCCATTCTATCCATGCCTCTCATAATTTTGTAAACTTCTATCAGATCGGCGTCAGCCTCCAACGTTCAAGTGAAAACAAACCAAGTTTGTTCAATCTTTCCTCATAGATAATATCTTACAAATCAGGCAACATCTTGGTAAACCTTTTCTGTACCCTCCAAAGCCTCCACATTCTTCTGATGGTATGGAGACCAGAGCTGTACACAATATTCTAAATGTGGCCTGACTAAAGCTCTATACTGCAACATGACTTGCCAATTTTTATACCCTATGTCTCAACTGATGAAGGCAAATATGCTATACATCTTCTTGGCCACCTTATCCGCTTGTGTTGCCACTTTCAAGGAACTGTTGACCTGTTCACCCAGATCCCTCTATATGTTAAATGCTTCTAAGGGTTCTGCTATTTACTGTATACTTCTTGCTGCATCACTTCGCATTGTTCAGATTAAATTCCACGTGTCATTTCCCTGCCAAAGTCTCCAGCCTGTCTATATCTTGCTGTATCCTCTGGCAAATCCTCCTTACTATCCACAACTCCTCCAATCTTTGTGTCACTCACAAACTTACTAATCAGCCCACCTACATTCTCCCCCAAATCACTTATATATATTACAAATAACCGGCATCCCAGCACTGATCTCTGTGGAACACCATCAGTCACAGATCTCCAATCAGAAAAACAACTTTTCATAGCAACAGTCTGTCTTCTATGATCAAGCCAGTTCTGTATCCATCTTACCAGTTCACTGTGGATCCCATGTGATTTCACTTTCTGTATCAGCCTGTCATGAGGGACTTTGACAAAGGCCTTGCTTAAGTCCAAACAGACCCAATCATCTTTGTCACTTCCTCAAAAAACTCAACCAAAAGTTTGTGAAACACAACCTCCCACACGAATCCATGCTGCCTATTGCTAATAAGTTCATATTTTCCCAAATGTGAGTAAAACCAGTCCCTAAGAATCGCCTCCAATAATTTCCCTACCACTACTGTAAGGCTCGCCGGCCTGTAAATTCCTGGATTATCCCTGTTGCCCTTCTTAAACAAAGGAGCAACATCGGCTATTCTCCAGTCCTCTGGTACCTCTCCCGTTTCTACAGAGGATACAAAGATTTCATACAAGCAATTTTCTCCCTCACCCCCCTCAGTATTCTGGGATAGATCCCATCAATTCCTGGGGACTTGCCTAACTTAATGCTTTTCCAAACTACCTTTTTTATATTGACATACCCTAGAATATCAACGTACCCTCTCTAGACTCACCATCCACCATGGCCTTCCCCTTTGTGACTACCGATGCAAAGTATTTGTTAAGGACCTCACCCACTTCCCCAACTCCATGCATAAACTCCCTCCTTTATCCTTGAGTGACCTATCCTTTCCCAAACTCATGTATGTATAAAACAAATCAAATTTTCCTATTTACCACGAACATTTCACAGCCCCTTTTAGCCCTCCTAACTCATTGTTTAAGTTCTGCTACTTTCTTTGGATTCTTTGAGGGCTCTGCCTGTCTTCAGTTTCCGAAACGTTACATATGGCTTCTTTTCTTTTTTGACTAAGCTCACAATTTCTCTTGTCATCCAAGGTTCCAGAATCTTGCCATCTTTATCCTTCATTTTCACAGGATCATGCTAGTCCTGAGCTCTAATCGCTGGCCTTTAAAAGATTCCCACATGACAGATGTGGATTCATCCATCAAACAGCTGTCCCAATCAGTATTCTCCAGTTCCTGTCTAATATTTTCTTGGCCAGCCCTCCCCCAAGTTTAGTACTTTCATCCAAGGACTACTCTTATCCTTATCGATATGTAACTTAAAACTTACAGAGTTATGGTAACTGTTCCCAAAATGCTCCCCCACTGAAACTTCGATCACCTGACGGGCTGATTTCTCAATATCAGGTCTAGTATGGCCCCTTCCTCAGTTGGATTATTTACATATTTACATAACCCTAACAAATTCTTGCCACCCATACCTCCCATCCAAGCCCCTGGCACTTAGTCTTAGTCAATATAGGGGAACTTAAAATCACCCACAACAACAACTCCATTGTTTTTACATTTTTCCATAATCTGTCCACATATCTGTTTCTTTATCACCCGCTGGCTGTTGAGAGGCCTGTAGTACAATCTGATCAAAATGATTGCACTCTTCCTACTCCTCAGCTCGATCCATATGGCCTTGCTGGATGAGCCCTCCAAGGTGTCTTCCCTCAGTTAAGCTGCGATATTCTCCCTAATCAGTGATACAACTCCCCTATCTCTTTTACATCCTTCTCTATCTCACCTGAAATATCTAAATCCTAGAAAATTATGCTGCCAGTCTTGTCCCTCTCTCAACCAAGTTTCTGTAATAGCTACGACATCACAGTCACGTGTATTAATTCGAGCTCTAAGTTCGTCTGCCTTACCTGTCATACTCCCTGCTTTAAACATATACACTTCAGTCTGCCAGTTCCACCATGTTCACTAACCTCTCCCTGTCTACACTTCCTCTAACCCTTACTGGCTTTAGTCTCTAACTCCCCTGCTCGGTTATTTCACTTGCTGACCTACTGCTTTGGTTCCCAACTCCTACCATACTAGTTCAAATTGTCTCACATGATACTAGCAAACCTCCCTGCCAGGATATTGGTGCCCCTCCAGTTTAGGTGTAACCCATTCTTCTTTCACAGGTCCCATCTTCCTTGGAAGATATCCCAATGATCCACATATCTGAAGCCCTCCCTCCCTTACCAGTTCTTTAATCACATATTTAACTGTACCATTCCTAGCCTTACTGGCATGTGGCAAAGGGAGTAATCCTGAGAATACAACCCTAGAGGTCCTTCTTTTCAACTTGCTACTTAACATCCTGTACTCCCTTTTTAGGATCTCATCACTCTTCTTGACTATGTTGTTAGTGCCATTGTGTACCATGACCTCTGGCTGCTTGCCCTCCCTTCTGAGAATGCCCTACAAATCTGTTCAAATTGTGACATGCAAATTTGTTCAATGGATCTGTATAGCCCAAATTTGGAAACTAGTTACCATATCAGGGCTGTACAACATTGACTGTTTTGCTACTTTCAGTGCCTACGGGAGGCACCTATATGATGCCTTTCTCAATTTATGTACTTCATTATGCAGGTCACATCAGAGGAAGTTTGCAGCAGACTGGTTTCTGTGGCACTACCTTCCGTGATACTACCAGCCAAGTTTCACACTCAAAATATAACTAGTTATTTTTATTAAAGAACCTATTGTCATGAACAGAAGTCAGAACTCTGAAGTACCAAGGACAGTTTTAGTCCTTAATTCTGAATTGTGTTCTTTTAAAACAAAACTGCAACAGAGACGTTAACTACAGATATGAGAAACCTCTGTGTGGGATTGATGGAATGTAACATCTAAAGGTTTCAAAAAAACTTCAAACAGACTGGACTGTCATTTCTTGAGACTACAAAGTTTGGGGGGTGGGCGCTGACTACTTCCTGCTCAACAGTAAGCCAGTCCTGTGAACTATAACTCGAGGATAGGATGTAAAAAGCCAGTTTCAACTTTGCTGGAGTGAATGAGTGGGACTGAACACTCTTGTATGTGTCAGTCTAGGTTTGAGTGTTAGGATATTCGGAAGGTCACAATCAATGAATTTTTCACTAGACACTCAGTGTTATAAGTAAAAATTCTTTTCTATTCCTGAGAGCTGAAAACTAGGTAGAAGGAAATAGGACACAAAGAACACTCTCTTGCCCTGAATACTGGAATTCAATTATTGTCGGAAGGCATTGGAACTTCAACCAATTCAAAACTAAGTATCTCAAAATAATCGACTGTTCACTACCAAAGGCCATGCTACCAGCAGCCTCCATTGCAGTGGTTGCAATGTTCAACCATCTGCTCTTCATGAGCGTTTCAAAGACTGATAGGTTTAACCTGTTTTTACTTTTAGTTTTTTGAACTCACCTCTTATTTCTAATGTTGCATGCTTGTTCCTCTTATTTTTATAATATCTCATATTTATTAAAATTGCTCTTTTTGTTACTTCACGAAAGCCTGGTTAAACCCTAACACTAACCCTTTTAAATCATGAGCTTATTTCGATCTAGGAGAGAGATATACACAAAGAAAGGGGCACTTTTCAAACTACCCTTTTTGCAACCAACCAATGGGGTGCATGAATAAAAAAGGGGAGCCAGTTCATCTCTCTTTACCTGGGACCTCAACAGTGTTGGGTATTCTGTCCAGAACTGTAATGAATTCGGAAACTGTGCCTGAGTCTGGTCATAACATTATAAGCAACCAACATTTGGTGAGTTGTGGTCAAAAAACTTGCAACCTAAGGAAACTGAAGCCATAGTTAAATCAAGGTCCTCATATGTTCTCTAAACAGCTGGTACCTGACCTTACTTGTAGTCTTAAACAAAATAAAGGTTAGATAATTATACAACTATTGTTGGAAGTTACAAAGTTTAAAAAAAAGTGGTACAGTTAGATTAAAAGTTGATATGGATAAAAGATATTTATAAAAATGAAAGTAGGACCAGTCTCTGTTAACTTTGAAGATTTGGCTTGCATGAAGATCTCACTTTTTGAAATGAAATGGTTGAAAACCTGAGATCAGAATTTAGTAGCCACAATGGCTGCTGTAGTTGAATAGTTGGAGTTTTCTCCTAAAGGTGGACTGAGCAGGGCAAGTTCTGCGAGGGAGGGAAGGCTCCCTTATTTCACATCTACAGAACTGCAGATCATGGTCCTTCTTAGTCTGGTTCAATACACCAGTCCTTTAGTTGGTTTGCCTTCCTTTGTCTCCCCGTTGAGAACCTTCTCTCTCTGAAGGCATTTCTCAATGTTTCTTCTTGGAGTTCTGCTCAAAATAGAGACTCAAAGCAAAATGGCTAAAAAATGATTACAATATCAGAACTGCTTAATTGTGTCAAAGGAATATAAAAGGTAGATAGAGAGAAATTATTTCCATTGATTGGGGAATCTAAGACTTTTATAGTCAGATCTTTCTGGAGTGAAATTAGGAAATGTTTCTTCTTGCAAAAGGTGTTAGAAGTTGGAACTCGCCTGCAAATCGTGATTGATGCTAAATGAGTTGTCCTAATTAATACTAATATTGACAGATTTTTGTTACCCAAAGGTATTAAAGGATATAGCATAAAGGCTGGTTTATGGAGTTAGTTTGCAGATAAAGTTGACCGGTTCAGGACCCAGTAATAGCCCTCACTGAATGTTGAAACAAACCTGAAGGACTAAATGGTCTGCTCCCGCTTCTATGTTTCAATGTGAAGGGATTGCTCTTATAGACTGCCACAAAGAAAACTGCCCACAAAGATTGAACAGACTCTATAGCATCAATTTCCCACATGATGACACTGATTTCATTTTGACATCATACAGAAACAGTAAAATAATTGAACAGGCTGAGCAGCTGCTAAAATTAAATGATTCCCAAACAGAGCAAACCAAGAAGTGGAAGTCACTGATGATTATTCACTTTTTAATCATGTACAAGACAGCAAAAAAGCAGTACATAAGAGGTCTATGGCAAAGCAGTACGATATTGATCCATCAAGCCCATGCCAGGATTAAGGTCAAAACTAAGCTATTAAAAAATGTCTTTTTTTAAATGTTGGAATGAAGGGGCCCATTTTCTTAACTAAGAAGTAATTCAGAGGTAGGTTTTCTGTTGGAATCTGGTGCCAAGTGTCAGAGTATTTCCTGGGTCCTGAAGCAGTTTCTGTAACTGGCATAGAGCCAGGATCCCTGTTCAAGTATTGTTGCAGACAAGAACCAATTAGGGCCCTTCCAGTTTGATAGGAGCACTAGGTTGCAGTATAGGGGAAAATCAAAGAGGGCACATCAACATGGAGGTGCCCCATCAACAATCATTTTAAAATTTTCATTAAAAACAAAATCAACAACCCAATCTAGTGAGAGAGTGGGGAGGAGTTGTAGAAGAATTCCTCCAATGGGTAGTATTTGGCAGCACATGCACTCAAGCATGTACCTGCCATATAATGCATCAGTTTGGAAAGGAAATTGTGCACATTTTCCCTATAAGTTTATGAGCAAATGCTGAAATATTTAATCAAGTGCTCTGCAAAGAATAAAACATCTCATGGGCAAAGAATAATGTTAAACTTTATGAATAGTAATTTTGACAACAATAAATCATTGACTTGCATTTTTAGTATCTGCGGCTGAATACTTCGTGCATTGACATATCCAGGTGCTGGTCTTGGAAGCACAAAATTCAAATTAATTTAAACCAGTATTTATTAAAATGTTATGTGCAGTATATTTTATGTCAATTCTAGGCTTAATTGAATGAGTTTTTAAATTAATAAAATGGCCGAGTTGAAGGATTTAAGTTTAGAAAAGAGACACTGGCTTTCTTTAAAAAGAAAAAGAGCAGATGGTGTTATAACAAAAAAGGGAAAAAAAAGAGATCCTGACCCTGACCCTGACCTTTGTGATTACCCTTAGCCCAAGTCTGAATCAGTGAATGTGTAGAGGAAAATGGCAATTACCTGTTTCGGTGGAGTAAACACGGAAACTCTTATCCCAGAAGCCACATACCAGAATGAAGCGGTTATCAGCAGTGATCACGAAGCACTGGGAATTGACCTGAATGCTTTGATCCAAGAGGTCAATAATTTGCCTTCTGTGCATTCCAGTGTTATTAGCTAGAAGTAAAAAAAAAAGAAACAGCATTAGAATTCTAACATCAGGAAGAGAAATATATAGTACACCTTGGGAAATGTTATACAACTGTAATTTAGACTTCTGAACAGCAGGATCATAAAACCAAGAACTTCTTAATGATGAAATCTTGGCATCAGTTCAATATTTTTCACCAGCCAATCTACTGTTATTATGAAAATTTCCACTGCAATGCAGCCACCACATTATGAGGGCACCAATTTATCATAACTGAGCTCATTCACACTCATCAACAAGTCAGCGTGATGAAAAGATCCAATATTATCCTGACAGTACTTCATGCGCATTCTCAATCGCACATTATTACAGCATCCATATTAATTTTCACTGACACTGGTTCTATCCCTGTAAAAATTAGGCAGACCAACGAGCGAGATTTGATGAAATACCAGTGAATCCACAGCTCATTGCATTCCAATTTGCATGCAAATGGTTTATCAAGAAAATTCCATTCCCAAACACTATGAGTGAAAAACAACAGTAATCTTCACTTCAGACAACTACACAGGATGTAATGAATTACAGAAAGGAAAGCTGACAGACCTATCAGAGGATCGATTTCAACTGGCAGCTGGTATGGTTGTTCCTGCATAGCTCCATGAAGCCCTAAAATTGTAGATAAATAAGTACATTAGATGTTGCACATGCTGCTCTGTAAAAAAGAAAAAAAGTTTTATATTGCTTCCTATATTCTTCACAACTGCTTTTGAGTTGGCATGTATTGGCTCTTGTGATTTTGGCATGATATAATGATGAAGAATCTATTATTCTTTCAAAGGTATGACATATTATATCTTTTCAAAACATTTTTTGAGTGGTTCAAAATTCTTTAGATCATCTGATCCTGATAAAATAATTTTCTTGCTTTTGAAGGGGAAACCTCATCTAGTTCCCAGTTTTACTGCCAGTTATCACTGGAAAGAATACTATAAAATTCCAAAAATTTAGCACAATTTATTTTAAAATAACTCAGATTATATTTTAATGAAATAATTTCTAATACCATCATTTCAACCAAATGTTAGTACATTGAAATAGTTAACAAAATATTTAGTCGTTACTGACATCAGAACACATTAACACACACAGGACATTATTTCTGTCCTGCAAAACCTGAACAGTAAATTTAGGTTTTGTCAATAATATCTCTACACTCACCGGTAACATTATGCCACTTGTTCACAGCAAACAGCCTGCTAGCAGTTACTGTGATAATGGCAGGTACAGCCAGGCCCAGCTGAGTGTTGGCAGCAACGTGGGTGACGGGGGAGTTAGATGGGAACTTAAGTACCATGATGACATCCTGCTGCATCTGGTCTGTGAACATCAGAGGAGTCTGCAGGAGGAGATACTATTCAGTGGCAAAACCAGAAATCAAAAATAAATAAAAACAAAAAAAAAAGGTGATGGGAAAGAGAAGAAAGCAAGAGGAAGAATGACAAATAGGAAGAAATAGGTTAGCAGTAGGAAACGGAGTATGAATGCATCTATAATGAAAGGGGAGTACAAATCTTACAAGTATTCGGGACTGAAGTTCTAAACATCATAAAATTGCTTTTATGAGAGAAAATCTTCAAGTATTTTAAATAAAGAAGAAACTTTATTCAGGGCAGAGAACAGAGTCGTGCACTTTCAAAAATAAAAATGCATAAACAGACTTCTAAAATTTTCAAGATATAAAGGGCATTAATTTACATACATTGTAAACAATAAACTAATATAGATGAAAAGCAAACTGAAGGTTTGAGTGATGGAAGATAAAAATCATAGATGTTTCAGACAGAGAAGAAACTGAGAATAAGTTCAAGGGGTCAGTGTAGATGCATAGGTTAAGACTTTAGACAAATATATTGAAACATCTTAAAACATTTCGCACACAATTACAGTCAGTTAAAATGGCAAATTTCTCCAGCTCATAGAAAACTACAACTGGTAAACAGCCACTCTAAAGACATAAACAAGAAATTGGATTCAACTGGATGCTATCGGAAGACAAAGTAAAGGAAGAATCATCACAACCCATACTTGATTGTTAAAGTAGGAATTCGATTTTTGGAGCATAAAGAAAGGCACAAAAATAATGTTGATAATAAGCTTCAGTGACACCCTTCTGTGAGAGTGGCTAAAAGCCAATCAATATTATGAGTTAATCCTCCCCAGACACTCATTCAATTAAAGGTGTCAGTGATGCCTCATCTGATGTAGCCTCAATTAAATCCAACTATCTGATTCACTGAAAGCACTAGGGGATAGGCCAACAGAAACCTCGGCAGACAAATATGCATTGTACGTTTGTCTACTAATTACCACACCTGGTATAAATTACCACTGATACACATTGCACAGCACGACACAACCTTGTTTTCTAAAATCTGTGTCTCATTTTGAAAGCTAATTTGCTTGGTGAAACTCAATGAATTTTTATCAGGTGACTTAAACAATAAAGGGAAACTATAATTTTGACAAGAGGAAAGCACTCCATCCTCAGTTATTTTGGTAAAATCTTTAATTCCATTCCAGTGTCAAATACAACATGCTTTGTTCCCTTCTCTCCACATTTGCTAGCTGATAGGCTGATTTTTCTCTGCTAAGCTGCTCTATTTTTGCACTGTTACATTGTAAAAGAACAGCCAAGAGTTATGTGTTTTGATTTTCCTAAATGACCTCTGGTAGTTTGGATGACGTCAGAAAGTCATTACATGGAAGTTGGGCTTGTATTCAACGGCGAGCATGGCACAGCGGACTAATAAATGTGCTTTACCATCTAGCCCCCTCTTTCATAAAAGGAGCAGGAATTAGGCATTAAGGATAAAACATTTAGTATTATTATTCTTACATAACTAATCTGCCAAAACAATATCATACAAAGCCTACTGAAGTTCCCAGTTATGATTATTATTTGCACGCCTTAGATAAGCATTGCAAGACCAATAATGTTCCCCTTAGTGTCCTAAGGTTAGGATGTGGGGAAAGTTAACTCATGGTCATTTACAATACCCATGTTTTCAACAACTTAAAACAAAATCACATTTGGCATCATCTCTTACATGGATAGAAGCAAAAGGTTCCTTGTACCTGCTGCTGAGTGTGTTCCAAGGTTAAAAACACAGGTGCTATACCATGTCAAGACTAAACACAAGCTTACTTTAAATCCAATTTCTGAATGTAAATTGCTTTCCACAATGAGGTTGTTGACTTGCTCGCCGAGCTGACTTGTTTTCGTTCAGATGTTTTGTCACCATGCTAGGTGATGTCATCAGTGAGGCCTCCAACGAAGTGATAGTGTTCTACTCCGCTTTTATTCTGTCCGGTCTGTTGTGGTGAGGAGTGTCATTTCCGGTTTTGTTCTGTATGGGTTTGTATATGGGGTCCAATTCTATATGTTTGTTAATTGCATTACAGGTTGAGAACCATGCCTCTCTGAATTCCCGTGCGTGTCTATATTTGGCTTGGGCTACTATAGTTATGTTGTCCTAGTTAAACTGACGGCCTTCATTGTCCAAGTGTACTGATATTAAGGAAAGGTCGTCGGGTCGTTTTGCTGCTAGCTGACATTCATTTGGGTTTGGTCAGTGTGGGTTGCTTTCCTGTATACTGATGTTTGGAACTCCTCAAATCATCAATTTCTACAGAAACCACTCCAACTTCCACAAACAAAACTGTATTAGGACACTACTTAAACAGGCCACCGCTCACTGCAACACTCCAGAACTATGCAAGAAAGAAGAAGAGCACCTATACAAAATCTTCACTATGAACGATATCCCCGCAACTTCATCCACAGGTGCCTACTAAGTAGACGACAAGAGGCCCTAACACACTGGCCACACTGCCCTACATCAACAACATATCAGAACTGACGAGACTCCTAAGACCACTAGGAATCATGGTCGCACACAAGCCCACAGCCACTCAAGGATTAAAGATCCCATTCCCACAACATGCAGAGCCGACGTAGTTTACAAAATACCATGCAACGACTGCAACAAAATTTACATCAGACAGACAGGAAGGAAACTAGCCATCCGAATACATTGAATATCAGCTAGCAGCAAAATGACACAAAGAACTTTCCTTAACATCAGTACACTCGGACAATGAAGGCCATCAGTTTAACTGGGACAACATAACTATAGTAGCCCAAACCAAACATAGACACACACGGTAATTTGTAGAGGCATGGTTCTCAACCCGTAATGCAATCAATGAACATATAGATTGGACCCCATATGCAAACCCATTTAGAACAATACCAGAAATGACACTACTTACCAGAACGGACCGGACAGTATAAATTCCAAGCGGAGTAGAACAACATTGCTTCATCACAGGCCTCACTGACGATATTACCTAGCATGGTGACGAAAAGTCTGAACACAAACAAACCAGTTCGGCAAGCAAGTCAACAACCTCACCCACAACCTGAGCTACAAATCTTTGCTAAAACTTTAAATGCTTTCCACAATCCCAGCACACTTTCACCTCTGAAGCTAAGGTCTGACACTAGGGAATATGCTTATTAGCAATAGTGGATCACTGGCATTTTATTCAAGTGCTTGTTCTTGTGTTTGACGACAATTAAGAAATAGTGTATGCAAGCTTAAGGGCACTACAATCAAGCCTTTGTCTGTCCTTCCATAGCATTCCAGCAGGTGTCCCTGGAGTGTGACCATGAGTCAATTTTCACACCTTAGGACACTAAGGGAAACATTATTGGCCCTACAGTGCTTAGCTTAGGCATGCAAGCATAGATTATACCTGGGAACTTCAATAGGCTTTGTTTGATTTTGTACTGGCAGATTTAGTATACTTACCCACACAGATGAAGAATTAGGAACAACAACATACTACATACAAAATCATTCACAATACATACCAGATAAATTTAAGAAGTGTTGGATGATTTCTAACATTCTATCACATAAGCACACTATTCAGCATCTAGTCTATAACAATGTAGTGATTATAAATTGTCGGTGCTTTTGTTAATACAGAGGTTTCAGTCAACCTACATCTAATTTAATAAATTATGCAGCAATAGGCCATATCAGAGTTCCTGTTAATACCCTGTAATAATTAGAAAGACATAGCAGGGCAAGGCAGCACGAATGAGTTTAGTACGAAGACAGTTGGACAGCTCTTCACAGTACTCAACAACAATTTGGAATTAGATTTAAGGAGCAGCCAGATATGCCTGGTTACTAGGGCATAATATACTTACCACTTGCATGGCAGAGCTTCTGGGAGGATGTGGCTCTATCAAAAGTTGGGAAGGTGTTTGACCAAAGCTACGAATTTGGGCTTCAACCGCCTGCAGGAAAGACAGAAGCATATGATAAAAGTGCTGATAATAGACATTAGAAATGAAATAGTCATCCGAAAATGTCATGCAACACGTCTGGATTACATCATACTGAAAATCAAGGCCGTATGTTCGCTCTGGTTGGGAGCTTGGCACTAACACCTAGGATTATCTCATCACTTAACTGTACATGTTATTTCCACGAAACACTCTTAAAACATTCTCAATCCCACTCCCCCACCCCCCCATTTGATAAGAAACAGAAACTGGCAGTTACAGCCATAATTCTGACCTTGCCTTTGTTTTGTCTCTCAGAGTGTACTGCCTCCTGGTTTTGCATTTCTTAGTAAATAAGGGCAGAACTAAACTTAAATATATATTAGCACTTTCTATGCCAGATGGCTGGATTAAATATAGCTGAGAGTGGCAACATTGAAATACAGATCGGTTCATCAGTAGTGGCTTTTCTGCGCAATAATAAGCACAAGTAAACAAAGGAGCTTTTTTGGTACTCTGTTCAATATCTTCATTTATTCATATTTCCAGTAGTTTACTATATATTTCAAATATGACATTTATTTCCAGGATGTTTTAACCCTTTCAGTCCTGAAAATTATCCTGCCTTTATCAAACTGCTTGCTATTTCTGGCTGGAACATGTGGAACTATTTTTATGTTATAGAAATGACACTAGAGAAAAGTGTTGATTTCAAGAACAGAATTCTGTGAACAAAATAAAACAATTACAAAATAGAGTGCTTCTAATCTTGATCTAGAAATACGACTGCAGTATGTAAAATACTTCACCTTAAACTGGACAGTCGTTTTACTTGCACAGAATAAGCATGCTCTTTCCTAGGTCTGCGTATTTTCTTTTTAAAATGAAGATATGGTGGAAAGAACAAAGGCTGAATCTTACCTTGAGTTTATGGAGGGCTTTTCTTTGTGAGCCCTAGCTGGTTTTATCGTATTATCTTCCACAAATGTGGTGCTCCCCTCATCCTAACTCATACAAGTAGAAGTACTAGTCATTGCAGGCCCTCCAGGATTCCTGGTGCTGGCACCATTTTTAAAGCCCAACTGTGCATATGGTCACTCTGGTATTCTCCAGCTGCCCTGCACAGTCTGTTTCATTTTTCCCAGACATATTGGCCAGAACATGGACCTGGGAGTCCTGCTGGATGAGAAGTGTGCGCAGTCACTGCCCATGGAGTGTGCCCTGAAATTTGACTGATGGAGGTCTGAAAGAGCAAGTGGCGAGCTAGAGTTGCCAGGTACTCCCAATCTGCTTTCATCTCGGGAATTATTGCCGTCTAGTTATCCGGAGAAGGGAGAATAAGAAACTGTACATTAATGAGGTGACACAATGTAATAGTGTGGCGGTTAATGCATGCAAGTAGACATCTTGCTGTTCACTTGTGAGAATCACTCCTTGCTATTCAACACTTGGTTGGAAAATTGGACTTTTTGTTCTTAATGGCATGCAGCTCCTCACTGCCAATCTGCCATGATTCTTGCAACTTACTCACCAATGCCCAGGTCATCCAGTACCTGAGAGCTTTCTGCTCCAAGTCCAGGATGCAAAGTTCTCTGCATGTGCTCAATTTTACTTTAAAGAAAATAAAATTAAGAAATGCTTCTTACCACTTTGGAGGAAGGTATCACATCTAATTGCCCCCAAACAAAATTTATGCAAAGAGTTTATCTTTCTTCAAATATTCGGATATACGTATTTTGAAAAAACTTGGCTACTGATTAAATTCCACAAATTGATTGAATTTCACCCTGTATTGATCACGTTAAGTTGTTAGCTTCAGGAATACAGACTACTCCTGCTTTGTGACTATAACAAAGCTGAACTATACCCCACCCTGATGCCCTATTGACCAATCTGCAGCTTTTGACATAGCTGACCATATCATTGTTCCTGACACATTTCTACTGACATCAGATAGTGTGGCACTGCACTCACCTGGTTGTGCTCTTATCGACTTAATCACTCTCAATTGCAATCATTTCTCTTCCTGCTTATGTACAATTATCTATGGTCCTCCATGAATCTATCCTTGGCCCCTCTAATTTTTACCTACGTGCTGCCACTCAGTAACATCATTGGACAAAGCACCAATTTCCAAATGTGTGCTGATGACACCTAGCTCAATTTCATCACCACCTCTGTTGATTTCTCCATACACTCAATCAGTGCTTCTCAAACTTTTTCTCTCTCTGACTTCATTTCAAGGCTTGAAAATTGTCACGACCCCTTTGTGGTAGAGCAGGAGTACAGTTGTTGCAATGCTCGGTCAGAACTCCACAATAACCATTGCTGCCTCAGACCTCAAAGCCCAAAATTTCAGTTTGCAATGCCACTAGGTGTCCCAACTCCTACTTAGGAAAGCACTGATCTATCCTGTCACATTGTACATCCAATACTGCATTTTGGACAAGAAAAAATCTTGTTGGGAGTATAATTGGAAATACAAAGCCAAAATCTTTAGTCTGTGTCACAATACCATGTCCTAGAATCAATATCATGCCTCTCCGTGGAAACTGTTAAAGACTCACCCTGATTGTTCATAACTTTGCTGTCATATTTGCCTGAAATGGGTTGCTGTCTACATATCCATATAATGAGAAAATGACCAATTTCTATGTACATAAACTCTATTTACTCTGCACCTGTTTCAACTCATTTGCTGCAGCAAGCCTTATCCATATCTTTGTTATTTGTGGACTTGATAATTGCTATGCATTCCTGGCTTGTCTCCCACTTTCTAACCTCTGAAATTCTGAGGTGATCTCTGCATCCTAATCCACACCAATTTTCATTCACCCATCACTCTTGGCATTGCCAGCCTATAATAACTTCAAATCAGACAACAACTTGATTTGAAAATCGAATCAGAGATAGTAGGAACTGCCGGTGCTGGAGAATCTGAGATAACAAGGTGTAGAGCTGGATGAACACAGCAGGCCAAGCAGCATCAGAGGAGCAGGAAAGCTGACATTTCAGGTCTGGACCCTTCTTCAGAAATGTGGAGGGGAAGGGGATTCTGAAATAAATAGAGAGAGAGGGGGAGGCAGATGGAAAATGGATAAAGGAGCAGATAGGTGGAGAGGAGATAGACAGATCAAGGAGGTGGGGATGGACCCAGTAAAGGTGAGTGTAGGTGGGGAGTTAGGATGGGGGTTGGCCAGTCAAGGGAAGACGGACAGGTCAAGGAGGCAGGGATGAGGCTGGTAGGTAGGAGGTGGGGGTGGGGATTGAGATGGGAGGAGCGGATAGGAGGGAGAAAAGACGGACAGGTCAGGGAGGCGGGGACGAGCTGGGCCGGTTTTGGGATGAGGTCTACCTACACCCGGTTTGCAACAAATGACTGCACCTCCCAGTCGCGAACCACTTTAACTCCCCCTCCCAGTCCTTGGACAACATGTCCATCCTAGGCCTCCTCCAGTGCCACAACGATACCACCTGAAGGTTGCAGGAACACCACCTCATATTTTGCTTGGGAACCCTGCAGCCCAATGGTATCAATGTGGACTTCACAAGCCACAAAATCTCCCCATCCCCAACCTCCTCCCAAAACCAGCCCAGCTCATCCCCTCCTCCCTGAACTGTCCGTCTTTTCTCCCACCTATCCACTCCTCCCACCTCAATCCCCACCCCCACCTCCTAGCTACCAGCCTCATTCCTGCCTCCTTGACCTGTCCATCTCCTCTCCACCTATCTGCTCCTTTATCCATCTTCCATCTGCCTCCCCCCTCTCTCTATTTATTTCAGAATCCCCTTCCCCTCCCCCATTTCTGAAGAAGGGTCCAGACCCGAAACGTCAGCTTTCCTGCTCCTCTGATGCTGCTTGGCCTGCTGTGTTCATCCAGCTCTACACCTTGTTATCTCTTGCTTTGAAAATCTCTCATTTTCAAATTCCTCCATGGCTCTACATGCCTTATCTTTAATCCCTTCAAGCACTACAACCCTTGGAAATATTTGTTTTCCTCTAATTGTGGCCTCTTTAATTAGATTACTACTGACAGTTCTGCCTTCAGCCGTCAATGGCCTTAAACACTAGAATTCCCTTTCTAAATAATTTCCAGCTCTCCTACCTTTTTCAAAACACGCCTTACAATCTACTCACCAGGATTTATTAATTTGTACGATTACATCTCATGTGGATTGATGTCAAATTTTGGTTGAAAAATCACATTGAAAGTTGAGCAGAATTACACAGGTCAAAAGTGAAGCAGCAGAGTGTAGTTCAACAGCAGAGCTACATAAAGCAAGCCAGGGGTGGACAGCGTATAGGGGAAACCCAAAGGGCAGGGCAATGTCAAGCAGGCTGCAAGTGGTGTGAGCAGCGTTAAGCAGGCTGGAAGCAGTATAAAGCAGTTGATAGTGCTGTTAAACAGTGCAGAGCGGAATAATATAAATGCAGGCAGGGAGGGGAGCAGAATGGCAAAAAAAAAAATCAGGCTGTGAGTAGGCCAGGATGAGTAAACAGGTCAGGAATGGAACGGTGTAAAACAGTCCAATAGTGGAGAAAAGTAAAGCAAGCCAGGAGCTAATAGTAGCAAAGCAAAGCAGTCTGTGAATACAGTGGAGTAAAGCAGGCCAGAATCAGAGTGCCGTGGCATAAAGCAGGCCACATTAGAACACAGTGGAGTATTGCAGGCTTGGAGCAGGGTGAAGCAGGCTTGGAGCAGAGTGGTGTTAAACAAGCCAGAACAGAGTGGAGTAAAAGAGGCCAGAATCAGATCAAAGTGATGTTAAGCTAAATGGAGCAGAGAACAGCAAGCTGGCAGCACAGCATAGCTGAGTAAAGCAGATCGGTAGTGGAGTGTCATAAAGCAAGCTGGGACTTGAGTGGAGGACCACAGTAAAATACAGGCTAGGATTCAAATAAGTTGTCAGCATGAAGCAAAGGAAGCAGAAACATAGTGTAGAGGCAAGGGCTGTGATATTGGGACCAGTTGTGGGGAGAAAGGACCTATACAAGGACCTGAATAGAACCTGGCCAACACCTCTGAGACATCTACTAGTGTTATTCAGGAGGGTTTTAACCTATTGAGAACCAGGAGAGGGAATAAGAATCAAGACAGACAGTACTAGAGACAGAACCAATAATGTATTAGGTAGCATCAAAGTAAACTGTAAATTAGAGCTGCATGTGAATATACAGACTGTAGAAAATGAGGTTGATGAACTGCAGGTGCATATAGTGATGTGGGAATATGACATTGTGGCAAGAATGCTGGCCTTTCTCAAACAAGACAGGATTGAGTTCTAAATATTGCTGGATATAATGTGCTCAGGAAAGACAGAGAGGGGAATATCTCTATTGATTATGGAGAACAATGTGGAGCTGTAAAGGATAATCCAGTAGAATCAAGGTCTCAACCAATTGGTTAGAGCCAAGAAAAGTTTGCGGATGTAGAGTGGACAGTAAAGAAGGTTATCTAAGATTACAAAGAGATCTTGACTAATAGGGTCAATAGGCTGTGGAATGGCAAATGGAGTCTAATTTGGATAAATGCCAGGTATAATTTTGGTAAAACAAACAAGGGCAGGACTTATACAGTTAATGGTAGGGCCTTGAATGAAGTTGTAGAACAGAGAGACCTAGGGGTTCAGGCACAGAATTCTTCAAAGTTTGTGTCACATATAGAGTGGTTAAGAAGGTGTTTAGCATGCTTGCTTTTCATTGCTCAGACCTTTGAGTATGGGAGTTGGGTCATCATATTGACGTTCTACAGGATGTTAGTGAAGCCTTTTCTAGAGGACTGTGTCCAGTTCTGCTCACCCTCTTATAAGTAGGATATTATTAAGCTAGAGAGGGTTCAGAAAAGATTTACCAGGATGTTGCCGGGAATCGAAGGCTTGAGTTATAAGGAGGGGCTGGATAGGCTGGGACTTTTTTCACTGGAGTATAGGAGGTTGAGGAGTGACCTTATAGGGGTTTATAAAATCATGAGGTGTAAAAATAAGGTGAATGATGGGGGTCTTTTCCCTAGGGTGGGGGATTTCAAGACTATGGGTCATATTTTTAAGGCGAGAGAAGAAAGATTTAAAAAAGACATGAGGGGTAATTTTTTTTTTTTACAAAGAGTGGTTCATGTGTGGAATGAACAAGAAATGCTTGGAGGCATATGGGCCAAGTGCAGGCAGGTGGGACTTGTTTAGATTGGGATTATGGTCGGCGTGGACTGGTTGGAGCGAAGGGTCTGTTTCCGTATTGCATGACTTTATGACTCCACTACGTTATTCTATAGTCCCAAATCTAGTGGGAAAGATGTTGGGGAACTACATGTAAATTAGAGATGCAAAAACAATCATAAGGACTTCAATTATTCTAACATAAACTGGAAAATTAATACTGTAAAGGGCAGAAAAGGAGAATAATTTATGAAGTGGTTTCAGGAGAATTTTCTCGATTAGTATGTTTCTAGCACAACAAGGAAGGAACCACTGCTGGATCTGATCCAGGCAAATGTGATGGGTCAAGTGAGTAGAATGTTGTAAGGGAGCTTTATTGAAGAATGATCAGATTACTTTAAGGTTTAGGGAAAAGGATAAGGAAAATCCAGAGCAAAAGTAATAACTTGGGAAAGGGATATCTTCTATGGGAAGAGTGTGGATCATGCCTGAGTAAGCTTGAAACAATGTGTGGGGAGAAAACAAAAACTGTAGTACATCAATTTCATATTTTTACACAAGAAATAATTTGGATACAGTTAAAGTACGGTATTATAAGGGAGTGTAGTAGGTCAAATAAGTTCAGAGCTCCATGAATGATGAGGATAAGATGATACAGAAAAGGTGAGCAAGTGCCAATGTCAGATGGATAACATAATTATAAATCATGATGAATATTGAAAATTCAGAGGGTAAGTGAGAAAAGAACTAAAAGTCAAGAGGGAGTACATGAAGAGACTGGCAGGTAACAAAAATGGGAAGCCAAAAGTCTTTGATAAACATACAGCTAATAAAAGGATGAAAAAGAAGAGAAATGGGTCAAATTAGAAGTCAAAAAATGTTTTGCATAAGGAGAAATGGGGCATTTCTGAAATGTTAAACAAGCAATGTCTTTGCAAATGAAGAATATTCTGCCCAAGTCATAGTGAAAGAAGAGGTAGTTGAAATACTGAATGGGAAAAGAGGTAATAGCTAGCTGGCTGTATTTAAAGTTGAGAAGTCAACAGGACCAGATCAAATGCATCTAAGGATACTGAGTGGTAAGGGTGACAAGTGCAAAAGTACTAGCCGTATCTTGTAATCTTCCTTAGATACAGGGGTGGAGGCCAGAGGACTGGAGAGTTGCAGGTGTTACAGCTTTGTTCGAAAATGGTGTAAGAGTAAACCCAGCAACAACAGGCTGGTGAGCTTAAACTAAATAATGGGAACGTTTTAACAAATGGTAACTCATAAGAAAATTAAACAGCCACCTGGACTAAAGTGGGTTCATTAAGGAAAGCTAATTCATATTTGTTAAGAGCAAATCATATTTCACTGACTTGACCCAGTTTTTTGATGAGGTAACAGAGAGGGGTTGATGAAATTTAATGCAGTTGATGTAATGTACCTAGATTTCCAAATGCCGTTTGAAGAGATAATAAGTTTGTTATCCAAGTTAAACACCATGGTACAAAAGGGACAGTAGCAGCACAGATACAAAGTTGGCCAAATGACAGGAAACAGTAGTGATAGATGGCTATAGACTGGAGTAAGGAATAAAGTGGAGTTCCCTATACGTTAGTGCTAGGACCACTACTTTTCTATCATATATGTTAATGACCTAGACATGGTTGTACATGGCACAATTTAAAACCTTACAGATGACCCAAGGCTTGGATGTATAGTAAAATAGCCAACGAATGCAGAACTGCAAGAAGCCATAGACAGTCTAGCGGAATGGCTTGACAAGTCGCACATTAAATTTAAATGGGTGGAAATGGCTGAAGTTAGACATTTTGTTAGGAATAATGAAGATGCAATTAAAAGGTACATTCCTAAAAGAACTAGAGGGACGTGAGAGTCAACGAGCAAAATCATTGAAGGTGGCAGGGCAAGTTAAGAACACAGTTAATAAAGCATATGAAATCCTTGGCTTTTTAAACAGGGGAACAGAGTACAAAAGCAAAAGTCAAGCAAAACTGTATAAAACACTGGTCTGTGTGTCTAATTCTGGGTACCAGATTTTAGTAAGGATGTAAACGCGTTAATGACAATGCAGAAAAAAATTATAATAGTTGCCAGGGGAGGAGCTTTAATTGTGCAGATAGATGGAAAAAGTTGCCATTGTTCTTCTTGCATAGGAGATTTGATAGAGTTATTGAATATCATAAGGGGTGTGGATGGACTAGACAGGGAGAAACTGTTTCTGCAGGTGGGTTGAGAACCAGAAGGTACCAAGTTAAAGTGACTGGCAGAAGAAGCATTAGCGACACAACAAAAACCTTTTGGATGCTGCAAGTCGTTAGTATCTGGAATGCAGTGCTTGAAAGTAGTGTGATGCAAGTAAACTCAGTTCCGGCTTTGTAAAAGGAATTTGATAATTATCAGGGGAGAAGTATTTGCAGGGGGATATGTAAAAGGCAGGAGAATGAAACAAGGTGAGTTGCCCTTGTAGATAGCCAGCACAGACATGACAGGCCAAATAGCCTTCATCTACGCTGTAACCATTCCAAAGCTCAACACTTCTATAATACTACTGTGAACTTCCCAGGAATGCCTTATTTTGCAAAAAGAAGCCATAAATACAAATTTTGTTGCAGCTGTTATCCTTAAAATTGCCATGATTTTTTGCTGTCTTGAACCATTAAAGAAAAAGTAACATTGCTTCTGTATCTTTTATTTGTGGAGAAGGTGAAAGTCACTGTATTCATAAACTGTCAACTCTATAAACATGATATAGTTACTAAACTGCCACAGCAACAAACAGCCTGGGAAAGTATAGGCACCAAAACGATAAATTTTGCTTCATCTCAGTTTTTGCATTAAGTTTAATAGTGAAATTTTCTTTATTAAAAGAGGATGCAGTATTAGAAGTATTGTGGAAAATTCTTTCGTCCCTTCTGCTGCTAAACTGACAGACTAGTTAGGACCTACCTTACATCAGAAACATGGTATAACGCAAATTCCTTTCTGGAGGTCATCTCCTGCACTATGCTGTCTGGACTAGGCACAGTAGTAAACAAATTAAAGACCACTTTAATGGTCAACAATTCTGTTGTCTGGAGAGGTTTGGCTATAGGTACAGCATTCCACTGCTGAATCTCAAATTAGGGGGGAGTAGATTTAGGACTGAATTGAGGAGAAACGTCCTCACCCAAAGGGTTGTGAATCTGTGGAATTACCCGCCTAGTGAAGGAGTTGTGGCTTCGTCAAGAATGTTTTTAAAGCTAAGATAAATAATTCCTTTGAACAGTAAAGAAATTAAGGGTTATGGTGAGCGGGTATGTAAGTGGAACTGAGGTCACAAAGATCAGCCGTAATCTTATTGAACAGTGCAGCAGGCTCGAAGGACCAGATGGCCTACTCCTGCTCCTGGTTCTTATGTTCTTGTATATCCTTCCTACATTCAATGTAACCGCCTTGCTCATATACCAAGGACAGGTAGAAGGATGGAGCTGACTTCAGCGCCATGGAATGCTCCAAGTAGTCTGACCATTCTGTATCACCTGTCCTTTGTAGAAAAAATTGTAAAGAAACATACCTTTGACCACAAGTTCATTAGAAAGTGGTAAGCACATAGCTTGAAACCCTGTGGAAAATGAAGAGGGTGGATCCTGTTGCATGGTTCTGTCAGCGGACTGTCAGAGTCATTTAACAGAATGTCTCATCACCAGAACTTTCTAACAAGGACCAAGATGTAATTTGACTGAGAAGGGCAATGCCTGTCAGATCCTTCATGCATGCCCAGTCTGTGCGCTACTGGACGCTGCCCTCGAAGCAGCTACTGGCAAGCAGATTGTCATACATCCCCTTCTGGAATGTGACTTTGCAAAGAAGGTCTGGAGAGAGATGCAGCAGTTTTTGCTGATGTTCATTCCAAGCAGTTCCATGATGCAGGACTCCGTGCTCTATGCGTTGTTGCCCAGGATGCACATTGAGGCAAACATCAGCTGTGCCTGGAGGATCATCAACTTGGTGAAAAACACTCCTTGGCCTGCCTGAAACTTGTTGGTCTTCCAGTGCAAAGAGTTGAGCTCGACCGAGTGTTGCAGACTGGCACATTCCAAGGTCCAGGACTATGTGCTGAGGGATGCTGTAAAGCTTGGGACAGCTGCCACAAGGCACAATGGGAAAAGACCACTTTCTAAGGTGTTTCTGCTGAAGTACAACGGAGATCCGGTCCGTTATCAGACCCTCTCAGTAACTCTATGTATGTAAATATAGTCCTGTAAACGTACGGGGAATGCCAAATTCCAGTGTTTGTTTCAGGAACAAAAATAGGTCTGGCAGTATCTGTGAAGAAAAAAAATCAGTTAACATTTCAGGTCCGGTAACCCTTCCTCAGAACTCAGATCTGAGAAAGGGTCACCGGACCTGAAACATTAACTCTGATTTTTTTCTTCACAGATACTGCCAGACCTATTGAGCTTTTCCAGCAACTTCTGTTTTTGTTCCTGATTTACAGCATCCTCAGTTTTTTCGGTTTTTATTTAATGTTTGTTTGTCCTGAACAGAACTGCTTCAGAACTATGTATGTACATAAGAATTATTTATGAATAAAAAATACTTTTGCAAAAAAATTGCTGCGTTGTTCTTATACGTTTTTCTGTAACAAGGATCTATAACATTTCAAGATGCTTTTGCAGGCTTAATGGGAATTTAACTATTTGCCTTTCATATTTAGAAAATGCCTTTCCTGTTGCAACTGGATTGAAGCTCCAGTGAGGAATGTCAAAATTCAACTATATTTTCTGCAAGATCTGTATGAAACTGTTTCATACTTGTATTTACTTATTGATATTTTATGAATATAGTATTGTACAAAAGGGATCGGTGCAGGGACCACTTTTGTTTGTTATTCATATAAATTATTTAGATGAGAATATAGAAGGTATGGCTGGTAAGTTTGCAGATGACACTAAGATTGGTAGTATAGTGGACAGTGAAGAAGATTATCAAAGATTACAAAGAAATTTTGATTAATTGGGTCAATGTGTTGAAGATTGCAGATGGAGTTTAATTTGGATAAATGCCAGGTATTGCATTTTGGTAAAACAAACAAGGGCAGGACTTGTACAATTAATGGTAGGGCCCTGGATAGTGTTGTAGAACAGAGATCTAGGGGTTCAGGTGCATAATTCTTTAACATTTGCATCAACGACAGGGTGGTTAAGAAAGAGTTGAGCATGCTTGCCTTCATCGCACAGACCTTTGAGTATAGGAATTGGGACATTATGTTGAAGTTGTACAGGACATTGCTGAGGCTGCTTCTGGAGTACTGTGTCCAGTTCTGGTTGTAATGTTATAGGTAAGATATTATTAAGCTGGAGAAAATTCTGAAAAGATTTACCAGGATGTTGCTGGGAATGGAAGGTTTGAGTTATAAGGAGAGGCTAGGACTTTGTCATTGGACCATAGAAGGTTGAGGGGTGATCTTACAGAAGTTTATAAAATCATGAGGGGTACAGGTGAGATAAATGGCAGGTGCTTATTCCCTAGGGTGGGCGATTCCACGACTAGGAGGTATATTTTTAAGGTGAGAGGAGAAAGATTTTAAAAAGTGAGGAGCAAATTTTCTTAAATAGAGAGTGGTTTGTATGTGGAATGAACTTCCAGAAGAAATGGTGGATGTGGGTACAGTTACAACGTTTAAAAAACATTTGGGTAAGTGCAGGTATAGGAAACCTTTGGCAGGATATGGGCCAAGCTCAGGAAGCTGGGACTAGTTTAGTTTAGAATTATGGTCAGCATAGACAGTTTGAAGTGAAGGGTCTGTTTCCATACTATAGGACTCTGTGTTTCTGTATTTTTTAACCATGAAGGTCCCACATTCTCAACCTCATCTCTCAGCTGAGGAGTAGTGACCCTCAGATTCAACCACCACAAGTAATCTCTCTAAGATAGAGCAGCAATATGGTCCTCAGGAACTATGGTGACTTTACCTTTGCTTTACCTTATTTTTGCAGTGAAAAACACCTTGATATTGTACCCTATGCTGCTATTAATAAAGCCCAGGATACTGTATGCTTTATTAACTGCTCTCTTATTTTGGTTTTCCTCTTATTTTTGTTTCTGTATGTATTTTGACATTGAATTAAATATTCTAATGTGCACCTCCCGGTCTCAACGCATTTGCTAAGTAAGGATTCTTCAATCTTATTGTTTAAGGAAAGACAGTTAATTTCCCTGTTTCACAAAGAACACACACGTTCTGTAAAGAGTGCCGCGTTGTTTTGGATTTGTGATCTTCCAGTGGAAAATCTGTGGGCAACTGTACGTGTAAAAGAATGACTGGAACTATTTTTTTGGTGCTGACCTCAAATGTAGTCCAAAATATTTGCATTTCCCTTCACGCCCCCTTTCACAACCTCTTTTTCTCGCTTCAAAGATCACTTTACAACCTTCCTCTTTGACCACTCTTTTGTTCAATTTCTGACCCTCTGCCTTCCAGCCCTCTTGCCTTTTGCTTTGTTGCTTGTGACTGTCCACCATCCTATATAATTACTTTATGAGAAATTAAATATGTCACTATTTAAAATTCATAGCAAGAGTATAGATGAAAAATTGAATGACAAAAACAGATGTAAATAAACAAAACACATTTCTCCTCGAGCAAGTGTCTTGCAATCATTTAAGTGAATATACTAAATGCTGAATAGTTCAACTTAATACACTGCCCTTTCTTCATGCCACTTTTTAAAATTTCAAGATTTTTATTGTTATTGCTGTAATGTTTTGCTAGCTGAAGAATAATGAATCATTACCTGTAGACAACTAGGACAAACATACACTTCAAAAATAAACAGAAGTTTTTAAAATGTACATTTGACACCATTTGAGGTCCCTGTTTGTGAGAAACTTTCATTTAATTTAAAGTATAAAATGCTAAAGTACACAAGATCCGTAAAATACAGCTGACTATAGATTAATTTATGATAAACAATAAAATCAACTCCCATATGCACAGAGTTCACGATTCAAATCTGTTAAAAGAAAAATCCCACAATGAATAATTATCCAATTAACCATGTATTTTAAAAAACCAGGCAATTTGATGATAGCACAATATTTTGCATAATCACTTTTGTACAAAGTAGATTTCATCAAGTATCTTGTGTTTTTTGGATTAGATTGAACTGTAGATAAACAACTGAATGGATTGTTATGTTAAGATTTGCCGATTGGCTACTTTAATTCAATTTATACAGCTCCTGATTCAAGCAGAAACATTTCTTGGCAATAAGGTTATGAGGTGATCAAAACACAATTAACTGCTAATTTTGGCTAATTAACAACAAGCAGAGCAGATCTAAGTTCTGTAGTTCAGCTACATCCAATTGTACATAGTGGTGGACAATTCAACAACAGCAAAATGAGACTCCACAAATATCCTCATCTTCAATGATGGGTGAGCCAAGCACCAACATTCCTTCTAAGCTGCATGGCCGGCAGCTGCTGGGAGGTATGCCCCACCATCAGACTTTGCCAGCCTGGTCC
This sequence comes from Rhincodon typus, assembly GCF_021869965.1. NCBI lineage: Eukaryota > Metazoa > Chordata > Chondrichthyes > Orectolobiformes > Rhincodontidae > Rhincodon > Rhincodon typus. The sequence goes on along the minus strand of NC_063332.1, from coordinate 130,693,328 downwards.
AAGATTGCCACCTGGGTCATTGTGGTCTCAGCCTTCTGGAAGAATGCCCAGCAATGGAAGAAGGCGGCCTATGACCTTATCTGTTCGACCAGGGTTAGTGCCACCATCTAGTCTCTGCTACCTCACATTACTCTACCTCTGCTACTACATCCACCTCCCTCAAAGGCTCATGCTTTACCTCTCTCACTGTTATTTGCAACATCTTCCCTCGTTCACTCTCACCCACCTTTCCAGCCTTCTAACCCTGTATGGCTTCCGTGCTGCCTACTCCCACACTTGGGACATCTCACCACCTTTCCACCACCAGCACCAGTGCCTGCACTAACAGCTGTGCCACCCACTTTGGTCTCACTTAATCCCTCCTTTTTTCTCATTCTAACCTGACCACCCTGAGTACCCAAGCCTCTGGACATATCAGAGACTGTCCTTGACTTACTGTACTGGTACCCCTGACTGAAGTCTGCCTCTATTGACTTGATTGAAGACTGTTTTCAATTATGACAAGCTTCCTGGCTTTGTGTCTGCACTAAACAGTAAGGCAAGACAGAAGTAATGTCAACCTGATAGTTCTGATGATGGGATGGGGAAAAGTAGGAATGACAAGGGCACCCAGTTAAGTTCAAGGGGGTGAGTACTAAGAGGGCAAGCAAACAGCCTTGAGATTCAGCCTGGTCCAATTCATGAGCTGGATGCCTGTCTATGTACATAAAACATCCTTAAATCAGAATTTCAATGTTTGTTGTCAGTCAGTGGGGAAGAGCAGCTTTACAGTGCATCAGCATCCTACATGTGAGGTGGCAAAGGTCCTGAGAGGCAGGCAGGTGTCAGTTGCAAGCGTCCAGCAAGTGTTTTGGAGCGCACCCTGAGATGTTGTTGCTTAGTGTCCAAGATAGCAGTCTGGAGGAACAAGCAGCAAGGTAAGTCGCCATGTATCTGCTCTGAGTTTCAATTTGGGAATTGTTGACATCTAGTTTTCTCGTTCTGGGTACTAGGATAGGAAGCTGCATATTGCTCAGGTGAGTTTTGCCATCAATGAGGCTGACAACAAGCAACAATACACATTAATAAGTATTGCACTGTCACCTTGTGAGAAACTAGTCTTGATACTCAATTTGTAAATGGAAGGAATGGCTCCCGACATCAAAAAAGCCTCACTTGACGTCTCAAGAATTCCGCCATTGTCCATGTTATTCAGACCTCTTTAAAATGCCACCTTCAGTTTGGACTCTGCAAGGGCCTCTTAGTTCCTGACCATACAAAAGCCTTCACCCAAACAAGAGATGAATGACTGCCTACGGCATTGTGGCAACAGTTGACAAGGTATAGCAGTAAGGAGCCTGAGCAAAAGTGAACTTAGTGGGAATTGACGAAAATCTCTCCATTAGTTGCAGTGACACCGAGCACAAAGGAAGATAGTTGTGGCTGTTGCAGGTCAGTCATCTTTGTCATAAGAACATAAGAAATAGGAGCAGGAGTAGGCCATCCGGCCCGTCAAGCCTTCTCTGCCATTCAATAAATCATAGCTGATCTTTTTCTGGACTCAACTCCACTTACCCATCTGCTCACCATAACCCTTAATTCCTTTACTGTTCAAAAATCTATCTATCTCTGCCCTAAAAACATTCAATGAGGTAGCCTCAACTGCTTCACTGGGCAGGCAATTCCACAGATTCACAACCATTTGGGTGAGGAAGCTCCTCTTCAACTCAGCCCTAAACCTGCTGCCTCTGATTTTGAGGTTATGCCCCCAAGTTCTAGTTTCACCCGCCAGTGGAAGCAATGTCCTTGCTTCTATCTTATCTATTCCCTTCATAATTTTATATATTTCTTTAAGATGCCCCCTCATTCTTCTAATTTGCAATGAGTATTGTCTCAGTCTAATCAATCTCTCCTCATAAGCCAATCCTTTCAACTCCAGAATCAACTTAGGGAATCTCCACTGCACCCCCTCCAGTGCCAGTACATCCCTTCTCGCGTAAGGAGACTCAAATTGTACACAGTACTTCAAGTGTGGCCTCACCAGTACCTGATACAGTTGCAGCATAACTTTCTTAATTTTTAACTCCATCCCTCTAGCAATGAAGGACAAATTCCATTTGCCTAATTACCTGCTGTACCTGCAGACCAACTTTTTGTGATTGTTGCACAAGGACACCCAAGTCCCAGGGCATCACTACAGAAGTTATTCAGGGTTGTGTTCTAGGTCCAAGTATCTTCAGTAGCTTCATGAATGGCTTCTCCTCCATCGTAAAGTCAGAAGTGGGGATGTTTACTTATGACTGCACATTGTTCAGCAACATTTGCAACTCCTCATATACTGAAGCAACCCATGACCACAAGCAGCAAGACCTGGACAACGTTCAGGTTTAGGCTGATTAGTGGCAAGCAACATTTATACCACACAAGTGCCAAGCAATGCCCATCTTCAACAAGTGAGAATCTAAGCATCTTGCCTTGAAATTCAATGGTATTTCCATTGTTAAAACACTAACAACATCCTAGGGGGTTGCCATTCACCAAAAACTGAATTGGACCAGCTACAAGGTAAAGGTGAGGAAACCTGCAGCAAGTAACTTATTTCCTGTTTCCCTATTGCGTGTCAACTATCTACAAGGGACATGTCAGGAGAGTGATGGAATTCGCTCTACTTATCTTGCTGGATATAACTCCTAAAACACTCAAGAAGCTTTACACCATCTAGGCATAAAGATTATCATCCCATCCACCACCTTCAATATTCACTCCCTTCACCAATGATGCATAATGGCAGCAATGTGTATCACTTAGAAGATTGTGCAATGGTTGCACTGCAAGAATTCACCAAGTTTCCGTTGACAGCACCTTCCATCCCCCAACTTCTACCATCTAGAGAACAAGGGCAGCAGATAGATAGGAACACCACAACCTGCAAGTTCCCTTCCATGTCACACACTGTCACCAAGTCTGTACCAGCAAAACTATGTGAAATCTACACGAGTACCACTTTCCAGCCCCTGGCCAATAGCCTTGGATGTTGTGGTGTTTCAAGTGCTCATTCAAGTACACTTAAAAATTGTGAGCTTACCAGCCTCTTCTACCTTCCCAGGCAGTGTGTTCCATATACCCGCCACACTCTGGGTGAAAGGCTTTTCCTCAACTTTGCTCTAAACTTCCTGCCTTTGACATTAAAATGTGTAAACCACACTGCACCCACCCCCACCATTACTGAACCTTCAATCAAGGGCAACAGCTGCTTTCTATCCACCTTGCCTATGTCCTTCATAACCTTATACACCTCAACCATGTTCCTCCCCCCTCAACCTTTCCTGCTCCTAGGGAAAAAACCTAAGGTTTTCTAGCTTTTCTTCATAACTTCATAACTAATTAGGCAACACCGTAATGAATATCTTCTGCACTGCTCCAGTGCAATCACATTGCTCCTACAATGTGGTGATCAGAACCGCACATTACTCCAGTTGTGGCGTAACCAAAGTTCAGTACAGATTCAAAATAATGTCCCTGCTCCTTTAATCTATGCTTTCTTAACTACCTCATTAACCTACCCTCTGCTTTCAGAGATCTATGGACAAGCACCTCAAGATCCCTCTATTCCTATCAGCTTCCCAGTGTCCCACCATTCATTGAATACTCCCTTGACTTGTTACTTCTTCCAAAGTGCATTACCTCACACTTATCAGGGTTAATTTCCATCTGCCACTTATTTGCCATCTGACCAATCTGTTTATATCCTCCTATAACCTAAGACCTTATTTCTCACTGTCAACCACCTGGCCAATCTTTGTGTCATCCGCAAAATTGCTTATCATCCTCCCCATATTAATTTATATTGGTTACATATATCTTGAACAATAAGGGACCCAGCACTGATCACTGTGTTACACCACTGGATACTGGCCTTCAGTCACACATACAGCTGTCTACCACCACTGTCTGTCTTCTGCCACTAAGTCAGTTTTGGATCCAAACTGCCAAGTTACATTTGATGCCACGTTCTGTTATCTTCTTTATCAGTTTCCCTTGTGAGACCTTGTCAAAGGCCTTGATGAAATTAAACTACATCAACTGCACTACCCTCATCTCCATGTTGATCACCTCCTCAAAAATTTAGGCATGACCACCCTCTGACAAAGCCCGAGTTGGAACAACATCATCATTCTTTGACTGTCACTGCATCAATGTTCTGCAGTTTATCTTCGAATAGCATTCCAAGGACCCTAAGGATTAGAATAATAAACTTTTGACATTCTAAATACCATAAGGACTGCACAGATTCAAGAATGAAACTCACCATCAACTTCGAGGCAAATTATAAATGGGCAATAAAAAACGGTCTAGCCAGTGATGCCCACAACCCATGAGTGAAGATTTGAAAAGTTAAACCTCTTGTATCTGTTACTATTGAAAGCAGTTCAAAAAATTCAGGCTATTAGACTTTAAATAGATGATAGAAACTGCACCAACTACTATGAAATGACACTTAAGTAGTCACTTTACCTTCTACACTTCAATTTTTTTCTTTCCAAATGTAAACCTACTCCAGTATTAATTATTCTGAGACAGCATGAGGAGAAATAAACAGTACTGTGGTTTCAGCGCCTTCAGAGATTTTGCTTTTTAGAAGCATTGTACAAATGTAAGACATTGCTGTTGTGTTCTCAAACTACAGTAGTTGCAGTCATGACAAAGTCTCTATTTAGTGAATTATAAATGCATGCTAAAAAAATCCTGTTTAATTGGATCCCAACTAATATGCCTATTATAATCAACCATTTTGTTCTTCTGGACTGTCAACTTGTAGAACATAATTTAATACAAATCGCCATTGTTCAAAAATCCACATTATTCTATGGTAAACATTTTGCTTGTAAATATACTTATGTTAAGTGCATTTAATGAGAGAGCTCATTTTTTTGATTGGAATGTCATTGCTTCATGAAAGGAACAGGCTAAACAGAATGACACATGGTAGGTTAATTAGGTTGCGATCCTTAAAATTAAAAATTCATATTTTCCAATTTAAAAATCTTCTACAGTGAATCCATCAACATAGGAAAAGAAAACATTAATGGTACTGTAAAAAGAGTGTGATCATTCAACAGCAGATCCAAAACTAATTAGTATTGTTAATAAATGAGACATGAGAAAATTGGATTGGTCTATATTTAATTAATAATAATTACTGAGCTCTAGGCTAACAAAAAGTGTTTGTTGAGAGTAACAGTGGTATAAATGTTCGACAGATTATATTTAAAAAGATAGCTAATAATATTACCATAAGAGCACTCCCCTTGATGAAGTATAGGTGTATTGTCAAACAAAAGAACTCCCTCTGGCCTGACCATTATTAGTGCTACTCTATAAAAGCTAATTCTTGTGGCTGCCAAGGAGAAAAACAGGAAGTAATCATCATCTGTAAAAGCTTGCAATGGTTTCCCCACCAGGGCCTTTCATACGAACGTAATGTGAAGCGATACATTCCAAATCCATTAAAATGTAGACATTGCTGAACATGCTCACCCCAACTACAGCCTTACAGCTGTCTGTCTGGCATAATATATTCCAGCTGCCAATCTGAAGGAAACCAGCCAGTCACAGCAGAAACAATTTCACTCAGAATCTTACAGACTTCTCTATATTTGCAAATACAGAGATAATCCTAGTCGATGAGCTAAATCAAATCTAACTGGTTGATGAGCAGCAAAAGGAAAAATGATTGCAATTATCGGTTTCTTAATGGAACTTTAGAAGAAAAACATCTCATCATATGAACATTTAATGCCTCAAGGATGTTTGCAATGATGCGTTGAGCTAAACAAGACACGTTTTTTGGTAAAATTACCAAATTATAGATAAAATTTGAATAGTTTTGAATACCATATTTGTAGTCCAAAATCAAAACAGCAGTCTTCACTTTCTAAATTTTTAAACAAAGGTGTTATGCATCTGGACAAGAGATTTAAAACTGCAGATATATTCAAAGCTTCTGCCAGAGTATATCATGTCATGTAATGTCACAGCAATCAAATGTCCTAGCTATGTTTGAGAAAGAGAAGCAGTCCATTAGTAGTGAACAAAGTAGTAACAAGGTCTGACACACCCCAGTTGTTCCTAAGCATTTTGGTGAAAAGTTTATTATTTCACCCCATGCTTTGGAACATGCAGCCATCTGGCCAGTAATGCTCCAGCAGTTGTTTATAAATTCTACAATGATTTCAGTCATTCCTACCATGCTAAGTATGATGAATTTACAACTTACTGACATTGTTTTCTAAATACTTGATTTCTATCTTTACTCTGGAGACTGCAGCTATGATTCAATAACCACCTGCCCTACGCAAGAGAAGGATGAGATCTATTATACCAATGACTTTAACTAAAAAACTAAAATCACATTATACTAAGTGGTTAATTTTGGACCTTAACACACTGATTTGATTTGTATAACTTGCAATGTATAATTTCAATACAAGCCAGCACCACACCTGTAAAATATTGCACTTCATGGTTCTTTCACACGTATGTATAAAAACCAGCACTAATATTTTTGAATATTTAAGAAGCCTCTTGGAAGTTGTAAACTTTCAAACAGGTCTTGTAAAAGCTGAACAGCCATTCCAATTTACTGGTATGTAGGCGTTGCATCATAAGGAGCAAAGTGCAGGGTTCAATATATACATCTGATCTGCACCCAAACTGAATAATTTCGTTATTATGAATTGTGAGGAATTGAACTATTTTATAAATCAATAATTATGCAAATATTTAAAGAATTTATAAATCTCAGTTGCTGTCGTTATAAAACGTATTATCTCTCCAATGACCAACATGCATGAGCTGTTGCCCTTTCACTGCAATGAACAATTGATCCTGTTTCAAGAAGCACAGAAGAAATAGGAACAGGCCATAGACCCCACTGAATCTACTCATACCATTCAATAAGATCATGCTGAACTTTTACATCATCACATTCTTGCCCTATTCCTATACAATTTGATTTTCTTATTGATTTTAGCTTTGAATATACACAATGACAGTGCATACATAACACGTTAGGATAGAAAATTCCAAAAATTCACAATCCTGAGTGAAGACATTTCTCCACATCACAGTCTTAAATGGCTGACCCTTTATCCTGTGACAGTTAGCCCTTCTTCTACACTCTCCAAGACGTAAGCAATAGCTTCTCAGCAATTACCCTTCAAGCCCTCAGAATTTCATATATTTCAGAACAATAATTTCTCATTCCTCTAAACTCCACAGAATATAGGCCCACTATTCACAAACTCTCTTCGTAAAAAAGCCTTATAATAAAAACTAATATAAATAGATAACATCAGAGGTGGTGAGGTGGCGAGGTGGCAGTTATGTCACTGGGCTAAAAATCCATCTAATGTTCTGGGGGCATAGGTTTAAATTAGGCCATGGCAGCTGGTGGGATATTCGTTTGATCAGTAAATAGCCATAGAGATGTACAGCACGGCAACAGATCCCTTAGTCCAACTCGTCCATGCCAACCAGATATCCTATGTAAATCAAGTCCCATTTGCCAGTATTTGGCCCATATCCCTCTAAACATTTCCTATTCATATACCCATCCAGATGCCTTTTAAATGTTGTGATCGTACCAGCACCCACCATTTCCTCTGGCAACTCATTCCATCCACGCACAACCCTCTGTATGAAAAAGTTGCCCCTTAGCTTCCTATATATCTTATTCCTCTCACATTAAACCCATACCTTCGAGTTTTTACTAACCTCACCCCGGAGAAAAGATCCTACCTATTTACCCTATCCATGCCCCTCATGATTATATAAACCTCTGCAAGATCACTCCTCAGCCTCTGATGCTCCAGGGAAAATAGCCCCAGCATATTCAGCCTCTCCTTATAGCTCAAATCCTCCAACCCTGGCAACATCCTTCTAAGTCTTTTCTGAACCTTTTCTAGTTTCACAACATCCTTCCCATAGGAGGGAGACCAGAATTGCATGCAATGCTCCAAAAGTGGCCGGACCAATGTCCTGTATATGACCAGCTGACCTCCCAACTCCTGTACTCAATAAACTGACCAATAAAGGCAAACATACCAAACACCGCCTTCACTATCCTGTCTACCTTTTACTCCACTTTCAAGAAACTATGAACTTGCACTCCAAGGTCTCTTTGTTCAGCAACACTCCCTGGGACCTTACCATTAAGAGTATAGATTTGCCTTTCCAAAATGCAGCACCTCACATCTAAATTAAACTCCATCTGCCACTTTTCGGCTTATTGGTTCATCATATCAAGATCACATTGTACTCTGAATTGGAATTGGAAGCTACTCTCAATAATGGTGGCCTATAGAAAATGTGAAATTATCACTGATTATTGTAATAACCCATTAGGATCACTAATGTTCTTTGGAAAAGGAAATCTGCACCTTTACTTGGTGCAACGTAAACATGGCTCCAGGTCCATAGAGATCTGACTGATTCTCAACCGCCCTCTCAAACAATCTAGTAAGCATCTCACTTCAAGAACAATTAAGGATGGGGTATAAACGCTGAACATTTCCATCCAATAAGATAATGTTTAAAAAGTGCCTTTTTTCTTATTTCTGCACCTATAAGTAAAGCAATTATTTTAGTTTAAACTTGCCAGATGGTGACCATGTAAGCTTTACCCAATGATACACAAAATTTGCTGGACAGTTTAAGCAAGGAGAGAAAAAACATTGTCAGGCAACTTTAAATATCCTTAGAAGGCAACTTGAATCCAATCAGTACTGAAGCCTTGCCTCAGCTGAACTTTAACTGGGTTGAAGAGCAGTAACCGAATTCCTCTAATTAACCTAATGTTCTGATTCCTGACTTAACAGCTTTGCGAATAGTTTATAAGTTCATTTAGCCAAACTCCATTAATTGCAACCAAATGTTCTTGAGTTTTACTGTATTATTATACAAAGAAATAAAATGATCAATGGAAATTGATCAATTTCTTTTCGAAATGCATAAGTATTCAGTGAGCTCATGCATATGAAACAAAAATCCCAAACCGAATTTCCAAACTCTATTCCTAAATATTTTTTGCTTTACTTTGTGGCCCTACACAGCAGAATTTTCTTGGTTTATTCACCTTTGTCCAATACCGAAATAGACTTCTTATTCTACTTTGAACATGTAACATCAAAAGCTCTGTTCACCAACCCAAATCATATACTTGGTAAATAAGAGTATTATTTAACCATAAATACAGCAAGGGCATTCATTGGTCAGCCTTGTATAATTTTATATTGAAGCTGAGCATAGCAAAATCTATAAGGACATAATAACGTTTCTCAGAATCATGCCTCAAAGCTGTACTGTTTTCAATAGTAAAGCCATAAAACTGCAGTTTGAAAAGTATGATATTTCTTCAAAATGTTCAATAATGACTCATCTAGTTATTTTTCATTGAATGCTGAAACAGGTTAGCAAAATTGTGAATGTTGCAGGACTCAATTTTCACTCATTTTGTAAAATGTGATAAGGATATAAATTGAGCTTTTTTTTCTCTTATTCATTCACAGGATGAAGGTGTTGCCTGCTAGGCAACATTTATTGCCCATCCCTAATTGCCCAGTGGGCAGTTAAGAGTCAACCACACTTCTGAGAGTCTGGACTCACATGTAGGCCAGACGAGGCAAGGATGGCAGTTTCCTTCCCTGAAGAGATTAGTGAACCAGACGAGTTTTTCCAACAATCGACAATGGATTCACAGTCATCACTACACTCTGCATTCCAGATATTTATTGAATTCAAATTCCACCATCTGCCATGGCGGGATTCGAACCCGGGTCTCGGGAACATTATCTGGGTCTCTGGATTAACAGTCTAACAGTAATACCACTAGGCCATCGCCTCCCGTAATTGACATGACAACTGAATTAATCTTTATGGCAATGCGTTCTGTCAACTTTTAATCTAACCAAAGAGGCATCTATAGGACAAGATAGATTCCTTTATTTAAGAACAGGTGAACATTAATGGTATACATGGGGTCCAAAAAGACAAGGAAGTAATCTGTTTTTTGGTTTTCATTTCTGTGAAAGTGACTTGTTTAAAGTTCAAAATCTCTTTTTTAAGCAGAGATTCAAAACATTTCCAAGAAATCATGTGACTTAAGCTAAATGACTATACAAGTTATCTAGTGACAGAATTAATTTCTCTGGCTTTTATAACCCAGAGAAAGACAAAGACAGGCCAGAAGGTTCAATTCAGAAAATCCATTCTAGTCAGTGTGATGTTTGACAGCATCAAAGTAGCCAACATAGCTGGACAAAGCTTTGCATTCTTTCTTGCTGTTCAGTAAGAAAAGTCAGTGAATTATCCTGTGTTGGAGTGTCTCATGGAGACAGGAAGAGAACACATCTGGTGAATGTGCATAAAGTCACAGAAAGGAAACATTTGTGATCTTGTCAGTTGAGTAAGAAATTTAAAGTGACTAGAGGCATGATACATCACTTGGTCTGAGCGTCTGTAAAGGACATGGCTGCAAAAAGGGTTAAATCTTTCTTTTTGCTGTTCATGATGTGATCTTCACAACAGTCACATGCATAGATATTTTGTTTTTTTTTTAAATAAACTTACGCTCTTTCGTTAAATGTACATTCGCAGCCTCATGCGAATATGTTCAGAGACTGACCACCACAGTAATCAAATTACGAAAATAAAACTCACCTATCGAGTTAGGTTTCACTCTGGAAATTTACTTGTTCATGATCAACATCAGCTGGGATCATAACAAATGGGGGCTTGTATGATATAGAAAAATCGATGAAATTAAGAGGGGTCTGTGATTTTTTAAAATCAATACTTGGATGTATGTTACACAGAATTAAATTTTAAAATGGCTTTGAATGTTATGAAGACTTCTCTGAGAGTAGAAAATGCAACAGTGGATTATATGAAATTTTTGGCTAATGCTAAAATTTAGCAGAGAAATTAAAGGTAAAAGTTAAAGCAGGATCTTGAAAGGATGAGATGCTTGAATTAATTAGCAAGCATTTACAGGTAAAAGGAGGAAAACCTGAAATTGATATGCCACTATTAGAATTAGCTAAGATTCAGTTAGTAATGGAAACAAACTTGAATCAGAAATGAAATGAGAAGAGAATATAAAGAAAATACCAATGGAAAGTTGTGGAATGGAAAAGAGAACTGAAAGTAAGAAAGCTTGAATTGGAAAATGAGGATAACGATAAAGAAAGGGAAGTGTAATTTCAAGAGTTCCAATCCCAAAGAGACAGGAGATTCAGAATATTGACTTGGCGAGAGAAAAGCTTAAAGGGAGAAATAAGAGATAGTAGTTCAGAAGATGATTCTGATTCCAATGATGATTTGACTTAATTAGAAATATACATTCAGTAACTAAATTTTTAAGAGTGTGAACTTGGAAGATATTTCACGTTATTTGAACAGAGTGGTGAAATTGAAGTAGTCAAACAATGTTTGAATCATAATGTTACAGTGTCCTGAGGGGTACAGCTATGAATGTGTACAACCGAAGCGCAATCTAAAACTATGAAGCTGTTGAAACAGCAAAACGTAATGCTTATAAACTCGCTCCTGAAGCTTTTCAATCAAAACTTAGAATTGTAAGAAAGAAACCTAATCAGCATTTGGAGAATTTGATTTGGGAAAAATGTTCTTGAATCAGTGATTGAAATCATTGAAGTTACAGAAATGCTTTGAAAATATGAAGGAAACAATGATTATGAAAGAATTCTGAACTAATGTTCTGGCAATCCTTAAGACTTAATTTGATGAATGTTAAGTATCAAAGGTCTGAGAAGCAGCAGTTCCTATATGTTGCCAGATACCTATAACATCTCATACGGACAATTACTTGTGGGGCAATCATTACAAATGGATCCATTATCTCTGCTGCAGAAATTGATGAGGAACACATACATCTGCAAGCACAAGACCAGCCAATGCAAACTCCTGCCAATGCCAGACAGGCTCCAAATGAAGAATGCAGGAGGCCAAAATCTTTCGGTTTCTATGGCACGTCCTCTAAGTGAGGGAGGCGCAGTGCTACCACTGAATGAGGATGTCCCAAGACACTGTGACAGAACTATGTCATCTGTTGGAGTATTCCAGGCACAGGGTGCTTTATTCTGCTCACATGTAACATTGAGAGTGCCATATCGTGACTTGACTAATTTTGCTAATAGGAAACAGTTCCATTCGAACAGTGTCCAACTTATCTGTGATTGTTGTGACAATATGTTAGAAGTCTGCGCTAGGTATCATAGAAGCTTTCATAATGCCTCTAACTTTACAGATGCCTGCTAAATTCCAATGCTGTGGGGAAAGTATGAAGTTATGCACTTTGGTGGGAAAAATAGAGACTATTTTCTAAAAGGGGAAAGATTTTGGAAACGTGAAGCACAAAGGGACTTGGAAGACCGCTAGTTCAGGATTGTCTTAAAGGTAACATGTAGGTTTAGTTGGCAGTTAGGAAGGCAAATGCAATATTAGCAATCATTTCAAGAGGGCTAGAAAAGAAGAACAGATTTGTACTACTGAGGCTTGTACCGCATCTGGAATATTGTGAACAGTTTTGGGCCCTGTATCGAAAGAAAGATGTTCTGGCCTTGTATTTGATTTGATTATTGTTACATACTGAGATATAGTAAAAAGAATTGTTTTCTGTGCTTTCCAGGCAAATCATAGCAGATGTAAGTACATCAGGATAATAGAACACAATACAGAATATAGTGTTACAGCTACAGTGAAGATGCAGAGAAAGATCAACTTTAATATATGAGAGGTCTATTCAAAAGTCTGATAACAGTGAGAAAGAAGCTGTTCTTGAATCTGTTGGTATGTGTTTTCAAACTTTTGTATGTTCTGCCTGACAGAAGAAGGTGAAAAAGAGTATAACCTGGGTGGGAGGGGTCTTTGATTATGTTGGCTGCTTTCCCAAGGCAACAGCAAGTATTGACTGAGTCAATGGATGGAAGGCTGGTTTGTGTGAAGGACAGGGGATCCAGCGGAAGTTTACAAGAATGATTTTGTGGATGAAATGCCGGTCTTATGAGGAGCAATTGAGGACTTTGGGTCTCTATATTTGATGAAGTTTAGAGCATGGGGGATGATGTAATTGAAACTTAAGAGAATATTGAGATGCCTGGATAGAGTAGACATGAAGAAGATATTTTGACTACTAGGAGAGACTAGGACCTATGGGCACAGCCTCAGAGTGAAGGCACGACACTACTGAACAGAGATGAAGAGGAATTTCTTCAGCCAGAGAGTAGTGAATCTCATTGTGGAACTGTTGTCACAAAAGGCCATGGAAGCCAAGTCATCGAGTGTATTTAAGTCAGAGATAGATGGGTTCTTGATTAGTAAAGGGATGAAAGGTTATGTGGAGAAGGCAGGAGAATGGGGTTGAGAAAATACCAAGCAAGCTCGAATGGTGAAGCAAACTTGATGGGTTGAATGGCCTAATTTTGCTCCCATATCTTATGATCTTACAGCTAGATGCCTTACAACGGTGGCTGCTGGGAGATCTATCCTCTCCAACAATGGCCAATTATTCCATTTCACAACTCCTGAATGAGGCCAAGTTTAGATACAATGCAGCATGTTCTTTCAGTGGGGCTATCAATGTCCAGAAAATGGGCCTTCTCAGGATTAGGTTCTCATGCATGGTCAGGTCTGGATGTTTCTTGCAGTATGCTACAGACAGAGTGGGCCACATAACTTTTGCATGCTGTACTCTGAACAACTGGAGCAGGCACAAAGGGGAAGAAATGGATGATGAAGAGCTGTTGGTTGTGGGAGATTAGGGAACAATTGACTGTCCCCGGAAACCATGTCTGTAGGAGGTGTGTTTGCATTTATTTCATATCAGACCATTTGGATAAGCTGTAGAGGCAGTTCCAGTCACTGAGGAACATACAGGAGACACAGGGTGTGATAGAGGATTATATTCATTGGAATTTAGAAGAATGAGGGGAGATCTTACAGAAACATATAAAATTACAAAGGGAATAGATAAGATAGAAGCAGAGATGTTGTTTCCTCTGGCGAGTGAAACTAGAACTCAAGGGCAGAGCCTCAAAATTAGGGGGAGTAGAGTCAGGACTGAACTGAGCAGGAACTTCTTCATCCAGAGGGTTGTGAATCTGTGGAATTTCCTTCCCAGTGAAATAGTTGAGGCTTCCTCATTGAATGTTTTTAAAGTTAAGATAGATCATTTTTTGAACAGTCAAGAAATCAAGGGTTATGGTGAGAGGGTGGGTAAGTGGAGCTGATGCCACAAAAGATCAGCCGTGATCTTATTGAATGGAGGAGTAGGCCCGAAGGGCCAGATGGCCTAATCCTGCTCCTGGTTCTGATGTTCTAATAGTTGGTAGATTTAGAGAGGTGGTTACAACACAGATTCAGACAGATAGATGATTGACTGTCAGGAAAGGTAGGAAAGTAGTTCAGAAGTCTCCTTTGGTTATTCTGCTTTCAAACAAATGTACTGTTTTGGGTACTATTGAGGGAGATAGTCTCTCAGAGGAAAACAAAAGTGGCAGCCAGATCTTGGACACCAAAAATGAATCTTACGTTAAGTGGGCTTTGTTAAGATTCAAAGAGTAATTGCTAAAGGGGACTCTCCTGTCAGGGACACAGACAGGAGATTCTGCGGCCGTGAGCTTGAATTTAAGACGGTATGTTGCCTCCATGGTGCCAGGGTCAAGGATGTCTTAAAGCAGTTGAAGCATATTGTCAAAGGGGAGAGTGAGAAGTTGGCAGTTGTTGTACACATTGACAAGAATGACTTTGAAAGGGTTGAGGCAGAGTGAATATAGGAAGTTAGGTAGAAGGTTAAAAAGCAGAACGTCAAAGGGAGTAATCCAGAGAGTAATCTCCCAGCGCCATGTATTAGTAGAGTAGGAATGAGAAGATAGGGTAGATAAATTAATGGCAGAGGAGATGGTGCAGTGGGCAAGGATTCAGATTTTTGGATCATTGGGATCTCTTCTGGGACAGAAAAGACCTATGTTTGAAAGGGAAGGGTTTCACCTGAACTGTAAGGGGACCAATATCGTGGCATGAAGATTTTGCCATTTGGGAGCCTTTAAACTAGTAGGGGGTGGTGTGGGATGATTCTAAGTTGTAGTGAGAATAGAAAGACAGATGGGGATAGTTCTGAATTTAATAAAACAGCAAATTAATTAGAAAAGGCAGGCAAGAGCAAGTTAGAGGATGACATAACTCTGAAGAATTAAACTGCATTTATTTCAATCCGATGGGTCTTACAGGTAAGGTAGATGAACTCAAGGCAAGTATATGAACATGGGACTGGGACATCATAGCTATTACAGAAACATGACTGTGGGAGGGACAGGACTGGCAACTCAATGTTCTGG
This sequence comes from Rhincodon typus, assembly GCF_021869965.1. NCBI lineage: Eukaryota > Metazoa > Chordata > Chondrichthyes > Orectolobiformes > Rhincodontidae > Rhincodon > Rhincodon typus. Next base: position 130,677,933 of record NC_063332.1, on the reverse strand, counting down.
GGTTTAGATGCTATGGGAAGGATAGAAAGGGAGGCAAGAGAGGAGGGGGAGTGGCATTTTTAACTTAAGAAAAAAAAAAATTTGCTGTTCTTAAAGAAGATATTTCTGAGGGATTGTCCAGTGAAGCTGCATGGGTGGAACTCAGAAATAAGAAGGAGATGATCACTTTGATGGGATTGTACTATAGCAGCCCCAAAAGTCAGAGGGAAATTGAGAACCAAGTATGTAGAGAGATCCCAGATAATATGCAAGAACAATAGCTTGCAATTGTAGGGGATTTTAATTTTCCAAACATTTACTGTGACTGCAAAAGTATTAAAGGCTTGGATGGGGAAGAATTTGTTAAAAGTGTTCAAGGAAATTTTCTTTATCAATATGTAGATGAACCTACTAGAGGAGGAGCAAAACTTGACCTTCTCTTGGTAAATAAGGCAGGGCAAGTAAATGATGTGTTAGTGTAGGAGTACTTTGGGACCAGTGATCATAATTCTATTTGTTTTAAAATACTTATGGAAAAGAATAGGCCTTGTATTAAAGTTAAAGTTCTTAATTGAAGTAAGGCAAATTTTGATGGTATGAGACAGGAACTTTCATATAATTGGAAAAGCTCAGCAGGTCTGGTAGCGTCTGTGGAGAGAAATCAGCATTAATGCTTCAGGTCCAGTGACCCTTCTTCGTGAGCTTTAACAGTAATTTCTGCTTTTGCTTCCGATTTCCAACATCTGCAGTTCTTTTGGTTTTTATTTAACTTTCATGAATTGATTGGAGTAGACTGTTCGTAGGTAAAGGGACGACTGGCAAGTGGGAGCCTTTCACAAGTGAGATAATGAGAATTCAGAGACATTATGTTCCTGTTAGAGTGAAGGGCAAGGCGGGTAAGAGTAGGGAACTATGGATGAATAAAGATATTGAGGCTCTGATCAAGAATAAGGAGTCATATATTAGGTATCGACAACTGGGCTCAAATGAATCTCTTGAAGACTATAAGGGGTAAAGGAGCATTCTTAAGAGACAAACCAGGAGTGCAAAAAGACGATATGAGATAGCCTTGGCAGATAAGGTTAAGGATAATCCAAAGAGATTCTACAATTACATTAAGGGCAAAAGAACAACTAGGAAGAGAATAAGGCCCCTTAAAAATCTACGTGTGGAATCACAGGAGATAGGAGATACTAAACAAATATTTCACATCAGTCTTTACTTTGAAGAAAGAAATGGAGACTAGGGAACTCGGGGAACTAAATATTGACGTTTTGAAAAGAGTACACATTACAAAAGATGAACTGCTAGATCTCTTAAAGAAACATAAAGGTAGATAAATCTCTGAGACCAGATCAAGTGTATCCCAGGATGCTGTGAGAAGTTCAGGAAAAAGTTGTGGGGCCCCTAGCAGAGATCTTTGTATCATCTACGACCACAGGTGAGATACCGGAGGACTGGAGGGTGGCTAATGTTGTGTGTTTATTTAAGAAAGGCTGTAAGGAGACGCCTGGGACCTACAGCCCTATGAGTCTGACATCAGTCATGAGTAAGTTGTTGGAGGGGATTCTGAGAGACAGGATTCACATGCATTTGAAGTGGTAAGGACCGATTAGAGGGGCCAACAAGGCTTTATGTGTCGGAAATTGAATCTCACAAACTTGAGTCAGTTTTTTGAGGGCATAACCAAAAAGATTGATGAGGGCAGAGCAGTTGACACTGTCTACATGGACTAAAGTAAAGCCTTTGACAAGGTTTCTCATGGTAGACTAATTGGTAAAATTGGATCACATGGGATTCAGGGTGAGCTTACCAATTGGATACAAAATTGGCTTAAAGGCAGAAGACAGAGAGTGAAGGTGGAAGGTAGTTCTTTCGACTGGAGGCTTGTGACCAGCAGTGTTCCACAGGGAACGATGCTGAGTCCACTTTTGTTGTCATTTATATAAATGATTTAGATGAGAATTTAGTGGGTATGATTAGTAAATTTACAGATGATACCAAAATTGGTGGTATAGTCAACAGTGAAGAAGGTTATCTAAGATTACAAGGGGATCTTGATCAGTTGGGCCAAATTGGTCGAGGGGTGACAGCTGGAGTTCAATTTGGATAAATGCGAGGTATTGCATGGTGGTAAAACAAGGGCAGGACTTATATGGTTAAAAGTAGGGCCTTGGGACTGTTGCAGAACATGGATCTAGGGCTTTAGGTACATAATTCTTTGCAGTTTGAGTCACAGGTAGACAGGATGATTGCTCAGACCATTGAGCATAGAAGTTGGGACGTAATGTTGACGTTGTACAGAACGTTGGTGAGGCCACTTTTGGAGTACTGGGTACAGTCTGGTCGCCCTGCTGTGGGCCAGATATTATTAAATTAGAGAGGGTTCAAAAAGATTTACCAGGATGTTGCTGGTACTGGACGGTTTGAGTTCTAAGGATAGCCTGGGACTTTTCTCATTGAAGCATAAGAGGTTGAGGGGTGACCTTATAGAGATTTATGAAATTGTGAGGGGCATATATAAGGTGAATAGCAAAAGGTCTTTTCCCTAGGGTGGAGAAGTTCATAACGAGGGGACATATTTTTAAGGTGATAGGAGAAGGATTTAAAAGGAAGCTGTGGGGGCAAGATTTTCACCCTGAGGGTGGTTCATATGTGGAATGAACTGCCAGAGAAAGCGGCAGATGCAGGTACAGTTATAACATTTAAAAGACATTTGGATAGGTACATGAATAGAAAAGGTTTAGAGAGATATGGGCCAAATGCAGGCAAGTGGGACTAGTTTAGTTTGGGATTATGGGCGGCATGGACAAGTTGGACCGAAGGGTCTGTTTCTGTGCTGTATGAATCTATGATTCTAAGAGCTGTGAAAGCTGCAGAATTATTCCAAGGAACAAGATGAAGACATCAATCAGGAGGAACATTACTTTCACCATGATAGAGTGTAGAAGTGTTGGATACAACAAGTCAGACTTATTTGATATGAGCTGAAGCTGAAATGAGTGAAAAAGCAAGCAACTCCTAATTTATTCCAAATTTCAAACGTAGCTTTTCACTTTGTCTTTTTTTTTCCGACAAGTGATGATGTAAAGTGAAAACATATTTACAAATTTCAGATTCTACTTACATTGCAATCGCAGGGTCCTTAACTGTGGTGCAGGGAGCCTGCTCTATAATGAAGTCTGTTGGCGTTGAGTTCTAGATGGATGGCCCATCAGGCATCTGTTACGGTGGTATTTGAACCAATGTCTCAAGAACATTCACCTGGGGTTCTGGAACATGAGTCCAGTGACATTAGCACAAAGCCACTGGTTCCCTTCAGAAAATGATTGCTACGAAAATCCTTATGGGTTTCATGTAGATATATTAATACTGTCAACTTAAACAACAAATAACAATGAGGAAATTTAAATAAAAATGCATCTTCAAGATACCTTCTTAGTTTTTTTAATGGGGGAGATGTGATGAAGGTTTATAATATATTAGTGTTATTTGGGAACTTGGTTTCTAAAATTGAAGTAAATCAGCTTTTACTTTCAGTTCTGTGAAGGTGACTTTTTAAGGGTCATAAACTCATTTGTCTTAAGAAGTGAGTCCACACAACATTTCCAATAAATCATGTGAATTAAGCTAGATGACTAGACAGCTACCAGGTGAAAAAGTTGCTGAAGTGTTTGCTAATTAGAGCTTTTACAATCTAGAGAAAGAGGTCAGAAGCAAGTGTAACTCATAAGAAAGGTTCCACATCAGCCAATGGGTTGTTTAGCTGCCTCAAAGTAGTCTAAGCATCTGGAAAATGCCTGCATTTTTTTCCCTCAAAGTTCACGGAGTTATCCTGTTTTTGGGAGGTGGTATGTAGCCCCAGACGTTCGTGATGCCCAGGGACCCAAGAATTCTTGATTCAGCTCTGATTAAGAACACCAACATTGTACGTACATCTCAAGTTTTGGTGAGGTCTTATCTGTTCAATACTCATTTTCAGGAGGTTGTACTCCACTGGCAAGGCATGTATTTATTATTTGTCCCTTTGGAAAGATGGTGGTTTCCTCTTAAACTACTTTAGTCCTATGGTCAAAACATTACACTAATGTTATTAATATCCTTATCTTCAGAATAAAATGTTTCAAAAATACAGAACTGCCTGATCAAAATTGTTTGGTACTATTCTTCCATGTCAGAACAAAGCTTTGCTTTGTGCAGCTAATTACATGTTAGATTTAGCAGAAATTTAACCAATTTAACCTAACTTTTCAAAGAAAATTAAAGTGTCAACTCACAGCAAATGAGGATGTGCATATTATGGAATTAGGCTATGAATTCACACTTTAAAGGCTTAATTTTGTAAATTTGGGGCTGTTGTTTCATAGAGATGTAAACCGTAAGAGAACAGATTAAAATTTCCATTTGGCTTTTAAAACAAGAAATCATAATTTAACAAAATGTCAAATTACTACTGGATTCTGAGCTTAACAAGAGAAAAGTACAGAGAATGCATTTGTTAAGAACAGATTTCACTACAGCTGATCTTAAGTGATCAGTCACAGGCTTTGCCAATTTAAAACAGCATTTATGGAACATTATTTGAAGAAAATTAAAAAGTAAGGCTAAAAAATGTAAATCAAAATACTTGAAAAAAAAAAGTAATGACAGCCAAAGTCTGTCTCAGATATTGTACATTTTTCAATGGGAATCTCTAAAATTATCCTAGATATCATTAAGTTACTAATTCCTCAGAAATATATAGCCATTGACGATGGCAGCTACCAACCATTTGCACAGTTGTAGTGACTAAATAACTCATGTTTAAACATGTAAAGCATGAACTTTCAAATACTATGTCATGTAGATAACAACAGTAACTTGCATTTATATCGTACCTCGAACTGCTAACCACTGCCTATGGTGAAACATTACAAGGCAAGTCATGTTAGACAATTGGTAAATGCATGATCAAAGGTGAAGTGGAAGACACCAGAGGTTGCATGCCATTAACTAGTTAGATCAATGCCCAACAACTGTAATCAATTATCAAACCACAAAAGTACCACAATATTACATAAAAGTTGGCTTGTCCAAGGAAATTAGGACTAATATCCAACCCATCTGAATCTGAAATCTCCACAGAATGCTTTTTCTGTACCAAACTGTACCAATCCTCTTGCGTTGGATATAGATAACATGTATACAATGAATAGCTTGATCTCAGAACAAGCTTTCTTCACTCCTGATCAAGCAGAATTCATGACAACTGAAATTTATCAGGAAATACTTTAACCTTCTAAAATTTGATTTTTAAACTTGCATTTCATAAAGTTTCATCTATAATGAGGGCACTCACAGAAAAGAAAGGATATAGCAGGGAAACTCATTAGACAATCTCACCATTTCCCCAGGAGAGCCCTGCACTTCCTATACACTTTCTTTTGATTTCAGTCTTGGTTCCAATCCATCTGCCTGAAATAGTTTTTAAGGTCAAACAAATGGAATACCAATGAAAGAAAAGAGTTGCATATGAATTTGATTTATTATAAAATAAGTCCTAGAAGCAGGAATGTGAGGAATGGATGAATATTTAGCCATAACTCACTGGCCCACTGAACCTTGTTGAGGGACACAGCTTGTGTGTTGAGACTTTATTTGGATAATTATCTTGTTAAAAGCCAGAAGGCGTCATGCAGTTCAGCAAGTAACCTGGTCCATGGCATTCAACACAAGCTATCAGCATTAACTGTTGGGCTGTTAGTTATAACTTCATTAAATTACCAGTCTTCCAGATGAGTGCAAAATCTAGAAATAAGTTTATCAAGTTTAAATTGTTGAAGAAATTATATATCAAATGAAATAAAAAGGGTAACAGATTTCAGCCCATATTACACGACAATGATACGCCAATGAAGTGAATCAGTCCTTCAGTATTCGACAATTGCAACTTTTAAGACTGAGATGGATTGATTACTGTTAGCTAACAGTATCACAGTGTATATTCTCCATGTTTAGAAAAAAGGAATGATCAGATTTCAGAAAAGGTAGGAAGGATGAAGCATTTGTAATTGCATTTTCAAAAAGAATATCACTCTGCTGAAGGGTATACTCTCAAATTATTGTGATTTATTTCCAGATGCTGATGGACTTGGCACTTACTGGATTTCCAGTTCCTACTTGGAGAAAAATGACGAAGGTATTTGGCTTTCTTGCATTGTTCTTAGGAGGAGTAATGTTGTAATGCTAATAATTATGTCCATTTGTTAATATTTTTTGACTTGTATGCTGTATCTGCCTGTGTTAAAAATGAAAAGTGTGAGTTTGGAATTGTGACCACAGTCTAAAGTTAAGGAGTTCTATGCGTCTTTTGGAAAGAGGAATAAAGACTTTTTTAAAATTGTGCTTAAGCACTGACAGGAACAGTTTGAAATTGTTAATATGTTTTTGACTGCATCACCCATATAAATTACAATAGTATTTCAAAACTGTATTCCAAATGTAGATGAATATTTTGTTGGTCCCTGAACATACGTTTTCATTCTTCTTGTCTTAGCCAGCATTAACCTCTCGACTGATGTCACTAAATTAGACTAAATGGTCATTTATCTCATTGCTGCTTGAGGTCTTGTTATATGCAAGTTGGCTTCTAGTTTCTCTTATAATACAATAAGTCCACTTCAAAAATACCCCATTGGCTGCAAAGGATCTTGGGATTTTCTGAGATAGTGAAAACACTAAATAAACACAAGTTAGTATTTCTCTTACACCCTTGAACAAAATTTTATCAGTACCAATTCAAAATGGCAGGCTGCTTATAATTTTGTTCAGTCTCTATAACCCTGCATATGTGACGATTAGATACTGTGAAAATATACATATGATTATAATAATAGGACAGTAATAATCATACAAAATAAAACCATATACTTCATTTAAAATCTCTCCTGTTTTCTAAATGGATGTCAATTATTTCATGAATTATCCAAATGTCACATGGTCACCAACAAAGAATTATTGAAGCATTACAAAAATAGCAGTAAACTAGAAAAGTTCACAATACTTTTTTCTTAAAAACACACCATTAGTACTCCAACCAAGGGAAAAATATTCAGTTCTTCACTTCTAAGGGAAAATAACTTTCAGACACACAAATAAATTTTGTTCTGAGAGTCTGAACATCACTTTCTATTTTGAAAGAAAAATAAAAGCATTTTTTTCAATGAAACATGAAGCATTGTTAGGAGAATTCACTTGTATGTATTACTCAGTTAGTTTGAGAGAGTTAAATTAGTATGTACAATTCAAATAATATATTATGGCTAAGATACTAAGATTGCTGCATCTCAGTTTCTTCATTTCTCCAAGCCAGTTTCCCCTCAAAAAAGAAGCAATTAGCACTTACTATTAAAAATAAACACATCAAAAAAAACTAAAAGATATCAAAGGTTTCAAAGTAGATTTGTAGCACGGGTTGTGGATGTTGCGGTTGGTTGGCTCACCGAGCTGGTTCGTTGTTCCGCAGACGTTTCATTACCCTGCGGAAAGCGCTTCATTGGAGGCTGCACTGATGATGTTACCCAACGACAACATCCACAACCTGAGCTACAAATCTACTCTAAAACCTGAGAGACCTATGGCCAAAGCATGCTCAAACAGGCACGAAAATGGGAAAACTGCGCCAAACGACAGAGCACTATCCCCAAACAACTCTACTTCCTACATGGATGCTTCAGAAACCAGGTATTACTATGCAGTGTGAGATACAAACCCCACATCAACAACCCACAAGCTCGTAGGACAGCAGAATACAATGGCTGCAGGATGGTAAAGGCAATGATCAGCGACGCACACAACCGGCTCCACAGATATGACAGAGAAATTACGCGACAAAGAACTTTATTCCTAGAAGCTGCCAACCAAGACTGGACAACGGACCAACAACAAGCCATCAACATCAGTCAGCAGACCACAAGAGCCAGGAAAAGATAGATCCTTCTGGAAAAACTAACCCACCAAAATGACAACAGCAGAATAGACACCTGGATAAGAAACCTTTCAGACAGGAAACTGACAGACACAGAGAAAGCTGTTCTAATTCGTAGATTCAACTACAACCACAGAGACTCCAAAAAGACAGAATTCCTCGCCAGAGATAGTAGGAACTGCAGATGCTGGAGAATCCGAGACAACAAGGTGCAGGGCTGGATGAACACAGCAGGCCAAGCAGCATCATA
>NC_063332.1:130641549-130669238 GCF_021869965.1 Rhincodon typus | reverse complement strand
CGTTACACAGAGCAGAACGGGGAAGGCTGTTGGACTGAGATCTGGTGTGGGCAGTCAGACTACGTGTGGAGGCCCTGCATTGAGCTGCTACACTAATGCCTATTTAAAATTTCCTACCTTACTGTAATGTTAACCCTTTAATATTCTCATTTTTAACTTATTTTTCAACTCTAAGTAATACAACTACTTTTATTCTTCTACTGTACCCAAGAATTGTACCTAGGTACTTGTACCTAACATGTCACCATAAGAATGCAGGCATTGTAAAAGTTTTTCACTGTACTCCTACAATGAAGTACACATGACAATGAAAGAATATTGTAATGTATTTTTTACAGGCTGTAGGAATTTTTATATATAAAAAAATCATCAAATTGTGTATTTTGTTCACAAAATTCCCAGGAGCGTGATGCTTAAAACTTGAATCATTTGACCAAAGGTAATCTTTAGTTCAGGCATTTGTCGACAGAGGGATAATAGAACTCAGTGCAGTAATGGACAAATTAACATTTCGATGTAATCTTTGAATTTCTTCTTTCCATTTCAAACTTGTTTAAAATTTTTTCCCTTTAGCCAATTGGAGCACTTAACCCAAAGAGAGCAGCTTTCTTTTCGGAGCGTCATGAAAGCTGGGAAGATGATCAGGTTCCTCCTTTCCACTATGGGACTCATTATTCAACCAGTAGCTTCACTCTTGCATGGTTGTTAAGAATTGTAAGTACAATAACTGTAAAATTTAAAGCTGTTTCATCCAGTCAGTGCGTTAATGTGTCTCTTCCATTGAAAAAGCACTCGCAATTGTCCCTTGATTAAGGCTGAATAATACAGCACAAGGCAGACATAAATCCTGCACATAAACTGGAATATTTAGCCTAATTTCCGATAATTACTGGTACTTAATTTTTTTTTCCAAATCAGAATATATTTTAAAGTAATTTAAAATTCAATTTCATAGCTTCATTTTAGTATATATTTTGCATAATTAGGTGATAATTTGACAACACTGCACATAAAATATACCCGTAAAATGATTTACAGTTAATAAAGCTATTTATGATGTAAAGCTTCATGTAGAAAAAAAAATGTAAAAAACAGCATTCTTCTGTTGCACTCAGTATATTTGCATTAGGCCATATTTTTATTCACCATGTTGCACTTAAACATTGACGATTGCAAGTCAGCTTGCCTGATATTGTTGAGTAATGCTGTAAGAGCTTAACCCCTCTGTTACATTCTTAACTCAACACACACATTGATTTAATATATATAGCTAAAAATACTGGAAATATGTGCAAGTCAGACAGCATCTATTCAGAGGAAAGACAGCATATTGATATTTTGGATACGTTTTTCTTCGTTAGTATTCTTCTGATTTTCATTTTTGATTTTGTTTCATATTTCCAGTGTTTGCAACTTTTATGTTTTTTGCATTTATTATACAGTTCATTATTTTTAATAACTGAATGCTATTCCTTAGTTCCCTTTTTTTTGAGCACTGGTAATCCTCAAACATTTTAAAAGTCAATTATTATAACATGAATAATGATTAAATTTTCAGCACATTTTCATAGTTACAATTCCAACCCACCCCCACCTCAATATGTAGATCCTAGCTATCATTTTACACCTCGCCCATGTACCCATTAATGTATTAACCTAAACACCAAGTGTCAACTAAATTCAGATAATTATTTTGTAATGCATTACAGCTGAGCCTGCTTCTGACCTCCCTGAATGTTCATGCAGGCACAGGGATCAGGAGTAGGAATGCTTGCTGATATTTTTCCTCCTCCCCTGTGTTCTTGTTCCTACCCCCGGATAAGAGATAGTCCCTGTTGGTAATGTGAAAAAGAAGGAATAAAAGAAAATGCAGAATGAGATAGAAAAAAAGAAAATAAAACATTAAGAAAGGGTTAGGCAAAAAAAAGGAGATGGGTAAAGAAAGGAAGGGAGAATGACAGACAGATTGAGAGATGGAGGAAGATTAAACGGGAAAAGAGGGAATAGAAGATGTAGAACATGTTGGAAGCGTAAGAAAGGGCAAATGAGAGTGAAGGATAGAATGAAACTGTAGGCGAGTAGGCAATGAAAATATCTTATTATGAAGACAGAAATAACATAAGGAAGGAAAGAGGATCTATGGGACGGGGCAAATGCTGAGCTAAATAATTTTATTCTTCCACACTTCATGATTTCTTTACAATTGTATGGCTGTTCTTATGTCACTCAGCAATTCATATTTAATTTACAAGTAGACAGATACGAATCACTCTAAACTATGCAGTTATGCATATTCTTTTTTGTATTCGCCTTGTTTGAATTCCCACTGTCCATCTGTAATTCCTACTTCCTGCATCTTCTATCATTATGTAACAGTATGGTTTTATTTGACAAAAACTAGATTACTGTTTGAGCAGACTAATGCTACCAGTCTGGGCATGAAATTCCTTCCAACCCAACCCCTTCTGATAGGCTGTATAAATTCCCAAAAACAACTCACAGGTTTTGCAAGCTGTCAGGGCATCTGCTAATCAAAGCGATATCATAGTAATAACATTCTATTTTTTAGAGCAATTAAAAATCTAACAATGCCAGTTCTGACAGAAGGTCAGATTTGCTACTTTCTTTCCAGAAGCCACCTGTTCTGCTGAGTAGTTCCAACATTTTTTTTGTTTTATGATATAGCCTGTGATGTCTTGTATAAATATAGTTCCAGCCAATCAGTTATTCAGAATAACAAATAAGTCACTAAATCTAGAATATACAAAGCAGGAAGAAGAATTTTTTTATAAATATATTTTTAGAAGTCTTACTAAGCTGATTGTAAGAACAATCAGTTATTTCAACTGCAAAAAAACGAATATTGTTCATAGAACAATCAGACCCATTTAAAAATTACTCAGTTAAACAAATTCAGAAGTTTGTCTTGAGGTCAAAGTGTTGAAGGGGATATGTAAACTGTGACAGGTTACCGTAATCTTACTTCCAATTCTGTCAAAACTCCATGAATGTCAGATATTGTCTATTCCATAACGGACTACAAATGTTTGTTTAGTTATAAATGCTGAATGGTCTTTTCCTCAATATTCCTAAATCTTTTCCTGTGCAGGAGCCGTTTACTACCTTCTTTCTAAACCTGCAAGGAGGAAAATTTGATCATGCTGATAGAACATTTTCAGCAGTGTCTAGAGCATGGCGCAACTGTCAACGTGACACCTCTGACGTAAAGGTATTTAAAATTGTTTATTGTTGTGCAGAACAATCTTGTCAATGACTCTAAAAGACTCTTTGCCGTATTCCATGAAATGATGAACTTTTTAAACTTTGTGACCTCATTTAGGACAGCACGGTGGCTCAGTGGTTAGCAATGTTGCCTCACAGCTCTAGGGACTCAAGTTTGATTCCACCCTCAGGCAACTGTCAGTGTGGAGTTTGCACATTCTCCCGGTATGCATGGGTTTCCTCTGGGTGCTCCAGTTTCCTCCCACAGTCCAAAGATGTGCAGGCTCGGTGGATTGGCTATGCTAAATTGCCCGAAGTGTAGGTGGATTATAGGAGGATGGGTCTGGCTGGGTGCTCTGATGGTCAGTGTGGACTTGTTGGGCCAAAGGGCCTGTTTCCACAGTGTAGGGATTCTATATTCTATATAAAAGATTTAAGTCTGAGTGGACATCTTCACCTTTGAATATACTTGGTCATAGTTGTCAGAGAAATATGTACAGAGAAGTAATTTCCAGTTTTAGTTATGATTTTTTGCGCTTCTGACCTTTTACCGTTCCATACCTACGAATTTCTACCTTAGCCCCAAGGTTTGCTTTATTCCTCATATCTTGGTTGCCATTCACTGTGGTCAGAGTACCTACATGTTTCTGGTGACAGTGTCAATGTTGTGACTGTTGCTATTGTGTCTGATTTACTATCTTGGATGACCTCAAACTTTTCCAAAATAAACATAAGCCAACCTAGTCACTTTTCAGTCCTTGCTTGCAATTCTATACCTTGTCATCTCTCCTCCTGACTATGCTAAGTACAGGAGTGAGTAATCTCCTTGTCTTGCTAGCCACTGGATTAAATTTTCAAGGTCCACATTCAGTCCAAGACCAAGAATGCATAATTACATTGTTATAATATCATGCTCTTCCACTTTCATGCTTTCATCACCACCAACTCTCAACCTCTTATGTATTTTCTTCACTGAATAGATTTTAACTCATGTAGACATCTGCCATCTACATCTCATCTTCTGCTGAGTCTTGTTTATACATCACTGCTGTCTTCACAACCTTCCACTGATTTCCTATCTTCTATGAAGTTCTGAAGAAGAGTCATACTGGACTCAGAATATTAACACTGTTTCTCTCTCCACAGATGCTGCCAACATTTTCTGTGTTTGTTAAGTTTGGAATAATGAATTACCTAATAGGTCTCACACACCTTTGACTGTAAAATCAAAATACAATGACCAACAAAAGATAACAGGTTGTTCAGCCCGATTTTCTTGTAATATTATTGGTGTTGTAGTGACTGAAAATTACTTAGGAAATGTAGTGGCAGTTACTATTAAGTAGATGAGAATGTTTCATACTTCAATTATATTTAAGTGAAGTTTAGGTGACAAGTAACTTGACAGAAGCATGGACACAGTTACTGGCAGTTGAAAATCTGTATGATGAGTGAAAAGATATGGACCAGGATCTTTAGGTGCCACCAGTGTCAGGATCAGAGGTGGACAATGGTAAAGATAGTGCTGGTGATCAGCATGTTAGATTCCTGTTAGCATTTTCTTGTAGGCTAGCTGGTTTTATCAGAATGGGAATGTTGGGCCCTGGAAAAATGCCTGACTCAGGAGGGAGATTAATTAAAGTTATCATTGATGGTTTGTTGAGGGCCAGTTTGCGATTTGGGTGGGGATGTCTGTGCTGCACACTGAGTCGAAAGCAGAACGTACACACTGAAACAGCAATGGTGCAGAGGGTCAGTTGAAGAGACAGGTGCCATGTCGTGCGCAGAGATTGTTGGGACAAACTTCTATACGAGCTCATGTACTATAGGAGTTCATCACTATTCTGGCATCGAGTGGCATAAAAGATGGGATTCAAACTTATTGATAATATAGAGAGTTCAACTGAGCTTAAAGATAATAGCTCATAATGGAAGAACTGTTCTCAGATTTTGTGCAAAATTCTCAGTGAAAGAAGCAGAGCCCTGGACTCTGAGGAGAGCAGAGCAGAAGGACAGGTTAAAATAACCTCAGTATAGGCACCTGACAAAAGAAGAAGAGAGATAAGGTGATGCTGGCCTCTTTGACCATTGCCAGTCAATCATTTACATACAAAGCCACAAGTATCAGTTCTGACAAGTTCCCAACAGTGCTATGACTTCAAACTTTTTTGAGGGGCTGGTAAGTAACCCAGATCTGTATCTGTCACATGTTCAGATGTGCATGTTTCCTGAAGACTCTGCTGCGTCAACTAGAGTTTGATATCAAGGGGCCTGTCATGAGGGTCTTCCACTACGCTCACCTTGCCTAAACAAAGAAAACTGTTGAACCTTTTCTGGCAAAATGGTCAGTTTGCCTGAACACAGTTCTTCTGCTGTTGGTCACAGCAACCCACAGCCATGCCAGCATTGGTCTGGATGGGTGGCCTTTTGTCACCATCTAGAAAGAGTGACTCCCTCTGTGTCTCCAGGAAATCTCCATTTTGAGTTAGAGAAGTGAGGAACATCCCTGGCCTGTGTGTCAGATGGCTGCCTTTTTTGTTTGATCATTAGTGCATCCATTTTCTCATTCAAATCACGGCCATAGTGTTTTTAAATGTACACTTGTATAGTCTCACCTTAATTTCCAACTAACATCCCAGATTGGCTGCCTCCTCAACGCATCCACTTCATTTGAAATCAGTGGTTGCAACTACGTCCCATTAGGTGAAGGAGGGAGAATGAGCGGCTTTGGGACCCCTAAACTGTCCCATTATCAGTTTCCTGATCCGAGAGGGAAGATCAAACCCATGAGATTCAAATCTGAATTTGCCCCACAAATGATTCTGAACTAAGATTTATTAGAAGAAACAGAAGAATATATTCATAAAGTTTGTGATATGCATTACAGTCATGCCACTAAATGCCTAAAGTATGATTATAAAGAAGAAGTAGATGCATCCCTACCCCTCAGCATTGAGGTAGAGAGTTCTGAGGAAGACTTGTATTGGACTTGAAACATTAACTCTATTTCTCACTCTGGACCTGCTGCAGCACTTTGTTTCTAATCCACATAGAGTGTGTTGTTGTGGCACCTGGACAATAAATTAATTGGAATTATATAGGTACGCTTAGCAAAAAGAACAGGAAGATATCCTTACTTATTAATTGATTCCAAATCTGTGTGGTGTAAATGTACTTTATCTAATGAGGATGAATTGAAAAGTGGAAATATTTAATGTTCTTCAGTGTTTTCAAATTGGCAGGATTCCCTTCAACTCATACATACTTCTGCATTCAATCAATATAGCAATCCAAAAACATAAATCAAAACAGAAGCTTTTTTTTAAAATCAACAACCTCAAGGTTTAACTGTTCTGCTTGGTGCATTCCCATTCAGTGTAATTTTTGATCACAGAATAAAATTGCAAATAAGCAAACCACAGCACAACTGACATCCTAGTTTGTTGCCAAATGTACAGAATATCCAGTTTATTTTAAGGTAATGGACACCAGGACGAATCTTCTGTGATCTTTTTCATTTCAAAAGACCGTCATGCACAGTGGACTGATTGATTATTTTGATTTGTTCTTCAAATATCAGTTAGCTAGCTTCGCCTGGAGGCCAGTGGTAATCAACATTGCAGAGAATCACATGAATTGGCTGCGGAGAGAGTTCATGCCAGTAGGTATTGTACTTTAATGAAGAAAACTGAAGCATATGTGTGGTCACAACCAATTCATGTCTTCATACTGTGAAAGCCTTGGGGTTTGTGATCAAAGCGAAGGCCCAATCCTTACATGACTATGCTGGGATATAACCTTTATTTGAACCTGTCTCAATGATCTTTTGGTAGTGTCTCTTAACAAATCCATATTAATTGTTCTTAATTTTTTCATGCGTTGCTTGCCTTTTGATTAAAGCTGTCTTAGCTTGGCAATATTTCCCCAAATATCAAGAGTATAAATTTACCAGTCTTACTGCTACTTGATTCTGCTTTTAATGCACAAAATAGCTAGTCATTTTTTAAAAAAAGATCTGAAGCATATGCTATTTTCAAAGATTAAGCCTTTTATCTCAAAAAGTATATGGTGTATTAATGTTTTTAGGCGTTTAGTGTTGTGACTGTAATGCATATCGCAACAAATTTTAAGAAAAAAGTCTTTTGTTCCTTCTATCAAATCTTAGCGGAGGTCTGTAAAGACATTTGTATGAAGATTTGTGGAAAACAAATGCAAAGATCTTGGAGTCCAACCCAAAACAATCCTCCAAAACAAAATTAATAAATAAGTAAATATTAAGACCTTTCAAAAGAGAAGAAGTGGAAAGACCATTTCTTAAAAGAAAGCCTTACTTTTCAAAAAATAATCTCAGGGCACTGATTTGGGCATAAAAGAATCTATCTGTTTAATCACATCAGGAGTATCGATTATTTCAAATTAAAAATTATAAACATAAATTCCAGATAAATAAATCAGTTATAACCTTCACCAAAAACAAGATTATTGAAGGAAGTAATCAATTTTGTTCACACAATACGGTATTAGAATTGGAATGCAAGTGATCTTTAAGTCACAGAACAAAAATAACAACTTTACTTCACCTTCAGTATCATAAAGTATTTCAAGGTATTTTGGGAAAGCAGGAGCATTGTCAACAAACATTGACACCAAACCCTATGAGCTCTTAAGTCAGGCATTCAAAGTTTGGTCAAAGAAAAAGATTTTAAGGAACATATTAAAGGAGAGACAGATACAAAGGTTTAGGGGACAAATTTCAGAGATGAAGAACTACACACCTAAAGTCACTGGTATCAATGGAAGACCGTTTGAGGTCTGTGTTAAGAGTTCAGGATAAGAGCAATGCAGAAATTTCATGAGCAAGGCAGGAGAATATTATACAGATAAGGGAGGTCAGAGCCACAGAAGGACTGGGGACACATGCCAATCTAATTTGGTGATTATGAATGATGAGTGAATGTGCCTTGATACCTGTCAGTATGGATAAACTCGGGTTCTCAGAGGGTGCAAGATGGGAGACTGACCAGGACAGCATCACAATAGGCAATAGTCAAGGCTAATGGTCACAAAGGCACAAATAAGTTTTCAGCACCAGATAAACTGAGGCAAGAATGCAGCAAATATACAATCTTGGTAATGAAATAGACATAGGATCTGCAGTTTATCTCTGTAAAATAAGTTGTGATTAGTCTGATTTGGTCTCAGTGACCAAGTGGATGGCATCTGTGGCTTGGGATCAGAATTTGTGGGTTTTTTTTTCATTCACGGGATGACGGTGTCGCTGGCCAGGCAGCATTTATTGCCCATTTCTAATTGCCCAGAAGGCAGTTCAGAGTCAACCATACTGCTGTGGGTCTGGAGTCACATGTAGTCCAGACCATGTAAGGATGGCAGCTTCCTTCCCTAAAGGACATTCGTGAACCAGATGGGTTTTTCCCGACAATCAGCAATGGGTTCGTGGTCATCATTAGATTCTTAATTCTAGATATTTTATTGAATTCAAATTCCACCATCTGCCATGACAGGAATCGAACAGAGGTCCCCAGAACGTTATCTGGGTCTCTGGATTAACAGTCCAGTGATGATACCACTAGGCCATTGCCTCCCCTTGAGAAGAATTGAAGACTAAAGGCAGTGGTTTCAGTCTTCCTAGCTTCTAGCTGATTGAAATTTCTGTTAATTTGTTATTAGATTTCAGACGTGACAATTCAAAGGCAGCATAAGGGTTGAGAGAGATGGTGATTAGGCAGAACTAGATGTTGTCAGCTTGTATATGGAACCTGTCATGTTCCAGTGATTCCAACATGTGGATAAGAAATGGGAGTGGGAGAAAGTAAATCTTTGGAAGACTCCAGAGGTGATAGAACATGAGTGAAAAGAGAAGCTGTTGAAGATAAGTTTGCGACTCAAATGAAAAGCAATGAAACCAGGCATGTGTAGTTACGTCCAGCTGGATAATGGAGAAGCACTGGATGTGGATACTGCAATCGATTGTCAAAAGGTCAGGACGGATGAAAAGTAGTAATTTAATACAGTCCAAGTCATATAGGATGCCATTTGTGACTTTGATAAGAAATATTTCACTATACTGGCAATGGTTCAGATTTGTTTCAATGTGTTCAAACACAGAGCTGTGGGAAATATGGCTACGGATTTGTGAAGCAACAAAGTGTCTAGGGACTGAATGTCCACGGCAGGTTTGAAGGGAAGGGACACAGCACCTAACTAAAGGAGACTTGTTAACAGTATCAGCTGATGTGGAGACCAGAAAGCGAAGTTGGCTGGTCAGCAGTTTGTTGAAAGACTGGTGAAGGGACAGGAGGCCAGCTTCATGGATATGAAAGCTTCAAGAGAGCATAAAGAGAAGGACAGGAAAGAAAATAGAGAAAGTGAGTTCAGGAGTAAAGTGGGAAACTGGGAAGCTTGGCTTGGTTGGCTTTAAGAACAAAGGAAGCAGTAGAGGCATATTTACATCAGTCTTTGTGGTAAGATATCAATGAGCTCGTCACTTGTTTATGGGTGAGAGTGGAAGGGGCAGAGAAGAGGGCTTCAAGGAGTGAAGAGAAATCAGGGAATATTTCCACACTCCAGGATGATCCTGGGTGTGTTATTATATTATAAAGCTCTATGATTTCTGCATTGAGCGACTTTACAGTTGAAATTGTCAGAATTTTTCAAGTAAATGGTAAAAGTGTTCACATAACAGTAAATATTTCCCTTTTCAAAAAAATCAAAGTGACTAAAATTCCTTTTCTTTATGGTACTGCTTTCTGTCCCTCTCCCCTCCCGGAAATAACTAAAGCCACCTGGTGAGAGATAGCAATAACTACAGATGCTGGAGTCAGAGATAACACAGCAGGCCAGGCAGCATCAGAGGAGCTGGAAAGTTGACGTTTTGGTTCAGGACCAGGAAGGATCCCAACCTGAAACGTCAACTTTCCTGCTCCTCTGATGGTGCCTGGCCTGCTGTGCTTCTTCAGCTCCACACTGTGTTAAAACCACCTGGCCATTTTTTCACGGCAGTTGCCAGCAAAATATTTTTGGATAAATAATAAATTGAAGTTACTTATTTGAGGAAGAATTGTCACCAAGGGTTAAAAATGCAGTTTGCCATCAGCCATTCTGCAAGTTATGTAGTGCTAGCAATGGATACCACCAGACGTTGTAAAAGTCTGTTTTACAGTACGAGGTACATTGAAACTTGAGGCTGGCAACTTTTCCATGGGATGTAGGGAAAGAGGAAAATATGTGATTTTTCTGGCTTTCTCTTTCATCGTGCTTTATCTTCCATTGCTGAAGAGAGCAAACCTAGTGACTTTAATAGATCCTGATTTTTTTTTTATTATTTGATTCATTCTGGTCCAACCATGGCATCCTATCAAATTCTTTAAAATGTACAATACAGAGCAGTTACTTGCAAGAATTTGAAAATATTATTATAACCATGACATGCAAAAGTAAAAGGCAAGCATGTTCATTGTATAGTGATGTTTCAGTTAGTTATTTGAACATCTTTCTTTTAAATTGAATGCATCCAAAACAGTGAATACTATGTTAGACATGATGTCAGTTTCATCATTTAAACTTTGCCTTGTTTTAGGAAAAGCAAAGGCAAGGGAGGTCAGAGGTAGGCATAGTGATATTAAACTATAGAGTCTTAAACCACCTTCATGCTGACTGACTTTGCTTTTGTGTGCCCAAGAGTTATTGCTAGTCTCTGACCTGATGATTAATCTTCCAGGCTCTGGTCTTGATTTTTTTTTCTTCAGAAGTTCTTAACCGAACAAGAAATTCAAATACGATAGGTTCTAGTACAGTAGATCACATCTGGTGATTGGATATTGTAGTGTGTGTCCCTATGAAATGATATTGTTAGTGTTAAGCGTTAGTTTTTTTCACTACTTGTTTTTAACATGCCATGCTGTCAAGCAAAGCTGTCTTCTAAAATAGTTCCTTTTCATTTGTTCCAAATGGGTTTTGCTGCATCTTTCAAGCCTGTCACATCCCATTTCTTACCTTGAATGACTTTCCTGTAGTTGGTGAGCTTTCTTGGCCTGTGATATCTTTTGGCCTCCAATGGAGAAAATAAAGTCCCATAGCAATGAAGTTGTCTCCAAGAAACTTGGGCCTAAAAGTTTATTGACAGCTTGCCTGTTTTACAGGGCTAAAATGAATACTGAAGTATCCAGTATTCTGGGCAATGAGCAAATGCCTATTCTATGGTGGAGGTGAAAGTTCTGGTACATTGGTAAAGGCTTCAATGTAAGCACCCACACTGAAAACATATATAAAGAGGAAGCCCTTTCCAAATCCTGGCTGCCTGAAACATAGCCGATGCTCTGTTTATATGTGACTGGAGTCTACTTTTTAAGATACTGCTGGATGCCACCGCCAAATAGGTTTGTGCATTAATACTTGCGTTGCATTTGTTAATTATAAAGCTCTCCCGAAGACTGCATGATTGCAGATACTGGTTCATAAGAATGTGCTAATCAAAGATGTTCGATGGTCTGGTAGTCCTGTTACAAGACTTGGGTAATGTTCCAATTTTATCTATCAAGGTATGACAGCAAGAAGAACCAAGTGACACATTGTTCTTTTATCTTGTCATTTTAGGTTTTTAGTCCTCCGAAATCTTCTACAATTTATTATCATCCATGTATTACATGGCCTTGTTTTTCCTATATGCATCAGGTTATTTAAATAATTAAAATGTATTCAGCCACAGGCCTACTGCTGTGGTAACTATTCAATAGTTTGGTCACAGAAGATTATTTTTCCTTATTTTGGATAACTTAGTAGTTGGTTGTTTTGCATCTTGATGCATGTCACAGCTGCCTAAATGTCTCAACTGAGGAGAATTCTTGCTGTAGGAATTTACCAGAGATACTTAGAGAACCATTGCCTCAGAAAGCCATTGAATTTTACGAAAGAGAAGGATGCTTTTCAACACATCACAACTCACCAGAACTATTCAAATGTCACGATTATTTACTGTGAATGGGGTGGTCATGAGGTGGTGGGGTTGAGGTGGTTGAACAGAGTTGGACTTGGCAATCAGGAAGTAGAATGTAGGCAGACACAAGTGACTAAGTGCTGAGGCTGGTTAGAAGGCCTGTCTTGGTTCTCTGGGACTTTATTCAGTTATATTAAAGGCTGTTGGCACCTCCACCCCACCACCAACTTCTTGCCCATTCACCCAGTATACATGTGGACAGAAACAATGAATCCAGCAGTAAAAATGGCATGTCCAGAGGCAGTTTCCTAGCTCTTAAAGACTTTGCAGGAAGAAAACTTGAAGATGTCAAGCAAAGTAAATGTTTCTCTCCAGTTGTCAAAACAGAACCTCATATTGTGATTATTCCTGAGTCGGGGCTCTTGGTCATACATCCCATAATCCGTCCATTCACTCTATAAAAAGAGCCCTTACATTACACCTCTTACAGTGTTCCTACAAAACATCATATTTTTCTTCAAAGAAACATTTGTGAATTGATATTTTTCAGGGCAGTTCTAGATAAGCCATTTTTATTGTATGACACGTTGATACTGTATACAGTGTACACTGGATGAATGCGCATGTTAGGACCAGGAGTTGCCATGGAGGCTATAAAAAAATCATTGAGTTGGGGGGTTGGTGGTAAGCAGTGTATGGTTGAGAGCATAAGTTGACATGAAAGCTATAAGACAGATTTTTGGAATGGGTAAATGTCATGAATTAGAATAGAGGAAGCATGGGGCTATGGAAGGGACACGGTGATGGTTGCAGGTAATCGCTAAATGCACCTTTCAATAGGTTTACAAGTACAGGCTATCATTCATGACTTCTCTATTGGACCAGGAGCCATGAGCCATGGAAAAGCTCACCTGATTCTAGTAAAATTGCTTGAGCCGAAGAGATGCCTATCTCCCAGGTTGGGAGAACACAATGCAGGCTTGCTTGATAATGCTGATCCATTGCCATCCATCCACCTTTCACCACTTTGCCTTGCCTGACTGTCAGTCCTGAGCAACAATGCTGTCAACCCATCATCTGGGGGATAGTTGCAGCAGGCAAGCTACTGGAGAAAGTACTCTCCAACCCAAATCTATCCTGACCCAGTGGACTCCATCAGCAGTACACCTTCCCTCATGCTGCCCTTTATAGAAAAATACATTAAACTAGGGAATCACAGTTGAGGATCTTTCATCACCTTAACGCCTTTCACCCCAACCTCGAATTCACTTGGACCATCTCCAATACCTCCCTCCCCTTCCTGGACCTCTCCGTCTCCATCTCCGGTAACCGTCTCAGCATCAACATCTATTTCAAACCCACCGACTCCCGTAGCTACCTTGACGACACCTCCTCTCACCCACCTTCCCACAAGAATGTGATCCCTTACTCCCAATTCCTCCACCTCCGACGTATCTGTTCCCAAAATGGAGCGTTCCACTCCAGGACATTCCAGATGTCCTCCTACTTCAAAGACCTCAACTTCCCCCCTCTGTTGATTCGTAATGCCCTGAACTGCATCTCTTGCATTTCTTGCACTTCTGCCCTCAAACTCCCTCCCCGCAACAAAAATAAGGACAGATTCCCCTGGTCCTCACATATCCCACCAACCTCCGCATCCAGCGTATCATCCTCCACCACTTCCGCCACCTGCAATCTGACCTCACCACCAAAGAGATATTTCCCTCCCCACCCCTGTCTGCCTTTCATAGAGACTGGTCACACTGCGACACTCTTGTCCACTCCATGCTCCCCGCCACCCCCACCACACCACAACTGCAGGAGGTGCTACACCTGCCCCTACACCTCCCCTCTCACCTCCATCTAAGG
The DNA here is from genome assembly GCF_021869965.1 of Rhincodon typus. Classification (NCBI taxonomy): domain Eukaryota; kingdom Metazoa; phylum Chordata; class Chondrichthyes; order Orectolobiformes; family Rhincodontidae; genus Rhincodon; species Rhincodon typus. Next base: position 130,655,194 of record NC_063332.1, on the reverse strand, counting down.
CCCCAGACAAACTTTCCAAATCCGACAGGGATTCACCTGTACGTCCTCCAACCTGGTCTACTGTATCTGTTGGTCCCGATGTGGTCTCCTCTACATTGGTGAGACCAAGTGCAGACTCTGACTAATTCGCTAAGCATCTGCACTCTGTATGATATAGTCAACAACACCTTCCAGTTGCTAACCATTTTAACTCCCCCTCCCACTCCCTTGGTGACATGTCCATCCTGGGCCCCCTCCAGTGTCACAATGATGCCACACGCAGACTGGAAGAACAACATCTTATGTTCCACGTCGGGAGTTTGCAGCCCGATGGCTTCAACATAGAATTCACTAGTTTCAAAATCTCCCCATCCCCGACTTCATCCCAAGTCCGACCTTCCCTCTTATCCTTGACCTGACACTACCTGTTCATTTTCTTTCCTACCTATGCGCCCCACTCTTTTCACTGACCAATCCATCTGCATCCACCTATCGTCATCCCACCTACCTTCTCCCAGCCCCACACCACCCCCCTTTTTATTTCTGAACTCCCTTCCCCCTCCCCAGTCCTGATGAAGGGTATAAACCCGAAACATTGACTTTCCTGCTCCTCTGATGCTGCCTGACCTGCTGTGTTCCTCCAGCTCCACACTGTATTGACTCTGACTTCAGCATCTGCAGTCCTTGCTATCGCTGAGCTGAGGACCTTTTGCAGGCACAAGTATTCACCAGAAATCACTTTCTCATCATTGACCCTACTACTTGTTCACTCAAATTTGTTCTCTCTCAGTGACAGTTTTAAACCATTTTAACCATTTCTAAATTGACCATTGCCTCTGTGCAACCATTCGGTAGCAGTGGTGTAATCAGAATCTTTGAAGCTGCAGCTATGGGGCAGTTCAAGCAATGACTGACATTGTTGAGGGCTGTCCATTGGACTGAACTTGAAGGTGGGCTTATAGAACTCCCTCAAGCCACTAACAAGTCTATTGTTTGGTAGTATTGACTATGTAGATACTAAATAAATAAATAAGTCAAGAGCTCTCCAACTGGAAGCAATTAATTTTGCTCTATTCAATCTATCAGAACAGTTCATAATTTTATCAACTCTTCTCAAAGCCTTCAGTGTTTAATATAAACATATTACTATTAATTTCCTTATGTATTCAATGCCCATTTATAAAATCCAAAATAATGATTTTTATATCTTTAGCAACAGTCCTTAAACTTTTTAGGAGTTATGTTGAACCCCTAGATTTCTCTGTTCACCAGTGCCTTTCAATTTAGTGTATATAAAGTCCCATTTTTTAAAGTGTTGGCCTTAATAGTACTATCATTTTTATCCAGGTCAGATTGCATGTGGTACCTCTCTGTTTGCTAACCTCCATTTTTCTGAAGATTTTTACAGTTCACTTCACAGTTTCCGAAGCTTATCAATTATCTGTCAAGAAAAGTATTAATTCTGTACTGTCTTCGCAAGTTTGAATTGTCTGGGTATACTAAGAAAGAAAAGGATTTTATTCCAATTCGTGGGGCATCCATCTTTCAACACTTTGTAGTTAGTCACCATAGTCTTCTGGACCATAGGGCTACTCTCTCATGAGAATGAGATGACCAGTGCTGGCTTAACTGAGCATCACCACGCCTCAGGTGAGGGAAGAGATTGAGAAGGAGAGTCCTTCATTGTAACCTCAGCTAGTGCAGGAATTAAACTAATGCTGTTAGCATTATTCTGCATCACAAAACAGACTTACAGCCAACTGAGCTCACCATCCCCCTCCTAAAGTTGCCATAATCCTACCAAATAATAGGGCTGCTCTCTCATTAGAGAGAGACGACTGATGATGACTTAACCCGAGGGTCACCACTCCTCAGGCAAGAGGAGAGGTTTGGAAAGAGAGTCAGACTGAAAACAGCCTGTCATACCTTTTCTAAATATGGCAGTATAGATGGCTGGATTTCAAAACTGCAAAGTGATGGTGCCAAATAAAGTACCATGATAACTCCATCAAGCACTTGTGTCCGTCCCACTAGGCTGAAACAGTTCGTTGCATAACAAGGCAGATTTACATTCTTTTACAATGAAGTTATCAGGGGAGGTTAGTTTACCCTGTGTCTGACAATCAATATTAGAAAATGGTTCTTGTTTTCTTGGAGTTCCTTTATACTAGCAGTTTTTACAGTTATGTCCCTTTGTTATCCATTTTGGCCTTGCAAAAACTTGACACTCCTCTTGAACTTGTAAAAAGAATCTGTCAGCCATCTTGGACTACACACTGTCCATTTTTCAAAAAAATGAAACCAGCTGATTAACTTAAAGATTAGTATTTCATATAGCACATCTGCATAACACCTACATCTAAACTTTTCTAGGAAGGATCTGTGGGAACACCAAAACCACTTTCTCTCTAGACCCTACTGTTTGTTCACTCAACTTTGTTTTTCTTCAGTGGCAGTTTTAAACCAATTTAACCTTTTCTGGAAATCAAAATGCATTCCCTCTACTGAATTCTGATTTTATTTTTTAAAATATTTGTTACTGCGTGTGGGCATCACTGGCTAAACCATCATTTATTGCCCAGCCTTAATTTACCCTTATGAAAGCTGGTGGTGAGCTTCCCTGCAGTGCATGGGATTAGGAACACCCACTGTGTTGTAGTGGAGTTGCTGGATTTTGATCCAGGAGCAGCGATTTAAAAAGGCAGTGTAGAGTTCCAACTCATAATGTTGTGCGGCTTGGACGGTAACTTGCAGTTAGTAGAGTTCCCATGCATTGCTGCCCATGTTTTCTAGGCAGTAGAGGTCATGAGCTTGGAATATGCAGCAGAAGGTGCCTTGATGAATTTATTCAGTGCAACTTGTAGATATTACACACTGCTACTCCAGAGCACCTATAATGGAAGAGGTGATTGTTCATGGATACGGTGCCAATCCAACAGCTGCTTTGTCCTGGATGGTGGCAACCTTCTTGAGTGTTTTTGGAGCTGCACTCATCTAGGCCGGTGGAGAGTGTTCCAACACACTCCTGACTTGGGCTTAGTAGAGTGAGAACTGGTTTTGTGGAGTTGGGAGATGTGTTACTTGATGTATAATTTCTTGGTTCTGACCTGCTGTTGTAGCCACTGAGTTTCCACTGAGTCATCTAGTCACTTCTTTCTAAAAACTTTGTTGAGTGTGACTTGACTACATAGATCAGTTCTGGCTGTTTTTCCTTCAACAAACAATCTGAATCTGCATTTACATGAATTAATTTATTCATTCTCCTTTTCATTATATAGCTATGTTAAATTTGTCAACCAAAAATATAGGATTGTGAGACTGTATAACTTAACACCTTGGTCTCCGATCATTATTATCTCTTAGAGTGTGTACCGAGCTAGAACAGTAACTTGATTCCTTCCAAAATTAATTCTTTAAGCAGTATCGGAATTTCATCTAGTCCAAGAAATGATACTTACTTACATCCCTAATGTGCACAAAGTCAATGCTAATGTGATGAGAGTTTCTGTAAAAGCAAAACACAATCCTAAAAAGCTCAAAAATCCTAAGCAATTAGCAATGTTTCAATTAAAACTTGGTATAACCTTTCACTAAACAGTGAACTGAGCACTTGGCAACCTGCTGTCAAGCCTGATTTACAGCCATCTGCCCACCATTACCACAGGTTTAACTGGACCTAGATGTGCTCCATCTTACTGAGGCCCAAGATTTAGATTTTTCTGGACTTTGCACTGTAAACGTCAAATAAGCTTGCTCACCTCAGAGCCCCATGCCTCCCTCTGATCCTAGATTAAAATTGTGCATTAAATGTATGAAACAAAACTTTGTAGTTTTAAACTCCAGGTCTTTGTCATGTATAAACATAGTTAATTTGAAACTGCTTGTCCCAATTTCTATTATATATTTTGGAGATAATTTTAATATCTGTTAAAATAGGTGGGAAATAAAGTAGGTGGTAAATCTCTCCATACAATAATTCTTCAATCCAGTTCTTAAATATGTGAAATTTGTATCTGTCAGATCGCGAAGGAAATTTCCAGTTGGCACAGGGATAAACTAGTGTTAGTTAATACGTGTTAATCTCCTGTGGTTTATGTTTTAATCTGTGATAGTGAACAGAGTATATGTTGAGCATAGTGCATACCAGTGACTCTACCACTTCATAAGGTCACTCTGCAGAGAGTCACCACTTTGCACGAATTCTTCATTAAATTCGGAGTGCTAGTAAACAGAAAAACTTTGGGGAATTGATTTTGGTGAGTGGAGAGACTTGTAGGGAGCGGGTAATTAAACTTTTTGAAAGTAAAAAAAAGTGTTCCAAAACCAGCAATTTGCAGATGTTTATTTTCCAAATAGCTTTTAGGTCATGCTGTAATTTTTAAAATGAGACTGTAGGTAACTTGATTGAGCAGTGTCAGACGTTTATCAGTCAAAATATCTTCTTTGTTTCTTGTTCTACTGTAGAGTCACTGTAAGAATTTGTGAATTGTCTTTGGTTGAATATTACTTTGTTTCAACAGCATGTATTTACATGGATAGAAATTGATGCAATTATCTTTTCATTTAAATACTGAAAAATTTCACAATCATATCCATTAATGTTTGTGAGTGCATTTTATTATTTCCATCATTCAATTTCAGACACTTGAGATTAAATTTTATTTTAATTATTTTAAGATTTTAAGCAAGAAATAAAACAAATTCAATATATTTAGTCATAAGCCAGAGCTCATTCTGGAACTTTGCAGTGCACAAATTATCCGGTGATGTTCCCAACATGGTAGAAGTGTGCACTTCAAAAGAATTTCATTGGCTGTGTATCAGTTGTGGATCTTACATGGTCATGAAAGATGTTATAGAAATTCAGATTATTAGAATGTGGCTATTTTTTCAATGTACAAATTATCACAAAATATGTTTCATAAATAATTTCAATGGAAGCCCAACTATAAAAATAAAGTTCAGTTAAGTTTGTGAATTTATTAGCCTATGTTGTAAAAATATGACAACAATTATAAATCTTGATTTTACATATAATTTAATAAAATGTGATCTTGTACTTGCTCTCCTTAAAGTGAGAGAATTATCCTGAGACAATATGTGCACAGCGTACTCATTTTGTAGCAATTATATTGCTTTAAAAAGTTGCAGTGTTGTCTTTTATGGTGGTAAATTGGTAGTTGTGTTCTCATTTGATAATACTCCTACTGACATTAGATAAACCAAAGGACTTGCCTTTTCATCATGTTAGGTTAAATGTGAAATTTCTTTGGAATGATCTGCAATTCTGTATACAATGACATACTTGGTGATAGAAACGATAATAACTTAATTCCTTTCTTGATCCTTGCTGTCTCTGCACTGACTGCTCCAATCTGACCTTGCTCAGCATCTGATGACCTGTTCTGTTGCTGTCAGTTGCTTGGAAGACTGCTGCTGTTGCAAGTGGCCCTAAGGGGTGCCCAAGAACTACTGGTCCACTGACCCATAACAACAAGGGATTTAGATCAGAGCCACTTGCTTTTGACATGGCTGCACAGGGCCATTGCACATAATAGCCATCAGACTGCCCTGTATTTTTCTGCTTGTTAAAAGGCATGTGGTTTGTGCTTGTTAAGAGCCAGACAAATTTTACATGAAGCACTTGCCGTGATTTTCAGATACATGTATTATCCCTATTTTGTTTGACAGTGACAAAATAGCTTACAGCCTACTTGTTTTAACCAGTAATAATAATGTTGCAATTAATGAATATGAGGTTACCACAACTTAATTGAGAACTGTAAAGGTGAAGAGCTTTGACCTGAGAGATAAAAGGAGAGAAGAGAGGAAGCAATTCTGAAAGTAATTTTTGACTTTGTTGTAAATTCACAATATACACTTGAAAAGCTTTAAACATCTCTGTTGATTTTCATTTCCACCAAAAGTCAAAATTACTCTCTCTCCATACTACATCCATATTTACTCAATAACAGCTGCTCATATGTGCACATTTTAGCTCATGCAAAGAGGAATCATCTTGTAGCATTCAATGATTGGACCTGAAATAAAATATTATTGGAAACTGCAGAGAGGAGACAATTTAATGGTTTAACTCAGTTGAAATATGATATCAAGCAGTTCAATCTTTCTATAAATATGACAAGTCATAAAAATATGATGCAGGTCCATAACTATGAAAAGATGTTGTGTTCTTCTTAGTAATTTGATGACTACTGACAAAATGGCCTTATTAGAGATAGCAGCTGTACCACCAGAGTATCTTTAAGTTCTCCCACTTTGATTTAGAACCCTTTGAGTATTGCGTATAAAACGTGAATTATATTTTTATCCTTTACTTCCAAAATCCCACATATTTGAAGGGATGGATCTATCGATCCAAGTGCTGTATGTTTTCTCTTTGTCCTTAAACTTAAACTGGAAACAAAAACTCATCTATAGTATAAGTCAGTTTTTGAATCATTATTTCAAATTTAAAAGCAGTAGAACATGCTTATATCAGCAAGGTTTTTCTTTATTTATTTTTAATTATCAGCTTGCTTAGTGATGACACTTTCAGCTCTGGTTCAGAAAGTAATGAGCTCAAGTGCTTCTATCTGTATTGACTGTAAGGACTGCTGTATTGTTGGATGTGCAATCTTTCAGAAGAGATGATAAACCACGGTGATGTAAGAGATTAAATAGTATTTTCAGTATTATGGAATTTTTCTGCAAACATTTATCATTTGACCGACATGAATTAGTTGGTCATTTATCTAACTTGCTGCTTGCACAAAATGCTTTAAGAAATCCTAAGCACATGAAAGATGCTGTATACATGCAAGTCTTTTTCATTCTAATAAGCAATGGTTAGTTAGCTTCTTATTACCATTTTATGTAAACATCCACATAAGAAGCAAGAGGAGGCCATTCAGCCCCCTGAGCATCCTCTGCCATTCAATTACATGTTGGCTGATAAGATTGTAACCACAAATCTGCATCCCCACCTACATTGAGTTTTACATGCATTTACTTAACAAGACTGTCTTTTTTTATTCACTCATTGGATGAGGGCATCACTGGCTAGGCCAGCATTTATTATCCATCCTTAATTGCCCAGAGGGCAGTTAAGAGTCAACCGCGTTGCTGTGGTCTGGAGTCACATGTTGGCCAGACCAGGTAAGGATGGCAGTTTCCTTCCCTAATGGACATTAATGAACCAGATGGGTTTTTCCAACAGTCAACAATAGATTCTCAATTTCAGATTTGTGTTGAATTCAGATTTCACTATCTGCCATGACAGGATTTGAACCTGGATCCCTGGATTAATTGCCTCCCCCTCTGCTTTAAAAATATTCAAGGATTTTGCTTTCACCACCTTTTCAGAAAGAATTGCTTCAAACATGCATGAGCCTCTGAAAGGAAAATGTTTATCTCTATTTAAGTAGTGATCCCTGTTTCTAGATTCTCCCACAAGACGAAACATCTACTCTGCCAAGATTCCTCAGGAGATGTTTCAGTCGAGTCACATCTTATTCTTCTAAACTCTAGCAGAAAAAGCCTAGCCTGCCCAACCTTTCCTCTCATTCCAGGCAATCCACTCATGCCAGGTGGTATTCTGGTAAATTTTCACTGAATTGCTTCTGATTACACCCTTCTTTAAATGAGGTGATCAATACTGTCTAAATATTCTAGACGTAGTCATAATGGTGCCCTGTATAACTGTAGTATAATTTTCTTCCTTTTGTTTTCAGTTCCCCTTGTGATAAATGAGAATATTCTATTAGCTTTCCTAATTACTTGCTGTACCTGCGTACTAACATTTTGTTATTCATAGGTTAGGACACCCAGACCCCACTCCATCCCAGAATTCTTGAGTGTCTCACCATTTAGATAATATGAGTCATCGAGTCATACAGCATGGAAACAGATCCTTTGGTCCAACTCGTCCGTGCCGACCAGATATCCTAAACCAATCCAGTCCCATTTGTCAGCGTTTGACCCTCTAAACCCTGCCTATTCCTGGATGTACCCATCCAGGTGCCTTTTAAATCTTGTAATTGTACCTGTTTCCACCACCTCCTCTGGCAGCTCGTACCACCCACGCATTACCCTGTGTGTGAAAAAGTTACCCCTCAGGTCCCTTTTTAAATCTTTCCCCTCTCACCTTAAACCTATTCGCTTTAGTTTTGGACACCTCTACCCTGTGGAAAAGACCTTGGCTATTCACTCTATTCATGCTCCTCATGATTTTATAAACCTCTATAAGATCATCCCTCAGCCTTCCACCTTCCAGGGATAAAAGCTCCAGCCTATTCAGCCGCTCCCGACCACTCCAACCCTCCAATCCCAGCAACATCCTTGTAAATCTTTTCTGAACCCTTTCAAGTTTCACAATATCCTTCCCATAGCAGAGAGACCAGAATTGAACACAGTATTCTAAAAGCGGCCTCACCAATGTACAGTACAGTCGTAACGTGACCTCCCAACTCCTATACTCAGTGCACTGTCTAATGAAGGCAAGCTTGCCAAACGCCTTCTCCACCACCCTTTCTACCTGCAACTCCACTTACAAGGAACTATGCACCTGCACTCCTAGATCTCTTTGTTCGGCAACACTCCCCATTCTGAAGGAAGTGTCACCAGATCTGAAACATTGTCTGCTTTCTGTCTATAGATGCTGCCAGACCTATTGAGTTTCTCCAATTTCTGTTTTTGTTTCAGATTTCCAGCATCCACAGTTCTTTGTTTTTTTTTATTCTTCCTGCTCAAATGGATATTTCACATTTTCCCACATTTTACTCTGTTTGCCATTTCTTTGCCCACTCACTTAACCTTTCTATGTGTGTTTGTAGCTGCATTATGTCCTTCACAAGTTTAGTGCCCAAGTTTGTGCCATTAGCACGTTTGGCAACCATACACCCATCCCTTCATCCAAGTCATTTGTGTAAATATAAACGGTTGAGGTCCCAGCTCTGAGCCACGTGGAACACCATTTGTTGTATTTTGCCAACTTGAAAAATACGTACTTCTTTCTACACTCTGCTTCCTGTTATCCAGCCAATTTCTATCCCTGCCAATATGCTAGCCCCTACATCATGCACTTTAATCTTCCACAATAACCTTTAATGTGGCACTTCATCAAATGCTTCCTAAAAATCTAAGTGCAATATATCAAGCTGTTCCCTTTATCCACAGCACATTCCTGTGAACTCTGTTCATTGTTGGAATTGTTATAAATGTATTGCCATTGAACAGCACTGATATTACAGATATTTTCAAAGAATGTTTTTTAAGCAGTTGAGATCTATTGAACTGAAGTCAATCTTACAATAACAGTAATATGTAAATTTCTTCAGTGTTTAAAAACAAATTTACATTGGCTAACAATTTTGATTGTACCTAGCAAGTTAAAATATCATCTTAATAGAATAGTTGGTGCATTACTTAACTTCAAATGTGCCTTTTTTTTTAATGGTTAGTTTGATTATGATGGTGGAGACTCTAACTGTTAAGCTTATGTTTTAATAACATGTTTATTCATTTATTTCTTAAACAGGAACTGATTCCTGAATTTTATTATCTCCCTGAGATGTTTGTCAATTCCAACAATTATAATTTGGGTGTGATGGATGATGGAACTGTAGTGTCTGATGTAGAGCTTCCACTCTGGGCCAAAACCCCGGAAGAGTTTGTTCGCATAAACAGACTGGTAAGAGATTTGTTTTTAATGTCTATCCTGCAGATGACCTTTGCTGATAGAAGCTGGTTTGCCATATGAATTAACAAACATTTACAAAAATTGTTGTATTTAATGGTTATTTTGAATTTCATCTATCAGCTATGGAGATAAACACTCAAAGGAAAAGTTGAGATTTAGATTAAAAGCAGAGCGTTTTATTCTTGTATGGATCAATTGGTTCTATTATCCAGTTGCAAACAAAGTAAAATATATAAGAGCTTCTTGTGGCTGGATATCCTGATGAAGGCAATTAATTGTTCTTTAATTTACATATTTTACATATTGAAAATTCCAATTAATTGGTGTACATAACCCATCCTTAGGTGTAATTCCAGCATTTAAACCACCTGGAAGCATTATCATGCTTGTTGAGCTACCTTGTTGTTCTTATTGACTTGGCTGAATAAATGTAAAATCTGGGGAATTTCTACTCATAACATCATATTTTATTGCCTGTATTCTATTTTACATAGTTAGTGTGGGGATTTGAGATGAAAAATAAAGGACAGGCTTTTGAACCACAAATGGTTAAACAGGGGTGAGCTGGAGTAAAATTCCACATTGCCAATCTGTTTGCATGCCAATCTGTTGGCAACTTCCTTTTGGGTCAACTTTCTGAGAGAGTGGATTAGAGGCCTTTGGGTTATCTCTTTGCATGTGGTAGAAAGCCAAATGAAAATACTTAATGGCCTGTTGTCAGGGGTCAGTTGGAAAGTTCTGGTTGGCTTGCATGCCAGTAGAGATTTTGGGGATGAGACCATCTGAAAGCAGTCAAACACCTTGTACCACCAGTGGCCTAGCATTCAAGCCAGGCTTTGAGGCCCTTGCTGCCTACCTGATGTCAGCTATGCTCATAAACTGTGTGAAATTGTCCAATATACAAGAGTGGCCTGTCTCTAATGAGGCTATTTGCTAATATAAAAGTTTTAGAATATATAGAGGTGCCCTAAAATTGTGACACCCCTCTCTCTCTTTTACCTGAACTTATCTTCTAAGCTGGAGAACAACCTATTGACTTTCCAGCTTCAAAAACCTGTACTCAGTCCTTAATTGGAAGGTAAACCTGTCCTCTGGCTACTAATTGGTCATTTCAAGAAAGAACAAATCTTGGGGGCTGGTTCTCTCACAGTGTGGAGTTGTGATACCATTTGATCCTTATGCTGGGGTCCAAACCAAAAGACATATCCTGCACAAAATGTTCAACTACCTCCCCAGTTGAGATACCTGTTCTGCAGGGTAGATGCTGAAGAAAACAGGTACGTATGGATGTGTTGTCGTAAATACTTGTTTTGGAGAGGTTCTATATATCATTAGACTCATCCCTTCTACCTGATATAGCATCGCTGATCTCATTTATTATCCCAATCCTTAACTTGATTCAACAACAGATAGAATAGTCAGAAATCATGTTTTAAACATTATTTTTTCATGGGATGTGGGTATCATTGGCAAACCAGCATTTGTTTTCCATCCCTAATTGCCCTTTGACGGCATTTAAGAGTCAACTGCTTCACTGTATCTGGAGTCCCACATAAACTAGACCAAGTAATGACGGTAAATATCTGTCCCTAAAGGATATGAATGAATTAAATAGATTTTTATGACAATCATTGATTGTTTCATTGTCACTTGTCCTCAGAGCATGCCAGGTCTTTTAATTATCAGTCCAGTGACATTACCACTATGCCTCCAAGTTTAAACCAGGAAGATTTTTGAGGCATTGAAAAAAACATTTACCTCATAAATATTGTAAAATACTATTTGTTTGTTGTTTACTTGGCTTTTCTCCCTAGTTTTTTTTAATGCAGTGTGTTAAGCTGATGTATTTAATTTGTTAGATTTAGTTTCAGTCATAATGAATGACCTGCAGTAGTCTTTTCGTGCCGTCAATCTGTATATAGAAATAAATTAGTTTCTAATTTCCCATGGATGAAGTGAACATGTTAAAAAAAAACTCCGTTAATCTTTTGAGGAAAATAAACTCAAATTTATGCAGTAAGTCCTCCCTTTGAGGGGTAGAAGAGTTGCAACTATTTAAATGACAGGAAAATATTGCTTCATTTAGCTAAGTAAATGCATACTTTTTAGGTATCTCATAATTTAGTTTTCGCTAAAGGAAATAGTTTAAACTAAAATAATTAAGAATGGGTAAGTAATCCAGAGGATGTGAAAATAATTCAAGTTTATTTTCACGCTCTTCCCCACATGGGGAAACAGTGACATAGTGGAAATGTCATTGGACTAGTAATCCAAAGGCCCAGGCTAATGTTTTTGAGAGCATGGATACTAATCCAGCTGTGACAAATAATAAATCTGGAATACAAAGCCAGTCTCTTGAATGGCAACCATGGTGACTATCATTGATTATTATGAAAATTCATCTAATTCACAACTGTCTTTTCGGAAAGGAAATCTGCTATACTTACCTGGTCTGATCTACGTGTGATTTCATATCCATGGAAGTAAAGTTGACTCTTAAATGCCCTCTGAAATGGTGTAGCAAGTGACTAGTTTAAGGCGAAAGGCAATAACTGCTGGCCTTGCCAGCAACACCGACATCCCATGAAAGATTAAGAAGAAAAAGAAAAAATAAAAGTAGATATTTTTTCATACAAAGAAACCAACCTATTTGCGACAGTAAAATTAGCTATGAGTTTTGTTGTAATAAAGTTTAGTGATCAAACTTATTCCTTAAGCTACAATTCTGAATTAGTGAATATGGACATGATTTTTAATTTCTTACATAGTCAGACATTAACAGTTTTGATTTTATGAACCAAACTTGAGAGAGTGTTTAAGCATAGACCAAAATGAAGAAATACCATCTGGCACACATTAGATTTCTCTGCCATGGGTCCAAAAGTATCAGGTGATATAATTTATTGTAGGCTGTCATATGAAGGTGTAGGGGCAAGTGAGTATTTTGGAGCTTTTATTTGGTTACCATTGGGGTTGAATGTTTTTAAATGTGACCTTATCACAGGTACGGGGATAGGGCAGGGGGGTGTGTCTGGGTAGGATGTTCTTCGGAGAGTCAGTGTGGACTTGTTGGTCCAAATGGCCTGTTTCTGCACTGTAGAGATTCTATGATTCCATGTAGGTGAATGATGAGATTTGCGGTAGTGTAAATCACACTGAGTGGAAGGAGAAGCATGATGGCTAGATGTTCAGTTCTGCTCTAGAACCCAGAATCCTGGTGAGAATATTTCTAACTAAGTCACAGCTCAGACAGCAGATTCATTCAGTCTCTCCCCTACACATTAGTATGCAGTTCTATTCTCATGCATGCTCTTCCTTTCGCTCTTCTTTGCACAAAGGAAAACTCTCACTCCTTGTGTGTGGAGGTGCTGGTGTTGGACTGGGATGGACAAGGTCAGAAATCACATGACACCAGGTCGTTGTCCAACAGGTTTATTTGAAAACACAAGCTTTCGAAGTCTTACTATCTCTCTCACTAACACCTGAAGAACGAGTATCAGATACAGAATTTATAAGAAAATGATCAAAGGGTCACACTACTGATGAGGATGCACTAAAGAAAACTAGGATGCTGTTAAATCTTTAATCAGTTAGAAGGTTTTAAATGATTAATATGTATATGTAAATCCCTGGGTTCCTTTGAAGTTACTCTCTTGAGAGAACTAAAGATTTTATCAATGTAAAGAAGAGGTGACATTTTAGGTCAGACAATGCATATTAGGAATGAGGCCGTGTTTTGGTTTGGAGTCAGACTGATTTTATTTGTAAAGTAGGAATTTATAAAACTCCAGCGTGCTCGCGCACGCACACGCACACACACTGTCTCTCTCTCTCTCCCCCACACACGCGCGCGCGCACACACACACACGCACACACTCATGCAATCTCTCTCCCACACACACGTGCTCTTTCTCTCCCACACACACGTGCTCTTTCTCTCCCACACACGTGCTCTTTCTCTCCCAC
>NC_063332.1:130641392-130641539 GCF_021869965.1 Rhincodon typus | reverse complement strand
CACACGTGCTCTTTCTCTCCCACACACGTGCTCTTTCTCTCCCACACGTGTAGCTTGTATCTCTACCCCCAGCCCCTCATCTCTCTCTCTCTCACGCACACACTCCCTCATGCACTCCCTCATGCACTCCCTCATGCACTCCCTCAT
>NC_063332.1:130569238-130641382 GCF_021869965.1 Rhincodon typus | reverse complement strand
CTCATGCACTCCCTCATGCACTCCCTCATGCACTCCCTCATGCACTCACTCATGCACTCACTCACGTACTCCCTCATGCACTCACTCTCTCGTGCTCTTTTTCACTCTCTCTCTCTCCTCCACACACACGCACACGTGAATGGGGTGAATTTGTATTTACAGATATAATCTATTTTGTTCAAAAAGCACACAGTGTATGGACAGTCAGTCAATGTGGTCCATTTTATTTAAAATCTTCATTCCTCACTTCCTGTAGGGAGCAACTAAGATCCATTTGATAAATTCCTTTGATTCCCAATGTAAATTAGTATATGACTGAGGTATTATCAGGAATGAACCCATAATTTGTCACTTCCTGATGAAGTTGCCATTTCATAATGCAGATGAGTGTGCAATCTAAACCTCTTTAAAGCCCTCAAAATACCTACAAAGTCTTTATTTCATGACTATTGACCAGCTGCATGAAGAAAGTTGATACTTCCTGATACAATAAATGTTTCTAATTTGCATACTTTTGTATTCACGCTAATATTACCAAATCAGGAATAATTACTGTACTAATAATAGCATAGAACTGCTAATAAGATAGAAAATAATTTTACATAATAGAACAATTTTAAGTAAAAGGAATATTATATTTCTAATCTATTTTCCTGTTGTGTCTATGTTTCAATTAGGTTTCAATTTTAATATCCACTAGTGAGATCACATCTTGAATACTGTGCAATTTGATTTCCTGATATAAGTAAGGATGTAAATGCATTGAGATGGTTCAGAGGAGGTTTATGGGATTGATACCCGGATTGAGTTCGTTGAATTATGAAGATAGATTAGACAGGCTGAGCTCATTTCCTGAGGATTTTCGACAAGTAAGGGGGTCTGAATTATGGTGTGTAAGATCCTGAACTGTCTTGACAAAGTGGGCTTACATAGGATATTTGCTTTTGTAGGCCAGTTCAGAACTAGAGGGCACTGTTTTAAAGTTGGAAGGTTTTTGTTTGGACAAGGTGAGAATTTTTTCTCTGAGGGTTGTGTGACTTTGGAACTCTGTGCCTCAGAAGGCATTGGAGGCAGGGTCATTAAATATTTTTAATGCAGAGGTAGATGCTTGCAAGGAAGTCAAAAGTTATTCGAGTTAGATGGGATTATGAATTTGAAACATAATAGATCAACCATGATTTTATTGACTGATAGAGCAAGCTCTTGGGACTGAATGGCCTATTTCTGCTCCTGTTGTATATGTTTGTTTACCCCAATCAAATATGCCTTGTTTTGTGGGGCTTTTGGTATATAAAAAGAAGCCTAAAGGGCTTCTTTTTCTCTTTGATCCTTAGAAATCAATGTTTCCTAGGTTCAGCAAAAAAAAGGACAACGTGGTAGAGACTCATTATATCGGAGTAGGCAATGGCCTAGCGGTGTTATCGCCGGACTGTTAATCCAGAGACCCAGATAATGTTCTGAGGATCTGGGTTTGAATCCCACCATGGCAGATGGTGGAATTTGAATTCAATAAATATCTGGAATTAAGAGTCTAGTGATGACCATGAATCCATTGCTGATTGTTGGAAAAACCCATCTGGTTCACTAATGTTCTAGCCAGTGATGCCCTCATCCCCTGAATGAACAAAGAAAAAAACTCAAATCTCCACTATTACTGCTGTGTTCTCAGGGATTTCCTGCAACTTTACCATGTGATGTAATTCGACCTGAACCTATGCTAATCAGAGGTTGTTGTTCCCAAATTAACAACATAGTGACATTCACAAACATTCCTCTACCTTCTGCTTTGTCTGGTAGTTGAAAACCTCAGATGCAGACTCACCAAGGCAGCAGAAATTATTTGGTACAAATACCTGTCACAAATACCCAATGTACCAGAGTGTTTGTGTGGTGCTGCCAAAGATAAAAGAGGCAGGTAAAATATTCTCCATGAATTACAGCTGCAGCCTAATATTCAGCTGGCAAAGCCCTTCCAATCTTTAAGCCTGTGGCTAAAGTGTACCCACAGAAGAAGATCTACTCTTTGCCTGTTTTCTTCCTTTTGTCTGCGATCCTTTTTGGATGTGCGTCTGAATATGAAAATAA
This sequence comes from Rhincodon typus, assembly GCF_021869965.1. Classification (NCBI taxonomy): domain Eukaryota; kingdom Metazoa; phylum Chordata; class Chondrichthyes; order Orectolobiformes; family Rhincodontidae; genus Rhincodon; species Rhincodon typus. The sequence continues at coordinate 130,639,297 of NC_063332.1, read as the reverse complement.
GCCTGTGATGTAAAAGCAGCATCAAGGACATTTTTGATTAATTGGATATCCAAAATATAAAGACTGGCTCAGCCATTTCTATAATGTAGTATTCAAATCATTGTAATAGCTTGAAAGGGCTAATATCAGATAAATGAATTCATCAACACTCATGAAGCTGGTTATGCCCAGATGAGTGATGTTGCCTTTAGAATTCAATGAGTATATGCAACAACGAATAACATGAAAAAATGTCTTCCTCTGTGTGTGCTGTGTCTGAAACAATTATTTAACTAGTATGCTACTATATTGCTACTTATATACCTTGATATGGTGGTTGCTATGGATGGCACTGACCATTCTTTTTTTTTCAATTAATTCATGGGATAGGGATGTTGCTGGATAGGCTAGCATTTATTGCCAATTGCAGAGGGCAATTAAGAGTGAACCACATTGCTGTAGGTCTGGAGTCAGACGAGGTAAGGATGGCAGTTTCCTTCCATAAAGGACATTAGTGAACCAGATGGGTTTCCTGACAATTGACAATAGTTTCATGGTCATCATTAGACTCTTAATTCCAGATATTTATTGAATTCAAATTCTACCATCTGCCATGCAGAGTTTGAACATTACCTGGGCCTCTGGATTAATAGTCCAGCAATAATACAACTAGGTCATCATCTCCCTTATTACTATGATGACCAAATTATGACTGCAACATTCATTGATAATGCTTTTCAGTCACTCCAAGCACAAACAGCTCCTAAGTTCAGAATTTTTTGTAAAATCTTTTTAAACATTTAATAAAGGTTTTTAATTTTCTGTGGCACTGGTATGTTGTTGTAATCTATACTCGTATTTATACTGCTTTTTAGATTGATTTTCAAGTTGTGTTCTCTGAACATTTTGTTCACATGGGAAGGGGAACTGGAATTAGGGAGCACTGCACATTTGCCTTTTTCTAAGAATGCAGAATTAGATCCAAGTATTACTTGTATTTGTTTTTTGATACCCTCTTCTGGAAAATAAGCAGCGTTGTAGATTTAACTCTTTGGGCTAGCTGTATCTGCCAATAAAAATTTGCACAATGATTGCAGTTCATGAAATGCACACAGCTTTGATCTATGACCTTTTGTGGTGCTAATCGGGTTCCTGATATCATTATACCACACTCATTAATCATATTTCCTGGAGCCCGTCACAGAGCCAGACAGCCCAAACCAGTGTTTATAGCCCCAACTTGGCAGGCTCCTGCCGTATAGATTATTACGGTGTGATACTTTGGCTTCAAATGACCAGAGCTACATCAAGCTGTGTCTACAATTAAAGTCAGATGGTCTTCAGGTTGAGCATGGATATTGTGTTGCAGCTGTCTGTCTTCTGTATGAAACCATAGCTGAGAGCAGATGATATATAGGAGGATGTATAATTATAGATTGTACACCACTGGGTCAGAGCTGCAGTGCACAACATTAATTAACTACATGCTGTGTGAAATTCATGTTGATAGTATGTGTTAGAATGACAGTCATGTTATTTTATTAAAGCCAGTAAATTCTTTCTAAAAGCTGCATTCCTAGTCTGATGCAAACCATTAATTTTAGTTGATCTCGTTTAAGTGTGAGGGAAAATGCAAACACTTTTATAAATGTTTGATATTACATTAAGTACTTTTGCTTGCTAATATTAATGTTTTAATTTGTGTTGTAGATAAATTGTTTGTTCTAGTTAAATTGCCTTAGGAGTATACCACTCAGCAATGAGTGAATCAAATATACACATCTCTATTTTCACATTTTAATGAAATGAAACCTAGGCTGCATCTGTACTTGATAATTTTTTTTAAAAATCTAAATTAATTTTAATGTAAGTTTTAACATGTGTATTCTTCAGATTCAGGCAAGAATTAACAATAAACTGACTACAAATATGGAAAGCTAAACCTTTTCACTTCTTCAAATCTCTTTTTTTTTCCTCTCCTACTTGTACTTAGATATGCATCTTGATGTTACCTATATCAATGAGGGTTTGATTTCCTGTTATGTTGTTAACTATTTAGTAAAATATAAAAACAAAGCAGCGAAAAAATCAGTTATACTTGGTAAATAGAAATTGAAACTAAATTGGGCTCCTTCAGTTTCAAGTTCTAAACTTTGCTAATGAACAACGCATCAGTTAAGAGTAATTGTATAGTATCATATCACATATTATTTGATTCAAATTTCTTGTCTATTCCTTGAAGTATCATTAATGTAACTTAATTATCACGTACTTAGAGAAGTGTTTTGTCAATGGACTAGCTTGTTGATGAACAAGTGTGGATGAGGGATTTTCCCCTGCAGTTCCCTATGTGAGAAGCAAAATTCAATCTGTCTGTGCCATCTGCAGAAGTTGGGAAGCTAAAGGCAAGATTCTGCAATTTAAAACTACTCCCTTCAGTGATGTATTTGAGTACCCCCTACCAGTTTTTTTCTGGCATTGAAGTTGGAAGTGGTGAAGTGCAGGGAAATGCCTTTGTTAATAGTAAGCTTTCCATCAGTATTTGTAATACTCTATGGTGAAATTGCTTTCTCAAATGAATTTTTTTGAAAAGGTTTGTGACTATTTACTATGTTTAAAACTTTGGAACTTAATCTTTTGTTCACAGAAAGTTGAAGGTGCGTTATTTCATAACGGAGAGAATTTGGACTTGCAACTAGAATCTGATTCTTTGGCTATGATAAATCCGTATCCCTTGAAGGTCACAAGTCCAATTAACAACTAAGCACAGACCCGTATGAAAGAGGGTTTATTTGCTGCATGATTAGAGAATTTTATGGATTGGAATGTGCTTATTTCAGACTATATATCAATAGAGTCATTACGATACAGGAAGAGGCCATTTAGCCCATCAAATGCAAGCTGCAAATGTTTGATTTTTTAAAAGAAATAGACCAGGCTGTTTAACATCTAAGGTTGCAGACTTGCTGAGCCGGTGTGTTTGATTGCAGATGTTTCGTCACCCTGCTAGGTAACATCGCCATTGCACCTCTTGTGAAGCATTAGTGTTCTGTCCCAAGTGTTATTTATATGCCTCAGTTTGCTGGGGTGGTTGATATTACTTCCGGTTCTGTTTCTCAGTGGTTTGTATACTGGGTCAAGTTCAAATGTGTTTGTTGGAGTTCCGGTTGGAATGCCAGGCCTCCAGGAATTCCCTGGCATGTCTCTGTTTGGCTTGTGCTATTATGGATGTTTTGTCCCAACCCTTGGACCAATTCACACTGGTCTTAAAACACACTGACAAAGATTGGACACGAATTCGACTGGGACAACACATCCATAACAGCACAAGCCAAACAGAGACATGCCAGGAAATTCCTGGAGGCCCGGCATTCCAACCTGAACTCCGTCAACAAACGCATTGAACTGGACCCAATATACAAACCACTGAAAAACAGAACCGGAAGTAATACCAACCACCCCAGCAAACTGAGGCATATAAATTACAAGCGGGACAGAACACCGACGCTTCACCGGAGGCGCATTAGTCATGTTACCTAGGCAGAGTGATGAAATTTTTGCAATCAAACACACTGGCTTGGCAAGCAAGTCTGCATCCTCATCCATGTCCAGAGCTACAAACCTTCTCAAAAACTGTTTAATAGCTATAATAAAGTGTGATATCTGGTATGTTACAGAATCATATTCAAAAGGTGAGACGAGTGCTCTTAATATCTTATATCTTGGGAAATGTGTTACTAGATTCAGGAAGTAATATGAAGATATGCTATAATAATTAAGCACATGAAGGACAGGAATCCTTGAGCATTTCACATTGCTCTCATGTTGTGATTATATGCAAAATGGGAGGAGTTGTATTGGGGTTGTCGCATGGGGCCTGCATTGGTATACTTCAGGACCACTCAGGAGAGGGAAATAGGGGATGTGGGAATTTTCTTTGACCTGATGGTAGGGTATTTGTATGATATAGGTATTGTTACGTTCTTCTCTTTGACCTATTTTGTGCAAAGTTTTTCAAAACCAGTAAAGTATGAACTTATGACTTGTTCTTCTGAACTAGCTTTCATATGGCCTCAAAATTAGCTACAGTATAAAGTGCTTGTGTTACAAATACAACAGCCTGGCTTTTCATGAAGTCTGGCAATGTCAGAAGGTGTTTAAAATGATAGCCATGACCCAATTCTGGGTTTCCACACCAATTCTCATTTCCAACATTTTTTTGCTGACAGTAGAAGATATGTTTAGCCAATGCGTATGCATCATTTCTGCTGTTGTGGGACCCATTATAGGAGTGGACAGTTCAATTCCTCCTCCAATTTTGATAGAACTGGGTCATGTGGTAATGTATATGGTTTATGCCACATCAGAGAAATTGTATATGATAGGGAACCACATCCTCAAGATGGGAATCAAGAACAGAATAACCATCCAGCATTCACTTTGAAATACATTGTGCCTTTCACCTTCTCATAAAACTGTCAGTCATCACAATCATTCATTGAATCATTGGCAAACATCTTTAATCTACTTCACACCTCTTAATCTTTTGTAAATAAACATGCAGGCATTGAAAAAAGGGTGTTTAAAAGAGCAAAAACAGAAATTGCTGGAGAACCTCAGCAGATTTGGTAGCATCTGTGGAAAGAAAACAGAGTTGACATTTCAGGTCCAGTGACCTTTCTTCAGAACTGACTGCAGCTAAAAAAATAGTCATAGAATACCTACAGTGCAGAAATAAGCCATTCAGCCTATGAAGTCTACAGCGACTCTCTGTCTCTCTGAGACAAGACCCCCTAACCTATCCCTTTAACTGTGCATAATTACCATAGTTAACCCACCTAGCCTACACATCCCCACACAGTACTGGTCAATTTAGCATAACAAATCCACACAACCTGTGCATCTTTGGATGTGGGAGGAAACTAGAGCACCCAGTGGAAAACCACGTACAGGTGCAAGCTCCACACAGACAGTCATACAAGGCTGGAGTTGAACTTGGGTCCCTGGTGTTGCCAATGAGCTACCGTGCCACGAGTTAGTGTTTGTGTTGAAGACTGGATTGGGATGGGATGGGGGTGGGGAAGGGAGTGAATTATAGGTGGAAATGGAGGTCAGAGAAAGAAAATGGGAGTTGGGCAGACAAAGGAATGAATTCTGATGAGCTGAGGAGTAAGAAAAGCTGCTAACAGGGACGACCAGTCAGTGAACGTGGGTTGGTAATGAGGAAAGCAGCCAATGTAATGACAAGGTCAAGAGGTGTGGGAGTGGGTAAAGGCTATGGAAGAAGATGCTCAGGCCCTAAAATTATTGAACTCAATATTGAGTCCCAAAGGCTGCAGGGCCCTCAAATAGAAAATGAGATGCTGTTCTTCCAGTTTGCACTGAGCCTCGCTAGCACACTGCAGCAGGCCCAGACAGAAATGTTTGCCAGGGAACAGATTAGTGTGTTGAACTGGTATGCAACCCAAAACTTGGGGTCCCTTTTGCAACAGAAGTAGGTGTTCCACAAAGTGGGCGCCCAGTCTGCGTTTGGTCCCCCCATTGTAGAGGAAGCCATATTGTGAGCGGCAAATACAGTAGACTAGATTGAGCGAAGTGCAGATAAATCGTTGCTTCACCTTCAGGCTATTTCGGGGGCCTTGGAATGCGAGGAAAGAAGAAATAAACTGGCAGTTATTACACCTTCTGCAATTGAACGGGGAAGTATTGAGAGTGGAGGAGGAGTGGACCAGGATATCTCAGAGGGAACGATCCCCACGGAAGGCTGACAAGCGAGGGGAGGGGAAGGCAATATGTGACATTCCGCTGGAGGTGGCATAAATGGCAGCTTATGATCCTTTGGATGTGGATGCTGGTGGGGGTGGAAATTGAGGACCCGGGGAGTGTATAGGTGTTGTGGATAAAAAAGGATGAAGGCATAGTGCAGGAAATGGGTCGGACACAGCCGAGGGCCCAGTCAACCATGGTAATGGGGAATCATCAGTTGCAGAAAAAGATGATCATTTCTGAGGCCCTACTGTGGCAGGTAGCATCATCAGAACAGATGTGACAGGGATGGAGACACTGGGAGAATGGAATGGAATATTTATAGGACGCAGAGTGTGAGGATGCACAGTCCAGGTGACTGTGGGAGCCAGTAGGTTTGTAGTGGATGTTGGTGACCAGCCTATGTGCAGAAATGGAAACAGATGTCAAGGGAGGGAAGGGAGGAGTTAGAAATGGACCGGGTGAAGGTGAGAGCATGATGGAAGTTGGAAGTGAAATTGATAAATTTTGCCAATTCCAGATGAGAGCGGGAAACAGCAGCGATGATGTCTGCAATATACAAGAGAAGGGGTCTGCGTAGGACTGGACCAAGGAATGTTGAATATAACCCACAATTTGATAGGCATAACTGGGGCCCATGCAGGTACCCATAGCCACACCTTTGATCTTAAGAAAGTGAGAAGAGTTAAAGGAGTTATTCAAAGTGAGAACAAGCTCAGCCAGGCAGAGAGGGTCCTGTTGGATGAGACATTTCGGGTGTTTTTCAAAGAAGAAGTCAAAAGCCCTGAGACCATCCTGACAGGGTATGGAGATGTAGAGGGTTTGCACATCCATTGTGAGGAGGAGGTGGCTAGTACCCATGAACTGGAAATTTTGAAACTGATGTAAAGGGCAGAAGAATTGCAGATGTAGTTGGGAAGGGACTGGACAAGGAGAGAAAATTTCAAGACGAGCTGAGTTCTATAGGGCAGGAGCAGCAAACAATGGGTCTGCGACCCGAGCAGTCCTGTTTGTGGATTCTAGGGAGCAGGTGGAAGCCGGCTGTGCAGGGTTGGGAGACTATAACCTTGGAAACTGTTAAGGGTGGCGGGAAAAATCTCCAGATGAAATGAGATTAGTGACCATTGTGGACACAGTGGCCTGATGTTCCATGGTGGGCTTGTGGTCTGGGGAGATGTCTGAGAACTGGCACTCAGCTTCCTCAATATAGAGGTCAGTATGCCAGATGACAATAGTGCCACCTTGTTGGCAGGCTTGGTTACAAAGTCCAGGTTCAATCTTAGAGCATGGAGTACAGTCAGTTCAGAGGGACATAATTTCTCTCTCCCCTCCCCCCCCCCCCCCCCCCCCCCCCCACCGGCCCCCACCGGCCCAAACTGATGTCATGTCAACAGTTCTCAAGTAACAAGTCTAGTGAAGATAAACGTCCAGGTGGACGGAGAGTGTTGGATGCTGGTGAATAGTCTGTGGGATGGGGAGATGACTCTTGTCCAAAGAAATGGGCTTGGAGACAAAGGAGACCTCCAGTGGAATGTCACATATTCCCTTCCCCTCCTCTCGTCAGCCTTCCACAGGGATCATTCCCTCCGAGATATCCTGGTCCACTCCTCAACTCCCAATTCCTGCCCAAACCTACTTCCCATTCAATTGCAGAAGGCTTAATAACTGCCAGTTTATTCCTCTTCCCTAGAAGAGTTCAATGTCATGTAGTGCCTGAAATTCATTGAGGTGAGGGCACAGTGATAAAACTAAAACCTTTGCTGAGTGCAAAATGTTCAGCATCAGAGGGCGGAAGGGCAGAAAAGATAAAACACTCGATGGGAAGGTGAGGTTAGGAGAGGGGATGGAGTCAGAGAGGAAGAGGTTTCCAGAAGAGCATGGATTCCTCTGGGTTGTTCCAGCTTGTGTTCTTAATACTTGAAAGGAAAAAAAAAACATTTTTCTGAGAAAGTTGAATCAGCTGGAGAATGAAGTGGAATGGGTTGTGGGGGAGCGGGTTGGTGGGTGCAAGGCAGCTCTGAGAGAGTGCAATTTGATGCAGATGAGAGAGACAGGTCGAGTGTTTTCATTTGGTGATGCTGGGTCAATTCGAAACACGCAGGATGTAATTTCAGTTGCAATCACAATTACCTGGACTATACATCCTTGTACACACTTCCTGTAAAGACTCCATTCAGTTCTCCAAGTTTCTCCATCTCCGTCACATCTGTTCTGATGATGCCACATTCCGCAGGGGTCTTCAGAAGTGTCATCTTTTTACACAACTGTTGTGGACAGGGTCCTTACCCGTGTCTGACCCATTTCCCGCACTTCTGCCGTCACCCCTTCCCTCTCCCCCCACCATGGCCTCAATAGAGTCCGCCTGGTCCACAGTTTCTTGCCCACCAGCCTCCGCTGGATTCTAAGCTGCCATTTACACCAACTCCAACAGGATGCTACCACCAGACACAAGTTTCCCTCCCTCGCTTTTCAGCTTTCCATCACGACCGTTCTCTCCAGGACACCCTGGTCCACTCTTCCTCCCTTCCCAACACCTTCCCACACCCACCACATGAGGCCTTCTGTGCAGTTACCAGTTTACTTCCTCCTCCCTAACTATCCAAGGCCCAGACACATCTTTGAGGTGAAGCAGCAATTTACTTGTACTTCATTCAATCTAGTCTACTATATTCGCTGCTCACACTGTGGTCTCCTTTACATTTGGGAGATAAAGAACAGGACCAGTGACTGCTTTGCAGAACACCTGCATTCTCTCTGCAAACATGATCCTGAGTTTACAGCTATTTTATGACAACACTGTTTCCCTGGTCAACATCTGTCTCGGGTTTGCTGCAATGTGCCAGAGAGGCTCAGCGCAAGTTGGAAGAACAACATCTCATTTTCTACTTGGGGACTGTGTGCCTTCAGGACTCAATATCAATTCAGTAATTTTAGGGCCTGAGGGCCTGAGCACCTTCCATGTTCTTTACTCACCCTGACACCCTTAACCTTGTCATGACATTGGCTGCTTTCATCGCAACCAACCCACACTCACCCACTATGGTGTCCTTAGCAGCTTTTTTTTCCCCCAGCTCATCAGTATTCATTCCTTTATCTGCTCAACTACTGTTCTCTTTCTCTGCGCTACATCTCCACCGATCATTTACTCCTTCTCCCACCCAGCAGCCCCATCTCACTTCCCAGTCTTCAGCTTAAATACCACCTTAGCTGCAATCAATTCTGAAGAAGGGTCACTGGTCCTGAAATATCAACTCTGCTTTCTATCCACAGATGCTGCCAGACCTGCTGAGATTTTCCAGCAGTTTCTGTTTTTGATTCAGATTTCTAGCATCTGCAGTTGTTTGATTTTTTTTATTTAAAAGATGAGGTTATTATAAATTATTAAAGATATGGATCAAACAAAGCAAATAATCCCCTGCAAGCTAGATCAATAGTATCTACAGGGTTGGGTCCATAATGCATTCTGGAAGCTCAGCAATGTGTTCATAATGAAGCTACCTGAAAAAGCTGATATCTAGTTGCTTTATCTGTTGACGCAATTGCTAAATGGCTCCCAGTTAGGGTTGGCAGGGATTGCGTGATGAGAGGTCAAGGGCCTAACAATTAAGATTACGACTGGATTTAAAGATATAGTACACGGAAATGGCCTTTTTCACTAGCCAGACTCACCATCTGCCTGCCTCTGTTGTTACCTTAGTCAGCCCTTCAGAGATGGCAAGCTTATTGCCATCCTGACAACCTTACACACAAATAGGGTAGGCAGTCTCCTCCAAGGTGGAGATGAATTGTGGGGGTGAGAAAATCTAAACTCCCAATACTTGCCTGCTTGATGAAAATTTAACCTAATATGTCACATGTATAGAAAGAATAGTCTGAGATTTGAAATTTTGATGGTGAAAAATTTCATGCATATTGGCATAATGACTAGAAGAGGTGGATACACTCAATTTGTTTCTAAGAAAACACTCAAGCTGCAGCATGAAATATAGCAACTTTTTGAAGGCTATATATGTGTGGACAGATGTGAATTTAAACCTATTTAAGTAGAATATTAGGCAACAGTGATTGGGAGATTAGGTAAGAAAGGCAATAATGTATATTTGTATAACCTCTTCTTACATGTTATGTTTTATCATCTGGAGGATTTGTGATTTTGCCAAGGCTTGAGTCTAAATAAAAGGTGGAGAAGGAGAGTTGGAACACAACATTGAGCATTGAGATTGTAGAAGCAAACTTTGGTCGTAAATTAGTCGAGCACTGCATAAACAATGGCCGGTTGCATGAGTGCTGCTGACAGAGATACAAAGTAGGCAAAAGGAGTACAGAAAAGTTTTGTTGAGGAGTGGGAGAAATTATATCTTATGAATCCTACTGAGCTATTTAGTTTTGAGTCTGGAGGAATTGCAAAGGGCCTATTTGTCTGGAAAGTAGACATTTGTTGGCAGCCATGTTCAGAAATTTGGGGATGTGGCATTGTACACAATTATCTCATTGCACTTGCCAGTCTAGAAATTGCAAAGGAGTTAGAAATAGTAATCAAAACATTTATTTTAGATCCATTGCATTGCTGACAGTGTTTGAAGTTCAATCTGTCATTTGTGTGACATTCAGTTAGAATGAAGGCACTTGTGTAAGTCACCTATTGGACAGGTTTTGGAATGGCATAAAGTCACTGAGTTATACCTGTGCCCTAAATGTTTCATGACATTTTTATTATTGGCATTCTATATCCCCTATAGGCAGTAAAGGTACTGCAAAATACATGGGCATTTTTTAAAAAAATAATTTTAATACAGAAATGAAGAAATTTTCAAAGTATTTTAGATGTGGATTCATCCTTAAGATAATAAATGTGCAAGTGAAACTGCTGCTGTGGCAGAATAAAATAATTTGATTAACTACACATGGTTTACTCTGTTCCAAACAGTATGTAATAGAGGGAGATTTCTGCAAAAACATAACCACACTCACAAATATATGGTGTTGCCCATCATGTTAGTAACAAACCAAGCTAATATCCATTTGCTTGGCAAAATATATATTTAATACTCAAAGTTTAAGAGGTTAAAAAAATTTGAAAACTGTTTTTAGTAAATTGGAAATCTAATTATATAATGCAATGCCAAATTTGACAATAATTTTGGTCAGACCATTCAGCACAGGAAAAAAAACATTTGATAGATTGTGCATACGCTTGTTCTTTGAAAGACCTGCCGAGTTTTTCCAGCAACTTCTGTGTTTGTCCCTAATTTACAGCATCCACAGTTCTTTAGGTTTTTATCTAGACTAAACCAGAACTGTTGAATAGTGAATCACCCCCAGGAATCTACTGTGCCCTATCATGGAAACCCATAATCAGTTATTGCAAGAAAACTTTTTTTATTTCAGATTTTTTTGAGAGAAAACTATGTCTTAAAGGGATCATTGCACAAGTACAAAATATTGGGCAGAAGCTTCCCAGCCCCTGAACAATGTGGTTGTTGATGAGAAATTTGGGAAAATAGTTGAAGTCAGCAATAACATGATTCTTGATGGTGAGAGCAAAATGTTCAATTCTCCAACCATGTGAGTGGTGAGAGGCCTTTTTGCATGCATTAGCATGTCATTTTTACTAAATCTAGCTTGATTTATATCCAGTTTCCCATTCTCCAACCTACCAGACAGACATGCAGTTAACAGCTTACCATGGTTATCAGTAGTGATCAGTTAAGGAGGTGACATCTTGCAGTATGGGCCTGTGGTATGCCAGTTGCATACTGGCACCATGTGCCAATGAGATATGAAGCAAACACTGCGTGTGCTTCAATCAAATGGCCATGTCTCAAAGTCTGTAGGGAATAGTCTTTAGTCAGACTAATGGAGACAGCATTTCATCAGGGGTCCTTGGCATATTAAGTCAAGACACTATTTCCCTATAGTCCAGGTGCTTGGGCACATTGTTAACTTTGAGTAGTCGGGATCAAGGGATCTGTATCTTTGTAATCTGTACTGGGGCACAGACAGTCTTGCAAGGCCACTGCAACCAGTCCAGGGAGTCCCAGTAAGTCAGTTGGTAGCTGCATAGAGATCAGTCAAGGGTCTGGTCAGTTATCAGTTCGGACTGTCCATCCCTGTCAGTCAGATTGACCACAGTCAATCCTAGCGGCCAGCTGAATTAAAATCAAGAGGGCTTATAAAGGAGCCACTGCTGTGGCAAGGAAGCTTCGGAAGTCAGTTGTGGGGATTGGAGGCAGCATACTGGGACAATATGGAGGACAAAGCAGCAGGGATGTTACCAATGGTCACAAAACAACCCTGAGATCGATGGTGGGTACAGTGCAGCAAAATGGTTGACATGACCAAGCTGTAGGCTACCGTGGGCACTGGTAAGAGTAGTTAAGTGTGAATTTTGTGAGATTCCTGGAGGATTTCTCTCCATGAGCTCTGGCAAGAAAGAGTTCTAAAGTGGGATGAGGCTAATGATGGGTAACCTGTATAGCTTGGTTCTTAAATAGCAACACATTTGCAAATGCAAGCTTGTTTGCGGTCCCGGCAGTGGTGACTACTTCCATTTGTGGTGAGAGGGAAAATAGGATGAATGGGGTGTCATTAATGTTTAGTGCATTGACAATGAAGTGTATTTCAGAAAATTGCATTTCAGAAATCTTGCCAGAGCACATGGAAAGAAAGCCTCCAAAGAATCTCCCCAAAATTCGTACTTCGCTGATTTCTGGTAAAATCTTACCTTTTTGTTCCCCCAGAAAAGCACATGGGCCATCACACATCCTGAAAATAAAACTGCCCTACTGAAATAAAGATTTTTTTCACAACCATACATATGACTATATGTCTTAGCAATTACCACAGTCATTACTATATACCATAACAGGACTGATCCCATGGTTCAATCAAAATTCAAGTATCCAACGTCTTGTGATTCCAGGTCTTTGATCAAAAGCTAATTGTGTTTAAACAAATGGAGAAGTTACGTCCAAAATCTTTGATGTATAGATGAAGTTTATAATGCTTCTTTATGCAAAAGTGAGTTATTTAAACAAATAATCAAAATCTGTGTAAAGCACCTGCAATTACAATGTCCCTCTCTGCAACCTGAATATCTTTTAGGTTAAATGGTTGTAGCATTTAACTCCGGCAAAACAATCTAAATTATTGGTTTGGAATTACTGTAGAGCATTAGTGGAGTATTATCTGTTTAGAGCACAGTTTCTCTGACATTTCCGTGAATGTATATTTCAAATTACTGAAGAGCTAAAACAGTACTTAACATTTCCTTCTCAACTGTATTTTCATTAACAATGATAAATTTTCTTGAGAAATAACTGACTGGAATCTCTGTGAACATCATCTTGTAACAGTTACAGCACCTACATTCATATTGATAGCATCAAATGCCATCTTGTTTGAATTGTTTAATTAAATTTGGTAGAGCCAAAACACCATTTATTAGAATAGCCTTCAGTTTTCTAATGGCAGTCTGGCAAGACTTTGTCTAATTGTATTCAATTTTGCTCTTTGATAAATTTGTTAATAAAGCAACCACTGTTGTGACAGTCAGCACTCCTGTAAAATCCACATTCTTAGGAACTGCAACATTCTCATCTCATTCTCAAAAACAGAGAAGTCTACAAAATTTGAATTTTAGCTTCTCTGGCAACACTTAACCTTGCCAGGATTTGGCAAATTCACTTTTCACCGTATTTATCACCAATTCAGCTTTCTGTAGTCTCTTAAAAAAATGCAATGAGTTTGCTCACTGCAGACCAATAAACCGTCAACATAAACGACATAATTTGGTAGGTCTTCAATAACTTGATTTGTTGGCTTTGAGAAGTAGCTGGTGAATTCTTCATTTCAAATGGCATTTCTTTACATTGATATAGGACATCTGAGATTACAAAAAGAGGGATTTCCTTGGATTGATTTCTTAGTGGCACTTGAAATATCTTTTTAAATGGACAATCTTGCTGATAAACACAGAGTTCCTAACTCTGTCAAATCAATCTTCAATTTGTTGTATAGGACCAGAATCAGTTTTTGTTTTGGCATTCACTTAACAAGAATCAGTGCATCAGGGTAATGATATAATTGAGGATTATATCATTTGACTTGAACCAATTTCTCAGGGTTCAGACAGTAAGGGTTTTGTTTAATGGGTGAAGCACTTTGCAAAACCATATCATCCATAGCTAATAAATTTATCCTGGACTATTTCTGTGCAGGGGAACATAAGAACTAGGATTAGGAGTTGGTTATTCAGCTCCTCGAGCCTGCTGTGCCATTTGATATGAACATGAATGATCTCATCTTGGCCTCAACTCCACTTTCCTGCCTGCTCTCCAAAATACTTCGATCCATTACTAATTAAAAATCTGTCTTTCTCCTTAAATTTATTCCGTATTTCAGCATCCACCTCACACTGGAGTAGTGAATTCCACTATTTTCTCATGACCCTTTGAGAGAAGCAATTTCTCCTCCTAGGTTTTAAATTTCCCCCCTTATCCTAAAACTATTACCTCTCATTCTAGATTGCCCACATGAAGAAACATCCTTTCTATATCTGCTTTGGCAATCCCCTTTAGCATTTTATAAAACTCAATTGGTCTCCTCACATTCTTCTGAACTCCAGAGTGTATCGGCCTAAACTGCTCAATCTGTCTTAAAACAAACCCTCCTCATCTCTTGAATCAATCAAGTGAGCATCCTCTGAACAGCCTTCATTACAACTACAGAAAATATTTAAAAGGATGTTATCTGTACTGGAGGGTTTGAGTTGTAAGGAGAGGCTGGATAAGCTGGGACTTTTTGTAGTGGAGCGCAAGACATTGAGAGGTGAACTTATTGAGGTTTATAAAATAATGAGGGACATGGATAAGGTGAATAGCAAAGGTCCTTTCCTTAGGGTTGGGACTTAAACTTTAACTAATACCTGAGTGCACTTATCACATCTGTGAATTAGCTGTCTCACTGATGCTGCCGCCACCACCACCACCACCACCACCATTGTTATTACCTCACAAGACACCAGAAACATGTTTTGTTTCTGACAATACAAAAACACAGGTATTCATGGAAAGAATTCATTTACAGGTTAATAGATAAATGAAAAAGAAATCAAAAATCTATCTTAATAGTCAGTTGGTTAGAGATATTAGGACTACAAGGAACACAATTACTTTCAAACCCTTTTAAGCCAACACACAAAATTTCAACTAAATATTTGTTGGAAGAAATGTTCCCTGCAGCTACCTTTAGTTCAGTTTAACCCAAACTGCTTGAACACAGAACCATACCCAGGAACTTTTACATCCATATAATTAACTAATTAACTTACGGCTGATCTTTCTTCCCTAATGTTTATCTCCCAAGCACCTTGGTCACATGATCAGTTACTGGAAGGAAGCTGCTTTTTATAAGAAATCTTTTTCTAGTTCTTAAAGGGACCATTGCCCTAAATGTATTTTTGTTCCCCACACACGCAAGAGCCATCACACGAGGCAAAGAACTCACATTTTTTAAAAATTAAACAAACAGGTAAATTATCAGTTTTGTTACTTTTTCCGAGAGCAGCACTTGAATTGATCATTTCCATAATAACTTGAATTTATTGTACATCTCAAGTCTGAAAGAGCATTTTTTAAATTTAAGTGTACACCAAGTAGAAGGGAAACTAAGGAAAATTAAATTAAAAGACAGAGACAGAGGAAAACATTTGTTAGTATTTTGAAAGCAGGGGTGGAGGTGATAAAATGTGAGCATTTTGAGAGTGAGTTATAGATGTTTGTCATATTGGACAAATTTTTTCCTGTGGGTTTCTGAACTTACCATCAGGCTCATATATGAGTTAGACACCTGCATGGCATGGAAAACAATCACTTGTTGTGACTTGCCCCAGAGTGGACATATCGCTGTCCATTTAAGGAAGGTACGTGGACTCTGGAAAGTAAAGGGCCGCTTGGAGACTTTCCACCTGGAAAGTTGTTGTATCATGTAATGGGAGTGAGGGAAATTAAAAATTAAATAATTTACTCTCTAATATTTTTTAAAAATTATATAAAAATGTTTCTGCAATCAAGCCACTACTGTTGGGAGGAGTGAGCTGCTCTGCATGATGGCCTGTGACTGCTGCAACACCCAGGCAGGTAACAAGAGGCTTTAGGCCTGCCTGGACCATCTACACTCTTCCATCTCCCCCAGCTGACCCCACCTCACCACCTGCCACCATCTGGTGGTCTAACTGTAAAATCTTAGTTGGTGTTTTTTACTAGGCCTCAAGTGACTCTTAATGAGGCTGATTAGGTGACCCTACCAACCCTTTCCCCACACCGTCTCTGCGAAAATGATTGGAGTGCAGGTAGGGAAGGGGAAATGACATGCAGGTTGGTGCCATTATCTTTTGGTGATTAAAGAATTTGATTGCATAACTATAAACAGAAACAATTCCTACGAGTGGGAGAGCCCAGAGTATGGGAGCATAACCTTAAAATTAGAGCTCATGCTTTCACGAGGAAATGTCAGAAAACATTTTACTCGAGCGTAGTAGAAATCTGGATCTCTTTTACCCAAACTTTTAGTCGTATGACCTAATTATTCTTTATAGGATAGGTATTGCACTTGCTTCTATCATATGCCTGGGAAGCACCTTTAGATGCTGCGTTATGCTAGAGGTGCTATGTAAATTATTGTTAAATTGTTGTTGTTATTTCTAGTTGATGCAGGAAAATGTCATGAAGAAGGGGAGTTCCACAAATCCTTCCCTCCCTCTTTTGTAAATATTTGTTTTGTTCACTACCACACAGCAGTTTGACTATGGTGACAAACTCCTTAGATTTTCAATGACAACAGAAATCAGTTCCTACCATAACATGTGGTAGTGCAATGACATGTGGCACTAGATAATTTGATATCCACTGTGGAATGTACTTGTTCCTTTCTATACTGAAGATTTCTATTGTTGTAATTGTTCTTATCTGTTCAATATTTTGCTGAGCATGGTATTTTTGTGTTACCACTAAATTAGTTCATGTTGTCTGGCCCAGCAGCTAACATTTGTCATCTCAAACTCAATGGGATTGTCACTTTTAAGTAGCAATCTTTGTCTGTCTGTTGGTTTGAGTTGTCATGCTGTTGTTCCTTCTGTCCAACCAGGAGGCATAAGAAAATCTATTATCTCGTTTACTGATTGTGCTTTTCTGTGTATGTAAATATGGGTATTCCTCCACAATTCCCCATTAGTGCCAAAATAATAATGGGGCTAAAATTCATTACAAATTCAGTCATAGGATATGTTAATATGCTAGTGTCAAATGGATGTTTCTTAGTAAGTTATTTTAAATGTCAGATTTTGAAAGTTGATAGATTTTTGTCTGGATTCTGCCTAAATATTTTTAGATGTGAAATTTGCATCCATGGTTTGCACTAGACAATCAATCCTGCCTTAAATTTCAAAATGTGCAGGATAAAATTAGTGAATTTTATGTTTCATGCTCATTCCTAACAATTAATGTGTCTTAAATGAAAGCTCCAAACCAAATAACTTACAAGAGAAATATGCTTTGAACAAAATAAAAGAAACTAAATATTCTTGTGTATTTTATGTTACCAGTCGTGGTGTCTACTGCTACATTAGGGCAGTAATTTAAACAGCATCTAGCTCAAACCTCTGTCACAGCTGTGCAAAACGAGCTTTGGAGAAAATAATATAAGAACAGCGGGGACCTGCAGGCACTGGAGCCTCTGTAATGACTGATAACTGGCATTATCTGGTGTCATCTGCTTCCTGAAGCAGAATAAGAAATTTGTAATGAGATACCAGACTCTGAAAATGAGAACTAAGTGCAAATAGTTAACAGTGAGCTTGCTTGCTTTATCACATCTAGCCTGAAGGTGTGAAAATATAACAGGAAAAAGCAAGAAGCTCGTCTTGTATTTTAATATATACACATTCATTGAAGGATTGTTTAGCTTGCAGCAAAATATATTCTTTAAATATAATGACAGTAATATCCATTTAGCAGTCACATTTGCTTTTAAAGTCACAAGTGCAAATGTTATTAGCTCTGTAGTTGTCATTTTATACAAGTCCTTCTCACATGAAGGAAAATACTACTTACCTCCAAAACATGACTTCTGCATTTATTTTAATTTTTTTTGTTGTTTTTATTTATGTTGCAATTAATCTGTCATTCAGAACTGAAGTGTGATCGCCACTTTAACATGATCATTATTTTATGTAAAAATTCTAATGGATGTGATTAGATCTGTTTCCTTACCTATTTTGTACAATTCTGAAGCCAGGTTCGAGAATTTGAAACATAATTATTAGAAAACTTAGCTAGAGGATGTAGGATTTTATAATTCTAAGGAAAAATTCAAATTGGCTTAATGTTCAGTGAAGCATTTAGTGTGTTTTATTAGTTTCCAAATCCATTGGAATAAATGTTTAAATAGATTTTGCTTTAAAGACAGTTCATTGCTGAAAGAAAGAATAAAATAAATCATTGTGCACTACTTAACTTTGTAGGTGTTATGTATCGCTGCTTGTGATATCACTGTTTAGGATTTATTCCTTCATTGAAAACTGACTGAAATTAGCTTCTTTTTAGCATTGTAATTGTACAATACACTGTTCTGAAATGCAAATAATGAAGAAAGTCAATGAAACAATCCCAAAACCAGTTACAAAACTATTCTATTTTGACTATCAGATCAATTCATGTTTGCTTTTAAATTTTAGATCGGAATATAAATAAGCTTTAAAAAAAATCCCAAAGAACTGCAGATGCTGGAAATCGGAAACAAAAACAGAAATTGCTGGGAAAACTCGGCAAGCCTGGCAGCATCTGTGGAGGGAAGCCAGAGTTAATATTTCAGGTCCAGTGACCCTTCTTCAGAACTATAAATAAGATACATGTTTTTGGCAGTTACAAGCAGTTTGCAGTCAATCGGACCTGCTGGCAGGCAGCAGTTGGGTAATACTTCTAGTTGGTTACAATCAAACTGGGGACTGATATGAACTCAGAAAATCTGATAACTAATTTGCTTTGGATTGTGGCTTCAATGACTCCTTTATTCCACCTTAGCTCACTTGTGAAATAGGGATTTGTGACCCTTGGGAAAAAATTTGTGATAACTGAGCTACTGGTAGTCAAGTTTATGGGTTTCCACAATTGCTTTTTGATCATAAAGCCCAAAAGGCAAATAGGAATATGGTAGTGATTGGTTATTAGAGTTGTTTAACTGTTTGACTATGAGAAGTTTATTTGCACAAACGACGCTTAGTTCCTAGTTTCCTGGTTTATTTGCGCATTTATCAGTTTCGTTTGTAGACCTCATGGGAGACTTTTTTTTGGCTGCTCGGTCACTTCTGACAACTTTTGAATTTTAAACATTGGTCAGGGCAGGAAATACAAGTCAAAAGGCTTAAAGCACTAAATACTATCAGATGTTCCAACATGAGAACTAAAGGTTCCTGCAATTTAAAATAAAGCAAGTTGCTGCACACTGTTACAATGTAAAATTTGTTCTTGCTGACTTCCAGCTGCATTTTCTCCCTACAGTCGAATCAGTTTGTAAAAGTAAAGCATACAGAACAAATGTAAATTTTAGTTGGCTCAATTTGGCAACAGTTTATGCCCATAATTCGAAGTGTAATAATTTAAATGAATGTTTGAATGAGTTTTTTTTTCCATGTAAAGCTATTTTGAATTAAAAATGATTTGGTTCCATCTGTGGAAATATTCCATTTAACTCTACAAATTGATTGGAAGATTTGGACCCATCTTAGTGACCTAAGCAGCAACTATGTTGGAAACTTGAATAATTTTATATTCATGTTTGATTCCACCTTGAGATCGTGGTGGTCTCCCTAAAGGTCACAAGTGAAATGAGCTTGAACAGTCTTAATCCAATTTTCAGTGAGCATACGTTCACAGTGTATGACTGCATAAAATTTAGTATTAAGAAGTACAAGCTCAATGACTATATACAGAGATGCCTTCAGGGTAGCAAACTATGGGAACTAAAGCATCATGCTGTTATCGTGTGGCTATGGTTTTGAAGCTAAGATACAAGAAATAGACTGGCACCAGGCACCTGAGGATAGCTTTACTTTTTTTGTGACACTTTAGTTTGCCTTAATGGATGCTGTTCATAATTGCTACTGTTCAGCATTGTTTCATTTGGTGAAAACATGACCAAAAATGGTGACCCCTAAATCTGCAAAATAGCATGCAAAATTATAGAATTGCTCAGTAAGTGGATGGGTAAAGAACAGTGGTACAGAAATGCTTTTAGATCAAGCACGCAATGTAATGCAGCTGTTTTTAAAAATGTTTTGCTTGAGAACAGAGAGAGAAAACAAGGTTTTATTTCTGTTTAAAATACTGCAGAGTATCACAGCCTGTAAAGTTATACAGTTTTTGTTTGGTTGTCAAAACATTTAATTATGTGATGCCTTAAGGTGTAAAGCTGTCAAATAAATCGCTTGTTAAAAGTAAACATTTAGATCATGGTATGTGTTGTGCTTACCACAGTTGCACCAGTATTGTCCATCTTAAAAATAAATCCACATTTACATAGCAAAGATAGCAAACCTCCACTTAAAGCTCTACTTATAACTCAACAGGTAGTGTCAATTTTTTATTCATTAATTATATTCTATAAAGTGATATTTTCATAGATTAGGTCATTTACAGGAAAATTCCTTCTGCCTAACTTTGCACATTAAAAAAAAATCTAGTTCTATGTGCAGGACTTTGATACGAGTTTTGAGATAACCTTTATAATTTGTTTATCTAAGCATTGAATAGAAAAGCTTTGTAGACCTGGGAGAATATTGCAATCTATTTTAGCAGTGTTTGTGCCTGTCAAGGATTGTAATGCTGTTACAGCTTGGAGCCAATGTCTATAAGGTTGACAGATCAGGAAGATAACCAGATTTGATTCCCATGTATGCTCAGATTCAGCCATGGTGAGAATGCCATGTTTTTGTTGCAGTGGCCCTGATTGAGAGAAGGGTGATGCTGTTATTTACTATCCACTGTCCCCTGCTGGCATGTGCATGAACTTTGTATTAGCCTGTGTTAGCTTAGGTTGGATCTGGTTGTGATATCCTCTACAGCTGAACACTCTGTTATTCACAATCAAAGCTCACATGGATAATGGCCACTGGACTTGGTTTCTATCCTGTAAGTTTTCACCAACCATGTTAGGTTTGTGCTTCCAAGGTTGGAGGTGGGGGCAGTGGTTCTAGTCTTTTTTTAACCTGTTACATTGTAAATCAATATTGATTTTCATGTGAGTATATAGTGAAAAGCTTATATTAAAATGTTGCCCAGTTAATAACAGCATTCCTCATTACGATGCTTATGCATTTTTCTTTTCTCCTCATCACTTGAGGCTGCCTTTCCTGTGTACAAAGAATAAATTCAATTAGGCCAGCTTCTGAGTTATCCGTCACACGAGTTTATAATAATATTTTAAAGTATCTGTTTGAGGAGGAATTACTCCTGTTCTCGTAAACTCCCCTTCACATATGTACATACACATTCTCTTTCTCACAAGCATCCATAGACTCATATACTTTACAAGTGTACACAGATAATGTGCAGTTATACACATAATAAAGGAAAAACAGAGACTGCATTTTATTACTGATTGTTCATGGCAGGCCATCAGCTAAACAGCCCTTGGCTTTTCTTTCCAGTTAAGTGGTTTAGAATCAGAGTTAATTACTCCAGTCATTTATTCTAATCACCCTCCTCCTATAGCTGGCCACATTCTGTCATGTGGTGGCATCATTTGAAGCCATCAACTTTTAAAACCACTGCAGGGTACTTGAGGCTCATTAGCAAGGCCTATCTGTGCCTGGCTTGAGCTCATGTCTGAATGACTGCTTAACCTCCCCACCACCCCCCACAAAACCACTGCCTACCAGCAGAATACCCTTTTAAACTGGCAGGAAATCAGTCTACTCTTACAGAAACTGGTTCAAATACTTGAACACAAACAATTTGTCAAACTACTTAAATACAAAATTGTTTTCTCCAGAGTAGCTTGTGGCTGTTTTTGAAAAAGGTTACTCTTTCCCATTTCATTGCAAACACCTGAGAAGTGAAATTTAATCTTTATGTTCAAACAAATTTATTGAAAAATTTGGTCTGATTCAAAAAAAATAGATTAATGAAAAAGAATTTGGGAAATAAAAGTAATACAATATGCAATGTCGCAGAAAAAGTATGAAGCTGTTCTAATTAGGCTATAAAGCATCTTCAGAGAGGATTCTTGTGTATTTTTAAGGCTCATATTTCAAAGTTGTGAAAGTGTTGCTGCTTATATTTGAAATTCTACACTTAAGCAAAAGAGGAAATTCTGCAAATGTACTAGGTAGTAGATTGTTTGATGCTGTTATTTGCCTTTTTAAAAATCAGTATTATTTTCCTGATAATTGAGGCGAGACGCAGACTGAGTCAAAATTTTAATTTATCAGAATATAGCTTGTTCAGTTTCCCTTGCCACTGCTCCTTTTTTAATCCTTCTCCCAAAGCTGTGTTTACATTAGTTGTTACTTGATACATTAGTTATTTTTTTCTTGATTCTTCAAAAGCTTCTCTGTCTTCCCCTTTATATCACTGAGCCATTCCACCTTGAACTTTTTTCCACTTTAGGTACTTTTCCCTCTATCCTTACCCAAGCCTTTCATACTTGACCAGTCTAATGACCATGCTGCCACTGTACCTAGCTTGAATCTCCATTCAGTGTAGACAGATACCTTTAATTTTCTTAAGGGTCTTCAAAGAGTCCATCAAGGCACCTAACACTGCATCCTTAAGAGCATCAATTGCGACATCACCAGGTTCCATTCTCATAATCCTTCTCATCCGTGTACCCA
Source organism: Rhincodon typus (assembly GCF_021869965.1). Classification (NCBI taxonomy): domain Eukaryota; kingdom Metazoa; phylum Chordata; class Chondrichthyes; order Orectolobiformes; family Rhincodontidae; genus Rhincodon; species Rhincodon typus. The sequence continues at coordinate 130,616,664 of NC_063332.1, read as the reverse complement.
CTGGAGCTCAATCTTGCAGGCCTGCTCAATCAATCCAATGCTGCACCTTTAGATTCTCCCACTCAAACTGTCACCGTGCCATCCATATTTCATTACTGTAAACAGTTATATTTACATCATGGCTTTGACTGAAATTTATCATGTAATTGTGATATGTTATCCCTCAACAAAAGCCAATTTCCCCCCTCATCGCCAACAAAAGTAAACATAAGGAGTTGATGGGTTTTTTTGTCACTCAAATTGATATGTTCAGGTGTCTTTGTTACTATCACCTTTCCCTTTGCCCACAAAACTAAATCCTGAGCCATACATCCACCATAATTGTTAGGTCCTCCTGAATCTTCTCCATGCCCCTTTGGAATTCATCTCATTGATGAGATGTATTTCCTATTCTCTTGACACAGTTTCCTCTAAGCTGCTGGCTACCCAATTTCAATAAGACAGTAAGTCAGTCAGGATATCAGCTGTGGCTCCGTTTTTACAGCTTTTAAGTTGTCTCTTCAGGCCCTATTCCAATGCTATGTATGCCACCTCAGTTAGATGTAAAAGATCCCATGGAGAATAGAAACGGATTCTGTTTGTGTGCTGGCCAACATATCCCTCAACATCTGATCATTTAAATTATTACTGTTGGTTGAACCTTGTGAAACTTGACCAATATGATGACTATTTTTATGGCTATTATGTCAAATATATGCATATATAAATGCAAAATACTCATTTAGGGACATAGATTCAAATCCCACCAACTGCCAATGGAATTTAAATTTGATTTATAAATCTTGAAAATAACACTCGTCTCAATGATGGTCACCATCATGACTATCATCAATTGTTGTAAAAGCTTACTTGGTCACACTTAACCAATCCGTGATGCCGGATCCACAGCGGTGTGCTTGATTCTTAGCTGCCCTCAGAAAAGTCCCAGCAAACCATTCAATCCAAGAGCTGTTAGGCATAGGCAACAAATGCTGATCCTAGAACAATGCTAACATCCTGTGGAAGAATGAAAAGAAAAAAGTGATAAATTCCTAAATTTCAAAACTATTTTGTTAGCTTTTTATGACTTTGAAATAAGGAGTTCCTAGAAATTGTTGTACACTTATAAGTCTTTCTTTCCATTCATTTTCTATTGCTGTTGGTCGTGCTAGCTGATTGAAAACCTGATTCAACACTTAAACTATTTTAGAATCTAGTAATTAAATATGTACAGCTCAGAGGATTAAAAAAGTCATTATAAGAAGAGTCAAATATTTCACAGATGTAATACCAAAGTAGTCGGGAACTACAAGTATCAAAAATGGAATGTTGTCTAAGGTTCTTGAGTAGATTTGTAGCTCATGTTGTAGATGCTGTGGTTGGTTCGTTTGCTGAGCTGGTTCATTAATTTGCAGACATTTCATTACCCTGCTAGGTAACATCATCAGTGCAGCCTCTGATGAAACACTGTTGTGTTTTCCCACCTGATATTTAAACTCTGGGGTTCATTTGAATTGGTTACCTGACTTCTGGTTTTTCATCTCAGTGGTGGATGTATAGGGTATAATTCCACGTGTTTATTGATGGCCTTCTTGGTGGACAACCAAGCCTCTAGAAATTCCCATGCTTGTCTCTGTTTGGCCTGTAAGGATCTTGATGTTATCTCAATGATGGTTCTCCTTATTTGTGTGAATGGAGACGAGTGAGTACTGGTAATGTCTTTTTGTTTTTGGTTGGTGTTCATGTATTCTTGTGGCCAGTTTCCTTCCTGTCTGTCCAATGTAATGTTTGTCGCAGCCTTTGCATGGGATCTTGTATATCACGTTGGTTCTGTCCATAGCGGGTAAGGGGTCTTTGGTTTGAGTTAGCAGTTGGCGTAGGGTTGACATAGGTTTGTGTGCCACTCTGATGCCAAATGGTCGTAGGAGTCTTATGGTCAGTTCGGATATGTTCTTGATGTATGGTAACATGACGAGTGTGTCAGGGCTTACTGTATTTTCCTGTTGTTGTTTGTGTGATAGGCATCATCGGACCCAGCTGCTCGGGTATCCGTTGTCCTTAAATTCTTGGTAGAGGTATTCTTCTCTGTTTTGGCGTAGTTGTGGGTTGCTGCAGTGTGTTGTCGCTCATTTAAATAGTGTTTTTATGCAACTCCGTTTGTGGGTGTTGCGGTGGTTGCTGTTGAAATTCAGGACTTGATACATGTATGTGCCCTTTCTGTGTACCTTTGTCAGAAATTCCCCATTGGCCCTGTGTTCTACCATGACGTCCAGGAATGGGAGCTGTTCATTCTTTTCTTCTTCCTTGGTGAATTTGATGCTGGTAAGAGTGTTGTTTATAAATTGGTGTGTCTCCTCCTAGTTTAGTCCGTTTGATGATGACAAAGTGTCGTCCACATATCGGATCCATAGTTTAGGTTGGATCTGTGGAAGAGCTATGCTTTCTAGTCACTGCATCACCGCTTCTGCTATTAGTCTGGAGGTAGGTGACCCCATGGGTATCCCGTTGAGGGTAAAGTGAGTCATGAGGCATAGGTCCAGTAACTTCAGCATGCTGTCTGTGGAGATGGTGTCACTCAGGCCTAGTTCTTTTAGAAGTGTTGCTAGTGTTTCTCTTGCCAGTGGAATGTCAATCGATGCGAATCGGGCGGTAACGTCAAAGGACACCATGGTCTCGTCATCGTCTATTCTTATGTCTTTGAGGGAATTGAGGAACTCTTGGGATTGAGTGGAGTGACTTGCTGACGAGCTGCTTTAATCTTCTTTGTAATTCCTTGGCTAACCTGTGTGTTGGTGTGCCTTAGAGAGAGACTATGGATCTGAGGGGTACTTCCAGTTTGAATACTTTTGGGAGGCCGTAGAATGTGGTGTCAAAGATATGACGTGGAAAGGTTGTAATGTGGTCTTCGACCCATGATTCCAGGAACAACCCATTAAATGTAAATTACATAAACTACTCAAATTAAAGAATTAGGCTTCTAATAGGTGGGAAGGGAACGTCTAGGTGACCATAATATTTAAGGTGATAATTGCGAAGAGTAAAAACTTAAAAAGACCAGGGTAACAGATTAGAGAATAGCTGATTAGAACTCAGGAAAATAAGATTGTCAGTAATATTGGCAACAATGTTAAACATAAATGGGAAGCATTTAAAATGTCATCCAGCACAGGCTAGGAAATATATAGTCCACAATAAAAACAAAAACAAACTTAAAACTAATGAAGCACTGTGGATGGATAAAGATGGAAGGGAAGGAAATAGGATAAAAATAAAAGAGTACACAAAGTACTCAGACAACAGGGAAGAATATGATGAGTAAGAGTGTAAAGAACTTAGGAAAGAAGGAAACAAAAGACTATAATTAAGTGTGTGGTCACCATTATAAAGTAGGAACTGCAGCAGCCAAGTTACAAAAATCAGATTACCACAAAAAGCAATGTGAGGGCATCTAGATGTTAACTTTGGGAGAAATGTTGACCATGACACTGGCATTAATTTCCCTGCCGTTCTTCAAAATACTCGAATCAGATCTTTACATCTACCCAAGCAGGCAGATGAGACCATGGTTTATGTTTCATTGGAAACATGACATCTCCCACATTACACTCAGTCAGAACTGCATTGGACTGTTGTTGACATTTTTGTGCTTAAATCCTGGAACAGAACATGAACCCAGAACTTTGTATCTTAGAGACAAGCATGCTGAGCATCAGCTGACCCCAATAATTGTAGAGCTTGTGCAGTCTAGAGGGGAGGCCATTTGGCCCATTGTGTCTGTACTGGTTCCCTAATTGAATACATTGCCATTTGTCTGCCTACTCTCCACACTCTTGCACATGTGCCTTTCCAAATAACCATCTAAATATGCTTTTAATGCCTCGTTGAGCCTGCCTGCATTCCAGGCCTGGAGCATTTATTGTGAGAAAACCTGTTTTCTTTAGTGCAGAGCAAGTTCATGAGGATGATCCCTAGTATAAAGGGTTTGTCGTACGAGCAAAGGCTAAGCAGTATGACTTTGCTCACTGGAGTTAGTAGAATAACAGCTGATATCATTGAAACATACAAGGTTCTTAAGGAACTTGACAAGTTAACTACAGAGAGGATGTTTCCCCTCGTGGGAGAGTCTAGGACCAGAGGGTGTAGTGTCAGAATAAAGGGCTGCCAACTTAAGACTGAAATGAGGAGGAATTTCTTCTCTCAAAGAGTTTTGAGTCTTTGGCGGTTCTTGCCACAGAGAGCTGTGGGGCAGAATCCTTGTGTATATTTAAGGCTAAGATAGATTCTTGATGAGTAGGGGAATCAAGGGTTATGGGTAAAGGGCAGGAAAATGGATGTGAAGAATGATGGATCAGCAATGATCCTATTGAATGACAGAGCAGGCTCAAGAGGCTGAACAGCCTACTCTCGTTCCTATTTATTATGGTCTTATGACCTTACTGCTAGTTACTTTTTGCCTGTACCCTTTTGTTCTTGATCCTTTCATAAGTGAGAACATTTCCTTCCAGTTTACCTGCCCAGGTCTGTCATTATTTTGAATACTGCATGCAGTTTTGATCTCCCTGCTGTAGGAAGGATGTTGTGAAATTTGAAAGGGTTCAGAAAAGAGTTACAAGGATGTTGCCAGGGTTGGAGAGTTTGTGCTATAGGGAGAAGCTGAACAGGCTGGGGCTATTTTCCCTGGAGCATCTGAGGCTGAGGGGTGACCTTATAGAGGTGTATAAAATCATGAGGGACATGGATACGTTGAATAGTTAAGGTCTTTTCCCAGAGATGGGGGTGTCAAAAACTAGAGAGCGTAGATTTAAGGTGAGGGGGAAAGATTTAAAAGGGATCTAAGGGGCAACGTTTTCATGCAGAGTGTGGTGCATATATGGAATGTGCTGTCAGAGGACTTGGTGGAGGCTGGTACAGTTACAACATTTAAAAAGCATCTGGATGGGTATATGAATAGGAAGGGTTTAGAGGGACATAGAACAAATGCTTGCACATGGGACTAGATCAGATCGGGATGCATGGTCAGCATGGATGAGTTGGACTGAATGGTCTATTTCTATGCTATGTATCTCTGACTTCTTTCATATGTCTTTTCAGTCTTCTGTTCTCCAAGAAAATAAGAGAAGAAAGGTTGACATGGAAATAGGGCCCTCCAATAAATAGATAGGATAAAATCACAGGCAATGATAGCAAGTGACCAAAATATAAATAGTTACTTTGCTTCTCTACTTACCTGGAAGACAGACCAATTGGATATGATGTCAAAAGATAAAAATAAAAATTATATAACTGCATTAAAACAAAAGAAGGACAGGTATTAAATAAACTAAGCTCAAAGAGGATAAAACCATAAGTCTGAATGTTATCATGACTTTCTGGGGTAGTGTGCTGAAAGGAAAGCCCTGCTGTTCGTGGAATCATCACTGAAGTTAAAGATTTTACAAAGTATGCAAAGATTCACCAATGTATCTGCCTTCTAGACCCAGGTTAATAGAAAGCATAGACCAGTTTCTGTATTTAACAAAAGCTATTATTTATTGAAAATAAATAGGCTTGTGCTATAGGTAAACCGTTATGAACTGATGACTTACAACTCTAGTAATTAAAACTCTAATTCCTTATAAATTCCCTTTTACACACACAGTCAGACATAGACAAGTAAAAATAATACATGGGCATTATGGCTGGAGAGAGCACTGGGAAAGCAGTTCAGACGTCATTGTTCACAGGATTGCTGTGTTTATCCTAATGATTCACGTGCTAGTCAGAATGCTGCTTCTCAGTTGTCCTTCTCAGGATACCACCACTAGTTTTCAAGAGGCACAGGGTGGCTGGAACATTTATATAAGGTCTCTGACTTATTTATTAAAAGTCACAATTGACTACAACTACTGAAGAAAAGATAGACTTTTCTTCAGACTTAAACTTTCTCACTGCAGATAACAGAGGGAGAGCTCCTAAACTGGTCATAGTCTGAAAGCTTTTCTAAATCTTGTTCACAGCACTGAGCTGTTCAGCATCCTGAGAACAAATAACATAATTGTTTGCAGGCAGAAAACCTTTTGTCATTAGTTTGTGGATTAGTGACCAGCAACCAATCACTACATGTTGTCAGTCAAAGCTCCATTTGTACACAACCCTGCTTTGAATGCCATAATTGAATCTGCCTCCATCATACCTGCCAGCAGCGCATTCAGAGCGTCAAATGGTGCACAAATGGAATCTCTGGCCCCACAGGCATCTGCAGATTGATTTCAAGTGGTTCAGGAGTTGGTATGTTCCATCAACCATTTCCCCTGAATACTGAGATGTGTGGCATAGTCTGAGGTAAGTTATAAAAAGAGTGTATACACATGCCAACATGATGGACATCATATATACGTGGCTGGATGAGTTTCTGTGCATGGCATGGACTTCTGCCAGTTTAAATTGTTAGTTTGAGACAATGCAGGACCCACAGTACAGATTTGTAAAAGGCAATTCCTGTTTGATGTTCTTACATTTTTTGATGAGGTAATAGGAGGTTGTGGAAGGAAATACGGTAAGTGTTGTCTATATAGATTTTCAGAAAGTGTTTGACAAAACACTATTTCAAAAGCTAGTTAACAAAAATTGTGGCTTATGGACTGAGAGAGCAAAATTAACTTGGATCGAAAACTGGTTTGGAACAGAAAACAGTTGTGGTTAATGGTCATTTCTCAGACATCAGGATGATAGACATTACTCAAGGATCAGTACTGAGATTGCTGATTTTTCTTGAAATAAATTTGTAAAATTTTTAAATACAAAGTAAAATTTCCAAAATTGTTATCCCAAATTTGAGAACATCACAAACAGGGAGATGGTACCAGACATGATAGGCTACCAGAATGGGCTGACAAGAGGCAGATAGAATTTATACAGAGAAGTGTGAGGTAATGCATTTTAGCATAACAAATCAGAGATGATTTAAGGCACATTTCTTAAAAGTGCAAAGCGACAGATAATAGGACATAATGAGAGATTGGTAGCAGAGCACATGGGATTTTGAACTTCATAGTTAGAGGCTTTGAGTCCAAAAGCAGGGACACTATGCTGAATCTATCCAAAGCTGTAGCTAGGCCACAACTAGAGTATTGCATCCCAATCCTGTAATCTCACTTAAAGGTCCTTGAGAGAATATAGAGGAGATTTGCTAGAATGGTTCCCAGGATAAAGAAATTTACTTTCTACAAGATTAAATTGCAGAAGCTGGAGTTGAACTCCTTGAAAGAAAGGAGATTGGTGGGAGATCAGGTAGACACGTATATAATTATTGTAATTTTAGATCAGTCAAAGAAAAGCTATTTTAATTAACTGTGAGAGTGTGGAAGGACCATGACGGGGGATGACCTAGGGTGGCCTGCCCACCGTCACTCAATAATTGGCTACTTCCTGCCTGGTCTCCATTTTGAGGCTGGGTGTAGTTGTTGAGATGTTTGTGGAGGAGATATGGTAGATCAATCTGCTGGAAATACAGGGATGATTTATTTCTCAAGGACAACTCATCACATTGATGACTCCTGCCAATATTTAAGTCATTTATATTTTTCCACCACCCCATCCACAAAAGGTCTGTCCTGTCTCCCTTCTCATTCCCCCCAGTACTCCTTTCCCATTTGGCCTCTTCATCAAAAGCCACATTGACCCCAGGTCTCACCTCTCCTCACTATTGTGAGAATCTGGCACATATATGGTCTTGGACTTTGGGACTTAGAATCTGGAGACTGCTTGCTGTCTCGGTTCTGCCTACTCCTGCCACTGGTGCAATCAATTGGCCAACAGCGCTCTTAAGCAGGACTGTTACAAGTGTATGATGCAGCAATGTGTTCAATATGCAGTCTTTATTGAAGTACATCTAAGATGGCTCCCTTAGTTGTGCCTTATGGTAGAGAACATATGACTGTGACATAACAAGGACATTTGTACATGCCTAGGAATGGAAAAAAAAAACATATTAAAACGAGATAGTAAACAAGGTGCACTGCATAAATATTAATTTGATACAAAATCAAAAAAAAACTAATCTGCAAAAATTTTAGAATCTTACATGTATATGTATATATTCCTTCAAGGCATAAAACAAAATTATCCATTTTCTTCATATTAGAAACAAAATATTTTATTTGCATTGAGGCATGAATTCAATATTTTTTATGGTTGAAATTGACAACTCTTAATTTCTTGGCAACTTTTCATAACTTCCCGCTTCCAGTTCATTGTCTCTAATTCACCATCTCTCCCATATTGCTGCCCACCCTGTTTGCCATCATTCCTAACTCATATCTCTCCTCCCTCGCTGCTTCCCTCATTCATTGTCACTCCTGCTTGCTACTTCCCTCCCACCTCACAGCTTCCATCTGTTCATAGCCTTTCCTACTTACCACTTACCTCCCACTTTCATTTCCTTTCTGCACCTTTGACCCCCTCACCCTGTCTTTTCCCTGCCATTTTCCACTTCTAGTCTTTTCCACTGCCAACCTCTTCTGCTTGCAGCCTATCCCACATTTCCCCCCTAAACCATCTTGCTTACCACCTCTCACATTCACTGTAAGCTTTGTGAGCCAAGAGCAGCAACAAGGTTGGGGTTTGGGAGGCAAGTGGTGATCCAGGCATTTTGGTAGGAGGACAGCAGGCAGGAAGGTTCAAGAGAGATGATGCAAGAAATAGCAAAGAGAAGCATCTTACATTTATCTGTACAGACTTGAATATTAAACTTGTATGTGCTAATTGTCTCTGTATATGAAGAGGAGAGTATACTGTGGCAAAGAGTAGCTGTCATAGCTACTCATAGCTTTGCATTCCAATATAAAGTTATAATTGTTGTACTGTGTGAATGTGAAAAGCAATAAAAGACAAACTAAGGAGAAGCTCACATGTTATGAAAATGTATTACAAAAAGATGGTCATAGCTGTAGACCATAGAGAGCAGAGTGGGACAACTGAAGAGTGCATTATTTTAAACTAGTCTGAACTCTGATGACTTCATAATCTAAATGCCTCAGAAGTTCTGAAATTCTCGATATTATTACAAGTTTAGAATTGTGTTCAAAGCCATCTATATTTATACCATGTGCATCAATTTCTTTTTGAAAGATAACTGGATTATGATGTACTTTTGTTACTGGTGATTTTTTTTGCCTTTTTTCTCGTGTTATAAAAACCTGCTGAACAGAGATTTTATCTGGGAAAAATCCTTTCATTTAAATACTTCCTGGTATGGGACTGAAACATCTTAGGGATGAAATTGAAACTGAATGCATGTTTTTACATTTAGACCAAAACATGACAAAACATTTATGGACTTATGTTTTACTTGAAGGTTTTTGATGGTAACTCACTGACTTTGTATTGTTACCAGTTATAAGCCACCCCTTTTTCTTTATTCCCAGAACATGGGTGTTGTTAGCAATGCCAGCATTTATTACGCATCCTCGTTTACCCTTGAGAAGGTGGTGTTGAACCACTTCTTTCAACTACTGCAGATAGTCTAGCGAAAATACCTTCACTGCAAAATTATATAGGTTGTTCCTGGTATTCCAGGAATTTGACCCAACAACAATGAAGGAAGCGTGATACAGTTCCAAGTGAGGATGGTGCATCACTTGGGGATAATGGTTTTCCCAAATACCTGCACTCCTTGTCCTTCTAGGTGCAAAAGAAGTCAACATTTCGGAGACGGTTTTGCTGTAAGGATACTTTAAATTAGATAGTCTGAAGATGCTAACATTCAAAATACATTTTGATATCTGGAAACTCTGAGGCTATCTGTTTATCTTTCTGTGAATAGCAACCTTCAAAATAATGCATATTGGAACTGTTTAGAAGCTGATGATTTATGAATGTATGCTTCTAAAAGTAAGTTAAACAGAGGCAATAAAGTCTATTGCAGTCACATATTGACATGGTTGTCCTGTACAGACTTCATCAATATTCGGTCAGCAAAAATTAAAACTGAGCATAGGCCCATTAATATTGATCTTGCTAAGCATTTGGAACCATAGAAAAGTTACAGCACAGACACGCCATTCAAATCTTCATACCTGTGCTTGCTGAATAAACTAACCACCTGTTCAAAGCCAACATACCATCACCTGGTCAGTAGTCCTGCGGCTTGCAGTGTTTCAAATCTATATTCAGATTAGTTTTAAATGAGTTGAGGGTTTCCACCTCAATCATCAAACTGGGCAATAAATTGCAGACACCTATCACGTCCTAGGTGAAAAAGTCAATCATCTTAAATCTGTACACCATTGTAACTGACCTGTCTGCTATGGAAAAAAGGCCTTTCTGTCCATGCTATCCAAGCCATTCATTATTTTGTGCACCTCAATTAAATCACCTCTGTTCAATGGAAAACGACCCTAGCCTATCAAATACTTCAACATACCTACAATTTTAAAGCCCTGGCAATATTCTTGTAGATCTTCTATGTGCTGTTTCTCATTTTATTATTACCTTTCTGTAATGTGGTAACCAGAACTGTGCACAAACTTCCAGTTGTGGCCTAACTAGCGTCATGTATAACTCCAGCATTTTATCGCTGCTCTTGTATTCAGTGAAGAAAAGCTTCCATTTGCCTTCTTTAACACCTTATCTCCTGTCTTCCTGTCTTACTGTCTTCAGGTACATGTGAACATTCACTAAGGTTTTCCACTTCCTCTACCCCTTCCAATACACTCCCATTTATTATGTATTCCTTTGCTTTGTTTGCCTTCACCAATTGCATAATCTTGCACTTCTCCAGACTGAAGACCATTTACCACTTTACCACCGACTGAACCAAACTACTGCTAATCCCTGCAGTCAATTTTAAAAAGTAATGGCAACATTTTGTTTTGCTTTTGCAGCATAGTTGAAAATCTTCACTTGTATTCTGTGTCAATTTAACAAAAATAATCTGTCCTGGTGTCATCTAGCTGGCAAAATAAATGAACTCAGCGACATACAAATCCAGTTCCTGGCAAATTCTGCAGTCCTTCACTCCAACTCCTGCCTGGTTCAGTGGCCTCCATCTTTGTCACTTCCATAATGCTGAGCCCTGACCATTTTATACCAGTGCAGGAGTTCAAGACAACAGGTCAGTACCAGTGCCTGCTAATTAGTTTTTCTTATGCATGGATCTTCGAGCTAACATTGCTCAGTACTAAATTTCCAAGGACACTTAGGGTTAGGCAATAAATACTGGTATTGCCAAGAATTTCAGTATACCATGAACCTATAAAAAGAAATGTAGTGGTTCTAATGTAATGATTGAATTGAGAGGCTGTGCAAAACAAAGGTGTGTCTACAATGTAAATAATTCATTTTCATTCACAAGCTATTAGTTATTATCAGAAAATGAGGCATAGACAAGCAGATGTACACTTCTCTAAAGCAGTGCAGGTGCAGGTTTGACTGTGTCACACCTAGTCTGCATAAACAATACAATGTATAGAGGAACCCAAGAGTGAAGGATTCTTGTTGATTTCAAAAGAAATGTTTCACCTTGTGACCACACAAGTTTTTCCTCGCACAATCATTTCAGTATGTCCTGGATGAATGCATTAAGGCTAATAAATACTTCAAAACTTGTATACAAAAATTAGGGATATTTTGTCTTAAACAACCTTGCATTGCTAGAATTTGAAATACTTTGTGGTAATATCTATTATAAGTATTATGCATAATTAACAATAATTTGAATAGATGTGTACTGGGCCTGACACCAGTCTTCATGATTTTATTACAAATGGCTGGAGACTCTATGACTGGAATTGGTCTGGATATTGAAATACTAGTCTGATATGATGCTGATAACTGCAGCTACCATTATGGAAAAAGGAGGCAGGGAAACGTTGCATGTTGGATCAGACTTCAATAACAGACATATGCCTCATCTTGTGCAGTACAACATGTGAAATGCCTAGATGTACAATCCTAACAATGAAATTGTGACTCATTTTGGATAGTTAGAAGGTGCCATCATAATTAATTTATTCTAAGTTTGTGATACACAACTTCTTCAAAAGTTAATCTATGTAGCAGCTGAAAATTCTCAAATAACCATTTACTCAAGTCCAATATGACTCTTTTGCAAAACTCAGGAAAACATGAGAGCAAAATTGGTCAAGGCCACTGGCGCAAGACAGCGACTTGTCAAATTACCTGATTTTACCCTGTGGCATTTATTTTTATTTTCCGTCAATATTTCTAATTTTGTACAAGTGAAAGCAACGATGTCGCCAAGGAACAATTACCCAAAAAGAACCTAAGCTATCATTCTGTGAGCTTCAAGAAAGGAAGATGAACTGCAATGAATATTATCTGATGATTCACAATGAACCTGTTTTTTTACTGCAGGCCTAGACCAATTTCACTTAATTTTTCCAATCTTCACAATCTCAACTCATACTGAAGTGACATTTGACACTATGCTATACTATGGAAGACGAAGGCAAAACAATACAAAATTTCCTTTGAAGATAACATAAGATCGTACTTGTAATCCCAAAGGAAATAAACATTTGTACAATAATAAAATTAGCTGGCTAATTATGACTAGAATTATTGCTATCTCAATATTTTCTGTAATTAAACTTTTATTACTTCAATTGAAATGCTCTAAATGGTTTTAGTTTGGAGACTGTCAGTTGTGCAATGAGAGCATTAGAAGTTTTTCCATATAAGAGAGTGTGGGATTTATAGAAAATAAACTTTAACCCTGTTAAGATAATGAGGATTTCAGACTTATAAATACTTAACAGGGCATCCGTTGAAATATATTTACAATATATATTGTGAATCAGAATTGTTCTTCAAATGAAATTAATTTTAGGTATTGATTCTGTCGTTCAATATATTTCTCATTTGTTTCACACTGTGTGGCAGAAGTTTAGGCCTGAACTTTAGAAGTTTAGACTTTAGACTTAGACTTTAGATTTTATTGTCACATGTACTCAAGTACAAAAATACAGGAGTATAGTGGAAAGTGAATAATGTCGCCACATATGGTGCCTTCTTAGGTACAAAGGCATAAAAAAAGTTTAGGTGCAAAGTAGCAAGAGAAACGAGCATTTAAAAAGTTATCCATTACTTCGTAAAATATCAGAAAAATAAAGAAATAGGTAATAGTTTACATTAAAGTCTTTAATAGTTTAAACTAGGAAATCAAAGTAATGAGTTAAAAGTTCAACCGTCTTTGATGAGTCCTCCAATTATCTCGCTCTGCTGTCTGTTCTCATGCCACCACCGCAGATGCAGTCACTTTTACCCACATTTGAACCAGGAATGGAAGTGGAGGGTATGGAATTGTGCACTGCAGGCCTTTGGACCAATTTGGCAACCCTGTCTTGCTCCTCGACCATTTTTCTAAGTTTGGAGCTGGTTGTTGGCAGCAGGGCCATTAACCAGTTAAAGCTATAAATTCCTGTTAATGGAGGTTGACTAGAATTTTCACACTGTTCCTAATGGTAGTAGGGAACAGTTTATCCATCTTGTGGTAGCCACTCGGTACCAAACTGTTGACAGACAAGTTTTCCCTGCCTGCTTGAGTGTGGCAACTGGAGGCACCCCGTGAAGGGACTTGTTCCCATACAGCCATTTTTAATTTACATTTTGAAAAGCTGGATAGAGAAGGCGCGTCCATTTTGAAGGGTCCTCTCTCTCACGTACCTGCTGTGGCATCCTGCTGCAGTGAAGCTGAAGACCTCCTATTGGCCCTCCAGCTTCAAGAGTTAGTGCAAAATAACCCTCAGGTTATTAATTGACCTCTTGGAGAAAACATTGAATGAATGTTTCCCTCACTGATAGGCTTCTGACTCTCATTTGAGCTTGTCAGCAGAATTCAAAAGACCAGCGGGAAAGTCCTCCCAGATTTTCTCATATCCCTGTAAAAAAACAAAGTTCTTTGGAGGTATCTTCCCAGAATCTGAATGACGTGGCATTGGAAAGGAAGTTAGGAGAATCTTGTGAGATTGGCACTGAGGAGCTTCCTGCTGTAACAAGCAAAATGTCCCATTTTCCCACGAAATGTTGAACAGCAAAATGAAATTCGTGCTTGGGAGCAGCGAGGGGCCTATTTACATGTAAAGTACCATGCAATAACATTCTCATTATTACATCAGCTTGCCTCATTTACAAGCATTTTTCTCTTCTCCAGATAGGAACTAGACAGCAACAATTCCTGACATGAAATTCAGAGTGATAAACTGGCAACTTAAGTTTGCCATTTGCTCCTCTGGGCCTCAATTAATCACTAATATCTAAGGACACAATTATAGGCAGTTACTACATGCATCATCCCCCATCCCATCCAGCAAGACCTCCAGGTACCTGTCAGCGAGGTAGGATACCACTTGCTGTCTGATATGATGTCTGACACAAATAAAGCAAACCATATAGGGCAGCTTCGGATTGCCAGCATTTGACAATGTGCATGGCTGGGCTTTAAAGATGTTGCAGGTGCCAGGAATCTTGGGAGGTTCCAGCAATAGGCAGTACTTCACCTGTGGCAAATGGGAAATTGTGTTGAGTAGGATGCCATAGAGGCGTGTTGCATAGATAATGAGGTGAGTTTGGGAAGACAGCACAAGAAAGCCTGCTAGGGCTCATGGAGAGGAACCATCCAAAAATGCTAAAAATTAAACTTAACCAATTTCTGGTAAAATTCTACCCCGTATTTTTTGTCAAACAGTGTAAAATGGGGAAAAATATTTATAACTATGGAGCCAGAACAAAAGTTAACCCTAATTTAAGGCAATTGGAATTTACAGGACAATATGAATATGTCACAACAGATGTTGAGAATTATTTTTAATACCCATATGTAGATTCGGTTCCAAGAGCATTGCTTAATGTAGCAGCAATGCCTCAGATAGTTGACATTGAGCTCCTTCAGTGCCCTCAAAATCCCTGTTGATGATGACTTTGCAAATTTGTCAGGTGCCTTGTAAGTGCATGATGCTTCCCAAATATTTTTAAATGATGCCAAGAAGCAAGATCCCAAAGGAATTAAGTAATGAGAAAGTGGATGAGCACGAGGCAGAAAGTGCACTCAGCCCTGATAAACCTCTCTGTAAACACAGTGAAGATTGAGGTCCTGATTTTATATCCATCCCAGCTCACTTTAGTGTGATCTTTAGTCTATCCATTGCAATGAGAAGTGCCATGAATGGAGTCAGAATATTTATTTACTTCTATTTTATGTAGCTTTTAAGCACAAATTGAGCATACAAAAATCTAAAAGGAATGTCTATCCCATTTTAATCCAAAAGTTTCTTGGTTCATTTTCAACAGTTAATTCCAGAAAAGCCTCCCAAAATTTTGGCCACACATCGCTATAGTAAATTATTGATCAAATATCTGCAAACTTGAATATGTCTTAGAGAAATGCCAAGGTTGTATCTCCAACAGAAATTGTTAATGAGTCCAATGCTGCCACTCAGGTGCTTTATCAAGGCTAATTTGAGTTTCAGTAAATTGAACTGACAGTATCTGTCTGTCTACTTGGCATCATAGAATAGTAGCTACAAGGTTTAATCATGTCCTTAACAAAGTTAACATCAAAGAATGAAAGCTTTGTATTGCACAATAGAAATAGTAGTATGTTCCATGTAATGGGGCAAATTATAAACGGCATTTTATGTCTGATTCTTCTGTTAATTTGCTGTGACGTTTTATACAAAACAAGTGTTTATGTTGTTATGATCACATGGGAAACAAAATTTACTGAATGACCCTCAAATAAAGGAATTACCACCAAGATCCCATTTTTTGTAGCTTTTCTTTTAACAAGCATCAGAACTAATACAATGATGTCTGAATGAACAGGCAAATAATACTTAAGAAGATAAAATTCATTTTTAAACCGATGATACAGCAAAACTGCATAGTTACACAATCAGAAACATTTGTATAATTTCTTACAAAAATGTAATACTACATAGCCTCACAGATCCACAAAATATAAATGTAGAAATGTACATACGAGATAGGAGCAAGAGTAGGCCATTTGACCCATCGAGATTGTCCAGCCATTTAATAAGATTGTGACTGGAATCTCAACTCCACATTTCCACCTACCTCTGATAACATTACATTCCCTTGCTCACCAGAATCTCTCCACCTCTGCCTTAAAAATGTTCAAAGATCCTATTTCCACCATCTTTTATGAAAGAGAATTGCAAAGGTTCTCAACCCTCTGAGGGGAAAAAAATCTTCATCCCTGCCTTAAATGAGTGACCACTTATTTTGAAATGATGACTATCCCATAGGAGGAAAGATCTATTCCATATCCTCCCTGTGAAAACAACTCAGGATCATATGTTACAATCAAGTTGCCTCTTACTTTTCTAAACTCCAGCAGATAGTCTGACCAAGCCAATTTGTCTTAAGACAACCAATCCATTGCAAGTAATGGTCTTATAAAACTTCACTGAACTGCTTCCAATGTATTTGCATCCTCCTTAAATAAGGAGAGCAGTACAATAAATAGTATTCCAGATGTGATCTCAGTAGCGCCTGTATAAGTAAAGCATAGCCTTTCTATTTTTGCGTTTAATTCCCCTTGTAATCAATAATACCATTCTATTAGGCTTCCTAATAACTTGCTGTGACAGCATTCAAGCCTTTTGCGATTCATGTATCAGGATAACCAGATGCCTCTGCATCTCAGAGCTCTGCGATCACGCCATTTGGATAATGTGCCTAATCTTATCTTTTCTGCCAAAATGGACAATTTTCCATTTGGCAGTTCTTTGCCCACTCAAATACTCTATCAATATCTCTTTGCAAGCTCCTTCTGTCCTCTTCACTGCACACTTTTCTACATATCTTTGTGTCATCAGCTAATTTAGCAACCATACTTTTTGTCCCTTCATCAAAGACATTTACATAATCCAGAGATTATTACTTTTGAGGTCCTGTATTTTAATTTCATACCTAGCTCTTCATATTGCCTATACATAACTATTTACCTTGTCAGTTCTTTTTGCTGTTCTTTGTTCATGCAGAGTGGGTCAAGAGTCCTATCTGACAACAGCTTTCCCCCCTCGTATCTCATGGGTACAATTATCATCAGCACGGTACATTTCTATGAAACCTATCTCACGATTGTCACAGGCCATTTCTGGGAAAATCCTAGCCCTTTAGCATCTCCGAGCTATTCGAGCAGCTTTCTACTTTTTAGCTACCTTTTGACCAAATGACAGAGTACTTCCAAGAGCTTCTATCCACTGTTCTGCAAACAGACAAACTGACGTAATCTTGTGAATGAATCATTGTTTCTTTGCACAAGAGTTTAGAATATTCATCTTTGGTTTCTGCTTTACGTCTACATTTCATTTTCCACTCTTCAACCCTTCTGCTTTTAGGCATCCTTTCTGGATGATCAGTTGGCTTTTGATCTTAATTTCTGTCTTGGTACTGCATCCAGGTTGAAGATTGCTAGGATATTTGGATAAAAATTTCTTATTATCCAAACACATTACAGTTGATCCCCTTACAATTGATGAAAACAGTGCTAAGAGGAGTTCAGTCAAAATCATTTATTTTGCACTCATCAGGACTGGATGCAAGAAACAGACATGATTTTAAAAAAAAGGTACTAATATAACCAACATAAGAAAATGCTGATTGGTTGTGCCATTCGCATGGAAATGTAACAGGAACAGTTAACCGTCAAATATGGTTCTCAGACCAGGCAGCACTGTTTGGTCAAGGTATTGCCATGGGAGGAAGGCACAGTGGCTCAGTGGTTACAGCACCAGGAACCCAGGTTTGAATCCACCCTCAGATGACTGTCTGTGTGGAGTTTGCAAATTCTCCCCATGTCTGCATGAGTTTCCTCTGGGTGCTCTGGTTTCCTTCCACAGTCCAAAGATGTCCAGGTTAGGTGAATTGGCCATGCTAAATTGCCCATAGTGTCTAGGGATGTGTAGGCTGGGTGGATTAGCCGTGGTAAATACAGAGTGAAAGGAATAGGGTAGGCACCTGGATCTGGGTAGGATGTTCCTCGGAGGGTCAGTGTGGACTCGATGGGCCAAATGGCCTGTTTCCACACTATAGGAATCCTATGAAGAAAGATTGGCCTTTTGTTTTTCAATTGGAAAGACAAAATGGTCACGTGAATTTTTTTTTTGCCTATATAAACAGGGTCCTATGTATAGATATACTTAGCTTCTGGCAAGCACAAATGCATCACTGCACACCTGGTTTGTAATCTTAAATTGGATTCTAGTGTAACTACACAATCCAGATTACTTAATAAATGTTGTCCAATTGGAAAATTGTATCTAATGGTGAACGTTGTGTCCTCAGGCTTGCAAGCATAACCTGGTCGAGCACAATCAGCATTCTGCTCACTCTAGGATGATCTGAGGTAAACTGGACATTGTTCTGTGTCAAAAGAGGTGAACACACACCCTTTTACGAGATTTTGTGACATGCAGCAAGTGATGATTTGATCAGGGTTGGCATTATCATGCTGGATAGTTTTGATAAGCCCAATTGTAGCGTTAAGCTTACATTGTAAGCAGAAATCTTGCGCACTATTCACAAGGATAGAAACTTATAAAAGTCTGTTTAAAACATGCTTTAAAGCAATTACAGATTCTGCTACTTCTGATGGCTCGGGGATCTCATGGATGCTCTGTCTTTGTGTTTCTAGATCTTTTTGAAATCTATTCCCTATATTACTATGATAATACAACATACCATAATGGAGAGTCATTCCTGCCTCATTCAGCGATAAATGGTAATGGGCTGGAGGAGTTGTTTCCACAAATAACCTACTCCTCATTGATGGCTGAAACATTTGCAATCAATTTTAGCCAGAAGTGATCCCCCTTGGCCTCTGCCTGAGGTCCCTGGCATCGCAGATGCAAATTTTCAGACAAATCTGTTCATTTCATGTGATATCAAGAAACAGCTGACAGTAATGGATACTGCAAAAGCATGGACCCTGGTGACATTTTGACAATAAGACTTAAGACTTGCGCTGTAGAAAGAACTGCATCCCTAGCCAACACTTTCTAATAAGCAACGACCCTGACATCTCCATGGGAATATGGGAAATTGCCCACTTATGCACTGTCTTCAATGTGTAAAGCAAATCCAAGACCCAGTATGACCCCATCGGCCTACTCGTGATCATCACCAAATTGATGGCAATGGCACTCAGTTTGGTCTAAATAAAGGGTTGAACTCCAGAAGTAAAGTGAGAGTAACTGCCTTTGACATCATGGTAGCATTTAAACAAGTATTAATACCAAGAAACTTTTGAAAAACTGGAGTCAGTGGGTACAAGGAGAAAACTCTCTGCTGGTAGGTGTCATGCCTAGCACAAACGAAAATGGTTGTCATTATTGGGGGTCAGTCATCTCAGCACAGGATATCACTGCAGAATTTCCTCAGTGCCGTATCCCAGACCCAACCATCTCTGGTTGCTTCATTGAACTTACTTCCATTACAAGATTAGAAGTGGGGATGTTCACTGATGATTTCAAGATGTTTAGCACCGTTCATGACACCTCAGATATTGAAACAATCCATGTATATATGGATCCAGACCAGGCCTGGGCAGATATGACAAGTGCCATTTGTGCCACCCAGTGCCAGGCAATGACCATTTTCCAACATATTCCCTTTGACATTCAATGGCATTACAATCACTGAATCAACTTACTACATTCTAGGGGTTACCATTGACCAGAAAATGAGCTGGAACAACCACATAAATACAAAAACAGAAGGAAGAAGGTTCACTGGACATTGGTTTCTCTCCAGAGATGCTGCCAGACCTGCTGAGTTTCTCCAGCAATTTCTGTTTTTGTTTCTGATTTCCAGCATTCGCAGATCTTTGTTTATTTAACCATATAATTATAGTGGCTGCAAGAGCAGGTCAGAGGCTAGGAATTCTGTGCCAAGAAACTCACCTCCTGAACCTCCAAAGCCTGTCCATCATAAGTGTGTTGAAATACTCCCACTTCCCTGGATGAGTGCAGCTGTAACAACACTTGACACCATCAAGCACCGAGCAGCCTCTTGTCTGGCATCCCATCCACCACATTCAACATTCAGTCCTTACAACAGTGGCATCAGTGTGCGTCATGTACAAAGTGCAACCCACCACAGCTCCTTCAATGATTCCTTCCAAGTCCGTGACCTCAGATGAATAGCAGTATCACCACCTGTGAGTTCCCCTCCAAATCACTTTCCATCCTGACATGACACTATATTGCCATTCCTGACTTGCTGGGTCAAAATCCTGAAACTCCCTTTCTAACAATACTCTGGGTATACCTACTCCTCCATGAACAGCAGTGGGACCAAGAAGGCAGCTCACCATCACCTTCTCCAGAGCACTTTGTTATGGGCAATGATTGCTGGCTTAGCAAGCAACACCCATATCCGTAAAGTAAACTCTTATAAACTTTTAATAAGATAAAAAGCCATTCTAACGAAATGATAAATTATCCTTACTTTATGGCTTCTGGGTCAAATGTCATCCTTAATTCTGACATTGATTAGTTGTTTTAAAATTAATCTTAAAAGTCTTGGAGGAATAGGCATGAAAGTGATATACTAGAATAATGCACAGGTATTCCAGCATTGTGACGAGCAACTGGATGTAGATTTGCTATCCTGATATCCCATCGTGCTGACTAATCTCATTTGTGGTGTTAAAGGAAGGTCCTGAGCTACGGTAGGCAATTTCTTAAGAGGAGCAAGAAACAAAAGCTGCTGTTATACTATCCCAGCATTTACTGGAGCACATATTAACAGATGTTTAATAACAGTTTTCATGCTCATCCTCTCCGTTGTTGTGCACCAAGAAAATATTTGGGACAGGAAAACAGGTGAAATGTATGAGTGTAAACCACGTCATTCTACTAAATTGGGTTCATCTATGGATTATAACTCCATTGTCGAATAAAGTTTGTGTATCACAGAACCCAATGAAAAGAATAACAAATAATGAACCAAAAACAGAAATTGCTGGAAAAACTCAGCAGGCCTGGCAGCATCTATGGAGAGAAATCAGAGTTAATGTTTTGGGTCCAGTGACTCTTCTTCAGAACTAAAGCTTCACCATTCTGAAGAAGGGTCACTGGACCCGAAATGTTAACTCTGATTTCTCTCCATAGATGCTGCCAAACCTGCTGAGTTTTTCCAGCTATTTCTGTTTTTGAATTTGATTTCCAGCATCTGCAGTTCTTTCAGTTTTTTTTAAACAAATAGTGAATTTCTTGCAAAATAGTTCAAGACACATTATTCTTAATTATAAATACTGAGGAAGAAGTCCTCCATTTATTCTGGCTTGTTGGCTAGCCATGTCACTTGTAGCATTTCTATCTATCATTACCTGATTGCGATTCTTTTGTGCATCATGATGGTAGATCTGCTGTATCATTATTTTAAAGACCTATCTTTGGCTAGGCAAATCATGTTTACACTGACCTCTATGAATCCAGCAATCTGAAGAATAGACAAAATGTGTGTTCAGGAATTAAAACCTGGAGTAGTAAAAAAAAAACAATGATTCCTCCACACTTGTATACTTGTATGAAAATTTCAGTTTTCTCCCAACTCTGCATCTATTAAATTTGTTATTCAGTTTGGTGGGCTGTATGGAAATTCTGTCCCTTGCTTCAAGATGAAATGCAATCCAAAATTCATCCATTCATTGATAAGGTCTTCTATTCTGATCTTGAAAGGTCTTTTTATTCGTGCATGGGACACTATTTGGGCCAGTATTTATTGCCCGTCCCTGGTTGCCTTTGAGAAAGTGTTGGTGAGCTGCCATTTATACTAATAAAGAAATGTGGCATCATTGACAATCATGATTAGGACCAGGAAGACATTAAAATGTCAGGAACATGTTAATTCCTCAGTGTCAATCTGAAAAGTCTGTAAAAATTACTGAAGGTGGGAAATTCTATTTTACTTGAAGATAGTGTTACTACTTACAGATTTGTCTTATATGTTGGAATTTTAAAACAAAAATAAAGTGCTGAATTGGGATTAGTAGTTTGGAGTAAGCTGTGTGAAGTCTTTGATTTGCTTGTTGGGAATCCAATGCAATGCCCCCAAGCTTTTCTGCAGCCCCATAACTTAGTCCCATTCGTGTTTTTTTAGGGCAGGTAATCTGTCATCCTTGTCTGGCCTAAATATGACTCCAGAACCACAGCAATGTGGTTGACTCTCAAATGCCCTTTGAACTGGCCTAGCAGGCCATTCAGTTGTTTCAATTGGCAAGAAGCCTCAACAAAACAATGAAATCAGACTGACTACCTCGCATTTATCTAGGCATTGGAAATGAAAATGGCAAAAACAGCCCTGTTGTCCCTACAAAGACCTCCTTACTAACATTTAAGGGCTAGTGCCACAATTGAAAGATCTACCTCACAGAATAGTCAAGCCTGACATAGTTGTACTCACGGAATCGTACCTTATAGACACTGTCCTAGACACCACCATCACCATTCTCAGATGTGTTCTGTCTGACTGGCAGGACAGGCCCAGCAGAGGTGGCAGCACAGTGCTATACAATTAGGAGGGAGCTGCCGTGAGAGTCCTCAACGTGGACTCCGGACTCCATGAAGTGTAACGGCATCATATTAAATGTGGGCAAGGAAACCTCCTGCTGATTACCACATACTGCCCTCCCTCAGCTATGAATCAGTACTTGCCAGTACTTAGCTTCATCCTTACCAATCCACCTGCTGCAGATGCATCTGTCCACGACAGTATCAGTAAGATGACCACTGCACAGTCCTTGTGGAGTCAAAGTACCACCTTCACATTGAGAATGCCCTCCATCGTGTTTTGTGCCACTGTCACCATGCTAAATGGGACAGACTTTGAACAGATATAGCAACTCAAGACTGGGCATCCATGAGGTGTTGTAAGCCATTAACAGCAGCAGAATCATACTCCAACACAATCTGCAAACTCATAGGCCAGCATATTCCCCATCAACCATTACCTCCAAGCCAGCATGCAGGTGGGCATGTCAAGAGTAGCACCAGGCATGCCTAAAAATGAGTTTTCAACCTAGTGAAGCTACCAAGGAGGACCATTTGCATGCCAAGCTGCATAAGCAGCGAGTGACAGAGCTAAGTGATCCCACAACCAAAGGATCAGATCGAAATTCTGCAGTCCTGCCACATCCAGTTGTGAACTGTGGTGGACAATTACATTTCTCACTGAGGAGAAGGCTGCACAACTATCCCCATCATCAATTATGGAAGAGCCCGGCAGATCAGTACAAAAGCTAAGGCTGAAGTATTTGCAACAATCATCAGCCAAAAGTGCCACGCGAATGATCCATTTCAGTCCCCACCAGTAGTCCCAAGCATCACAGATAGCAGTCTTCATCCAATTCAATTCATTCCATGTGCTATCAAGAAAAGGTTGGAGGCATTGGACACTGCTAAGGCTATGGGCCCTGACAGCATTCCGGCAATAGTACTGAAGACTTCTGCTCCAGAACTTGCAGCTCTCCTAGCCAAGTTCTTCCAATGTAGTCACAACACTGGTGTCTACCCACCAATGCGGAAAATTGCCCAGGTAGCTCCCGTGCACAAAAAGTAGGACAAATCTAACCCAGCCAATTACTGCCCTATCAGTGTACTCTTGATCATCAGTAAAATGATGGAAGGTGTCATCAACAGTGCGATCAAGCAGCACCTGCTCAGCAATGACCCGCTCAGTGACGCCCAGTTTAGATTCCGCAAGGGCCACTCAGCTCCTGATCTCATTACAGCCTTGATTCAAACGTGAACAAATGAGCTGAATTCCAGAGGTGAAATGAGAGTGACAGCCCTTGACATCAAAACCACACTTGACCGAGTGTGGCATCGTGGAACCCGAGCAAATTTGGAATCGGTGGGAATTAGAAAGGTGGTTGGAGTCATGCCTGGCACATAGGAAGATGGTCGTGGTCATTGAAAGTCAGTTCTCACAGGTCCAGGACATCCCTACAGGTGTTCCTCAGTATTGTATCCTGAGCCCAACCATCTTCGGCTATGACATTCCCTCCATCATAAGGTCAGAAATAGGAATGTTCGCCATTGATTCACTAAGTTCAGAACTATTTGCTGCTCCTCAGATACTGAAGTAATCGATATTCAAATGCAAGAAGACCTGCATAATACCCAAGCTTGAGCTGACAAATGGCAAGTAACATTCGAACCACACAAATGCCAGGCTATGACTCACCAATAAAAAACAATCTAACCACTGCTACTTGACATCAGTGGCAACACCAGCACTGAATCCCTCACTACAGTCATCCTGGGGGTTACCATTGACCAGAAACTCAACTGGACTTCCACATAAATACAATTGCTACAAGAGCTGGGCAGAAGGAGTACTGAGGTGAGTAACTCAACTCCTGACTCCCCAAAGCCTGTCCACCATCTACAAGGCACAAGCCAGGAGTTTGATGGAATACTCCCCACAAGCTCTCTGGCCTTTCTTGCAGGTTGAAATGTTATTGAATCCCTATATTATGTCTGATTTACATATTTAAGTTACAACTATCCTTTAAATGTCTTGTTCATTACCACTAAAGCAGAGCCACAACCACTCCAGAATTGATGACACAACACAAAAACAATCTTTATTCTTTGAGTTATTGTATTTGAAATATGTTTTATTTTATAAATACCACATAAATTAGATATTTAAAAGTTTTCTTTCACATTTATCATAGAATCCCTACGGTGTGGAAACAGGCCATTCAGCCCAACAAGTCCACACTGCCCCTCCGAAGAGCATCCCACACAGACTCATACCCATCCCCATCCCCCTGCCCTTTCCCTGTAACCCTGCATTTTTTATGTCTAATCCACCTAATTTACACACCCCTGGACAATACAGGCGATTTAGCATGGCCAATCGACCTAACTTGCACATCTTTGGACTGTGGGAGGAAACCTGAGCATTCGGCTGAAACCCACACAGACACGGGGAGAATGTGCAAACTCCACACAGACAGTTGCCCGAGGGTGGAATTGAACCCATGTCCCTGGCACTGTGAGGTAGCAGTGCTAACCACCGAGCCACCGTGCCATCCCGAGATAGCATTGTATACTGAGTTATGCAAGCCTGAGCTGGCAATTATTTAGTAGCGTAAGAATTAGATTGAATTGTATCAAGACAAAACAGTGTTGGAACTATTAATTTAAATTTGAATGTTGAGCTCAATCTGCATGATTGTGACATAGAATAAAACATATTTTGGCAATGTTGCAGAGAACATCCGACAGGAGTAACGATCTGTACAGTCTAGAATTATGAGCTTTATGGGTTGATTGGTAGCTTCCTGGAATAACGTTTTTTGGCGCGTAATTTCTCTGTTGTATTTGTGGAGCCACACTTACCCACAAAAGCGACAACAACAGAACTGACACATGGATAAGGAACCTCTCCAACAGGAAACTGACAGACGCGGCAAAAGCCGTTCTCACCTGGGGACTGAACTACAACTGCAGGGACGCCAACAAAACGGAATGGATAGCTACATTGGAAGCCACACTCAAGACCAACAATATCAACGAAGAAACACAACAAACTATAAGACAGACAGTAGTACCGACACTAACCACAAAGAGGGAACTCAACACCCTCAACACACAGGAAAGACAAGCCCTGGACAGATTAAAGAAGGACAAGAACATCACTATACTACCTGCAGACAAAGGGCGCATGACAGTGATAATGAATAAAAAGGACTACATCTCCAAAGCACAAGCACTGCTCGCTGACGAGAACACATACCGGCCAGTACAAACTGACCCGACACCACAACTAGGCAACAAAATCCTATACATGCTACAAAGACTTAAACAAACAGGACAGATCAACAAAGCAGACTTCTTAAGAATGAAACCCGAAGGAAACAACACACCCCGATTCTACGGCCTCCCTAAAGTGCACAAACCGGAAGTCCCCCTCAGACCCATAGTCTCCCTTCCAGGCACTCCATCGCACAGATTAGCCAGAGAACTACAAAGAAGACTCAAGCACCTACTGAACAAGTCACCCCACTCCATCCACTCAGCCCAAGAATTCCTCAACTCCATCAAAGACATAAAGATAGAGGTCGAAGAGACCATGATATCGTTTGATGTCACCGCCCTATTCACGTCAATAGACATACCACGAGCAAGGGAAACAATGACAACACTACTTGAACAAGAATATGACCCCAGTGAAACCATCTCCAAGGACAACATGCTTAAACTACTGGACCTATGCCTGACCACCCACTTCACCTTCAATGGCCAAACATACGAGCAAATCAACGGGACACCCATGGGATCGCCTATCTCCGGACTCAGAGCAGAAGCAGTGATGCAAAGACTGGAAAGGACTGCCCTTCTGCAAATCCAGTCTAAACTATGGATACGCTATGTAGACGACACCTTTGTCATCATTAAGCGGACCAAATTAGAAGAGACACACAAACTCATAAACAACACCCTCACCGGAACAAAATTCACCAGAGAGTAGGAGAAGAACAAACAACTCCCATTCCTGGACGTCATGGTAGAGCGCAAGACAAATGGGGAACTGCAAACAAAAGTACACCGAAAAGCCACACACACAGACCGGGTATTGAACTTCAATAGTAACCATCCCAGCACACACAAACGAAGCTGCGTGCGAACACTGTTTAAAAGGGCAACAACACACTGCAGCAACATGGAACTACGCCAAGAGGAGGAAGAATACCTCTTCCAAGTGTTCAAGGATAACTGGGTCAGGAGATGCCTACAGGAACAGCATCAGAAAGATTCTACACGCCCCGACACACTCATCACACTATCCTACATCAGCAGCACGTCAGAACTCACCACAAGACTTCTACGACCGCTGGGCATCAGAGTGGCACACAAACCCACATCAACCCTACGACAAGTGCTCACCCGAACTAAAGACCCACTCCCCGCCATAGACAGGACCAATGCCATCTACAAGATCCCCTGCAGAGACTGCGAGAAACACTATATCGGACAAGGAAGGAAACTAACAACAAGAGTACATGAACACCAACTGGCTACAAAAAGACACCAATACTCACTGATCTCAATCCACATGGACAAGGAGAACCACGACTTCGACTAGGACAACACCAAGATCCTGGGACAGGCTAGGCAGAGACAAGCACGAGAATCCCTGGAAGCATGGCACTCCACGAAGCAGGCTATTAATAAACACATCGAACTCGACCCCATATACATTCCACTACGGAGGAAACCCGAAAGTGAGGCAATCCATCACAATGGACCCCAGAGTTTAAAAGCCAGGAGGGAAAACATACCGATGCTTCATCAGAGGCTGCACTGGGGATGTTACCAAGCACGATAACGAAACGTCTGCGGAACAACAAACCAGCTCAGCGAGCCAACCAACCTCAACACCCACAACCCGAGCTACAAATCTACTCCAAAACCTTATGAGTTTTAGTTTCCATTCCAAACCCATGTCAATTTGAAATTTTTTAAATATTGTAATTGTGGAAAGATCCTTAATTCACAAGAAAGATTTTTCGAAGCTTAAGATTTCAACCAGCAATCATATGTTTCCAGAATTGTCATGGCATCCCATGCTGTTGACTTGCAGTGAGCAATTTCTTGAATTTTATTTCCGTCAAAGTTAAGCATAGGAATAGTGCAAACTGGAAGAACAAGACACAAGCTGCAGATTTCAATCGAACTTCTGACATCAACTGAAAGGTCTAATTGACAGGCAATTCACTTGGTGCAGAGTGAAACTATATCAGACATTCTCCCTGGTAAGATATCCCACAAGGAGATTGACTTAGTTCTGATTTAGTCTTTCTGTACCCATAGCAGTGTAACCTGGCTAGATCCGAGGCACTTTGAAGATGAAACCAAAGCCTAGTTTAAGTGGCAGCTCTTGATTTGCCGCAACATAGTTGTCTGTGGACATGTAAATATTTTCAAGTGCCCCACTGAGAGCTGTTGAGAAAAATGTTCCACCTCTTGACAGTCGAAAGTGTGGTTATGTATATGTCATAGTGCAGCTGAACTTTATTTATCTTGTGGGGCTTTAGTAATGATTGGTGGTAGAGAGAGGGATTCTTATGAATTCACCTTAAAATTACTGCAATTCAATAATTGCTGATAATTGAAGATATTATTTCTTCTATGTATCACAAAATCCATTGAAGAAATAACACTTTCATGGAGATTATGTGACCTGCAGACTTAGGCATGTAACATTTAATGGGATCTAGGGTTTTCTTCCTCTTTTACTTCCTCCTCCCTATTTCATACCTCACAGCCCATTGTACTGTGAATATCAATATTTGGTTTGCTGATCATAGGCGAATTTTAATTTGCAATTTAAGTTGCCAATTCTGATTTATAAAATGTAATTTGGCTCTCTTAACAGATGCGTAAATGCGATATACTTGTGCTATTTTTATTCAAACAAGTGGATAGATTGTTGACACCTTGTCGTGATGCCTCAGTTATGAATTATGATGTCATTGGTTTACATTGTGAAGGCTTTCCGTTATTGTTGAGTAAAACTGATAGCAACTTCTGCTCTCAGCTCTTACTGAATTAAATTTGGAAATCTAGAGGTTGCTGTTAATGATGCTCTGCTCCTCCACAGGGTGCACTGTTGTAAATTTCACCAGTGAAATCTTCACACTGATCACTAAGATTGGATGAATTTAGTTTAATTAACTATTATTCTCCTTCTAGCGACACGTGAAAAGGTTAGGTCTCAATCAACCAATAGTAACTGAGTTTGTGGTTGCATAGTGAATGATAATTACTATTGGACATCCTAGTTGATCCTGAAAAAATAAGTTTATAATTGTGGAGCATCATTCCCTCAGGAAAAAAAATGCAGATTTTTAAAGGAATAGACTTTAAAATCAACGTAACTGTTATTTCTGTTTTGTGGCTTTCCGGTAATCTTAGTGTATGTCTCAGTCGTCATTTTGCTTCTTGTGAAATGATATAAATGTAATTTATGTTTCCTCTATTTTATTACTCATGTTGCTATCTCTGTGTCTCAATGAGGATTCTTCCATTTGAATGCTTGAAGATTCTCCTGTAGATTATCTTGCTTAAGATTGCAGATCTTCCATAGATAGCATCAAATTTAACAAGATGCTGGGTGACTGGAAGTCTCCACTGGCAAGCCGTTGAAATTCTATGGCCAGTGGTAGAGGAGATGAATGATGAATGCCATTCCTTTCATCTAATTTGTTACAATCAGAACAACAGCCATGTGTACAATCTGAGGGTAAAACCTCAGATTGCTGCATTTTATTATTATGAACAAATTATATAAAGTATGTAATGTGTTTTGCTGAAAAGCAACTTTGTACAATGTGAATATAATTAATTTTTAAATATGACAATTGATTAAGGAACAATCTAATTTTTTGAAGTGTTCTCTCCTTCACTTTTAATGTCTCTATGAGTGGTTTCATGTTGTCGGATCTCAATGCCTCCTGCAAAATTTGGATTAAAATTCTCTGTTACTTGTGTTCCTTTGAAGTGTGTTGTGAAGCGAGAAAAATAACTGAACAAGGAAATATTTTCAATTCCCTGAATAAGAAAACAAATCAACTTACCCCTGCCTGTGTTGGTGTATTATATACTTGGGAAGATTCATTAATTTGCAGATTCTACTTTATTATTTTACTTGCAACTCACTTTACTATTTATAGAGTACTGTTTCATTAATCACAAATAAATTCACTACTACAGACACCCAAAAGATTCTTTAAAGTCTATAAATAGATGTAACTCAATTTTTAATTATCTAATTTTATTTCTAGAGATTCAATTGCCATTTAATGTAGTGTATTGAATCATTATCATTGTTGTAAGCATCATGTCTGTAAATTATCCTTTGATATCAAGGAATGGTGGTAGTTCAAGTTTATATGTGAACATAAATAAAATTCTGTCGAAAGCATATGTCTAGAAGAAACATTGCAGCAGATTTCCATATGGTCAGCCTTTGCTCTGGCATGATATACTATCTGATAATTCATTATGGGGAATGGTTTACAATTCACTAGTCTCATTGTAACAAGAAGAAAATGTCAACCCATCTACAAAACATTTACAAGCCCTTCTTCTTTCTTGATTGAAAGTTCTAATTAAGTGGATACAGAAAATTAACTGAAATTAGCTGTCAGAAAGTCACATTTAAATGAATGATGAGCTGCTCCAGCAGTAAACATTTAAATGATATAAATTGCCATTTAAGTGTATGGTTTAATGTTTGTCATGCTTTAATGTGACATGAAACTGCAGTGGCAATCAAACAGCTTGTCCTGATTTGAACATATTAGAGGAGTTTTGTTCCTGTGCGACTTTGTGTTGTGCTGAATAGTTATTTTGGACTTTGCATGTAGACTACGTATATCCTCAAATGTGTTGATTTTAATGAAGCAAGTCAGAATTCTGGTATTTTATTCCCAGTAAGTGCTTACTAAATAATGAATTTATTGCATACTTCGCTATTGGGTTTGCTCTACATAATTTATTATTCTGACATAAGTAACCCATTGCAGCCTTAAATATGGACTATATTTATTTTAGTGGCAATTCTACATTCAGAAGTTTAAATCATAGAGCTGTTGTATTATTTAAATTATTACTTTATGAAATATACCAGCTGATACTTTCCAGCTAGGATCAAGAACATTTTTTAAATAATTCATTATTTTATGTAGATATTATCATATGTCAAAGGCACATTGATGAGTTAATATGTGAAAACATGGTCATTATCGGTACACAGATCAAAAAAACCACCAACAAAACAAAAATTGCCCCTAGAACATATCTCCATTCTGACTGACAACAAAAGAGTTGTAAAACAAAACTCTGCACAACCTCTGCATTTAAAAGAAATTTAAGTGCTGAAAAGCCAACTCAAAATTTTCACCAAATTTATTACACCACAATATCTCAATTCTGTGTGGCATAATACTGCTGGAGGAATAGTTCACTTTGCTGTTTCACTGAGCCAGTGAAAATAAGAAGTAGGAGGAATTGCAGGCCATTCAGCTCATTAAGCCTGCTACCCCATTCATTACTGGTTGTGGCTAAAACTCCATTTTCCTACTTCTCCTGCATAATTCGTGACTCCCTTGTCAATCAAAATTCTGTCCATGGCAGTCTTGGAAATGTTCAATAACCAAGCCTTCACTACTTTTTGTGGAAGAGAATTCAAAACATCAATAACGATTTGAGAAAATAAATTCCTTCTGAGCCGTGTCTTAAAGAAGAAACTCATTTTCTTAAAACTGTTCTTGCTTATTCTAGACTCTAAAAAGAAACATTCTCCCAACAACCAACCTGTTAATCCCCTCAGAATCTTTGTTTATGCCTTTCAGTAAGATCACCTCTCATTTTTTTGAAACTCTAATTTATAAGCTTTACTTATTCAACCTTTTCTCGTAAGATAATCCCTTCATCTCATGAAGCAACATACGGAACTTTCTTTGAAATTATTCCAATACATGCATATCTCTCTTTAAGTAAGTTGACCAAAACTTTACTCAGTACTATAGGTGTGGTCTCACCAAATCCCTGTGAAGTTACAATAAGGCCTCCCTACTTTGGTTTTCCATTGCTTTGTAATAAAGGCCTACATTCCATTTCCCTTCCAAATTATGTGTTGTACCTGCAATTTTTGTGATTCATATACAAGGACACCTAGATTCCTCTGTCCTGCGGTTCCTTGCAGTTTCTCTCCATTTAAATAATATTATGCTTTTCTATTCTTCCTGATAATGTGGACAAGCTCGCATCTTCTCATGTTATATTCCATCTGCTAAATTTGCCCAGTCATTTAACCTAGATATATCCAGTTTCAGATTCTTAGTGTCTTCCTCACAACTTATTTTGCTTTCTATCTTTGCATCACCAGCAAGTTTGACTAAGTATGATCTGTCCCTTCATCCAAGTATACAAATATATATTTGGGGCCCCAAAACTGATCCCTGTAGCAGTCTCATTACAGTTTGCCAATCCAAAAATGATTCATTTATCCCAACCCATTTA
Source organism: Rhincodon typus (assembly GCF_021869965.1). NCBI lineage: Eukaryota > Metazoa > Chordata > Chondrichthyes > Orectolobiformes > Rhincodontidae > Rhincodon > Rhincodon typus. The sequence goes on along the minus strand of NC_063332.1, from coordinate 130,584,616 downwards.
CTTGATAGGTAGCCAAGCATTTATCAATGTTAATATATTAACTGTAATATTTTGAGATTTCTTTTCTTGTGTAGTACCTTTGATGTGGCACCTTAGCAAATACCTTTTGGAAATCCAAATACATTTACAGATTCCACATTATAAAGACTGTAGTTGCATTCTAAAGAACTTTAATACATTTGCCAAACACAACTTCCCTTTCACAAAACTCTGAGTTAAGACACGTCCATCCTGGGCCTCCTCCAGTGTCACATTGACACCACCCGCAAACTGGAGCAGCAACACCTCATATGCTGGCTCGGGAGCCTACAACCCAATGGCCTAAACATGGAATTCACCAGTTTTAAAATCTCCCCACCCCCAGCCTCATCCCATGTCCAATCCTCGCTCTCATCCCCACATCCTTGACCTGACACAACCTGTCTCTCTTGTCTCCCACCTATCTGCCCCACCCATCCCACTGACCAATCCCCACCACTCCCTACCTGCACTCATCTATCACCATTCCACATACCTTCCCCAGCCCCACCCCTCCTCACTGTATTTATTTCCCAGTTCCCTTCCCCCTCCCCATTTCTAAAACCAAAAACATCAACATTCCTGTTCCTCTGCTGCCTGGCCTGCTGTGTTCCTCCAACTCCATACTGTGTTGTTACTATACAGACTCTGCCTTTTTTTTTGAAAATCGTTCTCTAAATGTTCTACTACTACCTCCTAAATAATGAATTCCAGCATTTTATCAATGACCAATGTTAGAAAACCGGCTGTCATTTCCTGTTGTCTGCCTCTTTTCTGTAGAATAGTGGTATTGTACTCGTGATTTTCAAATCCACTGGGACATTTCCTTGCTCTAGTCCAGTTGCTCTGGTGGCACTTTTCTTTCATAGAATCCCTAGAATGTGGAAGCAGGCCATTCGGCCCATTGAGTCTATACCGATCCTCCTAAAAGCATCCCACTCATATCCACAACCCCCTACTCAATCCCTGTAACCCTGTATTCCCCATGTCTAACCTATCTAGCCTGCACATCCTCAGACACTATGGGCAATTTAGCATGGCCAAACCACATAACCTGCTCATCTTTGGACTGTGGGAGGAAACCAGAGCATCCATGGAGAATGTGCAAACACCACACAGACAGCTATTCGTATTCTTCTAAACCTCAAAGAATTTAGCCCAATCTGCTCCAGCTTTTGAGATGGTTTTTTGGAGCAACTTGTGATAGAGCCCACTCAGGAACAGGCAGTTTTGGATTTGGCAATGTATAAATGAGACAGAGTTGATTAGGGAGCTTAAGGTAAATAAACCCCTAGGGAGCAGTGAACATAATATGATAGAATTCATCCTGCAGTTTGAGAGGGAGAAACTAGAATCAGATGTAGCCGTACTGCAATTGAGTAAATGTGACTACAAAGTTGTGAGGGCACAGCTAGCCAGAGTTGATTGGAGGCAGAGCCTAGCAGGGAAGATGGTGGATCAACAATGTTTCTATGGGTAATTCAGGACAATTTCATTGCAAGGAAGAAGACGCTTACGAAGGAGAGGAGTAGGCAACTAGAGGTAACAAGAGAAATTGGGGATTGCATTAAAAGTAAAAAAAAAAGTGTTCAATATACTGAAGATTAGTGGGAAACCAGAAGATCGGGAAGCCCTTAATAACCAGCAGAGGAGAACTAAAAAAGCAATAAGGGGGGAGGAGACGAAATATGAGTTTAAACTAGCTAGTAATATAAAAGAAGATTGCAAGAGCTTTTTTTTTGATACCTGAAAGGTAAGTGTGGACATTGGACGACTGGAAAATGAGGCTGGAGGAGTAGTAATGTAGAACAAAGAAATGTCAGAGAAATAGAGAAGGTACTTTGTGTCAGTCTTCACAGTGCATGATGCCAGTAGTATACCAGAACTTCGAGTGTAAGGAGGCAGAGGTGAGTGTAGTGGCCATCACTAAGGAGAATGTGCTGAGGAAGCTGAAAGGCCTGAGGGTAAATAAATCACTCGGGTGGGATAGAGTATACACCAGAGTTCTGAAGGAGATTGTGGAAGCATTTGTGGTGATCTTTCAGCAATCACGAGAGTCAAAGAGGGTCCCAGAAGACTGGAAAATGCCTAATATAACTCCCCTATTTAAGAACGGAGGGAGGCAGCAGACAGGGATTTATAGGCCAGTAAGCTGGACCTCAGTCATTGGTAACATTTTAGAACCCCTTATTGAGATGAGATTGTGGAGTACTTGGGAGTACATGGTAAAATAGGGCTGAGTCAGCATAACTTCATCAAGTGGAGGTCATGCCTAACAAATCTGTTAGGATACTTTGAGGAAGTAATGAGCAAGTTAGATAGAGGAAAGCCAGTGGCCGTGATCTATTTGGATTTCAAGAAGACCTTTGAAAAAGTGCTGCACAGAAGGCTGCCAAATAAGATAATAGCCCATAGTATTAAGACAAAGTACAGGCATGATTAGAGGATTAACTGACTGTCAGAAGGCAAAGAGTGGGGATAAAGGGATCTTTTTCAGATGGCAACCGGTGACCAGTGGAGTTCTGCAAGGGCCATGATGGAATTGCAACTAGTCACGTTATACATTAACAATCTGGACGAGAGAACTGAGGCATTGTTGCTAAGCTTGCAGATGACATAAAACAGGTGGAGGGACAGATAATGTTGAGGAGGCAGGGAGGCTGCAGAAGGATGGGTACTGGCTAGGATACTGGGCAAAGAAGTGGCAGGTGGAATACAATATGGGTAAGTGTAAGGTTATGCACTTTGGTAGGAAGTGTAGAGGTGTATACTATTTTCTAAATGGTGAAAGTCTTTGGAAATTTGAAGCACAAAGGAACTTAGGAGTCCTAGTTCAGAATTCTCTTAAAGTTAACATGCAGGTTCAGTTGGCTTGCTGCAGAATACTGAGAGGCCTGGATAGAGTGGATGGGGAGAAGATGGTTTCAGTAGTAGAAGGCAAATGCAGTGTTAGCATTCATTTCAAGAGGGCTAGACGACAAGTACTACTGAGGCTGTATAAGGCTCTGGTCAGACCACATTTGGAATATTGAGAGCAGTTTTGGGACTCGGATCTAAGGATATGCTGGTGTTGGTTGGGGTGCAGAAGAGATTCAGAAGAATGATCCCAGGAATGAAGAACTTGTCATATGAAGAGAGGTTGAAGATTCTGGATCTGTACTCAATTGTGTTTAAAAGGATGAGGGGGGGATCTCATCGAAATTTACAGAATACTGAGAGGCCAGGATAAAGTGGATGAGGAGAAGATGGTTTCACTAGTAGAAGGAACTAGGACCTCAGGGCACAGCCTCAGAGTGAAGGCACGACTCTTTCGAACTGCAATAAGGAGGAATTTCTTCAGCCAGAAGGTGGTGAATCTGTGGAACTCATTGCTGCAGAATGCTATGGAGGCCAAATCATTGAGCATATTTAAGGCTCTTGATTAGTAAGGGGATCAAAAGTTATGGGAAGAAGGCAGGAGAATGGGGTTTAGAAACATAGCAGGTGTGATCGAATGGCAGAACAGACTCAATGAATGGCCTAATTCTGCTCCTACATCTTATCACCTTTTGTCATACAACAAATACCTCATTCTAGGAATCAGTTTCAAGAACCTTCTCTGAACTGCCTCCATTACAAGTCCTTTCAGCTTCAAGTAATGTGACCGAAAACACAATTTTCTGTTTTGGAGTACTAGTTCAGTGTCGAGCATGGAAATGAGCAACATTGGCACGCGGGAAGAACTACTGCTCAAACATCCTGGCCCCATATTTAAATGGAGCAGACATTCGCTTGTTCTCTGCAAACCAGAAATCTCACTCATGCTGTCAGATTTGAAGCTGACAATGTAACGTTCTGGCCCTTGGCCCTTACCCCTTTCCTGTTCAACTTTGCTGTCTTCTCCAGATGGGCATTTGCCCTTGGGTAAACAGAGGTCCCACTTTAGCCAGTCTCCTTTACTTATAACCATTATAGTGTAGCCTCCCTTCCACCGTCATCCTCCAATCCCCAAGCAAATTAGACTGCTGACACCTGATCTCAGTTGGGGTCAACATAGATGATTAATCCCCAAAGAGGACAAAGCAAAAGCTGCTCAATCCAGCTACTTGTATCTCACTTGATGCATGCAACCTATATGCAGTCATGAATCTGAAGGCACATGCTGCTCACTCATAAAGAATTTAATTGTGAACGGGAACATGATTCTGACAAACTTGTTTTTTAATGAGCCTGCATGATATTGAAGTGTTTGCAAGCACTGGGAAACTCAATACTCCTTTAAAGTTTAGAGAACTTACTTGCAAACTTTCATCACACCATTGGAAATATTATTAACACAGTGTGAAGCTGGAGGAGCACAGTAGGCCAGGCAGCATCAGAGGAGCTGGAAAGCTGATGTTTCGGGTTTTCAGAAGGGTCCCAACACGAAATGTCAGCTTTCCTGCTCCTCTGATGCTGCCTGGCCTGCTGTGTTCCTCCAGCTCCACACTGTGTTATCTCAGACTCCAGCATCAGCAGTTCTTACTATCTCTATTGGAAATCTGATTGTCTTCTTTACCAATTAAGTTCCCTCACTTCCCACTCCCAAGAGCAGCACAACATTCCACCCCAAAACCTATCAGTACTTTGGATAACATGGATGTAGTCTCACTAATGTTCTGTACAAGATTTCTCTACTTTTATACACCTTTTTGAATTCAGGCAATTTTTGGAAGATTACGACTAAGTGCTGCAGCTAATGCTCTTAAGAACCTTGGATGGGCCCATCAGACCTTAAGTTCCATTTGTTTTCAATGACATTTTTTCAAGTGGCAGCAAGAAGCAGCAAAACCGTGATATTTGAAAAGAGCACATGGCATAGGTACTCATGTAGTGATGAAATAGAGTGCAGTGGCACTGGCAAGCCTGAATCTAAGGAGGTGAATGCAAGATGCAGTTTATTACATGTTTCGATCAAAACTGATGATGTACCCTCTATTATTAAAAGTGGGAAAGAGAAGCAAATCGGTACACTTAAAATCAAACATCATTTTCCCCTGATTAATGAATGTGAAAAGCACCAAGAAAATATATGAAAAATAATTATCTGAAATATTGAAGTAGGCTGTAACATGCACACACCCCTTCCAAATCAAGGTGCAATATTTCATAGTGTGTACCGTTTCCATCATATTTAGAAAATCCATTACAAAATATACTTCAGATTCATTGCCAAGTGAACAGTCTTGAGTGCAACATCCTTTGATCCAAAAACAGTAATTATATACTAAATTGGAAATAACTTTAAAATGTTTAGGGAATCAGTAATGAGTTTTAACATATTTGAGAATGACTTTTAAGAGTTTGTTTCAATTGTAAAGGGATCAATTTTAATTTTGGGATAATAAAAAAAACTGGTCCATGTAACCGGGCATCCCTTGACCTGCAAGCAGTAGTAACAACAAAGATGTTACATGTGGAGGATATGTCGCAAAACAGAGATACCAAGAAGACAGCAGCTGAAAGTTGAGTGTTCTTGAAGGAAGTACGTCATTGTGTGAAAATTTCCAGGCAGAAGCCTGTATTACTTATCCCAAAGTTAGAATTGATCCTTTTAGAAGTGATGCTGCAAAATTGGCTAAGACTTCGAGGTAACAGCAATGGTGGGGTGAATTTTCAATTTCAGGCCTTATTTATGGTATCTACTCAGGTGTCTGCTCCGCTCAATGCAGATCACAAATCTTTGTACTTGACCATATGCAACATTTGCACATTCAGTGCTAGGCAGGGACACATCAGGCAATAATACCAGAGGCTCTGACAATACCAGAGCAAGCGATAGAAGGGGTCCTCCAGATTCTGTGCAATCATTTCACCCACATACGAGCAACTGATTGTCTTTGTGGAATAGATGGTGACTGCTTTAGAAATACAGACCCAGCAAAGCACTTAGTAAGTGCTGGATATGCATTTAAACCTCCAATCCATCTCTATAGCCAAGGCGAGAGAGGGACAAGGCACTTGATCTTGTTCCATGTCCCCTGTGACCTCAAGTAGTTCGGGTGGTGTCAATCTACAGCCACAGAGAAAAGGAGCACCAGCTAAGCACCCTGGAAGCCTCATCTGAGGAAACTCCAGAGGTGCCTTGTTACCCACCTTCCCTCTGCCAGTGACCTCATTGTCTGCAGCAGTTCAAGCTGAGGGTGATGCTCTTGCACTTGACACCTTAGCTGGGGATTTTGGGGCAGCAACTAGACATGGCAGGAAGGAAAGTAAGAGGACATGAGGGCATGTGGGTGGTATGGGAGTATCTAATACACACTTCTCTTAATATAAACTCACTTGCACAATTGTAATGTTTGCTGTAGTCTCATTACACCACTAGGTGCTGACATGCCTGTCTAAAGTGAAAGGAATGGCATATCTTCCCCCTTCAGAAGGTGATGCTGGTCTTCCATCAGGGCACCTTTTTATTGCCTCATGTCATCAGAAATATGTGCACCTAAAGTTATTTTCATGACCCAGTGAAGTTTAAATCTGGCATTTTGAGGATTATAGTCAAGATTCGCAAGATTATTTTTCAGGGACAATGCCCTTCTCTACTGAGATCACAGTGAAGACATTGAGCCTGTGATTGCAAAATTACAGACTCCACGGAGTGTATGATTAATGGAAAAATGTGGCCCTGTTCTTAGAATTCAGGAGGAAAGATATTTCCCCTGCCAAGGTATTTATAGCCAGGTAAAACATTCTCTGAATAAGAGGTACTGATATGCAAAGGACTTTGTTCTCTAGGGTGCATTGGTGGAAATGTTTGGATTTATTAAATTCATTGAAGTGGAAACATAGTCACTGAGAATGCTAAGTAATTGCAAATATAGTCAAAGAACCCAACTAGTATATAAGAATAGTAAGGGAGTAAGGCGAATAGTGATGTTATTGCTCTGTCGTCTTCATGTTTGTGAGCAACCTCATCACATCTTGGGATCATTATCACTTCCAATTCATCATCAGAGGACTCTCTCCTTCTTCCATGATAATTTTCCCCCTTTGTGCAGTGAGGTTGTAGAGAGCATGATACATCATAATGATGTAGAAGATAGTAAGAACTGCCGATGCTGGAGTCAGAGATAACACAGTGTGGAACTGGAGGAGCACAGCAGGCCAGGCATTATCAGAGAAGCAGGAAAGTTGACGTTTCAGGTCGGGATCCTTCTTCAGAAATGGGGGAGTGGGAAGGGAGCTCCGAAATAGAGAGAGGAGAGGTGGAGCTGGGGAAGGTAGGTGGGATGGTGATAGGTGAGTGCAGGTAGGCAGCGGTGAGAATTGAGGTGGGAGGAGCGGATAGGTGGGAGAGAAGATGGACAGGTTGTGTGAGGTCAAGGAGGTGGGGAAGAGAGGGAGGGTTGGTCATGGGATGAGGCCGGGGGTGGGGAGATTTTGAAACTGGTAAAGTCCACATTGAGACCGTTGGGTTGTTACCTCCCAATGTGAAATATGAGGTGCTGCTCTTCCAGTTTCTGGGTGGCGTCATTGTGACACTGGAGGAGGCCCAGGATGGACATGTCGCCCAAGGAGCGGGAGGGGGAGTTGAAATGGTTCGCAACTGGAAGATGTTGTCGTTTGTTGTGAACAGAGCGCAGCACAAAGGGGTCTCCGAGATTCTGATTGGTCTCACCATTGTAGAGGAGGCCACATCGGGAGCAGCGGATGCAATAGACCACGTTGGTGGATGTGCAGGTGTACCTCAACAATTGCCTTCTCAACAATGACCCTCGTGGAAGTATCTGCAAAATTTCATCTCTCCTTGGCATCTGTCTGAAGATTCCTGTTAGGTATCTTTTGCATTTCGGCCAACTCTGTATGTGACAAGTGACATTAGAAGCTTTGATCACCTGTGGGTGCTGTACAATAGAGGAGTCATGTGGAGTTTTTGGCTGTTGGTTACAGATGATCTGCAAATAAAGGAATGGAATCCTTTCCTATTAACAAACACAACAGGTGTTACCAGCATGGTCAATGTGGGGCAATCATTCGCACCTCTCCTTTAGGAAGCCTGCTGTGGCAGTAAAGTCGATTGCATCCAAGGGGCAATGCACAAATTGATGCATTTCAGCAAATAGAGCATCAGTCATCTCTCAGATATATTTATCAGGAGCTGACTGTGAAATTCTGCAGAAGTCCCCAGTGACTCACTGGAATAATCCATCCTCTCTTTAGCCATTTGGGCTTTAACATGGCCCATGGTTGCAGCAAGCCTCCTTGAATATACCCAGACAGCTTATAACAAACAAATGCCATTTAAAGCCATTTCACTAGAAGAGCAGCAAATGCTTACCTGAATTCCACGAAGTAGTGAAGGTCACCAGATAAATTCTATTATAAGCAGTCGGGTAGTGATGGCTGTCTTAATTGGGAAGGCCCACTTAATTCTAATGAGTTGTGCTTTCATTGAGATGCAAATACATGCACATAAGCTGTTCAACACCTGCATTTGGAAAGGTTGACCTGCCTTTTGAAGTTAGATAACTTTGTTGTATGAGCAATCCGTATTGCTACTCATCAAGTTCTAAAAGCTACCTCTTCTATTCCTCACTATAAAGGTACAGTGGATTTTCTGCCCCATCCTCTTTCAGGGTAGGGATCTACTGTGGTGAACCAATGAGAAGAGACTGTTTTCTTATCGTGTAGTTTATTGCGTGATAGCAACTATGCTACAAGATGCACTTATGTGTTAGACTGTGTCACAGAGGCTATGAGGAAGACCTAGATTACTTCTTTGAGATTGTGAGCTATTCTCCTCACCAACACCGTAAGACCATAAGGTATAAGAGCAAAATCAGGCCATTCAGCCCATCAAGTCTGCTCCCCCATTCAATCGTGGCTGATATGTTTGTCAACCCCATTCTCCTGCCTTCTTCCCATAACCCTTGATCATTTTATTATTCAGGAATCTATCTAACTGTCTTAAGTACGCTCAATTACTTGACCTCCAAATCCGTCTGCAGCAATTAGTTCGAAAGATTAACCACTCTTTGGCTGAAGAAATTCCTCCTAATTTCCGTTTTAAAGTGTTGTACCTTCATTCTGAGGCTGCTAAGTCCTGGTCTCTCCTTCAGATTTCCAAAGCCTTTCCCCATTTAGAAAATAGTCTATACCTCCATTCTTCCTACCAAAGTGCATAACCTCATAATTTCACACGTTGTATTCCATCTGTCACTTCTTTGCCCACTGTCCTATCCTGTCCACGTCCTTCTGCAGCCTCCCCATTTCCTAAACATTACCTGTCCTTCCACCTATCTTTGTACCATTTGCAAACTAAGCAACAATGCCCTCAGTTCCTTTGTCCAGATAATGTGAGTAGTTGTGATCTTAACATGGACTCCTGCAGAAGTCCACTCATCAGCAGCTGCCATCCTGAAAAACACCCCTTTATCCCTATTCATGCCAGTACCTTGCCCCTAACACACCATATAACATCATTCTAATGGGTAGGGCTTAAGGCAGACCTCAGTATTAATACTTTCAGATCCTTATACAACAAAAACATAATCAGAGAACCTCTTCCTGATGACGACAATCTGATGTTTTGCATCTGGCCCAATAAATCCACCCTTCCCCATTCTTACCTCCTTCTCTGAGACTGAAAGACTCCATCTTAGAATTCTGCTTCAAAGAACTGTCTGATGGAAACTGGGACCATATAGACAGGGTGCACTGCCTTCTTATTCTGAAGTAATCTTCATTGTATCTGCTACAATTCCTAATGAAAATTTTAATATTGACTTAACTAAATACCTAAATTCACATAATATACTTTCAACTAAATTATGACATTTGATGAATGGTTTGTTTGGTTTCCTCAAACCGCATCTATAAATTTGCATCAGAGATAGTAGGAACTGCAGATGCTAGAGAATCTGAGATAACAAGGTGTAGAGCTAGATGAACACAGCAGGCCAAGCAGCATCAGAGGAGCAGGAAAGCTGACGTTTCAGGCCTAGACCCTTCTTCAGAAATGGGGGAGGGGCAGGGGGTTCTGAAATAAATAGGGAGAGGGGGGAGGCGGATAGAAGATGGATAAAGGAGAAGATAGGTGGAGAGGAGACAGACAGGTCAAAGAGGCAGGGATGGAGCCAGTAAAGGTGAATGTAGGTGGGGAGTTAGGGAGGGGATAGGTCAGTCCAGGGAGGACGGACAGGTCCCCGCCTCCCTAACCTGTCCGTCCTCCCACCTATCCCCTCCTCCCACCTCAAGCCCCACCCCCATCTCCTACCTACTAGCCTCCTCCCATCCCCTTGACCTGTCCGTCCTCCCTGGACTGACCTATCCCCTCCCTAACTCCCCACCTACACTCATGTTTACTGGCTCCATCCCCGCTTCTTTGACCTGTCTGTCTCCTCTCCATCTACCTTCTCCTTTATCCATCTTCTATCCGCCTCCCCCTCTCTCCCTATTTATTTCAGAACCCCCTTCCCCTCTTCCATTTCTGAAGAAGGGTCTAGGCCCAAAACGTCAGCTTTCCTGCTTCTCTGATGCTGCTTAGCCTGCTGTGTTCATCCAGCTCTACACCTTGTTATCTCTATAAATTTGTATATTGATTGATATGAAATTGTTTCGACTTTACTGTATGAAAGTGATCTGGCAGTAATTTTGGGACAAATTTATTGTCTCAGTATATGTCATCCAAGTTCATTCATTGAGCTATTGAATTGATTTTACTTCGATGTGTCTATTATTTTCTGCATTCTAATTTGGTGCCGTTTGATTTTAAATGAACTGATCTATTATGTGGAACACTTCACTAGATAAATGTTAGTTGCTACTGTTGTTACTTTCCCAGAAGTCACAATTAGCATTTTTTTGTTGGAACTGTATGGTTTATTGATCTTTATTGCTGAGTTCTAAAACAATCAGGGCTTTAGTTGAATTTGATGATGTTATGGATCAGACCAAGCTCCTTCAAAATATATTAAGAAGATAATCTAACATTTTCTTAACTTAAAGGCAAGTCCCAGGCGTTGTGTTCTAGATGCAATTCAATTGATCAAACTGCCAGATTTGAAGCAAAACACATTTTATTCATCCACTATAGTTAAAATACAATGAAAGAAACAAGAAATTGGAATAGCAACTCTACTGGAAAACTGAACAGATAATACATTATTTTACTATTACTAATTAATTGTTCCAATATAGGAAAATCCCATAAATATACCTTTGGAAAAAGGCAAATTCAGTGGAACAGATTGTCTCACAGGTAATTCTTCAGTCCAGGAAGAAAAGCATCAAGAGAAAACTCTAAAGGAGATAGTAGTAAGGAGAGAGTAGCAAGGAGAGATGTACTGCAGCTTCCACCCAGCTTCAAGACCCAGAACTGCTACTGCTGACAACTAAAAATCCTGATTCTGTGGGAGCTTGCTCCTTCCGTTCAGGTTGCTTCTATTGTTCCAACTTAAAAAAAACTCCAAGGCCGCACAAGCTGTTTACTTTATGGGCTTTCAGTAGACAGCTCATCATTTCTGCCTTAAAACCTCTCCTCAAAAAAACACCTCTTGAAGCCATAGTATCGTTACAATAGATAAACAGCATTAAAGTTCTCACTTACTCTATGGCCAAAATTGATGGGTTCATTTAATAGTCTAGCCAAAAGAGCATACCAGAAGTGTGCTAACCCAGTCCAAGCTGAGCAGTAATCATTAATCTGGCAATGCTTTTACTCTGGGCCTGGGACCAGAAACAGGACACTGGACTGCGTGATTAGCAGCAACAAGAAGGCCCCTTGGCTTTAGAATTTACCTGAAAGTTTGGGAGTAGAAGTCTGTTTGCCTTCAATCCTGTCTTCAACTATCTGTTAAGCCCCCTTAAACACTTTGAGCAATCACCCAACATCACCTTATTGGTGTTTTGTCCAGATGCCCCATCATTACAAAAATAGGATACTGGGGTAGGAGGGCTAAGGATGCTCTCTTCCACCTCACTTTCATGACAGATTTAACAATGTTCACTTACTGGGAAGCCTGGGACATTTTAAAACATTGAGGCATTGGTGTTAAATTTATCTTTCTCCATTGTTTTGACTTTTCCACTCAGAGAATAGACATACTCCCCTAGAGGTCATGTTAATGGACACCCAAGCTTCAAAGCCACTAACATTATGGGCTGCAATGTATGAGTTGATTTCCTAAATACAGCTCAAAAAAGTAGATTCTATAAAATGTGTCCCTAGTTAAGAAACTAAATTTTTAATCCAACACTGATATTACCCCTCTATTGTGATTTGCAGGCTCTGGAGAGTGAGTTTGTTTCCTGCCAGCTTCACCAGTGGATTGACCTGATTTTTGGATATAAGCAGCAGGGGCCTGAGGCTGTTCGAAGCCTCAATGTCTTCTATTACTTGACTTATGAAGGAGCTGTCAATCTGAATTCCATCAGTGACCCGGTACTAAGAGAGGTAAGGTAATGGTAAAACAGTGACATAATGCTTGAGTGAATGAACCAGAAGAGTTTTTTTTTGCCAGAAGTACTAGACACAGCAGAAGCATGAGTTAGGAAAAGATTCAACCTTGGTTAAGTCCATCTTTGGTTTCCCAATTTGTTTTAAGTAGCCCATGAAGCAAGCACAGAGTAAGTTTACTTGTAATCATAGAGTCCCTACAGTGTGGAAACAGGCTATTCAACCCGATAAGTCCACACTACCCCTCCGAAGAGCATCCCACCCAGACCCATTTCCCTAATTTCCCATGTCTAACCCACCTAACCTAAACATCCCTGGGCACTTTAACATGGCCAGTCCACCTGTCCTGCACATCTTTGGTCTGTGGGAGGAAACCAGAGCACCCGAAGGAAACCCACGCTGACATGGGGAGAATGTATAAACTCCACACAGACAGTCGCCCGAGGCTGGATTCAAACCCGGGTCCCTGGCACTGTGAGGCAGCAGTACTAACCACTGAGCCACCATGTCATAAACCGTGCTGTCTTCTAAGTATCAAACAGGTGTTTTCACAGGATTTAGTTTGTTTGTTTTACTTATTATGATAGTTAGTGATAGAAAGCTTTAAAATAGTATTCTTGACTTTCACCAAGGAGCTTTAGAATGTGTGACTGGCAGGTTGGTGAAAACAGGCCTGTAGTTCTGACAAATTTTTGTTAACTGCCCCCAGAGACTTTATGATGCATGACAACTACACCATTACATATCATGCTCCAGCACAGTAAAAAAGAGGGAACTTTTTAATCATTCATACTTTGAAATCTTTTTTTCCAAATGCAGCTATATATCTCTGATAATTGGAACCATATTAGAGGGGAAAGACCAGCCAGGTCCCTGTGTGCACAAATACAGAGTAGCTGATTTGCCTGTAGTTCTATAAAGTCATTAGTATATTTGCAGTATGTCAAAACTTACAAAGCCCTTTAAAGCAGTGCTTGTGTACATAATGTCACTGCAGTTGCAAAACACTATAAATGGAAGCAGCTTTTTTTTGTATTTCAGCATCTTGAATGCTTACTCCTGCACACTGAGTACTGATCACAGCTTTTGAAACTCTTGATGAAAAATGTTCAATTGTCTGATACTCCTTTTCTGAAAATATTCAGTAACAACTTGATATCTTTTGTGGTTGGTTGGTTCGCCGAGCTAATTTGTTGTTCCGCAGACATTTCATTACCCTGCTGGGTAACATCATCAGTGCAGCCTTCAATGAAGCGCTGTTGTGTTTTCGTGCCTATCATTTAAACTCTGGTGTCCATTGAGCTGGATTACCACTTCCGGTTTTCCTTTGCAATGAAGTGTATATGGGGTCTAGCTCTATGAATTTAATGATGGCTTTCTTAGTGGAGAACCAGGCCTCTAGGAATTCCCGTGCTTGTCTCTGCTTCGCCTGTCCTAGGTTCCTGGTGTTGTCCCAATCAGATTGGTGGTTTTCCTTATCCATGTGCATGGAGAGGAGTGAGTATTGGTCGTGTCTTTTTGTTGCCAGTTGATGTTCATGTATCCTTGTGGTTAATTTCCTTCCTGTTAGTCTAATGGTTGTCACAGTCTCTGCAGGGAATCTTGTATTTGACATTGGTCCTGTCCATAGTGGGTAATGGGTCTTTGGTTCGGGTGAGCAGTTGGCGTAGGGTTGATGTGGGTTTGTGTGCTAATCTGATGCCCCGTGGTTGTAGGAGTCTTGTGGTCAGTTCAGATGCATTCTTGATGTAAGGTAGCGTGATGAGTCTGTCGGGGTGTGTAGTATCTTCCTGGTGTCATTCATGTAATAGGCATCTTCTGACCCAGTTTTTCGGGCATCCGTTGTCTTTGAATACTTGGAAGAGGTACTCTTCTTCTTTTTGGTGTAGTTCTGTGCTGCTGCAGTGTGTTGTTGCCCGTTTAAATAATGTGGTCGCGCAACTTCGTTGTGTGTGTTAGGGTGGTTGCTGTTGAAATTCAGTACTTGGTCAGTGTGTGTGGTTTTCTTGTGTACCTTTGTTAGTTTTGGTTGGATTAGTGAAAGGGCCATGCTTTCAAGTCTCTGCATTACCGCTTCAGCTATTAGTCTGGAGATAGGTGATCCCATGGGTGTCCCGTTGATCTGTTCATATATTTGGCCGTTAAAGGTGAAGTGGGTGGTGAGGCGTAAGTCCAGTAGCTTCAGCATGTTTTCTGTGGAGATGGTGTCACGATGGTCTTGTTCTTGTTTTAGCAGTGTTGCCAGTGTTTCTCTTGCTAGTGGTATGTCTATCAATGTGCGTAGGGCATATGATACATGGTCTCATCGTTGTCTATTATTATGTCCTTGATGGAATTGAGGAAATCTTAGGCTGAGTAGATTGAGTGGGGTGACTTGCTGACAAAGTGCTTTAGTCTCTTCTGTAACTCCTTGGCTAATCTATGCAATGACGTGTCTGACAGGGAGACTGTGGATCTGAGGGGTACTTCCGGTTTGTGTACCTTCAGGAGGCCGTGAAATCGGGGGGTGTTGGTTCCTTCTGGTTTCATTCTTAGGCAGTCTGTTTTGTTGATTTGTCTGGTCTGTTTGAGTCTCTTTAGTGTGTTGAGAATCTTGTTGCCCTGTTGTGGTGTCGGGTGTATCTGCCCTTGCTGGTATGTGTTCTCGTTGGCTCGTAGTGTTTGTGTCTCTGAGAGGTAGTCCTGTTTGTTTAGTATTACTGTCATGCGTCCTTTGTATGCTGGTAGTATTGTGATGTTTTTGTCCTTTTTCAGTCCTTCTAGGGCCTTCCTTTCTGATGTGTTGAGAGTGTTAAGTTCGCTTTTTCTGATCAGTGTCGGGATCACTGTCTGTCTTATGGCTTGTTGTGTTTCTTCATTGATGCCGTTGGTCTTCAGTGTGGCTTCCAGAGTGGCGAGGAATTCTGATGAAGGGTCTAGGCCCGAAACGTCAGCCTCTCTGCTCC
>NC_063332.1:130543738-130568738 GCF_021869965.1 Rhincodon typus | reverse complement strand
AGCATGTAACAAGCACCTAGCTTATGATCACTGAGGCACAAGTGAAATACTTAAACCTTGGAAATAGCAGAGAAGGGTTGGAAGTCTGATTCCTAGTTTCAAAACACTAAATTATGAGAAAGGCTGTCTAAAGGTGGTGGCTACAAAGGGATCCAGGGTATTAAGTAGAAGACAAAGGGTCAAGCCAATACAGCATGATAACTGGACAAGGGATATTGAATAAATTGACCAAAGGGAAGCTCAGGGCTAATGCCAGGTGGTATTTCATAAAATACACAAAAACTGGAATTAAGAGTGGGTTAATGGAGACTAAAACTTTGGAATCATTCAAGAATTATTTAGATATTGTATGATACACTGGGGAGTTGGGGGACAGGATTAGAATTTATAATGTACTTTTCTACAAGATTTTTCAAATTTCAGCTCTCCAGCAGTACTTTATTATCTTCATTTACTATATTACACAATACAGGTGTGGATCTGTAAAAATATAGGTTTAGATCTAAAAGGTTTGCCAACAGCTAAATTTTGAAAGCATTATTGAATCTCTTGTGGCATTATGCATGAACAAAACATAAACAAAATGAATTTCCTTTTTTGTCATACTTTTACTTTAGAAATTCATGCAGCATGGTGAATGGTTGGACATGGTGCACCCCTGTTACTGGGCTTTGGATTGCGTCTTCAATGAGCAGGTGCACTAGTGACTGCAGCAGGAAGCTCACTGGTGATGCACAAACATCACATAACTGAAGGTGTCACTGTGGCCCTTGGGTACTTTGTAAAAGGGTGCAAATGGGAAACAGGAACAACTGAATTGGGAAGTTTTGGTGCCCAAGGAGGTAATTGAGGGTAGGGTGGTGAGAGCAGGAATACTAGTTGAATACAGGTATCCTGCACCTTCTGGCTGCATATTTAGGGAACTACGTTTCAGAAACATAACTTACTGAGTGTGGCACTTTAAAGACTGCTTGCTAAACCACATATGTACCTGGCTTACTTAAATGCAGTTAACATACAGAAACTAGAAGCAGAGGTAGGCCATTTGAGCCTACTCAGCTTATCTAAATCACCTTATACCCTCCTTGCATCCTCCTCACAATTCAAAATCCTCCCTCAGTTTTGTGCTGTCAGCAAACTTGAAAATGTTGCATTTGATTCTCTCATCTAGATAACTCATTCATATTTTGAATAGTTGGGGCCCGAGCACTGAACTTTGCAGTAACCCTCTAGAAAAAAGACCCATTTATTCTCACTCGCTGTTTCTTGTCTGTTAATCAATTCTCAATCTATGTTAATATATTACCCCTATCCTATGTGCTTTAATTTTGCCCACCAACCTGTTATGAAGGACGTTATCAAAAGGTCTTGTGAAAATCCTAATAGCTGGCAAATTAGTAAGGGCTGAGGTAGCTTTTCACTCAGTTGCGTTCCTTTACCCCTTGTTTCTATCTTACTGTTTTTTTTTCAATTACAGACCAGGAGCCATGTGAACTGCAAGTAGAATAAGCCATTTAGTCCCTCGGGCCTGCTCCGCCATTCACTTTCTTGGCTGATCTGATTTTAACATCAAGTCCACATTTCTGTTTACTCCTAATAATCTTTTTTCCCCTTGCTTAACAAGGATCCATCTATCTTTTCCTTAAAATATTCAAGGATTCTTCTTCCACCATTTTTGAGGAAGAGAGTTCCAAAGTCTCTCAGCCCTATAAGAGAAGAGAAATACCCTAATCTCTGTTTTAAGTGGGCAATACCGGATTTTTAAACAATGACTTCTAGTCTAGATTCTCGCACAACAGAAAACATTTTCACCATATCTACGCTGTCAACACCCCTCAGGATCTTATATCTTTCAATCAGTTGCCTCTTACTATTTTGAACTCCAGCTGATTGAAGCTTAACTTGTCCAATCTCTCCTCAAAAGAAGCCTTCTAATTTCAGGTATTCGCATGGTAAACCTTCTCTGAACGCGATTTCAATGCATTTACATCCTTCCTTAAACAAGGCAACCAAAACTGTGCACAGTATTATAGATGTGATCTCTGAAGCTTATACAGGGCACTGGTGAGAGTGCAAATTGAGTCTAAAGACAGACTCAAAAGTTGCAACAGATTTACTTTCAGAAATCACTGTAAACATGAAACTCCTTTTTGAGGAGTTGACCAGTACTCAAATATTTAACTAAATTACAAACTAGGAGATCACTTTCAACACCGTCTCAGATGGAATCTCCTAATACCATTCTCCAAAGGTATTATAATATACTAGAACAGTGCATAAATGAATAGGCATAATGTTTTGTGTGTCACAGTTGGTTACAGATATAGAGTATTCATAAAATATTAGTTGTTTCTGAACTATAACCTGATAAGCAAACTAAATCTGTAAACATCGCTCACCGAACAATTAAACTCAGAGAACACTAATTTTCAGATCATGGAGTTTCCTCCCCATTTCCCTGAGGAATGAATCCTCACTGATCTCAGTAGTCCTGCCCTTCAAGGAGTGTTCATTTGCTTGAACTAGGAATTCTCCACTGACTGAGGTAGAGACCCATCTCTGAGGGCTTTTGGACAACTTGTCCACACAAAATAACTACTGGTGTTTCAGAACAGGGTGGAGAACTCCAGCCTGGAGAGTAAAAGAATTTCAATTGAGAAGGTGTGTGTGTCTGACTATGTGTATGGTGTATGCACATGTGTGTGTGTATGCGTTCCTCAGTGAAGGGACACTATGTGGAGCCGTGTGTTGCATTCAGCCCTGAACTACTGACTCTTGCCAGGCACAAAAATTACCAACATACCAACAAGGAACAAAATTAGTCTACTCGGTCCTTCCAGTTCCCTGATGTTATTAGACTTCTGAATCGACCTCTCAGATTTCAAATCTAATGCTGATCTTGCTTTTTGTGCACCTTCTTTGCAGCAGTAACTTTGGACTCCTCGCTCTGTTCTATCACTCTATGATCTTTGTATGGTATGATCTGCCTGTACTGCATGCAAAACAAAACTTTTCACTGTACCTAGGTACTTGTGACAATAATAAATCAAATCAAACATGGCCTCACTCTGCTATTCAGTAAAATCATGGCTAACCTGATTTTAACCTTATCTCTACATTCCTGTATACGCCTGATAATCTTTTATTCTCTTTTTAATCAAGCATCTATCGACCTCTGCCTTAAAAATATTTAAATATTCTACATCCACTGTCTTATGAGGCAGGAAGTTCCAAAGGGCCACAACTCATCTCTGTCTCAAATGGGCAACCACTTATTTTTAAATTCTGACTCTTGTGGCTGGGAGAGAAGTAGCCATTGCATAGCCAATAATTGGTCATTTACAGATCTCAGTTGAGGCAATGTTGGATACTACCATAGCCTTGACTGTCCGTTGTAAAATTGTAGCCAGATTGGGGTGGAAGAAAGAGTGGCTGGGAAAATCTCTGCCTGGAATGACCATTTTCTGTGTCTGTTCAAAGTATTGATGGCTTTTGGTTATAAATATGCATACAGCTCACCAGCAAATACGAAATAAATACAACATCCTTGACATCACAGTAGCATTTGATGGAATGTGGCTTCAAAAAGCTCTAGCAAAAGTGAAGTCAATCGGAATCAGGAGAAGCTCTCCCTTGTTTGGAATTGCACCTAGCACAAACAAATATGGTTTGCTTGATTGAGTTAATTATCCCAAGCTGCAATCATCCCAAGGTTACTGTAAGAGTTCCTCAAGATCGTGTCCCAAGTCGTGAGGTGCTGCATTTTGGAAAGGCAAATCAGGGCAGGACTTATACACTTAATGATAAGGTCCTGAGGAGTGTTGCTGAACAAAGAGACCTCGGAGTGCAGGTTTGCGATTCCTTGAAAGTGGAGTCGCCGGTAGATAGGATGTGAACAAGGTGTTTCGTATGCTTGCCTTTATTGGTCAGTGCATTGAGTATAGGAGTTGGGAGGTCATGTTGCGGCTGTACAGCACATTGCTCAGGCCACTTTTGGAATACTGCATGCAATTCTGGTCTCCCTGCTACAGGAAGGATGTTGTGAAACTTGAAAGAGTTCAGATCAGATTTACAAGGATGTTGCCAGGGTTGGAGGGTTTGAGCTATACAGAGAGGCTGAATAGGCTGGGGCTACTTTCCCTGGACCGTCAGAGGCTGAGAGATGACCTTATAGAGGTTTATAAAATCATGAGGGGTACAGATAGGATAAATAGACAAGGTCTTTTCCCGGGGTTAGGGAAGTCCAAAACTAGAGGGCATAGGTTTAAGTTGAGAGGAGAAAAATTTAAAAGGGACGTAAGGGGTAACTTGTACACACAGAGGGTGGTGCATGTATGGAATGAGCTGCCACAGGAAGTGGTGGAGGCTGGTACAATTACAACATTTGAAAGGCATCTGGATAGGTACATGAATAGGAAGGGTTTAGAGGGATATGGGCCAAATGCTGGCAAATGGGACAAGATTTATTTAGGATAGCTGGTTGGCACAGATGAGTTGGACCAAAGAGTCTGTTTCCATGTTGTACATCTCTACGACTCTGAGTCCAACCATCTCTAGCTGCTTCATCAATACAATCCTTCAATAATGTCAGAAGTAGGGATGTTGATTGCCTAATGTTCAGCATTGAAGCAGCCAATACCCAAATTCAGCAAGATTTGGCAACATTCAGGTTTGACCTGATAAACATGGCATACAATTTCCAGGCAATAATCATCTCCAACAAGACAGAATATATGTATCTCCCCTTGACATTCAATGGTATTATCATTGCTGACTTTAATAAAATCAAATTTACAGTGAATGACTGCATGAGAAACCTACTAAAATATGACCATTTCATGTACACATGCAAGTCCCTTCTATTGTACCCTCTGCAAATTTCTGTTCAAAGTATTTGCAACAAAGCAAGGGACAGTCATTTTCAGTGCAAGAAGAACAGGTCCAGGAGCCATAATATCTGCAGGATCTTAATTAATTTCCCACAAACAAAGCTATGGTTCTGATTCTCAATCTGAAGAGCAATTAACATTCTAATGAACTAAACTACTGTCCATGTTAGAAACTTCATAACCTTTAAAACAGGCCAGCATTTTAGCAGCAAAATATTATGTTGGTCAAAATTTTACAGAACCTTTGGAATGGTGCAGATAATGTAGCTGGCAAAATGATGTGGGAAGGCAACACATGACATGTCTGGCGACTTCCCACCAGCATTCCATTTTGTCAGCTGTGCAAGAGTTACCAGATGGCATGCCCAACTGCACAAGGACAACTGAGCTACTTAACTGGCCAACTAAGGATAACTTGCTACCTCTTCTTTCATTGTATCAGCATTAGGGAGAAACCTCTTGACATGTCGCCAGGTCTTGCATCTTTGAGCAAATTCTGAAGGGTGGGAGCATTCCTTTTGTATATGTTTTGGTCTATGATGTGGCATTCTCATCTTAATTACTGTCTTGTAGCAACTGTGTCATCTTGTGGCATCAATGCTACCTCTACCTTCGCCAAAACCCATCAGAGCCCATTTATCTGACACAAGGGTGTTCCTATTCTCTATCTCCATTGTATCAGTTCCTGGCAATGCTTGCAGTTGTTTACATTTACACATCCTCTACATCCATCTTTTGTCTCTTTAATTGCTTTATTATCATGTCTTTCTGCATTGCACCATCGATCTTACTGCCTTCCAATAATCACAGACTTTCTCTTGGTTGTTTCTTCTCTTTCTCCCCACTATTCCCCTCCCTGTACTTGCTCAAAATCTGTTAAACCTCTAACTTCTGTCAGTTCTAATGAAAGGTTATCAGTCTCAAATGTTAACTTTCTTTCCTCCTTCATAGATGCTGTTAGACCGCTGAATAACTCTAACATTATGTGTCTTTATTTCAGATCACCAGCCTCCTTAATACTTTCCCTTTGTGTGGGTGATGAAAAGGTTATGCAAATATTTACAGGATCAGTGAAATTTAATTTTCTTGTCTGGAGGTTTACTCTACTTATATCAAAAGATAATCAACAGAAATGTCATTCCACTTTATTTAAAATCAATACAAACAGATCACTTATGTTGCAAAATATTCGTTATTGTTATAATATTGACTGAAACTATTAATAAATACATTGCCGATAAAAATGCTGCCTGCAATGCAAATTATTATTTTAGTTTTATTATACTTGATTATGGTAATCCAGTCTCTGGGATGGATTTTAAATTCCCCTCTGAGCCAATTTTAAGGCAAGAAGGCTGCGTAAAATTCAGCTTGCGAACTGCCTACCTACTATCCCTGCACCTTTCATAATTTTACCAGAGGCAGAGTGGCATTAGATGGCTCACCGGTCAACAGACCGTTTGAGTCCACTAAGTGTGCAATTAATTCCCACTAAAGAGCTTATCCCTTCACTGGAAAAGCCCACGTCAAGTGTCTAGTCCAGTAGCTTTCCCCACACAATTGCGGGCAGGGATCACCTTGAAGTGCAACTCCCTTCAGGATCTCACAAACCTTGCCAGGACCTGCCTGTCTGGTTAACGGGGAGACTTCTAACTTAGCTGATGGACTGGATCCAATGTAGCTCATCTCCTCTTTGGTTTGTTGGAGTATCCAGTATTGGCCACCATGGAAGAGCTGCTAGCCACTAACTGATCCACTGTTCGCTGAGGTGGAACGACCTGTACCTAATAGGAAAAAATTCCACCTCACCTCTCTTGATTGACAATCAGTTTTGTATATTATATTAGTCAGGGACTGGAACACCGCCAACAATCCAACCTTATGTTTCTGATGCAAATTATTTACATTGCAAAATCAATGGTAATAATGTAACCCCTTAATAAGGAGCTTCTACAATTACTAAAAAATTTGTTCACTATTTGTAGTAAAATCATTAACATATACATAAAGAACAGCTGGAGATGTTTTCCTTCTTATTTGCTCTGGTTTCTTGTATCTTCGCTTTTGTAGTCACTGCACTGATCCCTCAGCCAGCAGACTAAGATTGGAACTCCAGTCCTGGCTAACAACGAGGTTTTCATCAATCAGGACCTTCAGTGGGTTAACTTGGCAGTAGATATACAACTAATTTGTGCACAATAAAGCACGCTATGGAGATAGGTTCCTAGTTAGTCAGAGCACATTAAGAATGGAAACAATAAATTTACCTATGTTAAATCACAAATTTAAAAAGAACTACAAAATTATGCTCCATTTAATAGAAATTCAAGCTTGTACTTCCAGAGACAGCAAAAGCTGTCTTACCTAAATGCAGCAGTTTAACTGCTTACAAAGGTCCTTTCTGCTCAGTGAATAACTTTGTTTACTGGGAAGACATATTTTCCGAGGTTACCAGACAGCTAAACAGTGGCAACTATAATCATGGAGACAGTTAGTACATGTTACCTTCTAACAGAATACAACACTAATTATGTCAGTCACAAAGACAAGTATTCTGAAAGCATAATGACAGTTTTCTCTAAGATTAGAAATTCAGTCCTAGAAACAGTTTGTTTGCACATGTATCTAACCTGACATAACTGAAAGATCACTTGTACTGAAATCATTTCACGTATGCTGTTATGAATGTACACAGATTTTATAGAATCTGCTTATGAGTTGTGGTAAATGCATACCAATTTAATTGATTGGGAAAGTGCAACTGAATTTCAAGTGGATCAATTTGAATTAGTCTATTCCTTAGGAACATACAGCTAAAACTAATTTGGATTGATTTTAGCTCATTTTTAAAAAGCAAGTGTGCACAAATCTTTGGGAACAACATGCTTTATGGGAACTAAATAAACTACTTTTTTTACTGCTGAAGAGGGATAATGCAATTTAAAAATTAAGCATGTAGTGCAACATTCTCATTGCATCTTAAATTGTATTTATTTATAAGCAAATTAAAGAAACATGTTTAGATACTAAGTGGGAGAACAGTCTGGAGCATTTTTAAGCTCTGGGCTGACATTGATGCACTGTTGGCTTATTCAGTGAGGTAACAGTGGGAATACACACATTGAATTATACATTACAAGTTTGCACTGATTTATTGCAGTAATAACATCCACCTCATTAAAAAAAATCCACTTTGCTGCAGTGAGAGCAATACATATTGTTTACTGCAATAAATTAATTGCAGTGCATGAAGAACCTTGTGGAAAGCCTCTAACAATACATCTGTAATGACAGTGCTATACATCACAGGTTCCACAGCAGGTTTATGACAAATGAAGACAGGATACAGTATTCAGAGAATACATTTCTTTAAAATATGGCCATTATCTCTGGACTACTGGTCAGACAGTGTCTTGACTTGTACATAGGGTACAGTTCCATGTCACAACAGCAAAACCAGTCAGAAACTGAAGGGCTTTTCCTTTCCTCCTCCATATAAAAATATTAAATAAATGAACCTAATATTATTACACAAAGATATTTCCACAAAGGAAAAATATAAAATGTCAAGCAAATCTTGGAAAGTTTATCTTAGCTGAGCAGCCACGCAATCACAAGTATAATTATTCTTATCTGCTAAGTATTCCTGTAGTGCAATTCAGTAAGAATACGAGGTGATACTTCTCTCACAAAAAAGTGCAAAAAACTTGAACGGTGATAGATTTAACATCTGCTCTAGAATCAAATATTTGATAACACAAAGTATTCTATTGAAGCAGTTGAACCATGATTTGCAATTATATAGAACCTTTAAACATAGCTAAATGCCTCAAGGCATTAGACAGGACTGTTAGCAAACATTATTTACAATATGCCAGAGGAGATATTAGGACAAATGATGAATAGCTTATTGAAGAAGTGTCCTAAAGCATGGGGGGGCGCAGACAGAGAGAGAGAGAAAAGGAGAGAAAACCAGGGGTGTATTGGAATTACACAGCTAAGAGACCTAGGTGGCTGAAGGAATGGCTTCCAATGGTGGAGCAATTAAAATCCAGAATGAGCAAAAGCTCAGAATTACAGCAGTGTAGAGATCTCAAAGACACCCAGAGCTTTAGGAGTTTACAGGTGCAGGGAAGGGTGAGGCCATGCAAGAATCTGAAATCAAAATTTTACACCGTTAAAGGATGCCATAGAGGACAGAAGAGATACTCTGTGATCATTTCCAGTCTTCAGGTACCAGAGGATTGGAGCTCGCAAACATTGTACCATTATTCAAAAATGTACAAGGGGTAGGCCAAATAATTATAGGTCAACTAATCGGTTTTCAGTTGTGGGCAGATTTCTGGAATCAATATTGAAAGATACCATTAACTGCTGTAAGGAAAAGCATGGATTAATCGGGTTATTCAGCATGTTCTTTTAAAGCGAAGGTTGTGTCTTATTTAGTTGAAAGTTGTGAGGAAGTAACAGGGAGGATTCGTGAGGGTAATGCAGTGGATAATATCTACATTTGTCTTAGGCATTTGACAAGGTCCCATGTGAAAGACTTAAGAAAAATTAAAGTCCATGGAATACAGAAGAATGAGACAGTTTGGATCCAAAATTGCTTCAGTGAAAGGAAACAAAGGCTAAGGGGTTGACATGTTTTTACAGGGTGATAAGTGGTTTTCAGTGTGCACCACAGGGCTCAGTTTATTTTAAACCCTTGCTATTGTGGCATAATTTAATGATTTAGGTTTAAATGTGGGAGACACGTTTGGGAAATTTGCAGATGATAAACAAGTAGGCTGGTAGCTGATAGCGAAGAGGATTGCTGTTGACCTGTAGGATGGTATCAATGGTTTGCTTGAATAGGCAAACAGCAGCAAGCCTAGAGAAGTGAGAGGCTATGAATTTGTGAGGGACAAGAAAATGAAGGAAATACACATTAAATGGAAGGGTATTACAAATGATGGATGAAGTAAGAGACTTTGGATTACATTTCCATAGGTCCCTGATGGTCACAAGACAGGTAGATAAGGTGGAAAAGAAGGCATATAGGATGCTTTTCATCATTGTGTGAAGCATTGAATACAAAAGCAGGGCTGTAATGCTGAAACTATAAGAGACATGGGTTAGGCCACAGCTTGGGTTTTATGTACAATTCTGGTTACTACACAGAAAGGACACAACTGCTCCAGAGAGAGGCACAGAGCAAATTTACAACAATATTGCCAGGGTCTGAAATTGTAGGTATGTAGAAAGATTGGACAGGCTAGGGCTGTTTCCCTTGAAAGAAAGGAGGCTGAGGAGTGACTTAATTGAGGCATAGGAAATAATGTGGGGATTGGACTGAGAGGACAGGGAAAAATTGGATTTCCTTAGAGAAGCAGGGGCACAAGTTTAAGGTGATTGGTAAGAAGATTAGAGGGAACATGAGGCAAGAATTCTTGCCCAGAGAGTGGTGGATATCTGGAATTTGCCACCCAGTTTGGTGATTGAGGATCTGCATCTGAAGCATTGCAACCTGCAAGGGTATAGACCAGGGGCTGTTAAGTGAGATTAGAACAGACAGTTAGTATATTCAGCCAACGCAGATATGATGGACTGACTTTGCCATGGTTCTCATTGTGAAGTTGAGGCATGATTGGATTGGGTACAGAGGCTGAACAGACCTTGATACAAGATATGATAAGGTCAGTTATAGAGTCATACAGAAATACAGCACAGAAACAGACCCTTCGGTCCAACTCATCCAAGTCAACTAGATATCTTAAATAAATCTAGTCCCATTTGCCAGCATTTGGCCCATATCTATCTAAACTTTGCCTATTCACGTACCCATTCAGATGCCTTTTAAATGTTCTAATTGTACCAGGCTCCACCACCTCCTCTGGCAGTTCAGTCCATACATGCACCACCCTCTGCATGAAAAAGTTGCCCCTCAGGTCTTTTTAAAATCTTTCCCCTCTGGTTTTGGACTCCCCTAAACCAGGGAAAAGACGTTGAAAATTTATCCTATCCATACCCCTCATGATTTTATAAACCTCTATAAGGTCACCTCTCAGCCTCCGCTGGTCCAGGGTAAGTAGCCCCAGCCTATTCAGCCTCTCCCTGTAACTCAAACCCTCCAACCCTAGCCACGTCCTATTAAATCTTTTCTGAATCCTTTCAAGTTTCACAACATCCTTCCTGTAGCAGGGAGACCAGAATTGCATGCAGTATGCCAAAAATGGCCTAACTACTGTCCTGTACAGCCATGTAGCTCAGTTAGCTGGATGGCTGGTTTCTGATGCAGACCGATGCCAACAGCGGGGGTTCAATTCCTGCACCAGTTAAGGCTACCATGAAGGGCCCACCTTCTCAACCACTCTCTTCACCTGAGACGTGGACAGGCTGGTTTACCCATATATCATTGCCAAGGAGAAGACTGAAGTTTTTTTGGGCAGGAATAAAAGACAATGTGGGTATCAGAATTTTTAATTATGAAGGTTCTTTCTCAAAGATTAAAATTTAAAAGGTTCTTTCGATTTCAAATGTTAAACATATTCTTGACTTCAATCAACTTGTGCATTTTCCAGTAGTTGTCACTCGATAAAAGAAATGGGAGATATACGAACACAAGAAAGACCAGATGATTGCTCTGGAAACCAACTGGCCAATCCCAGATCTAGAACTGGTGAACACATGTTCCTTCAGATGCTATCTAGTTTTGTGTGGAGCATTTACAGCATAGAACTGTTGAGTAAAATGGTCTATTGCAATGAACTTTTACATAATTCAATATTGTCCCGTTGGTTTTCATATAGCCTGTCTTTACTTGCTTGTAGGTTGGGCTATTTTCAGTCATTCCCTCTGTCTAAATTATATAAATTGCAACTGTTTGGGCAACTACTCTAATTCTAGATGACAAGCATTCACTTTATTTAACAATTTGAGAATCTTGAACCATCCACTTGAATAATCTTTGGATTTAACTCAATGGTTATCAGTTTCTCTCCATAACTCATTAGTTTTAAACTGTCAGCTTTTGTTGCTTCTTATAGGCGGCACCTTCAATTCCCAAATATCTTTGCTATAATGTGGCAACAAAGCTCTTTTATCACTTTCTACAACTTGTGATCCATCACTTTGGCTATATACCCAAGATCCAAACTGGTCATTTTTATCATTGTATACTGCACTGATAGTTTCAGTAAATTATTTAGCAATGCTTTCAGTTCTCTTTTCTGTGTTGTAGCTTGATCTGCTTAGTTTATATTCCCCATTTATTTTTCTTCAACTCACAAGATAGCTCGAGGTCACATGACAATACCTAGGGCTTGAACTGGAACTGTACTTACCAGAGGTCAAAATTCCAAGGAAACTTGTTAAAATTGAATGAACATCTCCAAAGGTAAACAAAAAACCCTTGACAATTGTTTCTCCAGAGGTGTGAACGGTTTATGCTAGCTCACTGCAAACAGACAATGAGAACTATCTAAACTGATGAATAAGGGCAGTAGAAGTTAGCTATCTCATTTAAATCATAACTGGAGGGAACAATGCTCCAGACTTGGGTTTATCCAATACTTAACACTGAAGCATGATGTAACAGATTTAGGAATAGCAACCATCTTAAATTTGATCTGTAGAAGACTCTGCAACAACTGCTTTCAAATCAGAGCTCCACAGGACAACAGCCGAGAGAAAATATCCTCAGAGACAGAGTCCTCAGCTCAAAAGAGAATAGCTTTCAGAAATGAATGACAGTTCAGATGAAAGAACCTAAGCAATCAGGAAGTGCTAGAACTGCAGAGCTAATGAGGAACAACAAAACTTCTCTCCCCCTGTTAATGTTCACTCTACCAACTGAGACCACCTGCAGAAGCAAACTTCAACTATTCAACAACAGAGAGCAACACAGCTCCTGAATTCTGACTTTTCCACAACCTTCATCTTCAGAAAGAGAATCTCAAAGTAAATAACAGACCTGCAATAATAATAGAATAATCTGACATGCACCAGAATATGCTTTTAATCTTTGTATCTCTATTTTATCTAATAACTGTGACATATTTTAATGAGAAATCTTCAGAAATAGTTGTGTTGTAAAATAACCATGAACATGTTTAAAACTAAAGCTTCATTGTCAGTTATTTTTAGAATTGGAAGACTCAAAGAAACTAAGAGGAAGCTGAACAAGCTACATAAATCCACAGTTCATGGATCGTGTTGTGGACATGCCCAAAGTGGTTGTGACAAATATATAACAAAGGTAGAGAAAAAAACACAAGAAAAGGTAATCCCAGCCAGTAATTCATCAAAACTCAATCACTTGTGGAATCTGAGATAACAAGGTGTAGAGCTGGATGAACACAGCAGGCCAAGCAGCATCAGAGGAGCAGGAAAGCTGACGTTTCGGGTCGAGACCCTTCTTCAGAAAATCCTTGTGGAATCTGTCCTATTTGCAAATCTTTTGGCCACAGATGGGCCTGAGCAGTGACATATGTACCATCAAATACTCAAAATGGAGATCAGGGCCACCTTTGCCTTGAAGGATGAATACACCTCAACAATCTACACACACAACCAAACAACAGGCTGATAACATTTGTACTTTTTCCATGCTATAACAATCAGTAATGAAAATGGAATTATGGAGTCACAGAGATCTACAGCACAGAAAAAGGCTCTTCAGCCCACCAAGCCCGTGCCGGTCAGAAACAACCGCCTAACTATTCAAGCCCCATTTTTCAGTATTTGGTTCACAGCTTTCCCACGCTTTGGCATCTAAATACTACTTAAAAGTTTTGAGGATTTCTGCCTCCAGCGTCCTCAGAGGTAGTGACTTCCAGATTCCCACTACTCTCTCTGCATAAAAAGAAATTCCTCACAACCCCTCAAAACCATATCCCCTGGTCATTGATGCCTCCACCAAGGGGAAATGTTCCTTCCTGTCTACTCTGTCTATGCACTTCATACTTTTATACATCTCAATCACTGTCTTTCTCAGTCTCCTCTGCTCCAAAGAAAACAACGCCAGTCTATCCAATCTCTCTTCCTAACTGAAAATTTCTAGCCCAGGCAACATCCTGGCAAATCTCCTCTGCACCCTCCTCAATGCAATCATGTCCCTCCTATAACGTGGATTCCAGAACTGCACGCAATACTCCAGCAGCGGCCTAACCAACATTTTACATAGCTCCAGCATAATCTCCTTTGCTATTAAACTCTTAAGACATCAGCTAATAAGTCAAGTATCCCAAATATCTCCTTGACCACTTAATCAACCTAATCCGAAACCTTAATGGACCAGTACCCACACACATACCAAGGGACCAATCCTTGGTGCTTTTCAAGGTCTTACCTTACTAACCCACCCATATCCTGCTCTTTTCTAAGGCTATCCTGTTCTATCCTAAGGTTATTCACCTCACTATTTACAACTCCACCAATTTTTGCACCATCTGCGAACTTACTGATCAACCTCTTACATTCAATTGCAAATCATATTAACTGGTACCTATGACATCAGGAGTGTGCCAGTTGATCAAATATCCCAGCTGATCAAGAGTCCACTGTTATGGACCAAACCAGACCTCCTCAAAATATATTAAGAAGATAGCCTAGACCTTATCTTTTTCTTATTTTAAAAGGTAAATGTCAGATGCTATGCTCCAGATGCAATACGATTAGTCGAACTACTAGATGTTACCCAAAACACAAATTATTCAAACACTATAGTTAAAATACAACAAAACAAAGATGAACTTGGAATAACACAGCAGGCCAAGCAGCATCAGAGGAGCAGGAAGGCTGAAGTTTCGGGCCTAGACCCTTCTTGCATCAGAGGAGCAGGAAGGCTGATGTTTCGGGCCTAGACCCTTCTTCCGAAGAAGGGTCTAGGCCCGAAATGTCAGCCTTCCTGCTCCTCTGATGCTGCTTGGCCTGCTGTGTTCATCCAGCTCTACACCTTGTTATCTCAGATTCTTCAGCATCTGCAGTTCCTACTATCTCTGAACTTGGAATAAGTTAACTCTATTGGAAAACTTAACAAATAATAGGTACAGTAACTGTTACTAATTAACTGTTCCAATATACTAACATTACATAAACACACACTTGGCAAAAGACAAATTCAGAAAACAGATTTTGTCTCAAATGAAATCCAGCAGCCCAGGAAGAGAACCCTCAGCTTTTGGCCGTAATCGAGAGAGGGAGAAATAGCTTCCACGTCTTCAAGACCCCAACAGCTGCTGAAAGCTAAAAATTAAAAATCCCTGGTTTTGTGGGAGGAAGCTTGACCATACCCATTCAGGCTGCTTCTATTGTTCCAGTTAAACAAAAAACCCAAGGCTTCACAAGTCATTTATCATCTCATAGACAGGCTGGCACTTGTCTCCCAGTCTCTTGCTTTAAAAGAAACCAGGACAAAACACACCCCTTAAAGCCAAAATATTGTCAAACCACATAATACACACCAAGTAATAAAAATGTAATGCAGGGGGTATACACATCACGGTTATACTTTATTTACAGCACAAATCACTTAAATAAATTACCAACAGAGAGCCTTCTCACTCACACCTTCAACTGACTACTCAGACATCGCAGAGCTTGCAATGATATAGTAACCATTCGGTATTTCAGGTATATAATTTTTGCCAGTTTATTGAAACTGCCAGTTCATAAGGTCCTGATTAAAAAAAAAATCTGCAGTGTATACCACAAATAGCAAGGGTCCCAACAATGATCTTTGTAGAACTCTACTGGACACAGGCCTTTGGTCACAAAAACACCTGTCCGCTATCACCCTTTGTTTCCTGCTTTTCAGCCAAATTCTGGATCCAATTGGCCAAATTTCCTCAAAACCCATGGGATCTTGCCTTTGATATCAGTCTCCCATGTGGGATCTGATCAAAAGCCTTACTGAAGTCCATGTAGATGACATCAAATGCATTGTCTTCATCTATAAACCTGGTCACCTCTTAAGTGATTTGGTCAAACACGACTTTCCCTCGACAAAATCATGCTGACTGAATAGATTAATCCCTGTCTCTCCAAATGCAGATTAAGTCTGTCCCTCAGAATTGCTTCCAACGCTAAGGTTAGACTGACTGACCTGCAGCTTTCTGGTTTATCCTTTCCTTCTCCATGAATGGCAGTATCACATTGGCTGTCCTCCAGCACCTCTTCTGTGGCCAGAGAGGAGCTGAAAATTCATAGAATCATAGAATCCCTACAGTATGGAAACAGGCCATTTGGCCCCACAAGTCCACACCGCCCCTCTGAAGAGCATCCCACCCAGACCCATTCCCCTACCCACCCCCCACCCCTGTATTTCCTATGTCTAACCCACCTAACCTAAACATCCGTGGGAACTATGGGCAATATAGCATGGCCAATCCACCTAACCTGCACATCTTTGGACTGTGGGATCTGGAGGAAACTCACGCAGCCATGGAGAATGTGCAAACTCCACACACAGTCGCCTGAGGTTGGAATCGAACCCGGGTCCCTGACACTGTGAGGCAGCATTGCTAACCACTGAGCCACCATGCCGCCCCTGAATTCTTGCCAGCATTCCTGCTATTTCTTTCCTTGCCTCATTCATTAATGTGGGACACATTTCATTTGGCCCTGGAGACTTGTCTACTTTTAAGCTTGCCAAACCACTCAGAATCTCCTCTTTGGCTATGCAAATTTCTTTAAGTATTTCACAGCTCTTCTCCCTGACTTCTTTACCACATCAGCTCCCTTACTAGCGAACACCAACACAAAATATTCATTCAGAACCCTACCTGCATTCTCCGGATCCATGCACAAATTGCCACCATGGTCCTTAATGGGCCTTACTCTTTCCCAGTTACTCTTTTACACTTAAGTACTTGTAAAATAATTTAGGATTTTCCTTCGTTTAATCTGCCATTATCCTATCAAACCATTTTAACACACCACCCTGTTCCCTGGTCAACATCGTTGTCTCAGGCTTGCTGCAGTTTTCCAGCGAAGCTCAGCGTAAACTGGAAAAACAACACCTCATTTTCCACTTGGGGACCCCACAGCCATCCGGACTCAATATTGAATTCAATAAATTTAGGGCCTAAACTCTCCCATGTCCTAGCCCCCTACCCCACACATCAGGCCTTGTTATCACATAGCCTGCCTATTGTTAGTCACTAACAGTCCCCATTAACAACTATTCACCCTGCTCGCCAGGTCATTATCAACTCCTTTGCCTTTCCAGCTGCTCTTCTCTTTCTGGGCTCTATCTTATCATTTACTCCCTACCCCATTCCCCTCCCTATTTTCTGCATACAAATCAATGTTTGCCCAGCTACCATCAGTTCTGAGGAAGAGTCACCAGACCCAAAACGTTAACTCTGATTTTTTTCTTCACAGATGCTGCCAGACCTGCTCAGCTTTTCCAGCAATTTCTATTTTTGTCCCCTTTCTGTTCTCCTAATTTCTTTTACAAAGATCCCACTTGCATGTTCTATACTACTCCCAAGCTTCCGCTGTTTTGAGCTCTCAAAAATTGCCATTAGCCCCCTTTTCTTCTCTTTATCCAATCCTGTATATCCCTTGAATTCCAGGACTTGACGGTTTTGTTGATTCCATCCTTTACCTTTATTGGGACATACTGGCCCTGTACACTCCATATTTACTTCTTCAATGCATCCCACTGCTCTGATTCAGATTTGCCTAAAAATATCAGCATCTAGTCGACTTTGGCGAAATCATACCTATATTTTTAAGATTGGTCTTCCCCCAGTTTAGAACTTTGATTTTCTTGTCCTTTTCCATAATAATTGTAAATCTAATATAGTTTATCATCATTGTCTGCAAAATGCTCCCCCATTGGTATTTCAACCACTTGCCCAGCTCCATCATCTAAAATAAAGTTTAGGACCATTCCCTCTTTTGTGGGCCATCTACGTACTGGATTAAAAAGCTACCCTGGATGGATTTTAAGAATTCCACTCCCTCTAAACTTTTCATGCTGTGACTACTCCTGTTAATATTGAAAAATTCGAAATCACTACCTACTATCACTACCCTATTACTTTTACACTTCTCTGAAATTTGCCAGCTTATTTGCTGCCATATTTCTCTCTGACTATTAGGGGGTCCTATAGTACACTGCTAGCAACATGATTGCCCCTTTTCAGTTTTTAACCCATTTTTGGCTTTTTAGTTTTGGTCTGTGCTCACTAGCACATGGCACCATAAATAATCCAGGTGTAACTATCTTTTGTGTCCTGTTTATTAATCTTTTTCCTGGTTCCATAAGTCCTGCTTGCAGAATCTCATCCCTTTCTCTACCCATGTCTTGGTACTAATATGTACCTTGATCTCTATCTGCTTGCCTTCCCGCTTCAGAATCCACTTATTTGTTTAGTGACATTCCAGACCCTGGCATCAGGAAGACAATACACTATCGTGAGAGTCTCTTTTGCAGCTGCAGAAATGTCTATCTGTTCATCTTACAATTAAATCATTCCCATTATGGCACTGTCATTCATCCTCTACCCCTCAGAACCACCTACGGTGCCATGAAGTTGACTCCCATTGTTTTCCCCTGCACAGTGATCTCCCCCAACAGTACTCAAAACAGTGTATCTGTTAGAAAGGGAATGACCACAGAGAACTCCTGCATGACCTGCCTTCCTCTACTCTGCCTTGTGGTCACAAATTCTGCCTGTCAGTCTTGACCTGCGATGTGACAACCTCACTGAACTTGTTATCCATGACATGCTCAACATCGCAGATACTCCACATCACGCGAATTCATCTGCACTTCCAGCTCCAAAATACAGCAAGCCAGTAGCTGCAGCTGGTCACACTTCTGGCATACATGGTCACCATGAACATGAACCACGAGGGTCGGTGTGGATTTGTTGGGCCGAAGGGCCTGTTTCCACACTGTAGGAATTCTATGATTTCTATGAAATGAAGCTTCCATAATTTGGCACATAGCACAGGAATAGCAAATCACAGGTGCAAGGTCTGCTGCAGCGATGTCCCTTAAGCCTCTTAGTTATTATCTTTTTAAAAAATGATATTTACATAAGAATACTATAAACTTATTTCCTTTATGGTAATATTACTTCTCTTAACCAACTTTGCTTACCTACAGCACCTTATTATATTGGTCCTTTCACTTATTCCCATTGTTACTCAGTTAATCACTTCTTCCAAAAAAAACTTTTTAAAGTCATGAACTAATCAACACGCTACTTTCCAGTGATGTCACTGTTAAGAGTTATTTTCCCGATCAGCTGGGCCCTGAAGCTGCAGTTTTTAAACTATCCCTTTCCTCTCGCTGCTATCACACCTCACTCCACCTCTCCCCAAACCTGGGCCTCAATATATCGTTTTGCTGTCTGATTTGCTATTCAGCCAGTTCAGGCTCTGCTGCAGTTGATGAATAAAGGTGATTCTAAGCTATACATGCAGCTCTATTAATTCAAGTGGTATTGGAAATGATAGACAAGGCCTCTGTAATCCTTGTTCCATTGTACTTAGTAGTATGCATCTAGCCATTTATTCTGATTTTAGGGCCTCCTGACCCCAAAGTTGAATGGATAATAGTCGAAGGATTTTTTGTTTTTGTCATGGTATAGCATATGAAAGAATCCAAACATCTGCCCCTTATCCAATTTGAAACTAATCTTCCTGGTGTGCAGACAAACGATATGCAGATATCAATTACCTATCATAGCTGCATATCAGAATTTATATTGTGGTTCTATCACTTCACCCAAGAATGGAGAATTGGTCATTCTCATTCTCAGGGATATTTATTGCTTTGACCATTACCGACTGAAGTGGTGTATCTCAAAATTTTAAAGCTGCAGATTGAATTCTCCACTGCTTTGGCAAACCATCTGAAAATGCATTTATTTATGATAACCATAGCAACCAGCATCAGTGGTTGGCACAGTTGATATCAACATGGACAAGAGGCAATGGCGGGAGCAATGCCATTTCCCAGTGTGGTTGCTGTCTTGATTGCCCATTGGTGGCTTATTAAAGAGCTAGACTGAGTCAGTGGTCTGATTCCAGGAATATTTTGATATGCTTGGAAAGTTCAGCCTATCAGGCACACTGCACTCACTAGTTCAAATGTGAAACTAAGGAAACTAATTTCGATGGATTAATTGTACAGCTTTTTTCAAAATTTCAAGAACAATTTTCCTGCATTCTTAATTCAAAATTTAATTTAACTTTATTTAATATTTTAGAATCTTGGGACATTTGTTAATGCTAAAAACACTAAATAAGTAGTTGTTGTCACAATAAATGATGCTATCTGAATTTTGCTTTAGTAGCCTAATACTTAGAACAATAACCTTTCTAGATAATTTAAACTCTTAAAAAAAAGTATTACAAAATTGGTAACTTTGAACCCTTTGTTTGTTTCCTATTTTTAACCTAAGAGAAAGCAGACACTGAGCTCTCATCTTTAAATCACATTCCTGTGGCTTCACATAAGATGCCCTTCAAGGTCAAATGTGAAAAACGGACACTGAAGGAGGGTCACTGGACCTGAAAGGTTGACACTGCTTTGTCTACACAGATGCTGTCGGAACTGCTGAGTTTCTCCCATTATTTCTGCTTCAATGAAAAATGGCTGTTTATACTTCAGTTGTCAAATTCAAAGAATGCTAGTGGCAGCAATCTGAATATTATAGCACTTATAAGTCCAATCAAAACTGTGGTAATTTTCACTATCACTGAACAGGTAGTTAACCGTCATCTGTGCTAGCAGCCACCTTTTTTTTTAATTCACTCATTGGATGTGGGTGTTGCTTGCTGGGCCAGCATTTATTGTCCATCTCTAGTTGCCTGTGAGGTGGTGGTGGTGAGACGCCTTCTAGAACCACTGCAGTCCACATGCTGTAGGTGGACCCACAATATTGTTAGGTAGAGAGTTCCAGGATTTTGACCCAGCGACATTGAAGGAATGGTGATATATTTCCAAGTCAGGATGTCGAGTCACTTGCAGGGAGCTTGCAGGAGATGATGTTCCCATATATCTGCTGCTCTCAGAACTGGTCATGGAGTTGGAAGGTGCTGTCTAAAGACTTCTGGCGAATTTCAGCAGTGCCTCTTGCAGACAATATATGCTGCTGCTATTGAGCATCAATGGTGGAGGGAGTGGATGTTTGTGGATGTAGTGCAAATCAGGCAGACTGTTTTGTCCCAGATGGTACCAAGCTTCTTGAGTGTTTCTGGAGCTGCCCTTGTCCAGGCAAGCGGGGAATATTCCATCACACTCCTGACTTGTGCCTTATAGATGCTGGACAGGCTCTGGGGGGATCAGGAGGAGGTGAGTTACTCACTGCAGCATCCTAGCCTTTGACCTGTTCTTGTACTCACCGTACTTATACGGCCAGCCCAAATCTCCAGGATGTTGATAATGGAGTTACCTTAATGCTCTTGGGCACAACAGCTTGACTCCCAGACTGTCAGAATATAGTCAGGGAAGCAGCTATTTGTATCAAGTTTGAAGGAAATCAATGTAAAATGGTATGGAGAAATTAAAAGAAAGCG
This sequence comes from Rhincodon typus, assembly GCF_021869965.1. NCBI lineage: Eukaryota > Metazoa > Chordata > Chondrichthyes > Orectolobiformes > Rhincodontidae > Rhincodon > Rhincodon typus. Next base: position 130,547,328 of record NC_063332.1, on the reverse strand, counting down.
CACTGCATAACAGTTTATGATTCTGTTTTGGAAACATAAGTAATTCCTAAAATCCTAAAGAGCCTTTGGAGGAAAAATGACAGAAATTTAAAAAAAACAGGCTTGCAAAATATTCGTCTACATTTTAAGAGCTCTCCCATGTAGATATGTAGAATCTCCTCAGTCTCCAATTTGATGACTTGCAAACTAAATGTGTTATAAATATTCTAATGGAAAGAAGTATGGTCCTATTTACTTTCCTTCTAGCGTATTGCATACATAGCAAACAGTGTGACCACATAAGCAGAGGCATGTCAGTATAAACATGGTGTAAAATTTCAAACATCAGTTACTTATTGTTGTAAATTGCTACATCTTTAACTTAAATAAAAACTGCTCTTCGCAGTCATCTTCCAAAATTCTATTGACTCTGGAGTAGTTCCTTACCGTGCTCCCACGTTTAATGTAATCCCACTATTTAAAAAGGGAGAGATAGTAAAAACACAGAGTTACAGACCAGATAGCCTAACATCAGTAGCAGGGAAAATGCTACAATCTATTAGAAGAGGCATGATAACACCACATTTGGAAAGTACTAACAGGATTAGACAAAGTCAGCACAGGGTTATGAATGGCCAATAATGCTCAACTAATCTACTGGAGTTTTTTGATCGTGTAACTCATAGAAGAAATAAGGGAGAACCAGTGAACATGGTGTATTTGGATTTCAAGAAAATTTTTGATAACTCCCACAAAAGGGGTTAGTGGGCAAATTTAAAACATATATTGGTATGGATTGAGAATGGGTTGGCAAACCAGAAACAGAAAGTGGGAATAAATGGGTCATTTTCCAGGAGACAGGTGGTGTCTAGCGATATACCATAGGGATTAATGCTTGGGCCCCAGCTAGTCATGATACATATATACGCACATATAAATGACTTAGATCAGAGAATAAAATTCAATATTTCCAAGTTTGCTGATGACAGAAAATTATGAAGAGGATGCAAGCAGGTTTCAAGGCAAGGTGAGTGTGTGGCTAAACATGTGGATAAATGAGGTTATACATGTTGCTTCAGAAAACAAAAAGGCAGGGTATTACTTTAATGGTTATATTTTGGCAAACATGGATATGCAAAAGGATTTGGAAGTCTTTGTACAACAGTCAGTGACAGTAAACAGGCAGGTGCAGCAAGCAATTAGGAAGACAAATGGGTGAGGTCGCTTTCATTGCATGAGCACTTCATTTCAGAAGTAAGGATATCTTACTGCAGTTATACAGTGCCTTGGTGAGAGTATACCTGGAGTTTTGTGTGCAGTTTTGATCTCACAACCTAAGAAAGGAAATACTTGCCGCTGGAGGAGTGCAGTTTATTCAACTGATACTCGAGCTGTAGGACTATCATACGACGAGGGATTGATATGATTGGGCATATATTCACTAGAGTTTAGCAGAATGAGACGGGATCTGATTAAAACTTATAAAATACTAACAAAACTACACAGACAAGTTGCAGGGAGAATGTTTCGCCTGGTTAGGGAATCTAGAATCAAGGACCATGGTCTCAGGATTTGAATAGGCCATTTAAGGCTAAGGTGAGGAAACATTTCTTCAATCAAAGGGTGGTAACCTACGGAATTCTCTTCCAGAGGCGGCTGTGGAGAACAAGTCACTGAACGCATTCATAAAAAGATACATTTTTAGATTTTAAGTCATTAAGGGGTATGGGGAGAAAGTAGAAATATTGCTTGAGATACTGGTCCAACCATGATCGTATTGACTAGCAGAGCTTACTCAACAGGCCAATTGGCCTACTCCTGCTCCTAGTTTCTATGTTTCTATAAGGAATTGGATATGCACCAGCAGAAATATAATGTATATATTTTCTGTATTTCAATGTTTGCTTTTTTCATTCTTTAGCTAATCAAAGCAAAACAATAGAGTAAAAAATATTCACCCAAAATCACTGTGTTGAAATAGAGAGTTGGCAGTATCTACTGTTTCGGTTACAAGAGCCTTTCAGGTATACACTGATCACAATTTCAGTTGCTTAAAACTGTCCAGGTGAGCAACTGTCAAATAAATTCAAGCAAATACATCAAACATAGGACGAGCAATAGTATCAATCACTGATCAGTAAATTCGCAGGTGATACGAAAATAGGTGGGGTGGTAAATTATGAGGATGACAGTCTGAGATTACAAGAAGATATAGTTAGGTTGGTCACATGGGCTGATCAATAGCAAATGGATTTCAATCTGGATGAGTGTGTGGTGATGCAGGACAAAAAAAGCAAGGGAATACATAATAAATGGTAGGCCTCTGGGAAGCACGAGCATCAGATGAACCTTGGTGTGCATATCCACCGATCCTTTACAGAATCTTGAATTCAATGCCTGTAAGGGTGGTCGAGGCAGAAATCCATGAAACATTTAAGAAGTATTTCTATGAACACTTACGATGCCGAGGCAAACAAGGCTTTGGGCCAAGTACTGGAAAATGGGATCAGAATAGTTCAGGGGCTGTTTTTGACCAGCACAGACTAAATGGGCCAAAGAGCCTTTTACTGTACTGTAGACCTCTATGACTCTATGATCAAGGATAAGACAGTACAGTATTTAAACCAGTAGTAATACCAGAGCTCCAGAATTTTCTTTTCAGGAAAGCTAAAGAAACGTATTATTCCTCAGCTACCTTTATTGCCGACTTCCTGCATCTGATCTTCCTCCCAGCAATATTATAGATTCTCAAATTTCTATTCCTCTCCCACTTGTTCCTGATTTATTCTCTTTCTCGGACAGTCATCTTCATAACAATCTTTCTTGTCCTTCCCCATCCATTCAGTCTTCAGGCCTCACTACTATTCAATGTTATTTAAGATTCCTACCCTGATCCCATGTATTTCCCTTTGAAAAGCATCAATACGATTAGACGTAACAGCTAAATTATTAGAAAACTCTACTAGTTGGCATTCCAAAATTAATTTGTAACAATGAAAAAACATATCTTTCAAATTGTCGGAAGATTAAGATAGCTGTAACATCCTGTGGAGTTCATTGCAAGAGTGGGAAGTGACAACATGAACGCTGCATTAATATGAAACCACAAGAATGTGCACAGATGAGAGGCAGGTATATAAGTTGTTTGTAAATCTGCCATATCAGATCACTACAGCATGGCTTCGTCAACATAAACGTTTACGTGTATGGCGGGGCCTCATTTGGCACTCTGATACTTTCCTAAAAAATAGCATGCTAAATGCAAATGACTTTTCTAGAAGAAAAGGATAAAGGTGGGTCACATTCCTGATATGTTAAAAATCTATTAGCTGTTTTGAATCTAACTGGCTCCAAAATCTTCTCACTAACTCTCGATAACTTACTTTTCACTCATGTTTTCCACCTCTTCGTTGTTGGTTCTGGCTTACCTCCTTTCTGAACCTCCCACTTACTGTGTCCCTCTCGTAACACTCCCACTTAAAGCTTTCCTGGCATTCCTGTTTGTCACTTCCTTCTCCCAATCTTCTGTTGATCGCTTCCTTCTCCCAACCTTCCCACTTGTTACATCCCTCACCCCACCCTGCAACTTACCACAACACAACTTTCTCCTC
>NC_063332.1:130530693-130543238 GCF_021869965.1 Rhincodon typus | reverse complement strand
GATGCTGCTTGGCCTGCTGTGTTCATCCAGCTCTACACCTTGTTATCACAAAAATATGTTGTGGTTGGTTGGCTCGCCAAGCTGGTTCATTGTTTTTCCGCAGACGTTTCATTACCCTGCTGGGTAACATCATCAGTGCAGCCTCTGATGAAGCGCTGTTGTGTTTTCCCGCCTGTTATCTGGACTCCGTTGAGCTGCATTACCTTGTTTCTGGTTTTCCTTCGCAGTGGAGTGTATATGGGGTCGACCTCTATGTGTTTGTTGATGGCTTTCTTCGTGGAGTACCAGGCTTCTAGGAATTCCTGTGCTTGTCCTAGGATCTTGGTGTTGTTCCAGTCAAATTGGTGGTTCTCCTTATCTATGTGGATAGAGATGAGTGAGTATTGGTCGTGTCTTTTTGCAGCCAATTGATGTTCGTGTACCCTTCTTGTTAATTTCCTTCCTGTTTGTCCGATGTAGTGTTTGTCACAGTCTCTGCAGGGAATCTTGTGTATGACATTGATCCTGTTCATAGTGGGTAATGGGTCTTTGGTTCGGGTAAACAGTTGTCGTAGAGTTTATATGGGTTTGTGTGCTACTCTGGTGCCCAGTGGTCGTAGGAGTCTTGTGGTCAGTTCAGATGTGTTCCTGATGTAAGGTAGCGTGATGAGTGTGTCAGGGCATGTAATAACTTCCTGGTGTCGTTCATGTAATAGGTATCTTCTTACCCAGTTTTTCGGGTATCCATTGTCTTTGAATACCTGGAAGAGGTGCTCCTCTTCTTCTTGGTGTAGTCCTGTACTGTTGCAGTGTGTTGTTGCCTGTTTAAATAATGTTCTCACGCAACTTCATTTGTGTGCGTTAGAGTGGTTGCTGTTGAAATTCAGTACTTGGTCGGTGTGTGTGGCTTTCCTGTGTACCTTTGTTAGGAATTCCCCATTTGTCCTGTGCTCTACCATGACGTCCAGGAATGGGAGCTGTTTGTTCTTCTCCTCTTCTCTGGTGAATCTGATTCCGGTGAGGGTGTTGTTTATTCGTTCGTATGTCTCCTCCAATTTGGTCCGTTTAACGATGACAAAGGTGTCGTCCATGTAATTTTGGTTGGATTAGCGGAAGAGCCGCACTTTCAAGTCTGCATCACTGCTTCGGCTATTAGTGATCCCATGGGTGTCCTGTTGATCTGTTTGTTTATTTGGCCGTTAAAGGTGAAGTGGGTGGTGAGGCAGAGGTCCAGTAGCTTCAGCATGTTGTCTGTGGAGATGGTGTCACTGGGGTCTTGTTTTTGCTTTAGTAGTGCTGTCATTGTTTCTCTTGCTAGAGGTATGTCTATCAATAACAATGACAATGACCCTTCCACTAATCCATGAATAGGAAGGGTTTAGAGGGATATGGGCTAAGTGCTGGCAAATGGGACTGGATTAATTTCAGATATCTGGTTGGCATGAACGAGTTGGATCAAAGAGTCTGTTTCCATGCTGTACAGCTCTATGACATTAATACCCAGTGAACTGGCTAAGTCTCAGAAATGAAATTAAAACCTTCCACTCTTTGAAAATATCCAAGTGAGACAGAATTTCAACACTCAAAAGGATAAAGATCCTTAATTTAAAGTTCTCACATTATTCTCTATCAAACCCACAACCAACCTAATACATTGACAAATGGAAGATAATTTCCAGTCTAATGGAAGAGAAACATGCAAGTAAAAGGCACAAATCTATCCAAAGAAATATATTGTGTATTGTTGGGTTGCCTTTCTTCCCTTTATATACACAGAATTGTGTGTCGAATTTGTAGCACAAAACCGTGCCCATCCACTAACAGACCTATGCTTGTGATTATGCTCCACATGAACCTTCTCCTACTTTATTTCATTTCACCACATCAATTTATTCTTCTGTACCATTCTCTCTCAACTATCTGGTAGTACAGAGATACAGCGGTTAGGTATTGCTGAAAGAAGACATTTTGTCCAACTTTTTATCTTATACACATTACAAGAAAATTCACAAGAATACCAATTGAAAGGGAAAACCAACATTTATATGTGGCAGGAGATTGCTGATTGGTCACCAAGTAGACTTTGATTGGTAAGAGGCATTGCCATGGAGAATGCAATGATGGTTGACAGTTAACTGCCAGGTTTCGTTTAAAATTTAAACATATGGCTTGACTCCAATTTCTTGGGCCAATGCCCTCACTAATGAGCCAGCAGTGGCTGTCACCTATTTTGGTGACTGAAACAGGCACAGTGCATGTACATTTCCTTTCTTCCTGTAACAAACAAGGGCTCTATATGTTTATATATAGTTTGCAGTACACACAGGTGTGCCACACTGCAAATCTGACTCACGATCCTAAATGGACTGTCAGCATAATTCTTACCACATTCAAGGTTACCTTGCAAGTGTTACCAATTACAGAATCACATCTAATGTTGGGCACTGTGTTGCAAGATTTGTCCCAAAAACTTTTCACAAAATGTATGTTATTCAGCAATCTTCACATTCTTAAGTATTTATTTTATTTGCTTCAACCACTTGGTAGCAAGTCAGACATTCTTAGCACTTTGTAAGTAATTACGATTCTCTTGAATTCCTTATTGGATTGATTAAATGATTAGCTTCGTATTGTGGCTCCAACTACAGAATTGTGATACCTAAAAATATCTTCTCTACACCTGTCCTCTCAAACCACTTCATACTTGTAGACATCCCTAACAGGTTACCTCACAATCTTCAGTTTTCTCCTGATAAGAGATTCTGTCCTGTAATGAATGAGTGTCTAGAATCCTTGAACAGATTAGTTTGAAATCTTTTTAATCAATTTGTTTCATTGTTCTCAAAAGGCACATATACCAGAGGCAACTTGTAACAAGTCAACAAAAAAAAGACAGAATATTTTTTGACAATATAAGATTGAATTTATTTAGACATAGAGCGTCATCTCCACATTCCCTTGCCTTTGAATATGAATGAAAGGGGAGTCAAAAACTCATGCCACAGCATCCCAAACCACGATACTTTTTATGACAGTAAGACAACAAGCAAAATAAATATCTCTCTTGACTACAAAGATCTAGATGTTGTAGGCAGCAAGAAAGTTACTTGGAAAATAGTTTAACTACAATTAATCAACTAACAATTAATCAAAAGGAATCTAGAGCAATAGATAATTTGCGCTAAAAAGTTGGTTCTCTGAGCTTTCTTGAGTTTCTAAAACAGTAATTTCCACCAGTAACTGATAAATTGGAAAATTATTTGGAACTGAAACCAAGGAAGAAAGAGAAATAAAATGGGCTTAGGCAATTGTATAAAGAGAAGAAGGCTTCCATTTTATATCATTTTTCATGATTGCTGGACATCTCAAAGCACAATGCTGCCAATGAAAATGTCTAGTGAAGAAAACCTGGCAGCCAATATGTGCACAGTCAGCTCCTACAATAGCTTTTTTTTTCAAAATTCATTCATGGGATGTGGGAATTGCTGGCGAGATCATCATTTATTGTCCATCCTGAATTATGGGAGGTGATGTGAGCTGCCTTCTTGTGCCGCTACAAGTCCTTGGGTGTAAGGACACCCACATTTCTGTCAGGATGGGAGTTCCCAGCATTTTGACCACATGGCAGTGAAGCAAATGTGTCAGTTTTGAGATAGGATAGTGTGTGACTTGGAGTCAGAATAGTATGTGACTTGAAAGATAACTTGCAAGTGGTGTTGTTCTCATACATATGCTGCCATTGTCCATCCAGGAGATGGAGGTCACTCGTTAAGAACAGGACAGAGGAAGGGTCTGGGTGTGCTACTAGGGTTCAACTGCGGCCATTGTGCATTTATGGAGAAGAGAGTGAATGTTGAAGGTGGTGGATAGCGTGTCAATCAAGTGGGTTGCTTTGTTCTGGATGAAAAGTTTCTTGAATGCTGTTGGAGCTGTATTCATCTGGATAAATGGAAAGTATGCCGTTATATGTGTAACTTGTGCCTTGTAGATGTTGGACAGGCTTTGTGGGGGACAGGAGGTGAGTTACCTGCAAGAGCACTCCTAGATTTTAACCTGCTGTTGTAGCCACAATATTTATATGGCTTGTCCGGTTCAATTTCTCATCATTGGTGTGCTCAGGATATTGATGGTGGGGGATTCAGCGATTGCAATGCCATTGCAGACGAAGAGGCAATGGGTAGATTTCTTCTTGTTGGTGGTGGTCACTGCTATTTATGTGGTGCAAATGCTACTAAATGTGATAGCTAAATCCTGCACGTCTGGTCTAGAGTTCAATCTGACCAAATCGATCAACAAGAATATTCAATGTGACCAGTTAATGTGTTGATGAGATCCCGATTAAAGGATAAATATTGCCCATGGCACCAGGGATAGCTCACTTGTTCTTTCTTAAAATAGTACCATAGGATCTTTACATCCCTTTGGGAGGGCAGAATATAATCTCTGTTTAATGTCTCATCTGAAGGATGACATCGCCATCAATGCAACTCTGGAATCTTGGCCTTGATTTTGAAATGTATGCATGCACAATGTGGGAGTGGAAAGCAAGTGTCAGGCAAAGGAACTTGTACCAGCTCGCATTGATGTCAATTAGTCTTAGTAGGGATCCAATCACGAAATGTGGAAATAGCTTAGAGTAGGAGAGCTGAGCTTTACAACAGTGCATCTAGGTCATGAAATATATCAGCAGTTGTTCAGAGAACTTCATGTTGTATTAATTGATAAATAGTTCACCTAACAAGCCACTAGCTACATTTTATATCCAGAAAATATGCATTTGACAAATGTGACCTGAATATGATATCATCACTGTATATTATTGTTATTTCTGTACTAAGACTTATGATACACAAGGAAGAAATAGTATTTATCACAAATTTATTTAAGTTACACCATCTTTGCTTCTTAGCAGTAAATTTGTGACCCAACATCAGACTTCTGTTTTGTATCACATCAAAAAAAATGTTAAACAAGAAACTGCAGCAATCGGTTATTTCAGGAAGTTTTTCAAAACATTTACTCTTCTGTTTCATTTCAGTCTGTGTAAGTTTTAAAATTGTCAGCCTGTTTCTGCTACCACAGACTAAGCACACAATCCAACAGTTATCTTAACATTCGATAGTTAAATGCTGTACTTCCTTGTCCAACAATAAGCCTGTTTCAAAAAGCAGTAATAAAACGTAACACAATTATCAAGCTGGAACTAGAGTTTCTAACACTATTTTCTGAACTGTTGAAGAATTTTATTCTATATTTGTGCACCTACCCCTAAACCCTCACAGCAACATGACGTTCCATCAGCAGGTGCCAAATTTGTGAATAGCCTGATAGCAATCAGGCTACAGTTTGTTTTACTTATAAAAACCAACTGAGTGCTGTACAGTTGGGATTAGAAGTCTCAATCCATTACCTTGTTTTTGGTTAATATACCGTAGCTCAGATAGCTGATGATAGTTTTATACAGTAAACTGATCACAAAACAGACTTAGAAAAGATTGTGCAGAAACATTGAGATGCTTGACTTGTTTAACTGACCTATATCTACTTATCAATTTTGGAGACATAAATCTCTGAAAGATTTTTGTCTCCAAAATTGATAAATGTTATTGTAAATCTTTACTTTAGCATAAATACCATTTCCACCTTTCCCTTCTAGACTCTCTTCCCATCCAGGGAAGAATCCATCTCTTTTCATATTTTCTAATCAACCTGTTCAGAAATGTTATTATACACCTCTGGAACAGGTGCGACTTAAACCCAGGTTCACAGATAGGGTCACTACCACTGCACCAGAAGATCCCCTGTTTAAACAGCTCCTTTATCTTTAAATCAGCCTTGTGAGAGTATTAGATATTTTTCTAATGAACCTGTACACAGATGTTACAACACACATTTGGAGCATCTGGGATTTGAACCCGGACCTCCCTGGCCCAGGGGTTGTGGCACCACTGTGCCACAAGAGCGCAGAATCCAACTTTTTTGTTTTGTTTATTTTTTATATCCAGTAGTGTTATCACACACAACCAAACAGCTTTTGTCCAACCACCAAATCAACCATGGTACTTTTCATCTATCATTTGTCATCACTAAAATCACCCATTTCCAATTACACAAATTACATGCAATGCCCAGCAATGGCAATGAAGGCCACCAAAAGAGAGGGAGAGGTAGGGAACAAAGTCAAAATGTATTTGGAAAGGGAGACAAGGCACTCAAGCATTGCAGTGCCCACTTGGCTCAAAACACATCAGATTTGGTAGACAGTGCGTGTTCCCATTCCAAGAACACTTTGGCACAAACGTTGCTGTGAAAGGGGGCAGAGTGTAGACAACTATAACCCACTCCACTGACAGCTACCTGGACCTGTTGATAACCCGGCAATGCCTAGAAGCACACCCATGAAGATGTCCTCGAATTTGACCACACACCTCCACAGTGGATGCCCAAAGATTGGGAGCCTAAAGCTGAAGTGCAACCAAAAGCACAACAAAAAGATTTTACAAATAACTAAACAGGGGGTGCATCTGCCCAGAAGCAATATATACATGGCCCACAGACTCTAGAGCACTGCAAAATAAACAATTGGATTGGGAGTCCATGAACCACACTAGCCTATGGTTGCACAGGAATGCTGTATGCAACATCTCTACCCCAGGACCCCAATGGAAAGCAGGGGGAAAGAACACAGCACTTTAAAAAAAAAATTTTCTAATCAGTCTGTTTAGTGATATCATAACCCACCTCTGGAACAGGTGGGACTTGAATCCAGGAGTCCTGGCTCAGAGGTAGGGTACTACCACTATGCCACAAGAGCCCTCAAAACCCAACTCTTCATATTTTCAAACCAACCTGTTTTTACATGTTATGATACCCTTCTGGGGCAGCTGAGGCTTGAAGCTGGATCTTGGACCCGCAGATAGGAACATTACATTGCACTACAAGAACCCCTCAGAAGCCAATTCCTTTTTTTCAAATCAATCTGTTCAGAGAGGTTATGAAACATATCTGGAGTAGGTGAGACTTGAACCAGGACACAACTACTGAACCACAAGAATCCTACCAGAAACCAAACTTTATATGTTTCCAATCCACTGGTTCAGAGATGTTGTTATACACTTCTGCAGCAGATGGGACCTGAACCCAGGTCTCCTGGCCCAGAGGTAGGGAAATTACCACCTCACCACAAAAGCCCTCAGATCCCAGACTTTAAAAATATTTTCGAATTAACTTGTTCAAGAACGTTATCACACATCTCTAGAGTAGTTGGGACTTGAACCTGGGTTTCCTGGCTCAGAGATAGGGATACTACACTGCACTACAAGGGTCCTAGGACTCAGCCCATTTTTCTTCTCAATTTTCATGTCCAGATGTTCTCTTACATAATAAATGTCAGAAACCGGCCATTAAATACAAAAACCAATGAGCATCATCTGCCTTCAATCAACCCTGGAGTTGTTCTGGTTGACCCTCAGGGTCCTGTGATCCAATGGCCGTGTCCCTACCTCTGAACCAGAAGGACTCAGTTCAAGTCCCACCTGCTCCAGAGGAATGTGATAACATGTTTGAGCAGGTTGATTACAAAATAAAATTCGGCTTGACCCTTAAAGGGACCTGCATTTGTCTCACTGTCCGCAATCACCTGCACTTCAGACCACAAAACCATGTCAAATAGTGGGTCTCAAAGAGAGCAAGACTACCATTTAGGTTGGTAGTAGGGGTGGTAAACGAGATTGTGTCATTAATTAAAGCGCTACCATACATAGAGCAATGTAATAGAACCAATAACACTCTGTCCTTGAAGAATAAATACATTCTATTTCTAAAAGAGAAATAAATGGCAACATTTTGCAGATCCAACAATGTAGGATAGACGGAAATAATATTGGTGTGGTCAAACATATCACAGCATTGTTATTCAATGTAAAAATATCAACCTTACAGATATCATTTTGCCATTTTCGGGAACATTTTGTTTACAGCTTTGCCAACTGTCAAATAATGAAATCCACCTTACTATGTACACTAGCCGGTCAGATTTTCAAATAAACTGTGCTAGGAAATCTTTTATGTACTTGTCACAAAGAGGTCGAGCAATTTATTGACCATCACTGGATTCTCTCTGTCAATGCTGAAGGAAGTATGAGGGAAGGTTGTGGCTACCGTTGTGGAGCTCATTGATAATGACATACCTGCCTTCACCACCCATTATCCATAGTGCAAACTACTTAGGGATAACTGAAAAATCAATATCCTCCTTGTGCTGGCTCCTGCTTTACCCTGTGTGATTGTCAGCTCCTGTCTAGGGTCCAATCTGACAAGAAAGGGGCTGTGGCTACATGATGCCTTCAGAACACCTAACAATGTCGAATAATTTTGCTTCCATAACTGCCTCATCACTTAGCTTTGGGTGTTGGATCTGCCTCTCATACAGCCTCTCCATTTTACAACAAATACATGTAACCCAAACACACTACTGCCATCAGCTGTGAGCCAGGAAATCCACTGACAGCTTAAACAAAACAGAAAGTTGTAACTGTCATAATCTGCATCACACTTTCACGCCAACAAGGTTGTTATCAGCTGGGGCAAGCCCTGGAACACAGAGCTCAAACATCCCTGAGTAACCCAGTCATAAATTTTCATGTGAAGTGTGATAAAACACACGTGAAATAGTCATGAATTTCCAGGTCCTTTGTATAACATGCTTCACTTGGAAATATACAAAGCAGGCAAAAAGTCACAAAACAGCTCACTACTCTTTTAACAAGCTGAAAAGATACATATTTGTTCCATCTCACATTAACTTGTGAAAGTTGCCTTATTGAAAGAATCTGGAAGAAATTAAGTTTAAAAGGAGACTATCTAGCTAAACACTATAATTCACTCAATAATGCAAATTGTATTAAAACTTTGAAAAATTACAATGCAAATGATAATGGGATAAGAGCAACATTGGCACCAAAATTTGTAGGTGAGCTATTGGACAAAAGTGAATGTAAGGAAGGTGGTTTGTGATTCCAAATTGTTAAGCAGCCTATTTATAAAATGATGGCAAAGGGGCGTTTTATTCACCAGTAAAACTACTACATATTTTACTTCCAACAGACATACCAAAAATTAACAGCAGCTGGCATTAGGTATCAAATTGTTAAAAAGTTAAATGATCAAGCAGGTTTAAAGATGTATTTCTTATTTTCAGAAGTAAACTCAAAAATTGAAATCCAAAATTGCAAGTAGCCCACAAAGCAATGATCTTTGATATTAAGGTAGCTTTTTCCAATGGTAGAATATTGCTTTCTGTAAATAAGACAGGGCATATGGAAATGGAGTGAGGAAAGAGGAGGAGTAAACATTTGTTTTTTCATGTTCATCTTGTTTTGTACAAATACCAGAACAAATTTATTTATTGTTGGTTTCGAGGCTGTAATGGTAATAAATAAATTGCTCAGATATATGATACAAAACGAAATGTTTACATCTTCACTTTTCCTAAGATTTAACAAAGATGAAGTCATACCTAGCAAAGATAAAGATGGTTGCGGTCATTGGAGATCAATTATCTCACTCCCAGCACATAAATACAGGAATTAGTGTAAGTAGTGTTCGAGGCCCACCATCCTCACCTGCTTCTTTATTGACTCTCCCTCCATTATAAGGCCAGGATAAGATGGGAATGTTAGCTAGTGATTGCACAATTTTCAGTACTATTTTCCAATTGTCAAATACTGAAGCAACCTAACAGTATTTGCAGCAAAAAGCTGGACAATTTCCAGGGCCAGATTGGTGACAAGTAACATTTGTACCATAGAAGCGCCAGGGCAATTACCATCTTCAACAATAGAGAATCTAACAGTCAGCCCTTTATTTTCAATGGCATTGCCATTGCTGAATTACCCGCTATCAACATCCTGAGAGTTACCATTGATCGAAAACTGAACTGAATTAGTCATATAAATACAGTGGCTACGAGAGCAGATCAGAGTAAAGGAAGTCTGCAGTAATTCACTCACCTCCTGACCCTCACAGACTGTGCACCATCTACAAGGCACAAATCAGGAGTACTCCCTGCTTGGCTAGATGAGTGCAGCTCCAACAAGAAGCTTGACACCACCCAGGACATAGCAGCCCACTTGATTGGCTCCATATTCACAAACAATCATTCCTTCCATCATTGATGTTCACTGGTAGCAGTGTATACTATCTGCAAGATGCACTTCAGAAATTCATCAAGGCTCCTCAGACAGCACTTTACAAATTCATGACCACTTCCATCCAGAAGGACATAAGCAGCAGATAAGAGGGAAGAACACCATGTGCAAGTTCTCCTCCAAACTACTCGGCATCCTGATTTGGAAATATATCACCATTCCTTCAGTGTCACTTGCTCAAAATCCTGGAACTCCCTCCCCAACAGTTCATGGACTGCAGCAGCGCAAGAAGGCAGCTCACCATCACCTTCTCAAAGGCAACTAGGGCTCAGTCAGTGATACCATCAGTCGATGAATGAATTTTAAAAATGACAGAAGTATGAAGGTATACTCTCCACTTACCTAGGTAAGGGATGCTCCAACATCACTCAAGAAAATTGACATCGTCCAGAGAAAAGCAGTCCATTTGGCACACTGTCAGCCACTTTCAACATTAACTCCCTCTACCACCACTGTGGCAGCAGTGTGTAACATCCTCAAGCTGCATTGCACTAACTCAGTAGTATCCTTCAACAGCTCCTTCCAAATTTGTGGCCTCTACCACCTTGTGGGACAAGTGCAACAGATGGATATGAACACCACCAACTGCAAAATCCCCTCCAAGTCACACACCATCCTGTCCTGGAGGTACATCCCTGTTCCTTCACAGTCGCTGGGGTGAAATCAAGGAACTCTCTTACTAAAGAACGATAAGTGTACCTAAACGTCATGGACTGCAGCAGTTCACAAAAGCAACAGAACAACACTTTCTCTAGGGCAATTAGGAATGAGCCTAGCCAGTGATGCCCATGTTGTGTAAAAGAATATTTTTCTAAAAAATAATGAAATGCTGATCTATTATGATGATTCTGAATGCTGATCAGGAACCAAGCTCAGAAAGTTAAATATCAGTGATATGTAGCGGTACTGCAGTTTCCCTGGATGGTCAACACTGAGCATTCAGAACAGAAATAATGCAAATTAATATAATTTCTTATGAAGTTTATCAACGGTAGGATTTGTCACCATCATCTGCCAAGTAGCTTTCTCCCAAGTAAAGAGATGCAAAATTAGGAGTCCCTAGAGTTGGGGAAATAACTGTATATTTCAAATATTTATGTTTCTCTAAAACCTAATCTCCAAGATTAATCTCCTCCTCCCCTACATTCTTTAACTAAGTTGATAGCACCACATCTAGCAATAAATGGAATGTTAGTAATAGTAGTTGCAATGATTTACTAAATTATGTAATTTTATCGAAATTTATTCCAAAATTTGGGAGATTTGTGTATAAAAATGAAAACTTTATCATTGGAAAGACTTTAAAACTTTTGAGGTAACTTGTTATGGTCTCAGCTTAATGATAAGCTATGCTCCTGTTAAAATGTCATGTACTTTTGTCTGCATATCTGACAGCGAAGTGAAAGGCCATGGACAGTGTCCAGCCCAGCAGCCAGATCACTCTGAAGCAGTTACAGTCATAGATCAAAGCTTTCCTACAATCACTAGAATTTAGTTTAAAATTGACCTACACAGCCTGTCACTAACTGACAAGCAGATCAGTACAAAATAAATGCTCCTTAAAAGCTGTAGATAATAAGGAAAACAGAGCGGGAAAGACATAGAAAAGACATCAGTACTTTGAAAGTGTAATATCCTAATACACCAAAGAGGCTATCTTACCAAAAACTTCATAGTTAAAATAAAAAAGTTGCTTACTAAAGACAAAACCAGAAGTCAGTGTAAAGTAGCGCACTTAAATCCATACAAGCATCACTGCATACATTTTCCTTGACCAATCATTTTGCCAAGATTCTATTTTTTCAAAAAGCTGTTTAATAATTTTCAAAACTATTAGTTAATATCATGGTGGTAACAGAATAAAGTCTTAACAGTATGCAATTATAGAAGCATGTTAATTGCTATCGTATTTAATAATGCATACCTGTTAACAGACTTTCATGGTAAAACAGAAAAATACAATTGTAGATTGCCCAATTTGTTTGGGCCTTTCAGCAACAGCAGTGAATGGCTGCAAAGACTAAGTTCAAACATATCCTATGGTCTTCACACAGCATGGGTAAGCATTTTGTGCAAATTTACAAAACAATATTAACGTTCCTTAGAATCCGTAATTTAGAGAAAAATTCATTTTAAATAGTTACATCAAGGTTTTGAGCTGAAGCACAAATCCATCCTGGATCAATAAACTAAACTTCAATGTTTTATCTTCATATATTTAGTTTTATTTGTGAAGTTTTGTTAACTTCAAATAGAAGAAAGTCTTAAACTTGATGTAGTATCAAGCATGATGATATAGCACTACTATGGAAGTTAGCTGTACTCAATTTCAGGGGTTTTGTAAAAAGCAGGCTTTAA
>NC_063332.1:130518075-130530193 GCF_021869965.1 Rhincodon typus | reverse complement strand
TGCAGATGCAAGAGATCAATTTCTGTCCCTGTGCATAAAGTGGCCTGACAGAAGCATGTAAGTCAAGGTGTCCCTGAGCTCCAACAAAGTAAAATGTTGAAGGGCTGAGGTGGTGTGAAAGTTGGTTCAAGAACAGGCATCATGATGTGGTAAGGCTGGTGGTTTGTTGATGCTGACTTGTGCGGAGGATTGGGAGCATGGAACATTGTGGTGGAGGAGAATTGGAAATGATAAATAAACATGGTAAGTTGGGATTTTACTGAGATGCAAATACATGGAACTAAGGTAGTCATTGCTCAACAGCAAGATTCTGAAGTTGCCATTTCAGGCTTGAAGAGAAAATTGTAAAAAAATTTCTTGACCATCAAGAATCTGACTTTTTTATTTCTTCCCCCAACTAGCTCACTGTTCACACCACATCAAGGAGAAATTTCCATCCAATGATTTATATTAGCAAATACGTGAAATCAAAGAAAATTTTAGCGTCACTCAACGACAGTTTATCTAAGTAGCCAACTTGCTGGAAATATCAGCAACAAATTGTTGAGGTTGATAGCTATGATGAAGTATTTCTTAGAAATTGTCATATGTGGTTTAACAGGGTAGGCGTCGCAACTTTGGAATCCCCACGAAACTCACAAAATTATAATTCTTGTTGAAATCAAACAAAATTTACATGAATATTAATATATTATCTTTCTACATGAAGAGTAAGAAAGAGTACACTGCTTAGATTTTCTTCTCCTCTGCTCTTCTATATTGACAAAATTGGTTAACGAACAATGGATATCTATACCTTAAAACGTCTGTACTCTCCTTAACTACATGCAAATATTCACCATTGTTAGTCAATCAATACTGATGAAGGTCATCCAAATACAACTCACATCATTGTACACTGGTTATTACAGCCCAGCCCCCCGATTATTGTTTGCACATGTTTTGATTGGGAGCGGCTGCACTTGTGGTAGAATTGCCCCGGATGTCCCAGTTAGCAACAATGCTGGAATAATCACCATCGAATATTGCTTAGCCTTTATGTGTCCTCCCAGCCAGAATTTCCTGTCTGCAGCAACACTGGATTAACACAATCATCCCTGCAGAGTGTGATGATACAAAAGCGTTAAGAGGTGTATTTTGTCCTGGTTTTCTCTTGAAGAGAGATTTTGAGCCATAGGTGTTGAGCTGTCTGGTCCAAGCCAATGAAGTAAATAGCTTGTGAGGTCTTGTTTTTGTTTTTAGAATGGTTGGAACAACAAAGGTCGCATGAATGGGTGGAGTCAGGGTCCCACAGAACAAGGATTTTAGCTTAGCTTTCAGCAGTCCTTGGGGTTTTGAAGTTGGCTATGGAAGTGGTCTCTATCACTTTCTACCAGAATTTTCTCGCTGCTACAGCTAAAAGCTTGGCTTCTCATTTTGCTGCCAGAATCGCATGTGAGACAATCTGTTTAACTGACTTTGTCTTTGCCAAGGGTATGTTTATGCGGTGTTACTATATTGGAACAGTTGCTGTTTAGTAGGTAAATAATGTATTATTCTGTTAATTTTTCCAATAGAGTTAAAGTTACACCAATTCTTCTTTCTTTTGTTTGTATCTTAACTGGGGTAGTAATAAACTGTGTTTTGTTTAAAGCTGGGTAGTGTGATTAATCGAATTACACCTGGAACACAGCATCTTACACTTGCCTTTAAATAAGATAAAAGTTAGAGTTTAGGCTAGATTCTTGGTATATTTACAAGGGGTTTGGTCTGGTCCATAACAAGAGCAACTGTGAAGATAAATAGCACACTGATTATCACTTCTGCTTCTAGAAGCCATGTGACTAGAGAAAATGGCACATACTTAACAAGCTGTGCTAGCTTGGTTGCATCATATTTCAGATGGTCAGATTGACGATCATTGTACAGTAATGTAAGTTTTCTGGTGGCAATGCAGACAAATGAATAAGAAATATACAAGGACTGATGTGTGAAGCCGGTATATTACAGTAATAGAAACACATGAGGCCATTCAGCCCATCATGTTCATATGGACTTCCTGGAAGAGCAGCTCAGCAAGTCCAATTCTCTGTCCTTTTTCTTTAGTCCTGTAGTTTCTTTCCTTCAACTGCTTATCTAATATATGTGTGTAGTAAAAATAAAAATTATGGGCAAAGTTGCCATGCCTCACATTCAATATTCAAGCAATGCAACCCATGCAGGGATCCTGAAAATAAATTGAGACGAAAGAAGTGACTTCCCATGCCCCCACATTTGAAAGAGCCAGCAACATTCTGGATGTTCCACAGGCGTGGATCCAGAGGCTGCCTGCAGTGACCAGGAGCAGAGGGACATCACAAACTACAAATTGAAGCAATAATGATGAATGATGAACCTAGACCATCTGAGAACAAACAAAAATGCACAACTTCTACACAGAATAGGAAAACTAATTTTTGTTCACAACTGTAAATGATAAAGCGCAAAGTACATTGTAAAGGAAAAAGGGAAACTTGCAATAACACCACACATTAAATTCAAGGACAGTTCTCCCTTGAACAGCACGATTTGCATTAAAAAAGTAGCGAGTTGAAGGCAGTTTTGAAAGCTCAACAGTTTTATTTTTGAATCAGTTGAAAAAGTAGGCCCTACACTGAAGCATCATTTTGCATTTACCATCTTCTGGCAAAACACAAGAAATCATTTACAGACGGTGAAGTAAATAAAGAAGCAAGGACCGTGGCCACTGACTCCTTAATCAAAGATTAAGAACAAAGCATAAACAATAATACTGTAGTGAAATGAGTAGTATCTTTGTCCAATACGTCTTTCAGCAACTACAGCAGGACCCAAAAGACTGTAAATGTTTCTCAATACAATTCGATCAATCTATCAAGATGACTGACACAACCAGCTGACTATTTTTGTGTGCATAGTTTTTAAGGACATAACAACCAAAAAGGATCTCCTCACCCTTTTTATCATTAAAGAGAGAATAAGGGGTGAGGATATCTACAACAAATTCAAAGGGTACATGCTCGAGAGAAATTTCCAATCAACAAAGTGGTTTCTATCACAACTGATAGTGAACCAGCATGTCTGGTACAAATGTAGGCTTTGCTATATTTTGCCGAAATGATCCGGATTTCCCCTCCTTTTTCAATTACCACTACACAATCCACCAGTAAGCATTTGCAAGTAAAGTTACAGGCTTTTTTTTTGTAATGTAAGCTGTTGTTAAAATTGTAAACCTGATGTGAGCAGGAGCTCTTCAGCACCACTTGTTTAAATCCTCACTCAACAAACACAATGCTGTCTCTGGTGAACTCATCCTGCTTGCTGATGTGAAGTGATTAAGTTGAGGGAAGGTCCTGCAAATATTTTTAGATCTGAGACCTGAAATTGTCACTTTTCTTAAACAAGAAATGACGTATGCACTGAGCTGTCAGACAATGCATGTTTGCTTGGCTTTGGATTCCTTCCAGATATAAGGTTAAAATTGAATGAGCTAATCGGTGAACTGCAGAGAAAGGACAGAGTCTCAGCAAGTGTGATCAGTACTGCCAATGGACTTAAATTGAAACTGTGGTCCTCTCAAATAAGAAATAAAACACTGCAACACCTCTCGTAAGAAAAAAAAACAAAAAAAAACTAAGATAAAGTAAAATGGTTCTATCTGAGGAAGTTAACAGAGGAATTCCATAGGGAATTTCAGGAATTAGATGTGATGGATCAAATTGTCATTTTATGTTTCAAATCTATTCCTTCAAGTAGACATTGGTGGCCTGATTCCATCAGGTATTTGATTTGCAAAGCAGTGCACTTGATATAGACATAATTATGATGCAAAATGATATTGAGCTAATGGCCAGATTCTATCATCCTGCACTTTTAAAGTGAAAGCTTACTTTGACTCTACATACCTTTGTTATACGTATTTTCCCCAAATGAAAATAATCAAATCCAAGTACACATTTACCTCACAGATAGCCATATGATGGACTGAACTAAGACTAGAAGTGCCAAACTACAACACAGACTTCAAGGTACTGGCAGATGATGTACAAAGTCATAGGGTGACACTGAGGACAAAATGAATAGTTATATGTATCAACTTCCCCAATAGTAACTGGGATACATGATCTGTGAAAGGCTTAGAGGGCATAGAATTCTTAAAATTTATCCAGTAGAACTTTTTAAGTCAGCTTGTAAAATTTTAGATTTAGATACCACTAATAATGCCTATTCTATATTTTATTAGGGATAGACCTTGGATTAAATTCAATTCAAAACTTAAATTCAAAAAGTGGTCTTGTGTTTAGAAAGGGTTGGAGACTTCTGTTCTAGGATAAGAATCAGTTAAATAGCATATATTTAGCCCAAGTCTCTGTCCCTGACTTCAGTATTGGAGACATTAGGAGGTAGTCCTAGCAGGACAAATCAGTCCATTGAAAATGTAAACTCCCTGGGAAATTACAGGGCTTGCGCATATATTGGAATCTTAAGTGGGTCTTAAATGCTTCAACAGTCACCACTGTTTGCATTGGGAGATCTGGCCTGATGATCAACTGACTATTTGGACTTAATTAATTACATACATTTACATGTTAACTGAAATAGTTTATTATTAAAATCTTGTATAAGTGGCTTCCCCAGTTTTGGACTGAAACTGGTACAATTAAAACCTGCACATGGGTTCTTAAAGAGCATTTGGGGCTCACTTCTTCTGTACACAGCACAGCTCATCAACTCATAATGAATGGGTTTTTTTTTGGTAGAATAAACGTTCTCATATTTGAGTTGATCCAGTAAATTTTGATATTAAGAATAGGAGGCAATTGAATCTTACAGTTTGTAACTGGTGCTCAAAAACAGTAAAAGGTCATTTAGTTCTGCCTTCAAAACCACCCCTTGGATAACCTCATTGTATTTCCTTGTTGCATTAATTAGATCAATAAAGAACAGGTTTCATATTAATCGGTGGGAGGAAATAGTAACATGGTAGTAACATTACTGGATTTGTAACACAGAATCCGACACTAATTCTCCAGAGACATGAGTTTAAATGTCACTATGGAAACCTCTGGTTTAATTTAATTAATTTGGAGTAACAAGCTAATGTCATTGATAATGATAAAGTAATGACCAGATTGTCATATAAATCCAACTGGTTCACCAAGGTCCTTCAGGAAGGAAAAAATGATATCCTTTCCCAGTCTTGCCTAAATGTGACCTCAGAGCCACAGAAACATAATTGACTTGTAACTGCCCTCTGAATTGACTTGTAACTGCAATTCATTCAGCTGCAGATAATACACTAGCAATTGCTGCAGGATAATTTGGGATGGACAATAAATGTTGGCCTTGCCAGCAACATAAACATCCCAAAAAAGAATTTAAAAAACACAGAACTATTGTATGTAATTGTTGAAAGGAAGACTTGTGGCGCAGTGAGTGGTATTTCTGCTTCTAAGTCAGATCCTTTGGATTCAAGTTCCACACCAAAATTTGAAAGCCAAGAAAGTGCATTTGTGATGCTCCCAAATAGTTTGAGTTTCAACTTGTAAATCTTCCCAATGTATGCCAATAGAAGTGATAAAATCGGGATTGGCTCCTGGTCAGCCAAGTGGTGAAAAGAAGTTGAAGTCTCTACCATCACTAGCCATTGTTCCAGGCTACAACATGTATGCAAAAGTGTAGCAACTTGGACTCCTTGGGAGTGCTGTTGGCTTAGCTGAACAGCCTGGATCAGATCAGAGCTAACAACAACAGCTTGCAATCCTTGTTTGGACTGGGATGGTTTCAGGAACACCTTTCTTGTTCTACTTGTGGTGGAGGTCAGAGAATATTTGGTCAAACTGAAGAAAATATCAAGAGCCTACTGTAATACAGAAGCAAAATACTGAGAATAATGGAAATCTGAGATAAAAAAAACAGGACATGCTGGAAATATTCAACACGTCAGGCAGCAACTGCAGGAAAGAGATATTGTTAAAGTTATGATAGACGGTGATGGGCTTTAGATCCATGGATTACTTGGTCCATTTCTAGGAAAGGTGTGACCTGTACAAGTGCCAAATCTGTATGGGTAGGGCAGATGAATTGTGGGTGCTGATTAACACATGGGGATGTGATATTATTGCTACCACAGAGAAATGGTTGAGGTAAGGGCAGGGCTGCAGCTCTACTCCAAGGTATAAACCTTTAGGTAAGACAGGGACGGGTGTAAAAGAGGATGTGGTGTCATAATATTGATAAAGGCTTCAAATAATAATATAAGGAGGGATGAATTCTTAGATGGTTCCTTAATTGAGGCCAATGTTTAGAATTGAATAACACAAATGGGGGTAATCACACTACTGGGAGTATATTATAGACCTCCAAATAGTTAAGGGACAGACAGATAGATATATAGGCAAATTTCAGAGAATTGTAAAAAGAATAGGGTAATAATAGGAGGAGATTTCAACTTCCCCAATAGTAACTGGGATACACGATCTGTGAAAGGCTTAGAGGGCACAGAATTCTTAAAATGTATCCAGTAAAACTTTTTAAGTCAGCATGTAAAAAGTCCTTCAATAGAAGGGCAATGCTGGATCTAATTGTAGGGAACATTGCTGGGCAACTGGCATAAGTGTCAGTGGGGGAGTATTTTGGTGATAATGATCATAACTTATCAAGATTTAAGATGGTCGTAGAAAAGGAGAAAGATGCACCAGAAATAAAAGGTTCTGAATTTGGGGCAGGCCGATTTTAATATTGTAAGACAGGACCTGGCCAAAATGGACTGGGAACAGCTACTTATACGAAAATCTGTATGAGAGCACAAGGAATCCTTTAAAAAGGAAATGATGAGTGTGCAGACCTAACAGAGTCATACAGCATGGAAAAAGGCACTTTAGCTCAACTCGTCCATGCTGATTAAGTTTCCTAAACTGAACTAGTCCTACTTGCCTGCATTTGGCCTATATCCCTCTAAACTTTCCTATCCAAGTACCTATCCAAATATCTTTAAACATTGTAAGTGTACCTGCCTCTACCACTTCCTCTGGCAGCTCGTTCCATTTACGCACCACCCTCTGTGTGAACAAGTTATCTTTCAGGACCTTTAAATCTTTCCCTTCTCATCTTAAACCTAGCATTGCAGTTTTTATTTATTCATTCACGGGATGAAGGTGTCACTGGCTCAACCAGCATTCATCGCCCATCCCTAATTGCCCAGATGGCAGTTAAACAGTCAACCACATTGTTGTGGGTTTAGACTCACATGTAGTCCAGCCCAGGTAAGGATGGCAGCTTCTTTCCATAAAGGACATTAGTGAACCAGATGGGTTTTTCTAACAATCGACAATGGTTCATGGTCACCTTTAGACTCTCAATTCTGGATTTTTATTGAATTCAAATTCCACCATCTGCCTGCAGGATTCGAACCAGGTCCCCAGAACATTACCTGGGTCTCTGGATTAACAGTCCAGTGATAATACCACTAGGCCATTGTTTCAGCTTGAGTTTTGGACTCTCCTACCTTCGGGAAAAGACCTTGATGTTTCCATAAAGGTGAAAGGTGGGCCCAACACGTCCAGAGACCTCTGGAATTTTGGGAATGTACAAGCTCAAATGAGGGGAGAAAAGGAAAGCTTATGGCAAATTCTGAAAGCTCAAAACAGTGAAGCAGAACTATAGGAGTATAGAAAATGCAAGCATTGCTTAAAAAAAATTAGCAAAGCAAAGAGAGGGAATGAAAAGAACACCGGCAGATAAATGAAAGGTAAAGTAAACGAAAATCTAAAGATATTTTGTAAGTATATTAGGGGCAAGGGATAACCAGGGAAAGAATAGGGCTCACCAGATCGAAAGTGGCAAACTATGTGGGCAACTGGAAAATGTAGGTGAGATTTGAAATGAGTACTTTACATGTGCATTCACTATAGAGAAGATCAATATGAACACAGAAAACAGGAAGGAGGACTGTGAATAAATTACAAATTAAGATGAAAAAGGTATTAGCAGTTTTGGTGGGCTTAAAGTAATAAATAAATCCTCAGATCAACATGAGATGCATGCCAAGCTGCTATGAGAGGCGAGAGAGGAGACTGCAGGGCCCTGACATCAATTTTCAAATTCTCGCTGGGCACAGGAAATGTGACAGGGGACTGGAGGACAGTTAATGTGGTACCATTATTCAAGGATGGCATAAATAAACCAGGGAACTATAGGTCACAGTCTAGCATTAGTATTTGAAAAAATTTTGGAAAAAATTCTGAGGGACAGAATTAATCTCCATTTAGAGGCAAGGATTAATCAAAGATAGAGATCATGTCTGACAGGTTTGATTGAGATTTTTGAGGAGGTGACCAGGTGTGTAGATGAGGGCAGTGCAGTGATGTAGTCTACATGGACTACACTGTTAGGCTTTTGACAAGGTCTTGCATGACAGACTGGTTAAGAAGCTAAGAGGCCATGGGATTCAGGGCAGATTAGATCAAAATTGACTTAGTGGCAGAAGATAGAGGGCAGTAGATGAAGGCGATTTTTATGACTGGAAGCCCATATATAGTTGTGTACTGCAGGGTTCAGTGCTGGCGCCTTTGCTGTTTATAGGCTACATTGATAACCTAAGGTTCTTGAGTAGATCTGTAGCTCAGGTTGTGGATGCTGTGGTTGGTTCGCTCACCAAGCTAGTTCATTAGTTTGCAGACGTTTCATTACCCTGCTGGGTACCATCATCAGTGTAGCCTCCGATGAAGCGCTGTTGTGTTTTCCCACCTGGTATTTAAACTTTGGGGTCCATTGAAATTGATTACCTCATTTCTGATTTTTCTTCGCAGTGGTGTATATATAGGGTCTAATTCTACGTATTTATTGATGGCCTTCTTAGTGGAGAACCAGGCCTCTAGAAATTCCCTTGCTTGTCTCTGTTTGGCCTGTCCTAGGATCCTGATGTTGTCCCAATCGAACTGGTGGTGATAATCTTGACACGAATGTTGGAGGTTGATCAGTAGCTTCACAAATGACATGAAAATTGGTGGTGCAGTAAATAGCAAGGAGGCAGGCCTTAGACTATTGGATGATATAGATGGGCTGGTCAGATGGGTAGAACAGTGGAAAAGGGATTTTAATTTGGAAAACTGAGAGATATTGCATTTTGGAATGACTAACAAGGCAAGGACTAACAGAATGAATGGACGGACCCTAGGAACTACCCTTAGGGTATATGTTGATAGATCCTTGAAGGCAACAGGACAAGTGGATAAGGTGGTTAAGAAAGTATGTATGATGCTTTGATGGCAGAGGCATTGCATACAAGAGCACGGAGATTATGATGGAGTTGTCTAAGGTATTAGTTCGGCTATAGCTGGAGTACTGCGTGCAGTTCTGGTCACCAAACTGCAGGAAGGATGTGATTGTGCTACATAGAGCACAAAGGATGTTGCCTGTGCTGGAAGGTTTCAGCAACGAAGACAGACTTGATAGGTTGGAATTTTCTTTAGAGAAGAGTTGTCTGAGGAGACCCTGATTGAGGTATACAAAATTATGAGGGACATGAAAAGGTAGAAACTTTTGCCCTTAGTAATGGGGTCAATAATTGGAGGCCATAGATTTAAGGTAAGGGGCACAAGGTTTAGAGGGGATTTAAGGAAGAATTTTTCACTGAGAGGGTGGTACGTATCTGGAACTCTGGCTGAAAGGGTTGTAGAGGCAAGAACCAACATTTAAAAAGTACTTAGGCAAACACATGAAACACAATCGCATACAAGGTTATGGGCCAATTGCTAGAAAATCAGACTAGACTAGATAGGTGCTTGCTGACCATATAGACATGAGTGGCCAAACAACCTCTTTCCATGATGTAAAGCTCTATGACCTGAATGTGATCTTGCCATTCTCCACTTAATTGATTTAACTGGTGGAATAAAGTGAATAGTTAATAGTTTAAAATAAAAAGGCTGAATCTTATTTCTTTGGCTAAGTCCTAGTTGTGTCGTGTTTTTGGGGGGATTACCACTGCAAGGCCTAGCAAGTTTTCTCATCAAATATGACCAAGCTCACCTCATTAACTTCCACTATCATTCCCATGACATCTGTATTGTCCAATTCCAGCTCCCATCTATCTTACACCATTCCCCAAACTACACGCCCCTCAGCAGATATCCCAGAATTCTGAAGCATCCCTTGCACAGGGACCATGTTTAAAAGCATGTGTACACTTAGGCAAGAACTATCAGCTCCCTGTTTTGGTGGCAGGAACCTGGAGGTCCTGCTGGAGAGGGTGGTGGAGAGACAGAACCTCCTCTTTCCCCAGGACCAGTAGTGGAGACCATGACTCAAGACAATGCCAGTTTGATCCGAGCTTTCCACCCAGAATAAAAAGGTCTCACTGTTATCCATTCCAAACCCTCACCTGTACCAAAAGTAGCACTGTGCCATCCACTTCCTTAAAACTCACCTGAGTGAATGGTATTTCCCTTCATTTGACTGAGACATGCTGACAACCATGACAAATGTCCTCCCTTTATATGAGCACTAAATGGCAAGGCAAGACAGAAGGAAGATAAACCTGTTAAATCTGGCTAAGGTGCAAAGCGCAAATAGGCAAGACAAAGCAATGCAAGGCAGAGATGCTATTAGCATCCATGTGGGATGAAAGCGAGCGCTATGACAGTGAGTAAAGACCAAGGAGATGCTGTCTCGTCAAGTCCACGAGCTGGGTGTGTGTCCTGAGCAGCATTACAATGATAGTTGTCAGTGGAGCCCAAGGCGAAAACTGAAGTGCAGATACATCCTGTGAATGGATCAGAAATGTGCCATGTAGGTTCTTATAAACTGGCACATACTGGATGCCAATGTCTGCAGATATGTGATGCTTGTGACTGATGCCCATGGATCATGCGCCAAGATGTTGGAGCCCAGTGCTAAACATGGAGGCTGTTTGGAGCAAATGGTGAGCTTAATTCACATGATACCTGTTCTGGTTTCAAAACCAAATTTTCTCAACATCTAGCTTTTGTTGTGAGTTTAATAAGACAGAAAGCTGAACGTTAACAAGGTGGGTTAGACCGTCAACAAGGCATTTAAAAAGCAATAGTCCCCTTAATTGGTAAGTCACACTACCTAGCAAAAACTTGCCAGGATGGTTGTGAAAAGCATAAAAGATGGAGCAAGATGATCCTGAGGTCGAGATTGGTCATGCTGGACTTCTTGTCTGACATTCCCACTAATTTCACCATAGCCCACATCACTCAGACCCTTAGAAGATTCTGACCACAGGCTCTTGCATCTAAACAACAAGCCCAAATGCCCTTTTTTGTAAGGAATCACTGTACTAATATTGCTGAAGATTTATTCCTT
Organism: Rhincodon typus; assembly: GCF_021869965.1. Taxonomy (NCBI): domain Eukaryota; kingdom Metazoa; phylum Chordata; class Chondrichthyes; order Orectolobiformes; family Rhincodontidae; genus Rhincodon; species Rhincodon typus. The sequence goes on along the minus strand of NC_063332.1, from coordinate 130,518,865 downwards.
GATAATGTTTCAAAAAATTGACTTGGAATTTTGCCAACTGTGGCAAAATGGAGACAATTTAGCTGACGGTCAAACTTCACATATTTCTAAATTCACAACTACATTCTTAAGTTGAATTAATCCTTTTAAGGCAGACACATCTGCTGCTGGTTTATCATTCCACTAGGTGCTTGATTGATCTTTGTAACCTTGAATTAAATCCTTGTACTCTCAGTCCTTCTTAGTAGCTGTTTATTTTGCTGTGCCAACACTTGATCAATGTTTCTCTTTGTGTATCTTCCTTTTGTAATGCAAGAACATACAAACTAGACAGACCGGGAAAAGGAAACTGGTCCACTCTATCTCATACAGCAACATTGCACATAATCACCAACACTCCCCACTTACCAATTGCTAAGTAGCCTCCTTGGAGTGGGAAAATAGCAAATAAAAACATCTAATTTTGAAGAAATCAATTTAGAGAAATTCCTTCCCAATCCCAAAGAAAATCCAAAACAGTGCAAAGAGACCACATCATCCTACACTCTCCCAAATTCTATTTGCATTGACGTCAGTCATTGCCATAATTTCATCCAACACTCACTCTAACAGCTGACAACATTTTGTAAATGTTGGTGACTTTTCGTAAAAGAAAAATTGAAAACTCAAAGATAGTAGGAATCTAGTTCTTTACTTGAAGTACTTTAGGAGTTTTGTTGTATTCCAAAATGGTGACAGAGATCAAAAACTAGAAATTTCACTCTTGATCACAGGGCCAACGATTTTTGCAAACTGGGAAATGGAGGTAGGT
>NC_063332.1:130459766-130517675 GCF_021869965.1 Rhincodon typus | reverse complement strand
CTTGGCCTGCTGTGTTCATCCAGCTCTACATCTTGTTATCTCAGATTCTCCAGCATCTGCAGTTCCTACTTTCTCAGGTTGATCTGATTTTTATTCCCAGGATGCTCAACACATGACATTTGTAATTCAGAAGCTCTGAAGCGACCAGGGTTCTTTACAGAGAGGGGTACCCTTTTGGAGAAGTGCCTTCTTGCATATGTCTTGGGAGAAGTTAGAAATCCTCTGGGATTGTTAAAAGAAATGGATATGCAATTGAAGTGCATAAATACATTGGAACCTTAATCCCACTAGAAATTTCAAGAAACTTGTCAAAAGCAGCTGTCCACAGAGCTGTCAATAAAAGTTACCAAGCTGTCAAGGCGTTAAAATTACTGCCCTTTAAATACATGGAAAAAAAAAAGCTGCTATTTCACTCAAGAAGAAAGCTTGAGGAGTTGTGTTACAGCATATGCGATGCATAACTGATTTTACAAATTATCATCCTCTCAGTGAGGTGCTTATCAGTACACAGCTTGATAGACAGCTCCAGATGACATAAACTCTTTGAAATGGGACTATGAATTCCAATGTGTGTTTTTGAGAGGTATTAAAGGAAATTTAATGCATTGAAGGAGTTACTTTGTGAATTTCTCAACAATTAAGAAATGCATTTAATCTCAACATGGACCCATGATGAGTACTGGGTAAGTTGGAATGATGGGCGTAAAGACAAGTGGATAGATGGGGAGGCACAGGATGACATGAACTGACTATACAGCACTTCTGGTCTGATCCAACGTTCAATAAGATCACAACTGACCTAATTGTGAACTCAACTCCATATTCCTGTCTATGCCTGATAGCCATAGACTCTCTTGTTAGTCAAGAGTCTATGTACTGCTGCCTTAAAAGTATTTAATAATCCCACTACCACCATTCTGTGCGGAAGAGAATTCCAAAGACTCTCGACCCTTTGAGGGAAAATTATTCCTCTTTATAGTCTTAAATGGGAGACCCCTATTTTTAAACTGTCTTCCCTAGTTCTTGTCTCTCCACAAGGGGAATACCTTTCAGATCCATCCTGCAAAGTCTTTGTGAATCTTGTATGCTTTAGTAAGATTGTCTCACCTTCTTCTAAATTTCAATGCATCTTGGCCCAGCTTGTCGAATATTTCCTAATGAGAAAATCAACTCATTGCAGATATCAGTCAAATGAACATTTTCAGTACTGCCTCTAAAACATTTAAATTATTTCTTAAATAAAGAGGCTAAAACTATACACAGTACTCTAGATATGGCCTCAGCAACTCCATGTTACCACAGCAAAACATCATTCTTCTTGCAATAAACAACATTCCAATTGTCTTCATGGTCACTTGCTGTATAAGTTTTCAACCTTAAATAATTCATGTACTACGTCACCCAGATCCCTCGGTACCTCACAGCTCTGGAATCTTGCTCCATTTAAAAAAGATGCTAAATAAATGTTTTTATTGTTCCTGCCAAACTAGACAAGTTCAAATTTTTCAATATTACACACAATTTGCCAAATGTTTGCCCACTCTCTTAATCTACCATTATCCTTTTCAAACGCTTTATGGACTCTTTATTACCTTTTATGCTACTTATCTTTATATCAACAAACGTAGCAACCATAAATCTGGTATCTTCATCCAAGTCATTGACATGAGTTGGAACTACATTGGCACAAGGGCTATAAAGGGTCTTGGTATGTGGGCAGAAAGGCATAGGCTGCTGTGGGGACTACAAGAATCCCTGTGGGTGGGTAGATGGACAGAGGTGAACATGGAGATTATGAAGGATTATGGGGTTTAGATACAGGAGCATAAATTGGCATGGAGGGTACAAGATGCCATGGGGGTAAAAGGGGAAAATTAAGTAGCATGGGGTGGGTGTGCTCGTGGATGAAGGATGGGGTTGCTGGTAGAGATTGAGGTGTTGTGAAGGGTGAAGGCTTTTTTTTTCACTTTATTGTTTTCCCCTTTGCTTCAACAAGGTGCAGTGCTTTCTGCCCAGTTTGCATAGGTAAAAACGCGTGCAATTCCAATCTTTACTTCAGTTTCCGTAAAATTATATCAGGAGGATAATACACCTCCTCACTAAATTTTAACCACATAATCCCCTAAGTAGAAATATTAGCAGTCTTTTTTATATGCCATTTTCGATCAAGAAACCAGGTTTTACATTCAACACAGAGCAAAACAGTATATTAAGCATACTACCTGGTTGTGCTTGATCTCCAGAGGCCTCAAATCACCTTATCAACGAACATACATAGCATTAATTGGACAGATTCATCTAATGAACCACAAATTTGTGTTTGGATCATTCCATGAAATTTTCTTCCTGCCCCAGGAGTAATTTTGCAACCCAGCAGGTAGATCATTCGATCTAGGGATAGATCATTACAGCTCTAGTCCAATGTTTTTAACACCTTAGTATTCTGTGTAACTTTTTCATTTATCACCTTGTGCTGCTTATGTACATTCCTGTTTGTGAAAAATAGAATACTCAATTAACTTCATTACTTACTAAAGATAAGCAGGGAGAAGTTAGTGGAGATTGTAAGATCACATTTAGGCACCTCACATTCCAAAGGTTATTCGAGCATGCAATTTCATGATTTTGTTTTACATAACAGTGGAAAAATGAATACCCCCAACAGAATAGAACAGAGAACAGTACAGCGCAGGAATGAGCCCTTTGGGTCACGATGTTGTGCTGAACATGACACCAAATTAAACTAATACCCTCTGCCTGCTCTTGGTACATATTGCTCCATTTCTTGCATGCTCCTGTTCTTATCTAAAAGTCTATTAAATAGACTTCTATCAAGTCTCCCCTCAGCCTCTGCCGCTCCTGAGAAAACAACCCGAGTTTTTCTAGCCTCTCTTCATAGTTCACGCTCTCTAATCCAGGCAGCATCCTGGTAACCCTCTTCTGCACTCTCTTCAAAGCCTCCACCTTGTAATATGGCGACCAGAACTGAATAAAATACTGGCCTAACCAACATCTTGTAAAACTGCAACATGACATCCTGACTCTTGTACTCAATTCCTGGACCAATAAAGGCAAGCATGTCTACTTGCGTGGTTGTTTTCAGGGAGCTATGGACTTGAGCCCCAAGATCCTTCTGTACATCAATTCTGTGTAGGGTCCTGCCATCAACTCTATACTTTTCCTTACCACTTGATCTCCCATAGTGCAGCCACTCACACTTGCCCTGATTAAACTGTATCTGTCACATCTCCACAATACACTCACAAATCCCTTGACAACTTTCTACACTATCTACAACTCCACCGATCTTTGTATCATCTGCAAACTTACTAGTCACGGACCTCCAGCCTGAAAAACAACCCTCCACCACTAGCCTCTGCCTTCTATGGGCAGGTCAATTCTGAATCCACGAAGCCAAGTCACCTTGGATCCCATGCATTTTAATTTCCTGAAAGAGCCTACCATGACAGACCTTGTTGAAAGCTTTTCTATAATCCATGTAGACAACATCCACTGCTCTACCCTCATCATCACCTGTGTCACTTCCTCCAAAAATTTAATCAAGTTAATAAGACATGACCTGCTCTGCACAAAGACTGTCCTAATTAGGCCATGCTTTTCCAAATGAATGTAAATCCAAACCTTAAGCATTCTCTCCAATAGCTTCCCAACTACTCATCTGAGACTCAATACAAACAGAAAGATAGGTAATCAAATAATTATCCAGTAATCTAAGTCATTATCCATTACAGGTCAACAAGACACATTAGTACAATTATTGATCATATGGTATCATTGCCCCTCTCTTTTACAAAGTCAAAAGTTGCAAACTTTTACTGGCAATTGTTACAATTTACTACTAGTAATATTGGAAATGTAGACATTTGCATGAGGCAATAAACTGACAGCAAGTCTGCGTTCACTGTTTGATTATTTCAAGAGTTGGGACTTCTCCGCGTGCCCAAGGCAAAATTCATCCATCAATTGATATTTCTAAAGATAACGTGGTTTGTGGGACATTGCTGTACACAAATTAGCACTACATCTTCCTTCAATGAATATGTTTCATAAGTAATCCAACAGCTGTGACACACTTCGGGACATCCTAATTTGGTGGAAGGCAGTACAAAAATAGAACTATTTTTCTTGCAGTTTTACAAACGCTTCAAGTTTAAAGAGTCCAATCTTCGAGACTGAAAGAATAGTTACTGATTCTGCAAAATTAATCTTAAAGCATAGTTCATCTGTAAAAGGAAAGTGAGTAATTCTTAATAGTGTGCAAGTCTGTGACAAACAGTGTAACAATGGTTTGTTAAGACTGAGAAATCTCAGATAAATCCCTGGGACCTGACCAGGACATTATGGGAAGTTAGGGAAGAACTTGCAGGGCCCCTAGCAGAGATATTTGTATCAGTGACAGCCATGGGTGAGGTGCCGAAAACTGGAGGATGGCTGATGCTGTGCCATTATTCAAGAAAGGCTGCAAGGAAAAGCCAGGGAGCTACAGACCAATGAGCCTAACATCAGTGGAGGGTGGGTTGTTGGAGGGGATTCTGAGATAAAGGATCTACATGCAGTTAGAAAGAAGGACTGATTAGGGGCAGTCAGCATGGCTTCATGTTGGGAAATCATGTTTCACAAATTTCACCGAGTTTTTTTGAAGAGGTGACCAACATGACAGATGAAGGCAGACGGACTTTAGCAAGGCCTCCAACAAGGTTCCAAGACTGGTTAGTTACGTTACATCACATGGGATACAGGGAGAGATAGCCAAATGGATTCAAAATTAGCTTGACAGTATGACACAGCAGGTAGTGGTAGAGGGTTGTTGTTCAGACCAGAAAGCCTGTGACCAGTGGTGGCCTACAAGGATTGGTGCCGAGTCCACTGTTGCTCGTCATTTATATAAATGGTTTGGATGAGAATATAGGAGGCATGGTTAATAAGTTTGCAGATGGCATCAAAATTGGTGGTGTTGTGGACAGTGCAGAAGGTTATCCAAGGTTACAAAGGGATCTTGATTAACTGGGCCCGTGGGCTGAGGACTGGCAGATATAGTTAATATAGATAAATGTGAGGTGTTGCATTTTGGGAAGACAAACCGAGGCAGGACCTACACAGTTAATGGTAAGGCCCTGGGGTGTGATATTGAACAGAGAGACCAGGATTGCAGTTACAGCATTCCTTGAAAGTAGACATAGGTAGACAGGATGGTGAAAATGGCATTTGGCACACTTCCTTCCATTGGTCAGAGCACTGAGCACAGGAGTTAGGACGTCTTGTTACAGCTGCATAAGACATTAATAAAGCCGCATTTGGAGTACTGTGTACAATTCTGGTCATGCTGCTATAGGAAGGATGTTATTACACTGGAAAGGATGCAAAAAAGAATGACAAGGATGTTACTGAGACTAGGAGATTCGAGTTATAAGGAGAGGCTGGATAGGCTGGAACTATTTTCCCCTGGAGTGTAGGAGGCTAAGGGGTGACCTTAAAGAGCTTTATAAAATCATGAGGTGCATAGATAAAAAGTGAATAGTCAAGGTCTTTTCTCCAGGGTAAGAGAATCCAAAACTCAACGACATAGGATTAAGGGGAGAGGGGAAAAATTTTAAAGGGACCTGAGGGGCAACTTTTTCCACACAGTGCGTGGTGCATACATGGAATGAGCTGCCACAGGAAGTGGTAGAGGCAGGTACAAATACAACATTTAAAAGACATTTGGATGGGTACATGGATAGGAAAGGTTTAGAGGGATATGGGCTAAACACAGGTAAATGGGAATAATTCAGTTTAGGAAACTTGGTCAGCATGGACGAGTTGGGCCGAGTCTGTTTCGGTGCTGTATGACTCTAAGTCTTAGATTATTTTGTTATTCAGAATGTTGTAAGTAAATACTAAAAGTTTATTTATATAAATATGAATGTGACTTGAAAAATCTCTTGTTAATAAAGCATTCTGAAAGCTTTAATGTGGCTTATAAAACGTAGAAGCACAGGTGGTCTGCTTTGTCATTCAAGGAAAATATGGCTGATCTGACAATCCTCAACTCCACTTTCCTGCCTTTTTCCCCCACACACTTTAGTGGCAGAAGCCTAAAAGTAACGACAGTTTTCCCACTAGCATTATGCAACCTATTTACTAAAGCAATGAATTACGTGGTTTATAACAAAGGTTGTGGCCTTGAATTTGCAGTTGGAGATGAACAAGTGGTGTCACCATTCATTGTACTTAGACTAGCCTACAGAATTTTTGCGGGCTTTTGCATTTAACCTTGCGGTTTTCAGAAATCAAAAACAACAGTGTGTGGTGGATGGGATCTGGGACCTGTGTGAATAGGGCAATCAATCAGAATTGTTGCTCAACACAGCAGAGTCTGAACCAGGAAGTCCCAGTCACAATATTTAATAAAACATTATGTATATACAGAAAGTGAAATAGAGAAGTAAATATGTGAATGAGATACAAGGGAAAGTGTATAATTTTTAAAAAAATTCTCAACTGCATTTAACAAGGCAATATACTTGACACTTGAAAAGGCAAGCTGTATGCCACTGAGGTTACTTGGCAGAAATTATGACAGATTATGTCATTTTAAAAAAATCATTTACACTCGAATAGACAATACCAACATTTTCTGACACGTTCATTGGGCAACTACCACAATATCATATATGTGAATGGTAAATCTCTTGCCAAGCTACTGTTAACAGAGGGGTTTCAGGAGGAGTAAGGCAACCCTGACAACAGATTACCATATTCAACCATGTATATGCAGACTGTGTTAAGTTTCTGTTTGTTTTACTCCTTAATAATAGTATGTACTGAGAGCCTCACTGTCATTCCTACTCTAAAATCTGGCCTATACATTTTAAACAGGACAAAATATAAAGAACCTCACAGATACAATTTTAAAATCTTTTATTCACTAGTTAAGATCAAAGCAGCCATTTTTCTTTGCTCCCTAAAACCTCAGGTATGTTACATTATTTTTGTGTTCCGTCGATGTTGAGTTTCTATTGTTCACTTAAGATGCACTAACATTATTCCTGCTACACTCTGAAATTCCTATTTTCACTAATAAATACGATTAGGAGCATTCTCATTTTTCATCTCATATGTGCTATTGTGCATTTGTAGTTCATGCTGAAACAATCAATGACAGGGCATGACACAAGGAACAGTTTTGCCACTACTGAAACTTCACTGATTGGCATTTTTAACGTGCTTCTACATGATGCTATGGGTGAAGCAGAATGACTCAATCTAAATACCCAATATCAACAAGCTGATTCAAGTAACTCCTTAGCACTGATTTAATGCAGTATTGCCTAAAGGAGCAGGACAGGAAATATACTTCCTAAACCTTTAACTTTTGGGGCACAGCAGAGCTCAAACTCAATCCTGAAAAATAGAAACTAGACTTGTAGGGGTACCAATACTACTCATCTTAAACTACCAATTTTTTGGTTGATTTAAAATATTTTACACCTCTGTTCAAAATCAGAGAAAGACATTAAACAACTGTAAATCAATGATCAGTAGTGAATTAAGTTCTGTTAAGAGTTCATGGAGGCTATGAACTCTTTCCATGAACCCTGTTCACTAGTCCCACCCCATCAACATAAATACTCAATTTGTTTCAGTACACTAACAATATGGATTGCACATACATGTCCCAGACACAGAAAAACTAAAATGAACATTTTCTTGCCATTAGTGCCTTATCAGTGACCTCTTAAAATCAATACAGGAGTGGAATTATCAGAAATGTCATTAGGCAACATCAACCCAACAATAATATGGACTCTGCCAGAACTTCCGGCTCCAGACCTTACCACAGTCTCTGATTAAACCACAGGCATGAGAACTGAATGCAAAACAGTGGGGAGTAGCTTCTCTCACCAACTGACAAAGTACGTCACCAAGTTTTGAAGTCAACAGGGAGAACAGGGAAATCCATTGACTGGAGTCAATTTCCATGCAATACAAGAGGACTGATCATCAGAAATCATACATCACAGTTCCAGGGTATCCCTTTAGGGGTCTGTTGAGGAAGCATCCTTACGTCAGCCATTTTCAGCTGCTTCATTATTTTGAATTTTTGCTGATGATTGCACAATAATCAGCACCATTTGCAATTCCTAAGATACTGAAGAAGTTACATGTCCAAATGCAGCAACACCAGGGTAATATCCAGCCATGGGCTGATAATAAATGGCAAGTAACACTAGCATCTCACAAGTACCAGACAATAACCACCTCCAACAAGAGAGAATCTAACCATCATCCTGTGACATTAGCATTTCCGAATTCTCCACAATACACATCCTGGGGCTTGACTGGCACCACATCCACAAACATTCACTCGCTCCACCACCCAATGCATAGTAACAACAATGTGTGCCACCTACGAGAAATTTACCAAGGCTCCTTTCAGCACTTTCCAAACCCACGATCACTGCCATCTATATGTGATACATGTGAACACCACAACCTGCAAGTTCCCCTCCAAACCACTTACCATTCTGACTGACTTTTATAGTCCTTATGGAATCCAGCAACTTTCATCTCATTATAATTCTTTCATCCCTCCAATTCAAGTATGCCTCTCAGTGCTCAAACATTTCTGCACTGCATTCTCAGTGCACTGTGACCTCAGAACCATAGAGAGTTCTTCCAGATCCTGAGACCTATGCCTCCAATACTCCCAAGGTACCAAAAACTCTCAAGACTCTAGTTCCCAGAACCAGCACCGGTAGTCATAATGTACTTAGATTTTTCTCCAATGTTCTTCAACTTTAAGTAAAACTAATGAGATTATCCTGCAACCAGCATTATGTTGTCTGTTACAAGTCCCGTTATTGGTATTCCCAGATCTGAGGGCCACACTGATGCTACTATATCAGTAATCAAGGTTCACAAGAATACAACTTGGCATAACATTCCTGCTCTTATAAAGCTTCTGACATAAATCATGGACAACCTGCTTCATTACCTAAATGAATACAAACCAAAAGAATGCAATACAGTAGAGCGTGCTGAAAATATTAGACCGCTGGTAAAGAAATAAGTTGTAAAACATGTTAATAGCATAAATATCTGTGCAACAAAAACACAAAATGATTACAATTTGAAGAATGTAGACTATCGAATATAAAACTGTATATCTACATTTCTTCCTCACTGTTCTCCTCTCGACATATATAGATCAGGTGGAGGAGGGAAAGCATCACCGAAGCAATATAATATTGTCAATGGAAATTCTGAATCTAGACCAAATGTCACTTTGAACTTATGCCTTAGATGGGTTCATCCTTCAATTAAAAAAAAAATGGGATGACAACATTGTTGGCAAGGCCAGCATTTTTACTCATTCCTAATTATCCTTGAAAAGGCAGTGCTCAGCTGCCTTCTTGAACCACAGCAGTCCATTTCATATAGGTACACTGACAGGGCTGTTAAGAATAGAGTTTGACCCAGCAACAGTCAAGGACTGAGATATAGGTTCAAGTCAAGTGAACTTGCAGGTGATACTGTTTCCTTCAGCTTGCTGCCTATGTTCTTCTAAGTACAGGTTGCTGTTATGGAAGGCATAGACTGCAGTGGATCCTGTAGATGGTGCACACTTCTGTCACGTGATGGTGGTGATGGTAAATTAATGGTTTCAGATGGTGGATGGGCTTCAGGTTATGCAGGCTATTTTGTTTTGGATGGTATTGGGCTTCTTGTGCATTGTCAGAACTATACTCAGCCAGGCAAGTGTCGAATATACTATTATACTTCTTACCTGTGCTTCTTAGATAGTTGATAGGCTTTGGGGAGATAGGAGATGAATTACTTGTCACAAAATTCCAAATCTCTGACCTGCTCTTGTAATCACAATAGTTACATGACTAAACGAGTTAAGCTTCTGGTCAATGGTAACCCTTGGATGCCAATGGTTGGCAATACAATGATGGCACCGAAATTGAACGTCAAGGCATAATGTTCAATTCTTTCTTGTTTGAGATGGTTATTTCCTGCCATTTGTGTGGTATGTTGTTACTTGCTTCTCCTTACATTCTAATTTTGATATTGCCATTTTGGCCTAAACTGTACATAATTCTGGAGTTCATCTTTCTTTCAGCATTCTTAGAATTTGGAAAATAAAGTTGTGTTAGCACAACCGTTCTGTATGACTGGCATAGAAAATATCCTGCAGCTAACAGATGATTCAAATACCACCACCATCACTCCCACCAAAAAGAGAAAAAAAAAGAGGCCAAATGAAGGGAGGAGGAAGGACAGAGGAGGCATTGGGAATGCAGCAGGGAAGGGTGGCAACTGAAAGAAACTTGAGCAGTGCAATTTAATGGGGTTAAACAGAACACAGTTGGGGAGAAAAGTTGAAGTTTATGCACATGGGAGTCCTCCAAATTCTAAATTAACAAGAATATTTAAGAAATAGACACAGAAATTGCAAAACTAAAAGCTTCAGCTATCTCACCAATGTGAACCTAGGCTTAAAAGCAAATACCAACTGAACTAATGGAGCATCTATACAAAAACTGGATTCTGCAGTCAGAATAACAAACTTACAGAAACATGCAACTATGAGAGAGGAGATGGGATGTTATAAGAAAAATATTGGCAAAAAGGTTGTGGCAAGTCTTGAAATTAGGAAGTCAAATGACAGGATGATTTTAATATATTAATAAAATAGGAAATAGATTTAAGATAAAATACCTTGGACAAATCTCTGAAGTTGCTTGGCAGTGTCAGATCCAACTCTTCTGATTCGTAATTAGTTATCACCCAAGGAAAAACCGGATACTGATTCAAATCATTATAAGTCCGACCTTAGTGACAAAAGAATTAGCATTTAATTCAACAGCCAGACATGAATCTGACAGTATTGTTTCAAGGCAGTAAAACAACATGATACCAACTTCCAACAAATGAAAACATTCTCATATACCTTAAACAATGCATGTTAAAAAGCATATGATATTTAATGTGCAATTTGCTTCCCCAGAATGTACTGGAAGCTGGTTCTTTAAAGTTACTCAATACTGAGTTAGATTTCTGATAGGCAATAGAGTCAAGCTTTATGGATGGAGACAGGAAACTGGAGATGAGACCAGAATTGGATCAGCCTTGATCTTAGTGAATCATGGAACAGGTTTCAAAGGATGAAATGGTCCCAAGCACTGCATTCTTCATAATGCTCAACTAGTACGAAAAAATGGCAGCAAATGGATTCAATACTGTGCTCATCAACACAGGAAAATGGTCAGTCACCTCAGGATGAGGAAGTGTTTTGTATACATTTTGTATATATTTGTAAGCAACCTGTATACAGTCATACGGCATGGAATCAGGCCCATTGGCCCAATTCGACAATGCTGAGCATGTTTCCTAAACTGATGATAGACCTGTTTGCCTCCATGTGTCCCATATGCTCCTAAATTATTCCTATCTACGTACCTGTCTAAATGTCTTTTAAATGTTGTAATTGTACCCACCTCTACCACTTACTCTGGTAGCTTGTTCCACATATGCACCACCCTCTGTGTGGAAAAAATTGGACCCTCTCACCTTAAAACTACGCCCTCTGGTTTTGGACTTCCCGTACCCTGGGGAAAAGACCTTATTTGGCTTTTCGCCTCATCTGTGCCCACCATGATTTCATAAAGCGCTAAGGTCGACCCTCAGTCTCCTACGCTTCAGGGATAAAAGTCCCAGCCTATCCAGCCTCCCCTCCCCTTCTAACTCAAATCTTACAGTCTCAGTAACAGCCTTGTAAATCTTTTTTGCACCCTTTCCAGTTTACTAACACCCTTCATTTAGCAGGGCAACCATAGTTACTTGCAGTACTTCAAACATGGCCTTACTAATGTCTCGTACAACTGTAACATGACATTCCAACTCCTGTACTCAATCCTCTAACCAATGAAGGCTAGCGTGCCAAACGCCTTCTTCACCGTCCCGTGTACCTGTGACACCACTTTCAAGGAACTATGTACCTGCACTCCAATGTCTCTCTGTTCGACAGCGCTGCCCACGGCCCTGCTATTAGCTGTGAAAGGCCTGCCCTGGTCTGTTATAGCAAATTGCAACCCCACACATTTATATGTATTAAACTCTATCTGCCATTCCTCAGCCCACTGGCCCAGTTGATCAAGATCCCATTGTACTCTTAGATAACCTTCTTCACTGTCCACTATGCCACCAATTTTGGTGTCATTCACAAAATTACTGACCATGCCTCTTATATTCTCATCCAAATTGTTTATATAAATGATGAACAACAATGGACCCAGTATCAATCCTTATGGCACACGGCTGGCCACAGGCCTCCAGTCTGAAGAACAATCCTATACCACCACCTTATGTCTCCTGCCATCAAGGCAATTTTTATACCAGTTAGCTAGCTCTCCCTGGATCCCACATAAACTAACCTTACTAACCACTCTACCATGCGGAACCTTATCGAAGGCCATGCTATAGTCCATGTAGACAATCTCTACTGCTGTACCTTTATCTATCTTCTTGGTCGCCTCTTCAAAAAAATTCAACTATATCTGTGAAACATAACTTCCCACACACGAAGCTATGCTAACTTGCCTTTCCAAATGCATGTAGATCCCATCTCTCAGCTTACCCACCACTGACATTAGGCACACTAGTCTGTAGTTCGCTGGCTTTTCCTTGCAACCTTTCTTAAATAATGCACAACATTACTTATAAGGAAAGGGTGGATAGACTGGGACTTTTTTCACTGCACCGTAGGAGGTTGAGAAGTGACCTCCTGATAGAAGTTTATAAAATAATGACAGGTAAAGGTAGAGTTAATGGTAGTTGCCTTTCCCTAAGGTGGGAAATTTCAAGACTTTTTTTTAGGTAAGAGGAGAGAGTTTTAAAAAAGAAATAAGAGGCAAAGTTTTTACACAGAGGATGGTTTGTGTGTGGAATGAACTTCCTGATGAAGTGGTGGATGCAGATATAATTACAACATTTAAAAAACATTTGGATGGATATATGAGCAGGAAAGGTTTGGAGGGATATGGCCAGTAGGAGGGAGCTGGGACTAGTTTAGTTTGGGATTATGTTCAGCAAGAATTGGTTGGACCGAAGAGTCTGTTTCTATGTTGTATGACTCTATTAGTCACACACCAGTCCTCCAGTACTTCGTCCGTGTTTATAGATGATAACAAATATCTCTGCTAGGAGCCCTGCAATTTGTTCCCTAGTTTTCCACAATGTCCTGAATTACATTTGATCAGGTCCAAGGGATTTATCTACCTCTTTGCATTTTAAGACCTCCAGCACCTTCTCTTCTGTAATGTGGATTACTTTCAAGACTTCACTATTTATTTCCTGAGTTCTTTAGCTACCATGTCTTTCTTTACTGACGAGGTGGTGATGGCTTGGTGGTATTATTGCTCGACTGTTAATCTAAAGACCCAGATAATGTTCTGGGGACCTGGGTTTGAATCCCACCATGGCAGATGGTGAAATTTGAATTTAATAAATATCTGGAACTAAGAGTTAATGATTACCGTGAATCCATTGTCAATTGTTGGAAAAATCCATCTGGTTCACTTAACGTTCTTTAAGGAAGCAAAGTGCCATTCCTACCTGGTCTGGACTACATGTGACTCCAGACCCACTGCAACGTGGTTGACTCTTAACTGCCCTCTGGGCAATTAGCGATGGGCGATAGATGCTGCCTAGCCAGTGACGCCCTCATGCCATGAATGGATAAAGAAGAAAAAAAAAATATTCATTTAAGATCTCACCCATCTCCTGTGGGTCCACACATAGATGACCTTGTTGATCCTTAAGGGGTCCTATTCTCTCCCTAGTTACTCTTTTGTCATTAATATACTTGTAGAATCTTAGATTTGGCAGATATCTCGTGTCCTCTTTTTGCCCTCCTCATTTCTCTCTTAAGTGTACTCCTACACTCTCTGTATTCCTCAAGGGATTCACTTGATCCCAGCTGTCTATACCTGATACATGCCTTCTTTTTCTTGACCAGGTCCTCAACAACTCTAGTCATCCAGTGTTCCCTCCTCCTGCCAGCCCTGCCCTTCTCACTAACAGGAACATGCTGGTCTTGAACTCTCATTATTTCACTTTTGAAAGTCTGCTAGTTGCCAGTTACCTGCGAACAACCTCCCCCAATCAACTTTTGAAAGCTCCTGTCTAAAACCTTGCACCAATTTAGAACTTTAACTTGTGGACCAGGCCTTTCCTTTCTATTTTAAAACTAATAGAAATATGGTCACTCGTCCCAAAGTACTCTCCCACTAACACCTCAGTTACTTGCCCTGCCATATCTCCCAAGAGGTGGTCAGGTTTTGCCCTTCTCTAGTAGGGCCATCTACATATTTATTGAGAAACGTTTCCTGAAAACACTTAACAAATTCCTCCCTATCCAAACCCTTAACACTGTGGCAGTCCCAGCCTATATTTGGAAAGTTAAAATCCCCTACTATTATAACTCTTTTGTTCTTACAGGTATCAGTGATCTCCCTACATACTGGCTCCTCAATTTCTTCCTGACTATTGGGGGGCCTATAGGACAATCCCATCAAAGTGATCACTCTCTTTTTATTTCTCAGTTCTACCCATTTAGCTTCCATTTGACAATTCCCCAGAAATATCCTCTCTAAATGCTGCCGTGATGTTTTCCCTAATCAAAAACTCTCTTGCCTCCCCCTCCTATCCTTCCTATAGGATCTGTGCCCTGGAACATTGAGCTGCCAGTCCTGTCCTTCCATCAGGCAATGTTTCTGTAATTCTAGTCCTATGTTTCCATCCATGCCCCGAGTTGCACAGAGAGATCTGGGTATTCAGGTCCATTTTACCCTGAAGGTGGCAACGCAGGTCGATAGAGTGGTCAAGAAGGCATACGGCATGCTTTCATTCATCAGACGGGGTATTGAGTACAAGAGTTGGCAGGTCATGTTACAGTTGTATAGGACTTTGGTTCGACCACATTTGGAATACTGCGTACAGTTCTGGTCGCCACATTACCAAAAGGATGCGGATGCTTTGGAGAGGGTGCAAAGGAGGTTCACCAGGATGTTGCCTGGTATGGAGGGCGCTAGCTATGAAGAGAGGTTGAGTAGATTAGGATTATTTACATTAGAAAGACGGAGGTTGAGGAGGGACCTGATTGAGGTCTACAAAATCATGAGAGGTATAGTCAGGGTGGATAGCAAGAAGCTTTTTCCCCAGAGTGGGGGACTCAATTACTAGGGGTCACTATTTCAAGATGAGAGAAGAAAAGTTTAAGGGAGATATGCGTGGAAAGTTCTGTACGCAGAGGGTGGTGGGTGCCTGGAATGCGTTGCCAGCGGAGGTGGTAGAGGCGGGCGCGATAGCATCATTTAAGATGTATCTGGACAGATACATGAATGGGCAGGGAGCAGAGGGATACAGATCCTTGGAAAATAGGTGACAAGTTTAGATAGATAATCTGGATCGGTACAGGCTTGGAGGGCCAAAGGGCCTGTTCCTGTGCTGTAATTTTCTTTGTTCTTTGAGTTCATCGGCCTTACCGGTCAGGCCTCTCGCATTGAAATAAAGCAGTTTAATTCATCAGTCTTCCCCCATCCTGCCATACTCTTGCCTGCCCGGTATATTTAACTTGATCTCTTTTACTTCTGCATTTGCCGCAAACTTCTCTTGTTTCACTACTGTGTAAGGTCCCAACCCCTGCCAGACTAGTCCGAGTAGTTCAGGTGGAACCTGTCCCTTCTGTACAGGTCACCTCTGCCCAAGAAGAGATCTCAATGATCCAAAAATCTGAATCCCTGTCCCCTGCACCAACTCCTCAGCCACGCATTAATCTGCCTTATACTCCTATTCCAACTCTCATTGGTGGTGGCACCAGGAGTAATCCAGATATTACTACCCTTGAGGTCCTGCATTTTAACCTCCTCCCTAACTCCTTAATTTCATTCTGCAGGACCTCATCCCTTTTCCTATCTTTGTCATTGGTACCGATGTGTGCAATGATTCTGGCTGCTCACGGTCCTCTTTCAGCATTTGTGCAACTGCTCCAAGATGTCCAAGACCCTCGTACCTGGGAGGCAACACATCATTCTGGAGGCTCACTTGTGGCTGCAGAAACACCTGTTGTGCCCCTGACTAGACAGTCCTTTATCATAATTACTCGCTTAGGCTTTGCCATATCTGCTTTACAGCAGAGCAAGTCATGGTGCCAAAGGCCTGGCTGCTGCTGCTATTTTCCCCTGAGAAGCTATCCCCTCCAGCTGTATCCATAACGGTATCTTGTTTGAGATACCTGCCTATCTCTCCCGGTGGTCACCCATCTACCTTACAGAACGTCCAGTGTGACCACCTCCATGAAGCTACTTTTTATCACACTCTTTGCTCTATATAGCATTTGTGTCATCAAAAGTCCTGAATTTATTCACACTGTTGAAAGCCGACCAAGGTTACGAGTGTAAGTAGAGATGACTGCATATTTAGACAAAAATTTTCATAGAATCCCTGTTACAGAAAAAGGCCTTTTGGACCATCAAGTCTGCACTCACCCCAGAAGAGCATCCCACGTAGACACAGACACCTACACTATCCCCATAACCCCAAAATTACCATTGCTAATCCACCTAGCCTGCACATGAAGGCACAACTGTAAACCTTGGATGAACCACAAAATCCACTCCCTACTGATGACCTTTGTGCAGCATTCAAGTCAGAGACCCAGACCAATACCAGAAATCCAGATATGACCTCCGCAAAGCCATCGGGAATGCCAAAAAGCACAACCAGACCAAGTTAGAGGCCCAAACCTACTAAACAGACTTCTGAGGGACATAGATAAGCTGCAGAGCTGGGCTGAGAGGTGGCAAATGGAGTTTAATGCGGAAAAGTGTGAGGTGATTCACTTTGGAAGGAGTAACACGAATACAGAGTACTGGGCTAATGGTAAGATTCTTGGTAGTGTGGATGAGCAGAGAGATCTCGGTGTCCATGTGTATCGATCCCTGAAAGTTGCCACCCAGGTTGATAGGGTTGTTAAGAAGGCGTACAGTGTGTTAGGTTTTATTGATAGAAGGATTGCGTTTCGGAGCCATGAGGTCATGTTGCAGCTGTACAAAACTCTGGTGCGGCCAGAGTATTGCGTACAGTTCTGGTCGCCGCATTATAGGAAGGATGTGGAAGCGTTGGAAAGGGTGCAGAGGAGATTTACCAGGATGTTGCCTGGTATGGAGGGAAGGTCTTATGAGGAAAGGCTGAGGGTTTTGAGGCTGTTTTCGTTAGAGAGAAGAAGGTTAAGAGGTGACTTGATGGAGACATACAAGATGATCAGAGGATTAGATAGGGTGGACAGTGGGAGCGTTTTTCCTCGGATGGTGATGGCTAGCATGAGGGGACATAGCTTTAAATTGAGGGGTGATAGATATAGGACAGATGTCAGAGGTAGGTTCTTTACTCAGAGAGTAGTAAGGGCGTGGAATGCCCTGCCTGCAAAAATAGTAGGCTCGCCCACTTTAAGGGCATTTAAATGGTCGTTGGATAAACATATGGATGATAATGGACTAGTGTAGGTTAGATGGGCTTCAGATTGGTTTCACAGGTCGGCGCAACATCGAGGGTCGAAGGGCCTGTACTGCGCTGTAATGTTCTATGTTCTATGCCGCCTAAACAATATTACAGGATACAAAATGAAGTAGCGCAAGCTAATGGACAAAGACACATCCCTCCTTGACATGCTTAACGTTTTCTACACTCGGTTTGAACGAAATGCCAGTGGCGCGGTGATGCCTGCCTCAACAGCCCCAGACATACCTGTTCCCTCGGTCACGACTGCAGATTTCAAATCAGTCTTCCTGGGAGTCAATACAAGGAAAGTGACAGGCCTGGACGGTGTCCCCAGCCGAGCAATCAAATCCAGTGTGGACCAACTGGTGGGTGTATTCACTGACATCTTCAACCTGTCCCTCCTATAAGCCAAAGTCCCTACCTGCTTCAAGAAGACCACCATCATCCCAGTACCTAAGAAAGCACATGCAACATGCCTTAATGACTACCGCCCCAGTTGCTCTGACCTCAATAATCATGAAGCGCTTTGAGAGGGTGGTCATGGCCCAGATCAATTCCAGTCTCCTAGCCTGCCTCGATCCCTTACAATTTGCTTACTGACGTAACAGTTCCACAGTGGATAGCAGTTCCCTCGCCTTGCACTCATCCCTGGAACATCTGGGAAACATGTACACCTATGTCAGACTCCTGCTCATTGACTACAGCTCCATCTTCAATGTTATTATCCCCTTCCGACTGATCTCAATACTCAAAAACCTTAGTCTCAGTCCATCCTCTGCAACTGGATCCTCAGCTTTCTGACCCACAGACCGCAATCAGTGAAGATAGGTAACTGCACCTCCTCCACAATAACACTCAACACTGGACACGCCAAAAATGCTTGCCCAGCCCCCTACTGTACTCCCTGTACACCCACGACTGTGTTGCCAAATTCCGAATGAACGCCATCGACAAGTTCGCTAAGAACACCACCAGAGTAGGACAGATATCTAACAACAACGAGTCAAAATTCAGAAGGGAGATACAGAGTTTGGTGATGTGGTGCAATGAGAACAACGTCAGCAAAACTAAAGAACTGATCATTGACTTCAGAAAAAAAAAAGGAGAACACAGTCCTATCTACATCAACGGAACCAAGGTTGAGAAGGCGGACAGCATTAAGTTCCTCAGAGTAACAATAATCAACAACCTGTCCTGGATGTTCCATGCAGTTGCAACAGTCAAGAAGGCACAACAATGCCTCTTCTTCCTCAGGCGGCACAGGAAATTTGGCATGTCCATAAGGACCCACACCAAATTCTATAGATGCACCATTGAAAGTCTACTGTCTGGATGCAAACCAGCCTGGTATGGCAACTGCTCTGCCCAAGACTGTAAGAAACTACAGAAGGTTGTATGCACAGCCCAGACCATCACAGAAGCCAACCTTCCATCCATGGACTCCATTTACATGGCTTGTTGCTGCAAAAAGGCAGCCAACATCATCAAAGACCCATCATGCCCTATTAATGACCTCCTACAACCTCTTCTGGCAGGCGGAAGATACAGAAGCCTGAACACGCGCACCTGCAGATTCAGGAACAGTTTCTTCCTGGCCGTTATTAGACGGATAAATGGACTCTCTAGCCTCAAATAATGATGATCTTGCTAGCACACACCCTGTGCAACGTAACCTGTGTGCTTCTGTCTAAGTCTTTTTACAACCTTTGATCTGTATGTCTTTGCTTACAATGATCTACCTGTACTGCTTGTAAACAAAGTTTTTCACTGTACTTCGGTACATGTGACAATAAATCAATCAAAGAGAGGTAGTAAGGTAAACAGATTTAGGCAATGATTTGCAGATAAATAAAACAAGATGCTGAGGGCAGTGCAAATAAACGAGTGACTGTACAGGATACTAGACTCAGGACACTGGTAGGGAGGTTTGCTTAGCAAGATGTGGAAGGATGGATTGCCTTAGCCATAAAAGATGATATGAAGGTGGGTCGAGTTGTGGATAGTGCAAAGGGCTGTTCTAGGTTACAAAGGGACATTGATAGGATGCAGAGCTGGGCTGAAAAGTGGCAGATGGAATTTAACCCTGAAAAGTGTGAGGTGATTCATTTTGGAAGGACAAACTTGAAAGCAGAATACAGGGTTAACGGAAAGATTCTTGGCAGTGTGGAGGAGCAGAGGGATCTTGGGGTTCATGACCACAGTACCCTGAAAGTTGCCACCCAGGTGGATAGAGTTGTTAAGAAGGCATATGGTATGTTAGCTTTCATTAATAGAGGGACTGAGTTCAAGAGCCGTGAAGTTATGCTCCAGCTATACAAAAGCCTGGTTCGGCCACATCTGGAGTATTGCGTCCAGTTCTGGCCACCTCATTACAAGAAAGATGTGGAAGTGTTGGAAAAGGTGCAGAGGAGATTGACCAGGATGTTGTCTAGAATGGCGGGAAGGTCTTATGAGGAAAGGTTGAGAGAGCTAGGGCTTTTCTCTTTAGAACGACGAAGGATGACAGGTGACTTGATAGAGGTGTACAAAATGATCAGAGGTATAGATAAAGTGGACAGCCAGAGACTTTTTCCTAGGGTGGAGGTAGCTATTACGAGGGGGCATAGTTTTAAAGTGAAAGGAGGTAGATATAGGGGAGGCGTTGGAGGTAGGTTCTTTACTCAGAGAGTGGCTGGGGCGTGGAATGCATTGCCAGAGAGGGTAGTGGAGTCAGCTTCATTAGGGACATTTAGGCGGCTATTAGATAGGCATATGGATGATAGTGTAAGGTAGCGGTGGAGGTTAGATAGACCTTAGGTTTCGGGTAAAAGTTCGGCACAACATCGTGGGCCGAAGGGCCTGTACTGTGCTGTACTGTTCTATGTTCTTCTATGTTCTAACTGAATTGGCTGAAAACTGATATCTGTGATGCTAGTGTCCTCCAGAACATGCCGAGATGGATCACGGCCAAAACTTGTTGCAAATGATTCAGCATTATCTTTAGCACTAATGTGCCGGTCTCCCTTATTATTGAGGATGTGGACATCTGGGGAGCCTCCCATCTTGTGAGCTGCTTAATTGTCCATTCATGACTGGATGTGGCAGGATAGCAGAGCTTAGGGCTGATTAGTTTTTGACAAAAATACCTAGTTCTATCTATCATTTGCTGCTCCCACTGCTTGCTATGCAAGTAGTCTTGTGTTGTAGATTCACCAGGTTGACACCCCATTTTTAAGAATGCCTGGTGCTGCTCCTGCCCTCTTTATTGAACCAGGATCAGACCACGAGGTTGCAGATTGTGGTCAAGTGGTTGCTGATGGCGCATAGTACCTCATGAATGCCCAGCCTTGCATTGTTACACCTTTTCAAAATCTATCCCATTTAGCATGGTATTAGCGCCTCACAACACTACATAGGGTATCCTCGATGACAATATTGGACTTTGTCTCCATAAGGACTGTATCGAGGTCACTCCAACCATTTTTGTCTTGAACAGAGACATGAAGATTGGGTAGCAATGAGCTCAAGTATGTTTTTTCCTTACCACTTACCGCAGGACCAGTCTAGCAGCTACATCCTTTAGAACTCAACCAGTTCAGTCAGTGGTGGTATTGCGAACCACTCTTGGTAATGGACGTTGAGGTCCCTAACCAAGTACATCTGCACCCTTGCTACCATCAGTGCTTTTTTTCAAACGCCGTTCAACATGTATCAGCGATAATTCATTAATTATTCCACTGTTGTTGACCATGCCTAAGCTGTGTAATTCCCTCCTTAAAGCTCTCTGCCTTTCTTCCTGTTAAAACCTACTTCTCTTATCAAGTTTTTGATTTCCTGTTCTGATGTCTTCTAAGGTGGCTTAGCATCAAATTTATTTGGTAAAGCTTTTGTAAATTTCTTTGAAGTTATTAAAGATGCTGTATAAATGTAGGTTATTGCTAGACAGAACTATGGTAGATGAACTTCCATGTAGGTAAATGTGAGCTTATTAAGTTTAGAACAAAGAATGAATGGGGGTGGGGTACATGCTAATTGGCAAAAGATTCTCTTACCCACATTTGACCTGATGCCAGGAGATTTCATGAGGTCTAGAATCAATGTTGATAACTCTTGAGGACAATCTCCTCCTGGCTGTGCCACCAACTCTGGCAGTGACAAAGAATGTACTCAGGGATGGTATCTTGGACATTATCTCATTGGGAAATAGTAAAGTACGAAAATGATAAAGCAAAAGAGATAGATAAGGACAGTTGTGTTGTTACAAAGATATTTGTTTGGGAGTGACAGGAAAATCTCTTACTGGAAATGTGCTGGTTAGGAAAGAATTAGGTGAACTACAGAACAGGAGGGTTGACAGAGAAAGGTTGAAATGTCATTGGAGGGCAAGGATGGATGATGGATTGTGACTGCAGTTATAAAATGTTACAGACAATTTCAGGGAATTTTGGGAGCTGAGCAAGAAGTTAAATGGCAAAATTTCAATCCAGGGTCCTGACAAGGAAAGAGAGGGTTAATATGCAAGGGGTGGTTTAGGAAGGGAGAGGTATGCTTTGGAAAGAAATGGTGAACAGTATACACTACATGTGTAGAAGGGCCCATTTATGATGCTATTGAGTATTGGCTGGGCAGAGCAAATTGTTTGGAGGAGATCATTCGAGATAGAGATCTCGGTTAGATCTCTGTTCACCAAGGCATAAAAGTTGGCGGGAAATGGAAAAAATGAATCCATTGTTATTGTAGTATACCTTTGTGGAGCAACAATGGATATTTCGCTACAATAAAAGCCTTGTTAGTTCAATGATACATTGAACGTGATGATGCAAGATTATCCCTGGGTTGAAGAAACAGCAATGGTGAGATAGCTACATGCACACTCAACATCTGAAACAGAGAAGTGTACAAACATTTTGTACACAATGTCGGATGTGTGTTACAAGCACGAGTAGGTCATTCTGCCTCTCAACCCTAATCAATTACGGTGATGGCTGATTTGTATCATAACTTCATCCACTCAATGTGGTTCCACGTCCCTTATTATCCCTGACTAACTAACAAGTATATAAATCTTGGATTTATTAACAGAGTACCATTAGAATCTAATGCTTTTTGTGAAAGACATTTCCACGTTTCTAACATTTTCGCCAGAAGTGTTTCCTAACTTTTCCTGAATGATTCTGATTTAATGTCTTACTCCTCTTTTTACATTTTCCTCCAACTGAAAAAAATTCTTTATATCTACCCAATCAATTTATTCCAAAGTCCTAAATACTCCCATCAAATCAAGCCCCGTTTACCCCAGGGAATATAAATCTAGTTTATGCAATCTCACTTCATATCTGGGGCCCTGGTAACACCCTGATAAATCTATGCTGTTGTGCTTCCAAGGCCAACATGCTGTGAGGTACATTGGCCAGTACTATACAGAGTAGTCCAGATACATTCAAACCATTGTTACGTAACAAAATAACAAAACTTTCTCTTCTAGCAATCTAATTATAAGCACTAACTTTCCATTGCCCTTTATATATCTTATTATATTTTAGTCATCTAAGCCCACACATTACCAATTCTCTCAGCTTTCAAGTGTTCCTAGTCTTTCTCCATTCTAATACTACTCAGATCAATTCATTCCTTGATCCAAACCTAATAAGCTCACATTTACCTACATGGAAGTTCTTCTACCATAGTTTTGTCCAACAACGATCTATATTTATACAGCATCTCTAATGACTTCAAAGAATTTTACAAAAGCTTTATCAAATAAATTTGATACTAAGCCACCTCAGAAGATATCAGAACAGGAAACCAAAAACTTGGTAAAATAAGTAGGTTTTAAGCAGGAAGAAAGGCAGAGAAGTTAAAGGAGAGAATTACATAGCTTAGGCATGGTCAACAACAGTGGAGTGATTAAAATTGTTTATGTTCAAGACAACTAAATTTCAGAAGTGCAGATATCTCATAGGTTATTGGGGCTGAATGACATCACAGATATAAGGATAGATGAAGGGTGACCACGACTTGTTGCAGGTTAGGACACGGACACTACAGTTTTGGATGCTGTCAAGTTTACACAGGGCAGAAGAGAAAACTGCATAGGAATAATCAAGTCTCAAGGATTGTTAGCAGCAAATCAACCGAGGCAGAGCAGAGTCTGATGACATTAGGGAGATGTAAACAGTGATGGCACAGCTATGTGGCCAAAAGCTCATATGAGGGTCAAATATAGCACCAAAGTTATGCACAATTTGATTCAGTTTCAGACAGCTGCCAGGGAGAACGATGGAGTCAATAGCAAGGATACAAGGACTTTGTAACAAGAACCAAATGTACAACCTCAGTCTTTTCAATTTAGAAAGGGGTTTCCGATTATCCTGTGCCGGATGTAGGACAAGCAGTCTGACAATTTATAGATAGCAGAGCAGTTGAGAGAGGTAGTAATGAGATAGATTGGCGTTTGAACATTAGTGAACCAGATAGTTCAATCACTAATGTCCTTTAGGCAAGGAATCTGCCATCCTTACCTGATCTGGCCTAAACGTCACTCCAGATCTCATGCAATATGGTTGATTCTTAACTGCCGTCTGGGCAATTAGGGATGGACAATAAAAGCTCGTCCAGTCAACGATGCCCTCATCCCGTGAATGAATAATAAATAAAGAAAGAGGACTGGCTAACTAATAAAAAGGAGGGGGCGGCACAGCGGCTCAGGCGTTAGCACTGCTGCCTGACAGTGCCAGGGACCCAGGTTTGATTCCACCTTCGGACGACTGTCTGCGTGGAATTTGCACATTCTCTCCTTGTCTGTGTGGGTTTCCTCCGGGTGGTCCGGTTTCCTCCCGCAGTCCAAAGATATGCAGGTTAGGTGGATTGGCCATGCTGAATTGCCCATAGTGTTCAGGGATGTGTAGGCTAGGTGGGTTATAGGGGGATGGGTCTGGGTGAGATGCTCTGAGGGTCGGTGTATACTTATTGGGCCGAAGGGCCTATTTCCACACTGTAGGGATTCTATTTTAAAAAAAAGTCAGGGATTTGGGATCGGGAAAGAAACTTGTAAATAGAAGAATGCCACAGGGATAAGAGATGGGGCCACAATTGTTTACAATATATATTCATGACTTGGATGAGAAAAGTGAATGTATTATAGTCAAGTTTGTGGGCGAGACAAAAAAAAGTGCAAGGGCAAATGGTGAGGATGTCACAAAGAATCTGCACAGGGATATGGACAGGTTAAGTGTGTGGGCAAAAAGCTTGGCACGTGGCATATAATATGGGAATTTGTAAGGTTATGCACTTTGGAAAGAAGAATAGAGGGATTGAATATTATTTAAATGGGGAAAGGCTACAGAAAGCTGCAGAGGAATTTGGGAATCCTTATCCACGAATCATAAAAAGCTCACATCCAAGTTCAGCGGTAATCAGGACGGCAAATGGAATGCTGGCCCTTTTTTTCAATGGAATGGAGTATAAAAGTAGGGAACAGTTGCAAAAACTGTACAAGGCACTAGTCAGACCACTGCTGGAACACTGTGAACAGTTTTGGACCCCTTATTTAAAGATAGATCTATCGGCAATGGAGGCAATCCAAAGAAGGTTAGTTCAGCTGATGCCAGTTATGGAGGAACTGTTTTATGGAGAGTGGTGGGATAGATTGGGCCTGTACTCATTGGAATATAGAAGAATGAGAGATGACATTATTGAAACATTCAAGATTCCGCTGGGATTTGACAGGGTAGGAAAGAAAGATGTTTCCTATTTTGGGACAGTCCTAGACCAGAGTGCATAATGTCAGAATAAAGGGTCACATATTTAAGACAGAGGTGTGGATAAATTTATTCTGTCAGAGGCTAGTTAATCTGCGGAATTATTTACTGCAAACAGCTGTCGAGGCTGGGTCGTTAAGTATATTCAAGACTGAGACAGACCGATTTTTAATCGGTTAGGGGATCTAGGGTTGTAGAGAAAAGGCAGGAAAGTAGAGCGGAGAACTATCAGATCAGCCTTGATCTCACTGAATGGTGGGGCAGATTAAATGGGCTGAATGGCCTACTTCTGCTCCTATGTTTTACGGTCTACTGCTTTATTTATTTACTCAAAATTTAAATTAAGTTCCTGAGATATGACCTATTCTCTACCAATCTGTGTTGGTGCTTATGAATCAAATCAAATTTATTGAAGTGTTTCGTTACTCTATTCTTAATAATAGAATCCATTAACTACACCACAATATCCACTGGATTAACAGGTCTACAATTTTCTGGTTTCTCTCCTGCATTTTTGATTTAAAAAAATGAAGTTACATTTGAAATTTTCCAATCTGAGTGATGGGTGTCAGAGAAAGCTTCGGGTCATTGACCTTTGTTCTCCAGAATGACTGCACTAGAAGGAAAGCTAAGTTGTGAAGACAGTATCATGCTGTTTCCTCTGGTGGGAAAATCCATAATATTAAAATTATTCCTAGGTCAATTTGAAGTGAAATTAGGAATCAATTTCTTTCAAAAACTAATGAAAAATTTTAACTCTCATCCACAAAAGACCTTTATTGCCGGATCAATCGAAATTTTCAAGACTCAAATTGACAGATTTTTATGAGATAAGGTTATCAAGGTGGGAAAATGAAATTGAGATATAGATCAGAGATGATTGAATTAAATATCTTATGGATTTGAATGGTCTAACCCTCTTCTGAGGATTTTTCTCACTGTAGTCCAAGGTCACTGCAGCCCAGTATATATTTTCTATTATATTGACATACATTATCTTTGTTTCTTCATTAAGATAATCAACAGCTTGAAACAAACAACTTGCTCAAGGTAACATACAACCTTTAATTTGAGATGAGACATCAGGCAGTTCATATTTGAGATAATTTTCAAAAATAATCCATGCAAAATATGCACTATGTTATTGCCTTTTAAATCTCATCTATTAATGCACAGAATTTTACTTCTAAGGTAAATCCTTTCCTCCCAGTTTAGTTCAAAGTTTCCTATTTCTAAGCAAGATCCTCACACAGAACAGCATATAAACAGGCCACTTACAATCAAAGTTCAAGTATATTTTAATATTTAATAAGATTTGAGTAGTAGTCAAGGGAATAGTGTTACATGAATCAGCTGAAAGGAAGTGCACTCTAACAGCATGAAAAAGATAGTGTGTCAATTCTTATCCATTTATTTTTCTCCTCAAGGAGCATGGTTAAAAGCTGACAAAGCTTATTTTCTCTACTGGTCATTATGTTGGTTCACACACTTTCACTGAAACATCAGGCTGCATTTAGAGTTATGAACTGAAGCTTTAATATGCCTATTTATAAATTGGTGGTAGACTGTTCCAAACCTAAAAGGGCTGAAAAATGAAAGTGCAAACTGAATTTTATGTTCTATCTATTGGATCAAAGTTACAGGCTAAATAGTTAATGCAAGATTTGTAAGAAAAGAAACAATTCTAAGGCAATAGAGAAAGCCAAACAGATCTTACACTATACAAGCAATGGGAAAAAAAACAGAACATTTAGGAATGGATCATGAATGAGGCACAGGTACAACAACAAGTGAATAACTGTGTATAATTCTGCACACCAAACTACAGCAGGCATACCTAGGCATAGTGATTGTGCAATCAAATGGCTACCTAACTTATAACATCTTAAAAATGGAATTATTTGCTTTCAGAATTGTCAAGGTTCTTAAAGGAATAGATTAAATAAATCCCATTATGTTTGAAATTTCCACGAATTCAAGAATCAGAGCAGATGTGTAGTTGGCTTTAATTTAAATAAGGAAAGACCTGTATTTATGTAGTGCCACTCATGACCAATGGAGTTCTCAAAGCTCATTACAGCCAAAGTACTGTTGAACAGTATTCACTGTTCTAATGCAGGAGACATAGGTTACACAGAGTGATGAGTGTGAAGAATGAACTAACAAGCAAGGACATGTGAAAACCTAAGAAGCAATCAGATATTTTGAGGGACAGATGATTGAAGTGCACAGTCTTGGAATCAGTGAGGTGGATGATTTGCTAGCAAAACTGAAGCCCAAAGAATAAAAAGGAGTGACAACATGGATAAAAAGTTGGTTGGATAAACAGTGGTGTTGAACGTTTTTTTTCTTGGACTGGGGAAAGGTATGCAATTAGGTTCCACAGGGGTATTGTTTTTCTTGATTAATATAAAATGAACTGGATTGGGTACAGAGTACAATTTTAAAATGTTTAGAAGCTAAACTTCAAAGTATAAAACTATGAGGAAGGTAGTGATAGGTTTCATGACAGCAGAGAAATTGGTGAAATGGGTGAATAGGGGCAGGTTACATTTAATGTAGAGAAGTCACAGAATTATGCACAGCCCAGGAGTGTTCAAGCACATGCACATTCTTCCTTCCATCTATGGGACACAATACTGTTTGGCTTAGTCAGATACTAAAGCAGCCCATGTTCAAATGCAACAACATCTGGGCAAAATCCAGGCTTGGACTAACAAGTGGAAAGTAATATTCGTGCCAAACAAATACCAGGCAATGACCACTTCCAATAACAGACAATCTAATCACCGCCCTTTGACATTCAATGGCGTTACCATCACTGAATCTCCCACTATCAACATCCTTGGGGTTACCACTGACGAGAAACTCAACTGGACTCATGACATAAAGACAATGGCTACACGAGCAGGTCAGAGACTAGGAGTACTGCAGCAGGTAACTCCTGACTCCCCAAAGCTTGTCATCTACAAGGCCCAAATCAGGAATTTGATGGAATACTTCGTACTTTCCTGGACAGATGCAGCCCCAACAACATTCAAGAAGCTTGACACCATCTAGGACAAAGTAGCCCGCTTGACTGGCACCACATTCCCAAACATCACTCTCTTTACCACCGACGTTCAGTAGTAGCAGTGTGAACTATCTACAAGATGCATGGCAGAAATTCACAAAAGATCCTTAGACAGCACCTTCCAAACCCACAACCACTTCCATCTAGAAGGACAAGGGGAGCAGATACATGGGAACACCAAGCCACTCAGCATCTCGACTTGGGAATATATCACTGTTCCTTCATTGTTGCTGGGTCAAAATCCTGGAATTCCTTCCCAAAGGGCATTGTGAGTCAACTTACAGCATGTGGACTGCAGCAGTTCAAGAAGGCAGCTCACCACCACCTGCTCAAGGGCAACTAGAGACTGACAATAAAAATGCTGGCCAGCTACTGACATCCACATCCCACAAGTGAATATATATATAAATGCCTCTACTTATAAAGACCAAGATTCCATTCTCACAATATACCCTGCCACATTCAAAGATCAATGCATACGCACCCCAAATCTCCTTATTCCTTCTCACTGTTTAATCTGTACCATTAAATCTATTTCGCCTCTCCTTACCATTCCCGCCAAAATACATCACCTCATATTCTTTTATTAAATTCTATCTCCTACTTATCTTGCTGGTTTATCTATGTCACATTGTAGTTGATTGCAGTCACCCTCACTATTTGTTATGTTTCAACTTTTGAAACCATCAGCTAATGTTGAAACTTCACTCTGTATTCCAATATCCAACTCATTTGTATGCATTACAAAAATGATCCTAAAGCTGACCCTAGGGAAAACAAATGTCTACCATCCTGTAGTTCGAAAATAATGACCTAGCACTGCGCAATGTTTTTATCTTTAAGCCAGTTTGTATTCAAGTTGATATACCTTTTATTCCACGAATCACAATTTTGTTAAAAAACATTGCATGTAGAATTTGTCAAACAAATTCTTAAAAATCAACACTGACAACATCCCATCATCCATCTTCTCTGCATCATGGAAAAAATTAATTAGATTAGTCAAGTACAGACTGCAGTTTACATATCTGTAAGAAATGGCATATTTTGGAAGGAAGAATGAGGAGAATCAGTATAAAGTTAAAATTCTAAAGGGTTGCAGGAATAGACACAACTGTGCACAAATTGTTATTGTGGCAAAGAAGGTTGAGAGAGGGACTTAAAAAGCCATATGGATTCCAGGACTTTACAAATCGAGGCAGACCATATAAAAGCAAAGAAGTAATGCTGAACCTTTACAAAGCACTGGTTTAGTCCCATCTGAGTATTGTTTGGGAATCACATTTTAGAAGGATGTGAAGATTCTACAGAAAGTGCTGAAAAAAATTACGATAATGGTTTCAACAATGAAGGATTTGACTTACAAGGATAAATTGGAGAAGCTGTGGCTCTTCTACTTACAAAAGCAAAGCTTGAAGGTAGATTTGATAGATGTGTTCAAAATCATGAAAGGTCTTGACAGAATAGGTACAGAGAAATGGTTACCATTGACAGAAGGATGACGAATCAGGACTGCAATTTAAGGAGATTGGTAAAAGGACCAATAGTGACAAGAAGAAAAAGCTTTTTATATAGCAAGTGGTTAGGATGGAATGACAATTTGGTGGAGGTAAATTCAATCATGGCTTTCAAAAGCGAACTGAATAAGCAACTGAACAGAAAGAGAATGTAAGGATAGAGGTGGAGCCAGTGGAACTCACTTGGTTGCTCTTGCAAACAGCCAACAAGGATATGCTGGGCCGAATCACCTCCTTTAATCCTATAATCATTCGATGATTTTATGAGACTGCTTTCTACTCCAGTGCTTACTTTTGCTTCTCATTTTAATTTTGCCACACTGAAAATTTACATATGGGGAAATAGTGAAGGAGAATAAAATACAAATAAATTCTCATTTCTATTTAACTGATAATTTGTAAGGTCCTATGGTTCAAACATTTATTGCAAAATTAATAATCTATTTCTTTTTACCAGCACACATACATGGTCTCCTTTCAGAGCCAATTTGAACAGTCTCAAAACATTTCAACCCAATTTGGGAATAGCTTTTGTATTATGATATTGTTGCCTCTTGGTTGAGAGCATGCAGGTTACACAATACTTACATCCAATTCAACATACTTACAGTGCTTCATTTACAAAGAATAGATTTCAAATAGAAATTTCAGTTTTTCTTTACCAGCCATTGTGTTGAGGAACATAAGGTACTCAAAATTGGAGATTTCCCTCCGCTGCCAACGCTGCATCATATTGGACGCTTTGAAAAGTTGCCGGGGGCTTGCTAAGGTGATTCGTCTGCAGGTCAGAGAAAAAAAATCAAAAACAAAAATATTACGGTATTTCTTATTCCTTTGACTACAGTAGATGTGCAGGCTACTTTTTTTTAAAAAATCATCTTTCAGAATAAATACTTTAAATGCAAATTATATTTTATACCCATTGCTCTCCTATTTGTTGATTTGGCTCCAATCTCAGTAGAACATACAAAATGTATGTAGTGCAGTAGCTAAATTTCCATGCCAATGACATTTCCAGCTTGAATAAGAATGATCCAAGTTGAGCAATATTCTCACTCAGTACAAACCTAATTAATTTCATGCCATGTTGAAATATTACTTTACTGTACTATCTGCAAAAGAAATCAAAACTGCATTTGTATCAGGCAAGAATGAATTAATTATAATTAACAGTTTCTTTAAACTAAAGCTGGTAGTTTCCGTTCTCAGCTCAGCTCAGTCAGTGATCTGGCCTGGTTTCTCGGTGTTTCACTCACAACCAATTGCAATTTTCCAGCTTATGTGATTTTATGGCCATGATGTAAATGAGCTCAATGAAGGAATTCTACTTGGATATCAGTAGAGCTTTCCAGAGTTTTAATCATTCTGTTTAACTTTCCCAGCACAAATTTAATAGTTAGTCTCTCTCTCTCATGGCATCTGAAAACATTCAACACAAACAGAATGAAGCCTGACAAAAATTATAGTTGACAGCAACTGGATATTGTCATATGGCATGATTCGCATTCTTCTTTAGTTCTGAGAGGCAGTTTGCTCAGTTTCACAGCTGCACTAGTTCAATTAGTTCAACAAGGCCAAGTTGACACAAGGCAGTGCCATTTTAGTATTGATTTATGAATTTGGCATCAATACAGTAAATTACAAAATAAATGCATGGCAGATCTTAATGAATGAATTTTTTTAAGCAATAAAAAAACTCCAATGTTGGGTTTGGGTATATTAACACACAAGGTGTTCTGGTATGTTATGTACTTCTACACGCCAAGGGTAGGGATCTGTAACAACTTAACTTTTGCCGGTACAATAAAATGAGTAATGAATCAACACATTGCTCTGAATGTATATTTGATCATGAAGCACAAAAAATACAAGGAAAATGTGCGCTTTTAAAAATTCTACTCTGTGATGACAATATAATGAAAAATAAATGTACATTTAGAATAAAATGCTTGTATACCTGGTTTGAGGTAGCCCCAAACCTGTACCAACTCCGGCACGGGGCAAACAATGAACAACTTTCTTGACTGTAGCTTGATCTGGGAAGTTGAACATGACAGCAGCTGCCAAAGAAATAAACAATAATAGAACATTTTTTAACATGACATCACCTTCTGTGATTTATATTGTATTTTTGTTTAATAGAACATCTCTTTGCAATTAGATATATAACAGATGCAGAATTGCAAGCCCCTTTGTCTTTCCATAAATCACAGTTTTCAATGGGCAACGGGTTATTTCCGCTTCGTTGCTGAAATCCATTCCCAAAAAAGATTTCCTGATGCAAACATGACTATGGATTTAAACAAACTTTGCTGCATGGACATTATCATGAATTTTGAATTGTCTGCAGTGGTGATTTTGTGCAAAAATGTGTCACTATTTTAACTCATGCAAGGTCAACAGATTTATTAACTATTTTACAGAAGGTGAGTATTGTTACAATGCTGTAGTTTTTTTGGAGATGTTCCAACACATATGTCAATTATGTAATCTATTTACTCCAGAGGTTCTCCTTAAGCTTGAACTTGGATATATGATTTAATTCTGAATTTTAAGGAACATTTTTGAACACCTATCAAATAGCCATCTATATTTTTTAAAAAATCAAGTATCAAACATTAAAGGCAATTTTAAGTATTAAAATGAGAAGTTGTTTTCATGTACCAGGGATCTTTATTGACCCAAAACAGCCTACAATGAAGGTACACAGTTTTCTCGAAAATTAAGCTTGATAACTGTACCTTAAAATTTGATAGTTCTAAGATATAGGAAATTCCCTTATAAATTATTAGTTTAGGATTGATAATTCTGGAAAAAAAATGATTAAGCTCTTTGGGGAAAACAGCAAAAATCATTTGAATCATGTGCTTAATAGAGGCATTCTAAAGGGAATCAGATGGTTATTTGAAAAGGAACAATGCATCGGGTAATTAGGAGAAGGCAGGTGAATAGCACTATGTGAGACACTAATTTGGACAGCCAGTACAGACATGATGGGCCAAATGATCATTTTTCTATGCTGTAACAATTCTGTGATACCATGAAAGGCGATCTCCAAATTATAAGAAATTGCAACTTCTTCAGATATAAATGATGCTGCTTCAGCAACACATCTTGAGTCTTCCAGGTGAACTTTAAATGGTGTTTATTAAACCATAATACTATTTACATTCTTTACTCTGAATGGGTAGAAATTATATCATGTATGAAGCACTCCAAAAGCACTAGAAAACGGTTCAAAAGAATAAGAATAAAACAAAATCGGGCAAGTTAAATAGGTAAACAGAAAAGCACCAACCAAAAAAAAAAGTTCATGGAGCATTTTAGGAGTAAGACTTACTTCGATTGGCAATAAAAATTTCTAGTGCAGTATTCTGCAGTAGATAGCGCCTGGAGAAAATTGCACGGATTTCAGTGAACAACCATTTTCCATGAAGTCCTTCAGTATATGCCAGAATCTAGAGAAAACGAATGCAGGAAGAAAAGATTTATGAACTGATTCTAATAAGCTTCTAATTTTGGTCATTTAATAGTAAAGAACCTTAATACTGTTGAAAAAAATGAGAGATTTTGTTGAAGCTTTTTGACTTGCATTCATCAGGATAATTTGCAAGAATATCAATTTAGGGGGAATCCTAACATTTACACTGTATGAGAAGAGTGAGAGCCCAATTGGTTGGTATTGGACTCAGATTGGTAGATATGTTATCAGGGAGATGCACCAATTAATGATGATTGACAGTAAACTGTCAGGCTTTGTTGAAATTTTAAACCAGGTTGACTCTGATTGGTCAAGACCTTGCTCTGTGATATGAACCAATGCATGGTTGTCACTTATTTTGTTCAGCTGAAACAAGCACAAAACATGAACAAGCTTGCCTGTCTGCAAAGAACAGCACCCTGAGTATTAACATATATATAGCTTCTTACACATGAAAAAGTACACCAAAGTGCCAGCCAATTGGCTCTTTTAATTGGTTGTCAGCATAATTGCACAGTCAGGATTATCCAGAAAATGGTGTCCTATTATAGAATCACATCTAATCTTGGACACCGTGCTGTAAATTTTGTGTGGGATGATTGGGTACACTCAGTATTTTGCATGCTCTGAACATACAAAGAGATATACAAAGGGCGCTGCTGAGAAGCGACTGAGGAGGATTCTGGGAGGAATCAGCTCAGTCACCAGTGACCATCCAGGAGTGATTAAAGAGATGCTTTGCAGTTGAAGTGCTGCTGGAGGTTTAAGTGTGGGCTTCGGTGAGGAGGGCGATCAGCAACGAGCTAAGGGTAAGGTAAGATTCTGTTCTTTGTTCTTATTGTGGAAGATCAGGGGACAGTCTAGTGTCGCTAATGACTATGTCTGTAGGGGAGACAAGAGGAGTTGCATTTTTGATTAGGGAGAATGTCACGGCAGTACTGAGAGAGGGCATTCTTCAGGGTTCGTCTACTGGGGCTATATGGGTAGAACTGAGAAATAAAAAAGGGGGAGATTACTTTGATAGCATTGTGCTATAGGTCTCCCAGTAGTCGGCGGGAGATTGAGGTACAAATATATGAGGAGATTGCAGATAGCTACAAGAACAATACAGTATTAATAGCAAGGGATTTTAACTTTCCTAACATCGACTGGGACTGCCATAGTGTTAGGAGCTTGGATACAGAGAAATTTGTTAAGTGCATTCAGGAAGAATTTCTCATGCAGCATGTAGATGGCCTTACTAGGGAATGGAAAAAATTGACCTCCTCTTGGGAAATAAGGCAGGGCAAGAGACAGAAGTGTTAGTGGGGGAGTACTTTGGGACCAGTAACCTTAATTCCATTAGCTTTAAAATAGCTATGGAAAATAATAGGTCTGGTCCACTAGATAGAGTTCTAAATTGAAGCAAGGCCAATTTTGATGGTCTTAGACAGGATCTTTCAATAGTTGATTAGGGGAGGCTGTTTGCAGGCAAACGGACGTTTGATAAGTGAGAGGCTTTCAATAGTGAATTAATGAGAGTTCAGGGCCGTCATGTTCCTGTTAGAATGAAGGGTAAGGCTGGTAGGAGGGGGGAGCCCTGGATGACTTGTGCTATTGAGGCCCTGGTCAAGAAAGAGGAGCAGGCATATAACATGTATAGGCAGTTGGGATCAAGTGAATTCCTTGAAGAGTATAGAGGATGTTGGAGTACATTTAAGAGAAGAATTAGGAGGGCTAAAAGGGGACACAAGTCGGCTTTGGCAGATAAGGTAAAGGAGATTCCAAAGGGATTCTACAAGTACATGAAAGGCAAAACAAGGGGGAGAATAGGGCATTTTAAAGATCAACAAGGTTGTCTGTATGCGGAGCCACAAAAGATGGGCGAGATCCTAAATGAATATTTCTTGTCAGTTTTTACTGCCAAGAAAGACATGGATGCTAGGGAACCTGGAGAAATAAATAGTGATGCCTTGAAGAGAGTCTACATTAGAGAAGAGGTGGTGTTAGAAGTCTTAAAACGCATTAAGGTAGATCTCTGGGACCTGATTAATTATATCCCATGGATTTGTGGGAGATTAAGGAGGAAATTACAGGGGCCCTAGTGGAGATATTTGTATCATGGGTTAAGTGCCTGAAGACTGGAGGGCAACTAACTAAAGAAAGGCTACAGGGAAATGCTTGGGAACTACAGATCATTAAGTCTAACATCTGAGGTGGGTAAGTTGTTACAGGGGATTCTGAGAGACAGGATCTACAGGCATTTGGAGAGGCAAGAACTCATATAGGATAGTCAGCATGGCTTTACGCATGTGAAATCATGACTCACCAATTTGATTAAGTTTTTTAAAGGGATGACCGAGAAAGTAGATGAGGGCAGTGCAGTGGATGTTGTCTTCATGAACTTTAGCAAGGCCTTTGACAAGGTACTGCATGGTGGGAGTTGTTGAGTAAGATTAAATCGCATGGGATCCAGGGAGAGCTAGCCAATTGGATACAAAATTGGCTTGAAGGTAGAAGACAAAGACAAAGGCATGGGTCCACTGTTACTCGTCATTTATATAAATGATCTGGATGAGAACTCAGGGGGTATGGTTAGGATGTTTGCGAATGACACCAAGATTACTATAGTGGACAGTGAAGGAGGTTACCTGGGAATACAGCAAGATCTTGATGGGTCAATGGGCAGAAAAATGGCTGATGGAGTTCAGTCTGAATAAATGCAAGGTAGTGTATTTTGGTACAGCAAACAAGAGTAGGACTTATACAATTAATGGTAGGGCTTGGGTAGTGTTGTAGAACAGAGGGACCTAGGGGTGCAGGTACATTTTTTTTTTCTTTATTCATCTTTATTCATTCACGGTATGAGGGCGACTCTGGTTGGGCCAGCATTTATTGCCCATCCCTAAATGCCTAGATGACAGTTAAGAATCAACCACATTGCTGTAGGTCTGGAGTCACATATAGGCCAGACCAGGTAAGGATGGCAGTTTCCTTCCCAAAAGGGGATTAGTGAACCTGATGGTTTTTTCCAACTATCGACAATGGTTTCACAATCATCATTAGACTCTTAATCCCAGATTTTTTAAAATGGAATTCAAATTCCACCATCTGCCGTGGCAAGATTCAAACCCAAGTCCCCAGAACATTATCTGGGTCTCTGGATTAACTGTCCAGTGAAAATACCATTAGGCCATCACCTCCCTTTGCATGATTCTTTAAAGTTTGCATCACATATAGACAGGATGTTTAAAAAGGCATTTGGCACACTTGCCTTCATTGCTCAGTCCTTTGAGGATAGGAGTCGAGAAGTCATGTTGAGGTAGGACAGGACACTGGTGAGGCCTCTTCTGGAATACTTTGTCCAGCTCTGGTCACCCAATTATAGGAAGGATATTATCAAGCTGGACAGGATCCAGAAGAGATTTACCAGAACGTTGCCAGGTATGGAATGTTTGAGTTATAAAGAAAGGTTAGATAGGCTGGGACATTTTTCACTGAAGCATAGGAGGTTGAGAGCTGACCTGATAGAAGTTTATACAATAATGAGAGGGTGGCATGGTGGCTCAGTGGTTAGCACTGCTGCCTCATGGTGCCAGGAACCCAGATTTGATTTCACCCTTGGGTGACTGCCTGTGTGGGGTTTGCACACTCTCTGCGTGGGTTTCCTCCGGGTGCTCCGGTTTCCTCCCACAGTCCAAAGATGTGCAGGGTAGGTGGATTGGCCATGCTAAGTTGCCCGTAGTGTTCAGGGATGTTTAGCTTAGGTGAGTTATAGGGGGATGGGTCTGGGTGGGATGCTCCAAGGGTCAGTGTGGACTTATTGGGCCAAAGGGCCTGTTTCCACACTGTAGTGATTCTATGAGATAAAGTTAATGGTTGTTGTCTTTTCCCTAGGATGGGGAATTTCAAGACGAGGGGGCACATTTTTAAGGTGAGAGGAGAGAGATTTAAAAAAAACATGAGGGGCAAATTTTCTTTTTACACAGAGGGTAGTTCGAGTGTGGAATGAACATCCTGAGGAAGTGGTGGATGCGGGTGCAATTACAATGTTCAAAAGATATTTGGACGAATACACAAATAGGAATGGTTTTGAGGGATATGGGCCAGGAGCAGGCAGATGGGACTAGTTTAGTTTGGGATCTGGTTTGGTATTGGCTGTTTCGACCGAAGGGTTTGTTTCCTTGCTATATGACTCTATAACTCGGCCAGTGGACTGAGGAATGGCAGATGGAGTTTAATTTAGATAAATGCAAGATGTTGCATTTTGGTAGGTCAAACCAGGGCAGGATTTACGCAGTCAGCAGTAGGGCCCTGGACAGTGTTATAGAACAAAGTGATCTAGAGTACAGGTTCATAGCTCCTTGAAAGTGGAGCCACAGTTAGATACGGTGGTGAAGGCAGCTTTCAGCATGCTTGCTTTCATCGGCCAGAGCATTGAGTATAGGAATTGCGATGTTTTGTTGCAGCTGTACAAGACATTGGTATGGCCACATTGGAATACTGCGCGCAGTTCTGGTCATCCTACTACAGAAAGGATATTATTAAACTAGAAAGAGTGCAGAAAAGATTTACAAGGATGCTACCTGGACTGGAAGGTTTGAGTTTTAAGGAGAGGCTGAATAGGCTGGGACTTTTTCCCTGGAGTGTAGGAGACTGAGGGGTGACCTTATAGAGGTTTATAAAATCATGACAGGCTTAGATAAGCTAGATAGCCATTAGCATTTCCCCATGGTAGAGGAGTCTAAAACTAGAGGGCACAGGTTTACGGTGAGAGGGGAGATACAAAAGGGTCCAGAGTGGCAATTTTTTCACACAGAGTGATGAGTGTTTGGAATGGGCTCTAAGAGGTAGTGTTTAGGTGAGTACAATTTTGACATTTAAGAAAAATTTGGACAGGTACATGGATGAGATAGATATGGAGGGATACGGACCAAATGCAAGTAAATGGGACTAGATTAATTGCGAAAACTGGGTAGCATGGCAAGTTGAGACGAAGAGCCTGCTTCCATGCTGTAAACCTCTACGATTCTACTGTTTGATAAAACCCACCAGTCTTTAGGGGGACACATACATACCTAATATCATACCAGCTCTGAAATTTATATACCACATTGATCATTCTGTTCTCGGCAGAATACCGTTCTGGTTTGACAGAAATGTCCTGTGGGTGCATATACCACTCAATTTGCAATTGCATAGTAGCAGCATGAAACAGCTAGCTTTACCTACTGGAATAGAATATCCTTTATTGTCACGTGGATATTCTATTCTATTCTATTGTTCAAACTTACATTTCCATTGTAATCTGAAATATAATGGGCGCTTTTCAGGATCCAAAGTGATGGCCTTGGGGCCATTCATGAGTTTCGTGCAGCATACACATCGTTATTATCCAGCAGGTTGGGTTTGATGTGCACTATTTCGGCATCAAGCTTGCACGGCGAACAAATGGCTCAGGCCCTATTTACAAGGTTGCCAATTAGGCAAGTGTAGGAAGTCTACTTGACAAGGAATCAGCATCTCCTCTCATCAGCATAAATGTTGATTTTCCCCTTAAATTGGGATGCTTGCAAATTACCCTGATAAACGTGAGACAAAAAAACTTTGATGAAAATGTGTCTTTTTTCAGCAATCCTCAAGTTTCTATTTTATTAGTGAAACCTACAAATCATTTAACTGAGGAGTTGAATTGGATAGTTTCTTCCAAACGTGAGTGAGGTCACAGAAGAAAAAATTGCTGAAGCAGTATGATTTTCTGATTGAGTTTTTGTGGAAGAACACAGATTAAAAAAAAATCTTAAGTTGTATTGTTAACTACTGAAGAGCTATATATGTTGGTGCGCAGACTGCGTACACAGATCAAAACATTGATACAAATATGCATACTATTGGTGATCTGTAATTTTTAACATATTGCACCTGAATGATGTTGTAGAATATTTAGAATTAGTGACCAAAAATGCATGCATGCATAGATGCTTGCACATTCACGCCCACATTATGATTAAATTAGAAAATAAAAAAAGACAAGTACAAACAAAGTACAGCAAGCTTAATGTTTTCAGCTGAACTATTAAGTGAATGATTCACAATGATATGCATTGATCACTACAAAGATTCTTAATTATTTATTTCTCAAGGAAACAATTATTTAAGACCTCATATTTTAACATGCTAGCTTTTCCAAACAACTCCTTCCTTTCTTAAGAACAATAAATGCAGTGTCTACAATACGGTTTCTAAAATGAATTTTCATTAAATCACTTTTGGAAGAATGAATGGCAATAGGTTCTTATACTGATCAAAACCTTTTAATCCCATACACAGAAACGTTCAAAGCAATACGCTGCCTATGTAAAAGGTTAAGTATCATTTTGTCAGCTAAACCTAAACAAAAAACTGCAAATGAACTCGGCATAATCTCTCCATGGAATTAGTGGTTGTCAGAGTAACTCGTTACAATGCCTGTCATCTTAGTTGACACACACAGATGCTTAGTCTGCCTGCACAATTCAAACTAATCCTATCCTTAGCCTGAAACCACTTTGTGTCTTTGCTGCTCCAGTTTTGCCTTTTATTTTAAAGCCTAATTATGAAGGTGTTAAGGGACAACCGGATTGGGCCACTTTTCTGCCACTATGCAGAAGAGAGCATTAATCAAAAATATTCAAATAGGACTAACAGGCAAAGAAGGCTTGCAATAAGAGTTTCTTAAGGTACTCATTAAAACAAGGTGACAGTAGTGAGGAACAGCTGAGGCCTGGCTAAGCAAGTCTGATTCCTCCCTGGAATAGTATCTGCCTGATCTGCAGCTTCACATCAAAGTCTCTGGAGTTCAATTAAAACTGGATTAGGTGCAAACAGCCCATCTTTGGGACTTTTAGGTCTCTGGCACTCTCTCATTGACAGTACCCTAGATGACGGCCTCTGCCTTGTCTGAACTGGTTGCCATAGAAACTGCATCATTGCCTTTGCTGTGCATTGGCATGCACTAGATAACTACTAGAAACTGCAGTTTAAAAAAAGGGCAACTTTTTAGTATTTGAGTGAACAATCCTCTGCTTGCATCTACAATTAGCTTGTTGAGATGAATGATTGCTTGCAACCTGTTTTACTCAGATGAAAGTGTGTATCAAGATGCATTGTGATGTTACCAAAATACAAGAAATGCACTAAATGAAAGTTCAATGGTTTGTATACTACATTCTAAACCAGCTTTGTGGGATGTTTAATTCAATGTACTAACCACCCTACCCCCCATGAACTCAAAAGAGCAGTTTGTGATTTCAGTATTTGTTTCTTTCTTTTGTCAAAACAACATGCTCTCAATATCTGAGACAGATGGCATAGAATTAGGTGAATGGCAAATCTGTGTGTTATTCCTAGCAGACTAAAAGGCAAACCAGGTCCAACAGTCAAGCTGTTTCCTTATTAAACTATGAATTGCACAAATAAAATCAAAGAAAGAACAGGTAAAAATACACACAACAGTCATCAACAATGAAAAATGCCAAATAATAAACTATTTAATTCAAAGTTGTGTTTTGTGAATAATCATTTGTGATCCAATACTACAACCAAGGGGATACTAAGCAGGACCAACATTCTCTGAGCGTACAAATGATTTGGTTTATTTAATTTTCCTTTGCTTAAAAAAATCTGGAACAATAGCTATGATTCTTGTGAAATGAATGTGCCATTTCATTCAAATTAAATGCAATGATCTTATAATAACAGAAATGAATCACTAGATACATGGCATGTAATAAAAGAAGCAATTCAAGTAGATCAGTGTACAGAAAATTAGTATTAGTAATATTACTGACATTTTCAAAGTTATCTTGCAATTCAGCTTTCATTTAAAGCAAGGTACTAAAACATCTTTGCCATTATGAGTATAAAACAGGACTGCGGAAAAATGAGTAGATTCCTCCCTGGGCACAGCTTAAGGGCTAAATATTCACAGCAAATTTATAATTAGGCTACAAACTCAATTTATCAGACTAATTATTTTAATTTACCCTCATTGTTCCAGGCAGTTCAATGTCAAAAATTTTTTAAAAATTAAAAGCAATGTGGCCCATTTCCTCATTACTCAATCTTTTTTTTAAATCTAGTGTTTTCTCTTTCAATTACTGGTGGAGATGATAAACCAGCAACAAATGATATATCAAGTCATTTTATCTTATCGCTTAGAGGCTCAGTGACAATGAAGTTCATATTTCACTGGTTTCATTGAAGATTGTGAAAATTACTTGCCCCTTTGACCTCAAATTTCACTCTAAGACAGAAATTTCTCTTCTGTAAAGTAATGCAATTTTTCAGGTGTCAACCTTTAGCCCAGCTTTAAAAATTAATTTCATTTATATTAACCATGATATTGATATTTTCATGGGTTCCCTTTGATACATGAAGCACTGACTAGCAAATTGATGTCTCTAGGACAACCAAAACTATTTTATTCAATTCTGCCACATCAGACAGATTTATGACAGTCTGAAATTCTTATTTTGTAATGTAATATTTGTGCTGGACGGATGCACCTCAGAGCCTCTTGTCTGTAAATAATTTAGAATGCCACTAGCTGGGACTTCCCCTTTTGCTCTCTGATTCCATTTGAAATCACGCTTTGAGGAAAATAGCCTTAAGATGTGAATGCCACAATAGCTATGCTTTATTTGCATTTCTATTTGCAAACAAAGCTGATAAGGTTCGTCAGACAAGGTACCGTAGCCTATACAAATGAAGTTTAGATAAGTATGTGGGTCCCTTCAGAGCTACCTCACAAGAATCTCCCGAAATCGAAAATACTGTCATCCCATCTCCCTGTTGGATTTTGATTGATTGCAGCTCTTCCTTATGTTCATTAATCTCATCACCTTATCTTTTATACCACTTCATTTTACCAGAAAGGTAATAATAAAACCCTCATCCATTATCCTTTACTGATCTATTCATGTGGAAATGGTTAATAACATGTTACAAATTGAGCTTCAATCACCTAATTTTCTCTTTTGTCAAAGGCACGTTAGCCCAAAACCAAATATACTATTTGTTTCTTGAAAGTGGAGATTATTTGTGGTGACATTTGAAGTGAGCATTTCTAAGGTTTTTAATTAAAATCAACCAAGTACCATCATACCTGCTGATATCCAACACAAGCTTGGATTTACCAGTTTGTCACAATACAACAATCTTGGCACCTCACCAAAACTTCAGTTACACTAAACAAGTAGTAATCCAGAATGAACTGTCTTCCCTTTGTCAGTTTATGGCTTGTGTTAAATGGTTAATAAATAGGAGACAATAGTATCCATTCACCAATATTTCATGCATTGGAAAACAGGGAATGTCCTTATTATTAATAAAACACAGGATGGCAGGCACAGAGAGTATTTTCTGGCTTCGTTTTAAAGCCTTATCCAATATTTCAAATGGCAAATCAATTCATATCAAGACAAACAAATAACCCTTGCTTATTCTGCAAAATGGAAGTAGATCCAAATGTACAACTACATTATTCTATTCACGGTGATGAAACACAGATATGAATGTACAGGTATAACATCTGGTTCAGAATGGTCAAGAGATTTCAGATATAAATCGAGTGTTGTGAGGATTTAGTAAAGCCTCTGACTGTTAAATATTTGCATTTTGAACTGCTCAGTGCCCTTTTGATGCTCGGTGCTGTACAGAAAAGCATCAATACATACTGTGAAACCTCAAGAGACTTTGCTTGTGCTAGAAATAAAATACACAAGGCAAAATGTTTTTCTCCAAGTTGCCATCCACAGAGCACTGATCAGATAATTTGTCAGAAGGTTAAACAGTATCGGTGCATGCTGCTTCATTAGATGCAACAGTCTTTCACTCATTATGCCACATTTTTACAAAGCAAAGAGCTCAAGTGTTACAGATCATTGGTTTAGTGCTGAAATAACTGCATCTTTATCCAGTGCTGCTGACTGGCCTCAATGCTCTCCATATGCATTTCTTTACAATCAGACATGTCATTTCCCATCAGAAAATGAGTTCATCAAATTAATGAGCATTCAGACAAATCTGGCTTTTAATGACAGCACGTACCACTGTGGCATGGGACTGC
This sequence comes from Rhincodon typus, assembly GCF_021869965.1. NCBI lineage: Eukaryota > Metazoa > Chordata > Chondrichthyes > Orectolobiformes > Rhincodontidae > Rhincodon > Rhincodon typus. The sequence goes on along the minus strand of NC_063332.1, from coordinate 130,474,210 downwards.
CCCAGTACTGCCAAAATGTGGTTGATGAAACCATGACACAAATTCCAGAATACACTTTTCATTTCTCTTTTATCCAATTAATTTACCATAGCACGTTTTTATACCTGTGCTGTTTCTACACATTGGCTTAGAAACAAAAATACAGCCGAGCTCTCATGTAACATCAGTAGCTACAACGATAAGCAAAATTAATTTTTAAAAAATAGCAAATCTGAGAAAATTCCATTTAAAATTCATGTTGCCCCGAGTCTTCATTACTGTTAAAATAGTTTGCATTATAAGCACCACACATCTCAAAAAGTGGTCTTCTTCAAAATTTCAAATGACAATTTTGTTTGGATATCCAGCATTCAAAGGAACTATATCATGCTACAAATCAACAAACATTAAATACATTGTGTTTTGTTGCCTAGATTCATCATCTTCATATGTGAATTAGCTTTTCAGCTAAGTTATAACTTAATCAATTCAGTAGTTACAGCACTCAGGCTAATACGTCAAAAAATGACTGTTTCACTTCTGTAAATATTTTTCAAGCTGAGGTTGAATTTTTAGTCATCTACAAATTTTGCCAAAAAGTATTCTTCAAGAACTTTGTAGCTGTTTAGAAAGAAAAGTGGAAATATTAATTCAAAAAGACATGTAAAATTCTCTAAGCAACTGACATTGCATGGGTTGTAGTGACCATAGATAACTGTTCTCTCAGCATAGAGTCAAAAATAAACAAGAATTGAGTCACAATGCATATCGGAGTCTAAATGGCTATTAAGTGTAAAACTGACTCATAAAATCCAAGCACAAGGTGAGTGACAGTTCATTTTAGTGTGATAGAACAAACTTGAGATTCCAAATCAAATACCTGCGAAGATCAACAATTGTGAAACATCCCTATATCTGTTAATTCATATATATATGAGAAGTCTTGTATATATGTACATGGAACATAAAATGGAGATTGTATTATACTGAAGAGGGTAGGTGGGCTGGTGCATGGTAAAAGCAGTCATGTTTTTAAATAAAACAAAATACTGCAAATGCTGGAAATCTGAAATAAAAAAAGAAAACAGGGGGAAAACACTCAACAGTGTTTTAGGGCGGCACAGCGGCTCAGTGATTAGCACTACTGCCTCACAGCACCAGGGACCCAGGTTCGATTCCAGCCTTGGCCAACCGTCTGTGTGGAGTTTGCACATTCTCCCCGTGTCTGCGTGGGTTTCTTCCGGGTGCTCCGGTTTCCTCCCACAGTACAAAGATGTGCAGGCTAGGTGGATTGGCCATGCTAAATTGCCCGTAATATTCAGGGATGTGTAGATTAGGTGGGTTATAGCGGGGTGGGTCTGGGTGGGATGCTTTGAGAGTCGGTGTGGACTTGTTGGGCTGAAGGGCCTGTTTCCACACTGTAGGGATTCTATGAAGTTCTTACAGCAACTGCAGAGAGAGACACACAGTGAATGTTTCATGCCTGTCACCTTTCATCAAAACTGTTGTCAACAGTGACAAATAAAAGGCAGGTACTGAAGTAACAGGTTTAAGGCTGCAACTACAGGCAATTTAGATGATTTAAATGGTAGGCAACATGCCTGATACATGTAGAGACTACCAGTTTCAAGGAGATCGTTTCCCTGCAGAAATCCAGGGTCCACCAGAACTGGAGAATCCATGATGTGAAGAAGGCCACAAAAAGGAAACGCAGCCACCCCTGCTCCATTGAGCCATTTGGAAGGATTTCCTCTTGAAATCAGGGTGAGGCCTGTGGGTTATTGAAGTGGCGTGAAGCTTCGCTGCTTAAATTCATATTTTAAATATGCCCCTCCAAAGGTATTTTCATGTTGAGGCACCGTCTTGATCTCCTAACTGCCTCAGCAGAGCCCTATTCTTTTAACGAGGCTGCTGAGGTTTCAGAACTGTTGTCCCTTTAATTGGCAGATGTCAAGGGTGGGCCCTTGATTATCTTAACTGATCCTGACATCAGGATCATGAAGCAAGCAACTAAAGGAGTAAAGGAGAAAAGAGCAAGACTAAGCTACTGCTACCACACAAATGCTACATTGATTCACAAAGTGGTGTGTTATAGCAGAAGTTGCAGTGACAAAGCCAGGATTAAATAACAGGGAAACAAAGGCAACAAGGTAAGCCAAAATTTTTCAGGACACAGTACAGAATTCTTATTTTTTTGGGGAAGAAAATAAACAGATAGTTACTATTGCCTAGAATGTAGCCAGCTAATGTAATAATGGCTTTCATGCTCAAGATGGACCTATAGCTGGTTTAAAAATGACGACTATGCAACGTTGGGCTGAAGGCAACTACCATTGTTAAAGCAGTACTTCGTATATTCTGTATATAAACTCTGTTTCTATGATATAAGGATTGAGGAGAAAACATGCAAGATCTTTGAGGAACAGCAAAACACTGTGTATGCTGAGAACCTGAAAATTAAAAAATGTTTTCCCCACCATGAGCTCACTTTACACCAGAGTGAGAGTGGGGAGTGGTGTTAGATACATGAGAGTAAGGGAAGGATATTTATGAGATTTATAGGGAGATGTAAAGCAGAGAGGTAGGTAGAGCTGTGAGAACATGGACTCAAAGAACTTGCAAAAATGATTTTTTTGTATCTAATAATTTTCAGGTTCTGTTGGAGGCAAAAATGATTCCTCAGAACTAATTTCAAGCCAGGCATGGTATACGTGCTGTATGAATACTCTGGATCTGTCTTTACATAAGAGGAGGATCATGATTACTGTTCTGGCTGTTGATAAAATCGAGGTGTTATTCGAGAGTTGTTGAGCCTGCGGGTTTAGGGCTCACAAAACAACCTTGATGTTTTAAGGCAAAACAGGGACCTTAGGCTATGGCTCGGGATTTTTTTCCCTGTAAGCATTTATTCCAGTTCATGGACAGATAAGCACAGCAGAGGTCTTATTGAATTAATTTTTATTGAATTCAAATGCCACCATTTGCCATGGTGGGATTTGAACCCACATCCTGAGAGCATTACCTGAGTTTATGGATTAATGGTCTTCCAATAATCCCTGTAGGCCATCACCTCCCCTTATGTGAAGTGAGCAGCTAACAAATATAAGTATTCTCAGCTTCATACAGAGGCACACTGTTCAAGAGCAAGGAAGTGACGTTGAACTGTGTTGTGTATTGTACACAGTTCTGGGCACCATTTATTGGAAAGATGTGAACGCATTGGGAGACAGTGCACAAGCAATTTACAAGAATGGCTCCAGGAATGAGAAACCTCAGTTATGAGGATAGATTGCAGAATTTGGGACTGTTCTCCTTTGAGAGAAGAATGTTGAGAAGAAATTTGAAAGAGAGTTTCAAAATCATAAGCCAGTTGTATAGAGTAAATAGGGAGAAGCAGTTCCTACTCATAAATGGAACAGGAACAAGGGGACATATATTTAACATGTACAAAAGCAGCAAGGGTGATACTAGGAAAAACTTTTCATTCAGTGAGTGCTTAGGCAATTGAATGCACTGCCTGGAAATGTGGGGGAGGCAGGTTCATTTTACATATTCAAGAGGGCATGGAAAGGCAGGAGATTAGCATCATATAATGGTGCTTGTTTGGACAGCCAGTGCAGGCACGATAGGTCGAATGGCCACCTTCTACATTGTAACAGTTCTATGATTAGACCATGCCATCAAACCATTGCAAGAGAAACATTACGCGTGTGCATGTCAAGAGGCTTTGGAGCCAATTGCAGGACTATCACATTTGAGTCCACAATGCACTGGTACAATTGCTGCTACATAGGAGGAGGAACTCATGATTCCACCTGTCTGACCTGCTAACTCTCAGTAGTCGCAACTCAAAATTTCGAAACCCTTGAGAATTTGTGGAGAGGGAAACAGAGTTAATGTTTCAGATTGATGATCTTTCACCACTCAAATTTTAACTCTATTTCTCTGTCAACAGATACTGACTGACCAGCTGAATATTTGTTCTGTTTTTATGTATAACTATTGATTCTCCTCTGGTACGTGAATCAAATTAAAGCCAGAACTAGACAGGATAATCAGATATTTAGCACAGCCACCCAGAATTTTTAGTACAGCATGAAAGAGTAAGTTGGCAAAACGTCTCAAATGAAAACATGGAAAGGAGTAAAAGGAAAAAGTTACAAGAGTGTGGCAGAAGTACAGCAAGAAGTCAAATGGTACATACAAGTAGTGCATGCTAGCCTAAGTCTCATGCCAGATAAATAACAACCAGTTCACAAAAACAGCCTGTGAGCATTCAATTTGCCATCACGCCACTGCTGCTGGAGGGTTTAATTATTTAACACTGCACCTCCCATCATAGCATTAGTTGCAAGTGTAATGCAACTCGAATAGGCAGTCAGTTATACAGCTTGCTTGCAACAGTGAAGGGAGAACTGGCAGAAAAATGCAGATCATTTTTTGGAAAATTTGGATTAATAGTTCTCAAAAAGCCCACTGGAACGTCTTGCCACATTACATTAAAGTTGTTACAGAAATGGAAACTTGTTGTACATGTGTAATTCCATGCATAAAGTAACAGCCTGAAACCCCAGTTTCTCTTGTGTATGGAAAGCTTGGACAGGGCGCAAGAGACGAAAAGAAGAATGAGAGGAGATCTAATTGAGGTACACAGATGCTAAAGGGCACTGACGACGTAGACGTATGGCAAATGTTTCTCCGTGTGGGGCAATCTAGAATGACAGGTAACAGTTATAGGCATACTTAAAACAGAGATGAGGAGGAATTACTGCTCTCAAAAGGATCATGAATCTGTGGAATTCACTATCCCAGAGCACAGTGGACGTTGGGACACAATCAATTTAAGAAGGAGACAGACAGATTTTCAGTTAGTAATGGGTTAAATTGTTGTGTGCAGGAAAATGGAATTGAGGCTACGATCATCCATGATCGTGTTAAATGACAGATCAGCCTTGCGGGGCTGAATTGCCTACTCCTGCTCCAAATTCTTTTGTTTGAACTGATCAGAGAGAAACAGCACATACTCACCACAAGTACTTCATGTCTGATTAATCTTGTTTTTGTTTGCAAAGGTGACAAACATGATAGATAAAAGTGCCTATGGAAGTTGACAACATGGTCTTCCAGAGACACATGATACTGAGATTGTTATCAAAAATGAAACTGCTGAAACTAGAGGTTACTTTGCAAAATAGTAAGAACTAAGAAATAGGATCAGGAGAAGGGCATTACCATTATAAGATCATGGCTATCTGATTGTGGCCTTAATGTTACTCCTCTATCTACCCCATGTCCTTTGATTTTCTTGTAAATCAGGAATATATCTAATTCATCCTTTAAAATATTTAATGGCCCTGTCTCCAATAATGTCTAGGGAAGGGAATTCCACCAATACATGTCCATCTGAGAGAAAAAAAAGTCTTGTGGGACAGATTTCCTTATTTTTGAACTGTACTGCCTATTTCCAGTCTCTCTCACAAGGCGGAATATCCTCTAAGAATCCATCCTGTCAAGATCCATCAGGGTCTCGTGTTTTACTCAGATCTCTCATTCTTCTGAACTCCAATGCATCCATTCCAAACTTTCTCCATAAGACAATTCCTTCATTCAAGATATCAGTCCAGTAAACTTACTTTGAACTGATTCTAATCCATTTATATCCTTTCTTGTACAAGGAGACCAAAATAGTAGCATATTCCAGATATGATCTTATCAACACCCTTAATAACTGTAGAAGAACTTCCCTACTACATTTATTCCACTCTCCTTGCAATTACAATATTTCATTTGCCTTCCTAATCATCTGCTGCACCAGCATACCAACTTTTTGTGGTTCATTAACTAGGATATCTAGGTCTAGGTCTCTCTGTACTGTGGAGTTGTGGAAATCTTTTCCTCTGTATAATATACTACTTTTCTATTCTTCCTGCAAAGTGTACAAGTTCACATTCTTTAATACTATACACCATCTGTCAAATTTTTGTCCACTTCTTTAACCAACCTGCATTGCTTTGCAGAAACTTAGCTATTGTAATTGTCCAGGCAGTAGGTGACAGTGTCGGGTTAAAGGGAGGGTTCCTTGGCTGGCAGGGTTTGAGAAGTTCTAAGTTTAGTATTGGATCTTCAGTTTTTCAACTTATATCTAAATGACTTGCTGAAGGAATAGGAAGTCATATATGTAAGTTTCTAGATGGTACTAATTTGTGTAAAAGGAACAGCATGTTACAAGATAACTTGGACAGATCAAAGAAGATTCAGGTGCCAACATCAGCAAAAGCTAGTGCACAGGCACCAATTATAATCAAAAAGGCAAATGGACATGGCTTTCATTCTCCTCCCACTACTTACATTTTTCTTTTTTACTAATTGTTTCTTCTTCATACCTATTTGTGTTTTCCAGCTACTCCTTTGCTTCTGTTGTTCTCCCTGTAATTCCCGCTTCCTTGACCGAGTTTCTTTGCCTACGCTGCAGAATGGCTTCCAAGAATTGGTGTCCCCACAATTTTGGGCATTTTGTTGTTTCCATTAGAGCTTTTATAGTCAGAGTCAGAAAGTGGGAATCAGCTGACACACAAGAATCATTACATACGAAATGGGAGACAATAGGATACACTTGATGTTCAGAGGCCTGACAGTATATGCCGCGCTATTGGTGAAAAGGAAAAATGATATGTTTTAGCATTCAAGTTGATGGATAAGGTTACTTGTGACATTTTTATAATCAAGGCATTTTATTTTGAGGGTGTAGAGAGAAACTGTCGCAAAGGCTGTATCTCAGATTGTAATTGGTGTAATTTATTTCGTGATGAAATGTGATCAGGGAAAGCAGTCGAATTGAGAAAGGTTTTGTGAAATGATCAGCAAAAAAGATAAGTTTAAAAACTCTATCAAAAAACCAATATGACAAAATAAAGACTTACTGAAAAAGAAAATTATTAGATTTGATGGTCAGGAGAGACTAAAAAACGTTATCAAAATAAATAATTGCAGTCCATACAGACACATACATCTCAAATATATTCATTTGAAAGGTAAGCCCTCTTGTTTTCTGTTGTCCCTAGATGTTAGACACTGCAACATTTTCCACTCATAAATGCAGTCTGGCAGTTTTCACATAATACTTGTTTTTTAAAAGCGTCTCAGTGAATCTGGAGTTACTTGGAAGAGAAACCAAGCCATTAATGCACTGACTTATTAAAATTGAGCCAAGTACAGTGTATTCTTATTTTTAAAAATGCCCTTGAGAAACTAAAGCAAAAATAAGGTAGCAACTTGCTAAAAGTAACTGAGAATTGTTTACAAACTATACTGATCTTTATTCCTATGTTTGACAAAAACCTTCATGGGAGACAACAGACCAGTCAAAACTGCTGAGTAACTGCAACTAATGAAACAGTTTTAACCGCTCAAAGTTTTGTTAAAAAAGATCTTCCATGGACACTGGTCAGATTTTATGGTACAGCTGTGTGTTATTTCACTGTGTACATTTTCAACATTACGTTCAAACAGCTTTAACCTTCTGAGCAGTGGGTAACATTCGTCAATTATAGATAATCGAGAATAAAAGAGGGATAGAGGTAAGATAAGTGAGGAGAGGATGACCGTGAAATTTGTAAAGACGTTCGCAAATTGGGTTATCTTTCCTGGCCTTAGCCTTGTGATCTGTGCATAATTACCACTTCGTAGGGTGATGAAATTCACTAATATTGAAGAATTCTTACTTATAAAATATTTGCGGCAGAAATTGATTTATAAACCGTCCCAGCATTAGGAAAATGAATATTATTGATCATTATGTTATTTTTCTCCATTTCTTCCACATTTACCAGGGCTCAAGATGTATATTTCCCTTGAGTTCCTCAATTGCTAATAAGTAAACGTGTTCTAATCCTAGCATTATTAAGGCTTTAATTGGATTGGAGACAGGGAGGGGTATAAAATAGACTCTATTCAGTCAATGAGACTGTAGGCTTAGAGACAAGAATAAGAAAGGTATTCTTGAAAGAAAACCACAGGGATTCAAAGATAAAAGACTCAGCTGAACCTACCAGATCTCTGACTTGTAACAAAGTGTTTCCTTAAACAGGTAACTTCTTCTACAAAAATGACCTTTGCAGTCAACGTTAACCTGAGCTACAGAATTGTAAGCAGAAAGGAAAAGTGGCTTATTAAGAAAATAGCTCAAAGAAAACACTAAACAAAAGCTGCAGCACTTATTATGCTCCAATTACTATCATCTGTGTTATTCAGCTAATAGATGACTAGTGATTTTTTCCTTAATAAGTTAAAAATTTTAACCAATAATAAAGTCCAAATACTGAGTCAGAACAGTATACTGAAGCTCAATTGTACTCCTATCAAATGTTCTGATCTGAGCTGATTTTTAGGTTTTTTCCTGTCGAGTGATCCTGAGCCTTATTTACATATTTCTGAATGGTCAGTTATACGTCATCAAATGCTCAACAATAGATGTCCTACTCATCTGTGATACGTTATAGTATGTTGCATAAGGGCGTAAGAGTTCAAAAGGGTTGTTCCCCTGTTATCTCAAGCTCACGTAGTTTCTGTTATTTGGAGATCAGTGAATACAAAGAAAACCTCCAGTCTCAAGCCATGGTCAAATCAATATAATGGTGTTACAAACATACCACAATGCAATCCTAAGGCGTCCAGTTTGTACTGCTGCAGAGGCTTGAACAAAGTCTACTTGTAACAGAACCTACATTAAATTATTCCAAAAGGACTATAAAGGAATAAATTAAATGGAAAAGTTAACTCACATATTGAATTGCTAAATGTTAACTATTTAAATGCTAAGTCTGAGTGATGCATGCTGAAAATCATTTTTAGTCTACTTTCAACTTGCTAAAATTATTCAAGATCCTTTATTTAAATGAAACGTGAACATATGCAGAATAAATACAAAATTTATTTAGGCAGCCAGCAAATCTTTTCATAAACAGTAAACAGATACTATCAGCATCCAATATTCTAAAGTTAAAAATTGCAAGAAGAACTTTGCTTCAATTATCCTGTGATTTCAATTAAATGTAAATCCTTGGCAATTTTCAATAGTCAAAAGCAATTTACAATTTTTAGCATTCTCTCTGCACTAAGTATAAATTTTACAGCCACAAAACACAAGCGACTTTGATCTAATTGAAGGTAAAAGACAGTGTATATTGAGGCAGAAGAATACACTGAAGCTCAATTGTACTCCCATTAAATGTTCTGATCTGAGCTGATTTTTAGGTTGTTTCCTGGTGAGTGATCCTGAGCCTCATTTACACACATCTGAATGATCAGTTATACAGCATCAAATGCTCAATATAGATATCCTATTCATCTGTGATATGTTACAGTATGTTGCATAAGGGTGTAAGAGTTCAAAAGGGTTAATGCTGAGGACTGCATTAAATATCAACACCTGGACTCTGGCAGAAAAACAGCTTTGAAATTTGAAGGAGTAAGAATTAACATTGAAGTCTCCTTCATAGTCTCAGAAACAATATCACCTAGCTGTGATAAGTCATTAAACAAAGCTTTATGGATCTTATGCCATGTGAGCTGTGGTGAGGATTCACTGTACAACACATTGTGAGGGGTCTTAAAGGAGGAAAAGAGAAAAAATACTTTCAAGATATAAAAATATCTTCAAATCTATTTGTTATTTCTACTTCATCATGAAGAACAACTTAAATCTGCAATATCCCAGCTATCAATAATGTTAATGGCAAGAAGTAACTAATTCAAATCACGTAAGCATTAAAACTCAAGTCTTAGCAAAATCATACAAATTTTCTATGCACTGTAATACTTCACTTTTCCTATTGAAATAACATCAAGAGTGGTCATACTTATTAGCAAGATGAAAAAGGAATTTTAAGGAATTTTGTTAACACAAGACTGAGGTTCAGGTCCGAAACATCGATTCTGCTGGTCCTCTGATGCTGCCTGGCCTGCTGTGTTCCTCCAGCCCCACACTGTATTCACTCTGACTCAAGCATCTGCTATCTCCTAAGGAATTTTGCTGACTGATTAAAATGTGCAAAGGAGTGTGGCATGCACTTGATTTTATTTCTGCAAGACTATGTGGTCTAAAATTCTCCAACTCTCAAACCAACTTTACAACAGGAATTGAATTATATTTGCTTAATTTGCAAATTATTTCTTTGTGATAAGAGAAACCACATAGAGACATTATGGACTGCTGGAAGCAAAATGCCTGTTCAACATTGTTGGGGAGTGATCCATTGCAGTGTAATTTGTCTCTTGCTCCTTATTTTCTTTCAGATTGTGAATTCTCTGTAATTATAATTATGACTGAGTATCAAAACCTTGGTTATGCAATAATGCATACATCACAATGTTAACAACAGTTTTCAACTGTTAGAGTGATGACCTCAGACTGCAGTTTACAAGCTGCTGGTTGCTCGTGAATTGAGGTAGTGTTGATCAAGCTTGAGTCGAACTTTATTGGAACAGTCACAGGCAAAGGTCAGACTGAGATGCATGGTGCTCATTTTAACCAATTTCTCCATTTAAATACTTTTAAAAAACAAAGGTGCTTTGGGATGAGATTGGGTTGAGGAAGAACAGAAAGAAGAAAGACTATAATTCCTACAGACTTTATCCTTTTACATCTTCGTACGTACAATTAGGAATCTTCATTATTTGCATTTGTAACCATTTTCCATTAGATGCTCACATGAGGGTTTCTTTGCAGAGTTCAATCACCCTCAACACCATCTCCCCTTGCCCTGGCATCTTCCCATGCAAGAGTAGATGCAGTACATGCCTTTTCACCCCCTTCAAGTGAATAAGCAATTTAGTTGGATTTCATTCACCTTATACTGTATTCACTGCTCACGTGCAGTTTCCTCTTCCTCCATATTGGAGAGACCAAATGCAGACTAAGCGGTCACTTTTCCAAACATCTCTGCATGATCTCCAAGTATGACTCTTAAGTTTCTGGTCACTTATCACTTAAATTCTGCATCCCACTCTGACCTCAGCCTGTGACTGTTCCAATGAAGTTCAACTCAAGCTCAATGAACAGTACCTCAATTTATCAGACACTCATCAGCATTTGAATCTCAACTTAAACACTAAGTTCAACATTTCAAGTCATGATGACTGCTCCATTTTTTTCAGAAAACTGCACCCATAACAATAATTGGATTTAGGATACATCGCACAGAAATAGGCAGTATGTCCCAATTAGTAAATTGCAACGTTTATGCTCCAATTGAGCTTCTTCCCATCTTACCATCATAACCCTCTATTTCGATCCTCGTCACGTGAGTCTAGTGTACCCTAAAATAACAAACTTTCATCAGTCCATAAGATAGCAAATTCCATATTCTTGCAACTGGGTCAAGACGTTTCTTCTGAATTCCTGATAAGGTCAGCAAGAGATCCTATCACAATCATAGCCTCTACTCATGTTTTCCCCCAAAACTGGAGGTATATTCTCTGATGGTTACCAAGTTCACCTTATCTGGACTAACCTTTGGTTTCTTTGGTGAAAGTCTTCCAGTTTCTGGACCATCAGAGACTCTGCTAATGTCCTAATATGCAGATATATGTGGGAATTGCATGGACATTTAAATGACTGCTAGGCAATGCCTGGGGCCCTATGAAGAAACCTCTGACTCTGTTGAGGGCAGAGACATAGGCTAGATACACACAATTTGCTCTAATAGTTACTCAGGAAATGTCAGACAGGTTTAACTGGTGGGAATCTCTGCAACCGACTCTCCTTAATCAATCCTTCCTCCACCCAAACATCCAACCATCGCCTGGCTGAGCTGAATATCCTGTACTCAACTACCATCTCCCCGCCAAATAACTGGACTACCCACTTCACCCATGGAATGCACAATGACATATTAATAGACCAGACCTACAAATACTTACCAGAATATGGCTGCTGCTGTCAACAAAATAGGATGTATCCTGTCTTTTCCCAATTCTACTCTGCTTGCTAGAGTTAGATGCAGTTAGAAAGGGAAGCACTGCGCTGCCCATTTCTCTGGCAGCCAGAATTGGCAGTGGTGTCAGATCAAAAAAATCTTTATGGGTAATTGCCACTGACAGGAAGAACTGGGCCTTTGTGCTTTCCATTACCATCTCTTTTGCTTTGTACTATCAACTGTTACATCATTTAATTAGTCCTGCCTCCCACCCTAACAAAGGCCACCCTTTTTGTACTTCCTTGATTTCCTTATTACCTGGTCCTTCTGATAATGCTTTCACTTGTTCCAGTATATTTCAACACAGATACTGCCTGGCCTGCTAAATATTTCCAACATTTTCTTTCTTCAGTTAACAATATATTCACATGTAATAAGCTATAAAATAATGAAAACAAAGTATAACAATTGATAAAGCATAAATGGTACTTAAATCAGTAACAAATTCATTGAAAATACGTTAAGCCTCAAGTCCTTGGCAGTGGTACAGGAACAGTATTGGAGGTCAAAGACTGAAGACTGAACGGCATCAAAAAATTTAGGAAAATCCTACCAAAGTGGGAACAGGAAAGTAATCTACATTTGCTTGTCTACTTAAATTTGACTTATGTTTCTGATGTATGCTACACGTGTGCAAAATAGTAAAGTTTTATTTCTAATTAACTATACCTTACAACTTCACAGATTAGGGTGCCAGAAATGATCATTTGTTCTCCTGAACAGAAATATCATTAAAAGCATGGTTTTAGGGCATTGAATCTCCTCCATTTGGCTGACCCCATAACACCTTGTTCTAGAACCAATGTCCCCTCTCCACTAAGACACTGGAAACATTCCTGTGTCCAGTCTCTGTAGCCTGCCAGAATTTTATATGCTTCAAGATCTCTCTTCATACAACAATCCTGCCTTCAAGAATCCCTTTATGACATCCTTTCTAGGTAAGGGGACTAAAAATGCACACAATACTCCAGGTATGGTCTCACCAAGGCCCTGGTACAGCTGCAGTAAGACCCATCCTTGCTCCTGTACACTCATCCACCTGCAATAAAGGGCAACATACAATGTGCCTTACTAGCTGCTTGCTACACCTGCAGGCTCACTTTCAGTGACTAGTATACAACAGCACCTTTTATAGGTCCTTTTACATATTAACATTTCCAAATCCAACACAATTTAACCAATATTCTGTGATTCTGTGTTTTCAACATAAGTGATGACTTTACTCTTATTCATGTCATACCGCATCTGCTACTCACTGACTCAATTTGTCCAAATTCTCTTAATACTTTTTCCATCCTCCTCACCACACACAACCCCACCTGGTTTTTGTCTCATAGGCAAATATGGAAATATTACATTTGATTCTGTCATTAAATTATTGACATATATTATGAATAGCTGGGGCATAACCATTGATTCATCCAGTATCACATTAGTCACCACCTTTGACTGCAAAAAAGACCCATTTGTTCCTACTTTGTTTCCCATCTGCTAACTTATACTTAATCTATGCTAGTATAATACACCCAATTGCAAGTGTTTTAATTTTGCACACTAACCTCTTAAACAGGATTTCATTATAGGCTTTCTGAAAATCCAAATACACCACATCCACTAGTTCTCCCTTATCTGTTCAACTGAATGCCTCAAAAAGCTCCTTTATTTTCCCCAAATGTGATTTCTTTTTCATAAATCATAACCATTTGTATTTTCTAAGTGCCTTGTTATCATATCTTTTTCATAAGAAACTCCACAATTTTCCTTGCTGCTGACAAAAGACGAGCAGTCTAGAATTCCCTAGTCTATCCTTTTTAAACTAGTGGAGTTAAATTTGCCACCAGTCTGCTGGGACAGTTCCAAAATCAACAGATTTTTGGAAAGTGACAACCAATGCATCCACTATTTCCGGGAACAGCTCATATAGTACATTAAAATGTAGATGAGTTGACTCCTGGGAATTTATCAGCTTTCACGGAACATAGAAACATAGTGGTTAGAACTGCTGCCTCACTGCGCCAGGGACCTGGGTTCGATTCAAGCGACTATCTGTGTGGAGTTTGCACAGTCTCCCAGTGTCTGTATGGGTTTCATCCAGTTTCCTCCCGCAATCCAAAGACGTGCAGGCTAGGTTGATTGGCCATGCTAAATTGCCCATAGTGTTCAGGGACATGTAGATTGGGTGCATTATAAGGGGAGGGGAATGGGTCTGGGTGGGATGCTCTGAGGGTCTGTATGGACTTGTTAGGCCAAAGGGCCTGTTCCCGCACTGTAGGGATTCTGATTCTATGAATAGTCTAATCCTACTTTCTACCCATAACCTTTGATCCCATTCACCCTAAGTGCTATATCTAGCCACCTCTTGAATACATTCAATGCTCTGGCATCAACTACTTCCTGTGGTAGAGATAGAGAGAGAGAGAGCGCAAGAGAGAGAGAGAGCGCAAGAGAGAGAGAGAGCGCGAGAGAGAGAGAGAGCGCGAGAGAGAGAGA
>NC_063332.1:130432229-130459666 GCF_021869965.1 Rhincodon typus | reverse complement strand
GCGAGAGAGAGAGAGAGAGCGCGAGAGAGCGCAAGTGAGAGAGAGAGAGAGAGAGAGAGAAGCTTCCTGTGGATAGAGAGAGTGTGAGAGAAAGAGAGAGAGAGCGAGAGCAAGAACGAGAGAAGGATATAGAGCAGTTTCCTGTAGACAGAGAGACAGTCCTATTAATCTCTCAAACACTATTTTTTAACCAATATTAATTTCCTTCAATTCTTTCATCTCACTCGACCTCTGGTTCCCTGACATTTCTGGGAAGTTATTTGTGTTTTCTTCCAAGAAAACGGAACCAAAGTAGTTAATTCCTCAGCCATTTCATCATTGTCCTCCATTATCAATTGTCTAATTTGAGACTGTCTTTGCTAACTTTTTTTCTAACATACTTCTGGAAGCTTTTACATTCTGCTTTTAAACCTCTCACAAGTTTACTTATGCTCTATTTTTCCCCTCTTATTGAATCTCTCATTCCTCCTTTGCTGAATTCTAAACTGACGCCTTTCCTCAGACTTGCTACTTTTTCTACCAATTTCATATGACTCCTCCTTGGATCTAATACTATCCTTAATTTCTTTATAGCCATGATTGGAACACTTTTCCAGTGTGTTTTTCACCAGAAAGAAATGTATAACTGTTACAATGCATACATTCCTTGGAATTTAGCCACTCCCTATCCAATACCATAAGACCATAAGACAAAGGAACAGAAGTAGGCCAATCAGCCTACTCTGGCATTCACTGAGATGACGGCTGATCTCTTAATCTTCAACTCTAATTTCTTGCCTTTTCACTTTAACCCTTGATTTCCTCAATGGTTAATAGATGGTTTATCTAAGCCTTAAACATACTTAACAACCCAGCCTTGATGGCTGTTTGTGGTAAAGAACTACACTTCCCTTTGAGAGAGGAAATTCCTCCTCGTGCATGTTTTAAATATGCAACCCATTATTCTGAGATTATGGCCTCTGGTCTGACACAATCCCAAAAGGGGAAACACATTTCTTCCCTCCAAGTCCCATAAGAATCTTGTATGTTTCAATAAGCTTGCCTCTCATTCTTCTAAACTCTAATGAGTACAGGCCCAACCTACTTAATTTCTCCTGATAAGAGGAGACCTCCATAACTCGTATCGCCTAGTGAACCTTCTCGGAAGTGCCTCCAATGCCAGTATATCTTTCTTTAGATAAGGGACCTAAAACTGCCCACAGTACTCCAGCTGTGGTGTGACCAGTACGCTGTATAGTTTTGCAAAACATCCAAACTTTTGTTTTCTATTTGCTTTCATATAAATGCCAACATTCTATTTGCCTTCCCAATTAGCCGCTGAATTTGTATGCAAACTTTTTCAGATTCATCAACAAGGAAACCCAAATCCCTATAAACTCTAGGATTCTGCAGTTATTCTCCATTTTAAATATCAGCTTCTCTATCCTTTCAGCCAAAATGCTTCCACATTATATTCCATCCCAGTTTTGTCCGCTTGCTTAACCTGTCTCTAACCCTCTGCAGGCTCTTTCTGTCATCCTCACCACTTGCCTTGCTGCCTATCTTTTTGTTATCTGCAAACTTGGCTATATTCACTTCCCTACTCGTCATTAACAAATATTGTCAATAGTTGCAGGCCCAGGACTGATCCCTGTGACACACTAGTTACAGGTTTCCTTCCGGAAAATGCCCCTCGCTTGTCCCATATTTCTGTTTTCTATCAAGTTAGCCAATCCCCTATCCATGCTAAAATACTAGCTCCAACACCAGAGCCATTTTTCTTATTAAGTCTATCAAATACTGACTCTGCTTAATCATATTACGCATTTCTAAATGATCTATTACTTCCTTTTCATACTCTACGTTTTCCAAATAACTGCCATTAAGCTAACTGGCCTATAGCTACCTATGTTGTGTCCACTTCGCTTTATAACTAAAGGTGTTACATTGGCAGTTTTCTAATCCTCTAGGACTCTTCCAGAATATGTGGATTGCTGGAAAAATACAAACAATGCAACCACCATCTCTGTAGCTACATCTTTAATATCCTAGGATGCATTCCATCAAGTCCACAGGACTGATCAGTCCTTAGTCCCATTAGATTCCCTTGTATTTTTTTCTCTAGTGATAGTTATTGCATTTATTTACTCTCCGCCTCTTATCCTTTCATTATTTAGTAATTAGTACTCCACCAATCTTTGTATTGTCCACAAACTTACTAATTAGCCTAGCCACATTTTCCACCAAATCATTTATGTAGACCATGAACAGCAGAGGTCCCAGCACAGATCCCTGTTGAACACCACTCTTCACAATCCTCCATTCCGAAGAGCATCCTTCGACCATTACCCTCTGTCTCCTATGTCTAAGCCAGTTCTGTATCCATCTTGCCAGCTCACACCTGATACCATGTGACTTCACCTTTTGTACCAGTCATGAGGGACCTTGTCAAAGGCTTCACTGAGGTCCATCTAGACAACATCAACCATCTTTGTCACCTTCTCAAAATCTCGATCAAGTTGGTGAGTCATGACCTCCCATGCACAAAACCTTGCTGTCTATCACCAAAAAATCCATTTGCTTCTCAATGCGTATAGATTTTATCCCAAAGAGTCTTTTCCAATAATTTCCCTATCACCGATGAGAGGCTCACAGGCCTGTAATTTCCTGGATTTTCCCTGTTGCCCTTCTTAATCTTGGGACAACATTGGCTATTCTACTGTCTTCCGGGGCCTCACCTGTGGCCAAAGAGGATACAAAGATGTCTGTCAATGCTCCAGCAAGTTGTTCTCTTGCCTCCCTCAATATTCTGGGATAGATCCCATCAGGACCCGGGGACTTATCTACACTTTTTAAGGTGCACAACACCTCTTCATTTTTAATAGCAACTTGGCTTAGAAATTCAATACTCCTTCCCCGAGATCATCCTCCACCAATTCCTTCTCTTTGGTGAATACTGACAAAGAATTTGTTTAGGTCCTCTTCTAGCTCCACACATAATTCCCTCCTTTGTTCTTGAGTGGCCCAACCCTCTCCCTGGCTACCCTCTTGCTTTTTATACATGTATAAAAAGCTTTGCAATTCTCCTTAATCCTGTTTGCTAATAATTTTTCATGGCCCCTTTTAGTTCTTCTAATTCCTTATTTAAGTTCTTTCCTACTCTCCTTATATACTTCAAGGGTTTCATCAGTTCCTACCCTCCCAGACCTTACATATGTTTCCATTTTCTTTTTGACCAAGGTCATAACATCCCTGGTTGTCCAAGGTTTACGTAACTTGCCATACCTATCCTTCATTCTCGCAGGAACGAGCCGCTCCTAAACTCATTAACTGCCGTTTGAAATGCTCCCACACATCCAATGTGGATTTACTCTCAAACAGCCACCTTCATTCAACACTCTCCAGTTCCTGCCTAATATTGTTGTAGTTTGCCTTTATCCAATTTAACACCTTCACCCGAGGACTGCTGTTATCTCCATCCATGTGTGTCTTAAAACTCACAGTATTATGGTCACTACTCTCGAAATGCTCCCCCACTGAAACTTCATTCACTTGGTGAGGCTCATTTCGCAAAACCAGGTCCAGTATAACTCCTTTCCTGGTTGAACTCTTCACATACTATGTCAAGAAAACCTCCAGAATGGTCCCTACAAATTCTAACCCCGCCAAGTCCCTAACATGAATTGCGTCCCAGTCAATATAGGGTTATTTAAAATCACCCACCACAACGACCCTGCTGGTTTTACATCTTTTGAAAATCTGTCTACATATTCTCTCCTCTATATCTCGCTGGCTGTTGGGAAGCCTGTAATGTTCCCCCAGCATTATGATTTCACCTTTCCTGTTCCTGAGTTTTACCCATATTGCCTTGCTGCACGAGTCCTCTATGTACTCTCCCTCAGTACAGCTGAGAGATACTCCTTTACCAGTAATGCAACTTCCCCACCTCTTTTACATCCCTTTCTATCATTCCTGAAACATCTAAATCCTGGGACATTCAGCTGCCAGTCCTGTCCCTCTTTTGGCCAAGTCTCTGTAATCGCAATAAAGTCATAGTTCCAAGTATTGACCAAAGCTCCATGTTCATCTACTTGCCTATTATGTTTCTCACATTGAAACACATGCATTTCAGACCACTTCCCCTGCTCACTTTGTCAGTGTTTCCCTGTCTATTGTTGTTCTCAGTCATGTTTACCCTGGTTTATACCTTTCCCTTAATTTCTGCATCTACTGCCCTAATCTGCTGGTTCCCACCCCCCCTGCCAACTTTCTCCAACCCCTCTACCAAGTACCCTATCAAGGACATCAGTCCTGGTCTTCCCAAGTGTAACCCATCCAGTTTTTACCGGTCCCATCTTCCCCAGAACCATTGCAGTGTCCTATGAAACCCTATCCCGAACACCATCTTTTTAGCCATGTGTTCATCCTATATATCCTGCTGTTTCTGCTCTGCCTAGCTCATAGCACCGGTAGTAATGCTGAGATAACTACCTTTGAGGTCCTACATTTCAACTTTCTTCCTAGTTCTCTATATTCTGCTTTTAGGACCTCATCCCTTTTTTTCAAAAAAAACTTACGTCATTAGTACCAACATGTACCACGACTACTGGTTGTTCGCCCTCCCCTCTGGAATGTCCTGCAACCACTCTGACACATCCAGGACCCCAGCACCAGGGACGCCAACACACCATACTAGACCCTTGTTTGTGGCCATAGAAATGACTATCTATTCCCCTTACAATTGAATCCCCTATAACTGTAGTATTTCTATGCCTATTTCGTCCTCCCTCTGCAGCAGAGCCAACCATGGTGCCAAGATTTTCGTTGCTGCTGTTATCCCGAGAAGCCATTCCCCTCAACACTATTCTAAACAGTATATCAGTTTTGCAGGGGAATAGCCACAGGAGATTCCTGCACTGCCTGCTTAGCCCTCCTGCCCTGCCTGGTGGTCACCCATTCCCCTCCTGCCTGTGGAGTCTGAGCCTGCAGTGTGACCAACTCAGAGTCCCAGCAGGCCTGGTCAATCTTAGGCTTCCAGATGAAACCGAAGATGGCTTGGGTGACTGAAACAACACAGTTTTGGGGGATGGGCCAGACCTATACTACGTACAACAATAGAAAGAGTGCCTCACACCTGATGAGCAAGTTTTTACCTACAATGGAGAGGGAGCGGTGCTCCCAAAGCACCAGTTTCTGCTTCACTTTGGCGATGTGCTCCTCCCAAGCTTTTGTGCTGGGCCCGGCCCCTCCGCACCATATTCCCAGCACCATCAGATAGTCTTTCATGATGGTGAAGGGAATGAAGGATCGGTCAGCCCAGTTCTCAAAGAACATGGCCCCGCTCTTCCCTCGATTTACTTCGGCTTCCAAGGCCAGTTCGAACTGGTCGCAGATGCTTATGAGTCTGCGCAGTGACAGTGGATCTGAGCAGGAAACAGCGATGTCTTCCACGTACAAGGAGGCTTGGACCTGCTGGCCCTCCACTACATGGAGCAGTCACCCCTCTCAGGCTCGCATCCTTCCTGATGGACTCAGCAAAGGGCTCTTTCCAACACACAAACAAGGCAAGAGAGAGTGGGCAGCCCTGCCTGACTCTGGATCTGATTGGGAAGCTTTCTGATTCCCACTCATTGATCGAGACTGCACTAACATTATTGATGAAGAGCAGTCGGATCCAATTGCAGATTCCCTCCCCAAAGCCCACTTTGGAGAGCATGTCCCAAATGTACGTGTGCATATCCTGTTGTAGGCCTTCTCCTGGTCCAGGCTGATGAGGCAGGCGTCCATACCCCTGTCCTGCATATAGGCAATCGTATCCCTGAGGAGCGCGAGGCTTTCAGAGATCGCCCTGTCTGGTACAGCACAAGATTGGTTGGGATGAATTACCAATCCCAGAGCTGACCTTACCCAGTTGACGATGACCTTAAACAGGATTTTATAGTCTGCATTCAGCAATGATATTGGCTGCCAATTTCTAATTTCCTCCCTCTCCCCCTTCTGCTTCTGGATGAGGGTGATGATACCTTTCTTCATGGTACTTCCCAGAAGCATACAGTCGCATACCTCCAGCAGGTCCTGGCCAATCAAGTTCCACAAAGCCGAATACAACTGGGCCAGTAAGCCATCACTTCTGGGAGTTTTATTCTTTTCCGAGGACTCGAGGGCCTTGGTCAGCTCATCCAAAGATAATGACTGGTCCAGTCTCTCCCATGTGCTGTCGTCTAAGACCTCTGTGATAGAGGCCAGGAACGACTGGGAGGCTGCGCTGTCTGTGGGCTTCGTGTCATACAGTCTGGCATAAAAGGATTTGCTGATCCTCAGGATGTCAGACTGCGATGATGTTACTGAGCCATCTTCTTCCATCAGGCTGCTGAGCACAGAGCTCTCCTTGTGCACCTTCTGGAAGAAGAAACGCGAGCAAGTCTCATCCTGCTCCACAGAATGGACCCTGGATCAGGAGATTATCTTGGAGGCCTCTGAGGCAAAGAGGGAGGCTTGCTGGCTCTTCACCTCCTGGAGATCCTCTGTGACATCAACCTTCATCATATGCAGCAGGAATAGATTCTGCATGGTTTTCTGGAGTTTGGACAGTTTTCTCCGCCTCTCTCTCGCATTCTGAACACCTTTGAGGATAAAAGAACCTTTCGATGTTCCCCTTGACTGTTTCCCACCAGTTCGCTGGAGACTTGAAGAGGGGCTTCACAGTTCTCCAATCTACGCAGTCCCTTTTGAGCTCCTCAATGTTTTCTGGGGTCAACAATTTAAATTTTAGCTTCCACATTCCCTTGCCAACCCACTGGTTATCCTGTATGTGACAGTCAGCTAGCAGGAGGCAGTGGTCAGAGAACGTGCAGGATGCAAAAAGTAAATCTATCCTTGAGCGGATAAACATAACTGGCCAAAACCAAGAGTAACTACATCTAGAGGGTAAAGATGGCGTGCAGCTTGGCGACTTTAACTGTTTCCATTAGGAATCTGGGCATGGAGTACAGTTCGCTGTCAGCCCTTCCGGATCGTCTACTCCCAGAATGCAAATGAGTGACGTCTTAGCACCCTCTGGTTGGATGCTTTAGAAAGGATACAGAAAAGGTTTACTAGGATGTTGCCTGGTATGGAGGATTTTAGCTATGAAGAAAGGTTGGATAGGCTGGGTTTGTTGTCACTGGAATGCAGGAGGTTGAGTGGTGACCTGATAGAGTGGAAAGTTTGAGGCTTTTTCCCAGGGTGGAGGGGTCAATTACTATGTGACACAGGTTCAAGGTGCAGTGGGGCAATTTTAAAAGAGATGTGCAAGGCAAGTTTTTCAAACAAGGGGTGGAAAGTGCTGCCAGAGGTGGTGGTGGAGGCAGACATAAAAGCAGCATTCAAGCAGCACCTGGACGAATACATGAACAGAAAGGGAATAGAGAGATATGGATCCTATAAGTGAAGACAGTTTTAGTACGGAAGGACAAAATGAGTCAGCGCAGCCTTGGAGGGCTGAAGGGTTTGTTCCTGTGCTGTACTGTTCTTTGTTCTAATTTTAGAAGCCCTTAGTGTCTTCTATGAGAAGACTGACGCAACGTATTTATTCTGCCATTTTCTGGTACCCCATTATTCACACCAGCCTCGTTCTCTAAGGAATCTATGTTCACTTGGGCTTCTCCATTTATCATAGATCATAGAATCCCTACAGTGTGGAAATAGGCCCTCCAGCCCAACAAGTCCACATTCACCCTCAGAGCATACTACCCAGACCCATCCCCCTATAATCCACCTAATCTACACATCCCTGAACACTATGGGCAATTTAGCACGTCCAATCCACCTAGCCTGCACATCTTTGGACTGTGGGAGGAAACCAGAGCACCCGGAGGAAACCCACGCAGACACGGGGAGAGTGTGCAAACCCCACACAGGCAGTCACCTGAGGGTGAAATCAAACCTGGGTTCCTGGCACTGTAAGGCAGCAGTGCTAACAACTGAGCCACCGTGCCGCCCATGTTTCTGTTTACATTTTTAAGAAGCTCTTGCTGTTTGGCTTGATATCACTTGAAAGTTTACCATCATTAGTTTTTAAAACTTTCCCAGTCCTCCAGCTTCTCACTACACTTTGCCATACTGCAAGCTTTTCTCTTTCAATTTAATGCTATCCTTAATTTCCCTCGTTAACCAAGGTTGCCATGGCTTTTTAATGACATTGCCCAATCTATCACAACCAGCACATCCCTTCATGTAAATTAGGACCTAATTGTGGATTGTTCTATTTTACTTTCCAGCCCAATTTTATGGTCACATGTCCCTAAAGGACAGCACAATACAAGATTTTTAATTAATTCCCTTTCATTCCACAATACCAAATATAGGCAAATTAGGTCCCTCATTGGATTTAACAACCCAGCTTGGTGGTGGAATCAGAGAATCTCAACCCATTTAAAAGGTACCTTAATTTGCACCCAAAGTGCTACAACCTGTGAGTCTATGAACTTGGTGCCGAAAAGTAGGATTATAATGGGCAGCTAGTTTTTTTTTGACTGATGCAGATACATGGGCTAAATGACCTAATCTTCTGTCATAACCTTTTTTTGATTCTATGGTTCTAATTTAGTACAGTGTATTTACACTACATAAAACGTGATCTCTTCTATCTTAGGGAGACAAAACATAGAATGGTGATTAATAAAACAACAAATTGCGGATGCTAGAGATGGGGAACAAAGGCGCAAATTGCTGATGAAACTCAACATGTCTGGCAGCATCTGTGGGGATAAAATTGAATTAATGTTTCAAATCCGGTGACTCTGCATCAGAACTGATAGCAGCTAGGAAAAAGTGGTATTTATGCTGAAGATGGATTAGGAAGGTGGGGGACAAGAGAGAGGATAAGTGGAGATAGAGTCCAGAGGGAGAGATATATGAAAGGGGTAGGCAGATAAGAGGATGATTGATAGTAAGACAGGATAGTGGAGAAGCGGAGTAAGTGATAATGAGAGTTGAGAGTAGGGAGAATGGGTTGACTGTGCCAAAAGTAATCCATGTCCTTGACAGGACCACGCTGTGGGAGTAGGTTAAAAAAAGTGGAAGGATGGAATCAGACTCTGAAGTTATTGAACTCTATGTTGAGTCTTAGAGGCTGCAGGGTCCCCAAATGGAAAATGAGATTCTGTTCTTCCTGCTTGAGCGGAAGCTTGCTGGAATACTGCAACAGGTCTGAGACAGAAATATTGGTATGAGAACATAGTGGTTTATTGATTTGGAAGGGACCTGGAAGTGCCAAGTCATTTTTACAGACAGAACATGGGTGTTCTGCAAAATGGTCACCCAGTCTACATTTCTTCTCCCCAATGTATAGGAGACCACATAGAGAGAAGTCAATACAGTAGACTAGATTGAACGAATTACAGGTAAATGACTGTTTCATCTGGAAGATTTATCAGATGCCTTGGATAGTGAAGAGGGAGGAGATAATTGGCCAGGTGTTACACTTTCTGTGATTGCATGGAACAGTGCCATGGGGGTCTGGGGAGGTCTTGGGAATGGAAAAGGAATGGACCAGGGTGCTGTGGAGGGAACGGTCCCTGTGGAATACTGACAAGTAGGAGAGGGGAATGTGTGTCTGGTCATCATATCCTGCTGGAGGTGAAGGTAATGGCGGCTTATGATCCTTTGGATGTGGACGCTGGTGGATTGCTAAGTGAGGACCAGGAGGATCCATCAGTTTTGTGAGAAGGAAGAAAAGGGGTGAGGGCAGAAGTGCAGCAGATGAATCAGACAGAACTAAAGGCCCTGTGAACAACAGTGGTGGCGAATCCTCAGTTGAGGAAAAAGGTGAACATTTCTGAATCTCCCCACTGTGGAAGGTGCCATCATCAGAGTGGATGTGATAGAGATGCAGATGGACAAACTGGCAAAATGGAATAGAGTCTTTACAGGAGACAGGGTGTGAGGATATATTGTCAAGGTAAGTGTGGGTGTCAGTGGGTTTGTAGTGGATATTGGTGACCAGCCTATCTCTAGAAATGGAAACAGAGATGTCGAGGAACAGAAGGGAGGTTTCAGAGATGGACTAGGTGAAGATGAGGACCAGGTGGAAGTTGGAAGCAAAATTGATAAATTTTTCCAATTCATAACAAGAGAAGAAGCAACACCAATGATGTCGTCAATGCACTGTGGAAAAAGTTGTGGGTTGGGGCCCAAGTAGGGCTGGAACAAGGAATAATCCATGTACCCCCACAAAGAGATAGGCATAACTGGGGCCCATGAGGTACCCATGGCCAAACTTTTGATCTGAAGGAAGTCAGGGGGTTAAAGGAGTAGTTGTTCAAAGTGGCCAGGTGGTGGACGATGATGGTAGATGAGCTCAGTTCAGGCCATGTTCCAGGATAAGGAAGACAGTCCTAAGACCGTTCTGATGGGGGGTGGTTGTGTAGAGGGACTGCACGCCCATGGTAAAGAGGCGGCTGCTGGTGCCTGTAAATTGAAGATTTTGAAACCGACATAAAGCATCAGAAGAATTGCCGATGTAAGTCGGGAGGGACTGGACAAGAGGACAGAAAATAGAGTCAAGATTCGAAGAAACAAGTTCCTTGGGACAGGAACAATGGGTCTGCCCAGACAGTCCCGTTCGTGGACTTTGGAGAGAAGGTAAAAGCAGGCTGTACGGGGTTGAGGTCCTGAGCTGAGAGGCTGTTTTGGCGGGGGGCGGGGGGGAGGGAGGAATCTCTAGATGAAATGGGATTGGCCACAGTTGTGGATGCAATGATGTGATGTTTGGTGAAGAAGTCCTGGTCCAGGGGAAATACCAGGAACTGGTGCTCAGCCTCCACAATGCAGAAGTCAGTATGGCAGACAACAACAGCACCACCCTTGATGACAAAATCAGCATTGGATCTGAGAGCATGGAGTGCAGTCCATTCAAAGGGAGTTAGGTTGGAATGGGTGAGGGGAGTAGAGAAATTAAGGCAACTAATGTCACGTCGACAGTTCTCGATGAACAGGTCGCATGTCGGTAAACATGCCAGAGGGAGGGTGTTTGCTTTGCTAAACATCCACTTTGCGGTCACAAATATGACCCTAAGACAGTGATCACCTGTTACCTTCATTCCCAATCCCACTCCTACTTCAGTGTTCTTGGTCTTTTAAACTGTTACAAGAAATTCAAAGGAAAATACCTCACCGTTTGATAAGGCATCAACAGCCCTAAATATTCATCATCAGTGGAAATCATAACGAGAGGACCATCACCAGCAGCTGTTGTCACCAAAAAAATCTTTTGCTTCTTTACTTCCCCCAATATCACTATTTTGCCTTGCATCATCATTTATTTTATAATTTAACCATTATTGCCTTCTACTCAATCACAGGACCCTCCCCAATCACTCTCCGATCCCCAGTTCGTGATTAAAATTGTTAATTCCTAATGTTTTCCCATTTTAACAAAAGAGAAATAATTTAAATTTGGTTTCTCTCTTTCGTCATTTACTGCCTAGCTACTGAATAATTCTAGCATTTCCTGTCTTATTTGCAGATATCCAAAATCTGGATTTTTTACGTAGTAGAATAGAGAAAGGCATGGATTTCTAATCACATATGATTTCTGTTATCCTGAATGTCCCCTAAGTACTTTACAACCAATGAAATACGTTAGTGGTGTAGTCATTATTGTAACATAAGAAAATGCAGCAATCAATTTCTGCACAGCAATATCTCTTGGTCAGCAATTAGATAAATACCTGCTAATGTTTTTTAGTGAAGTTGATTGAGGTATCAAGTATTTCCTAGGACACCGAGACAGGTTCGCTGCTTTTGATTGAATAATGACAGGTAGATTTTTATGTGAACGTAATAAGGATGAATATTCATTTAATGGGCAGTTTTATTTGAGTAAAAATTTACAACCTTTACAAACTCTTCTGTCTAGATAAAACTTTGAAGGAGAATAAAAACTGAAAGAACTGCGGATGCTGTAAATCAGGAACAAAAAAGAAATTGCTCGAAAAACTCAGCAGATCTGGCAGCATCTGTGAAGAAAAAATCGGAGTTAACATTTCAGGTCCAGTCACTTTTCCAGTAATTTCTGTTTTTGGAAGAGAATATTCACTTGTCTTATTTTAAATAAGGAGCCTAAAAACATCTGACATAGTCTGACAGACTAATGGAAGAGTAACAGCAAACCACTAACAATAGTTGTTTCTGAATAAAGGAGACATGTTACACATGTGGATGAAATCATAAGAATGCCAAATTTTGTGATTCTGTCCTGATAAGTAAGATGAGAAGCTTTGACAGTGTACCTATTTTTTTCAACTGTACTCAAATTCTGTATTTCAAAGCAATAATAATGTTTTCTCTACAGAAGAAATAGCAACCATTGTATTTCTACAGTTTGTCACTGTTAATGTTAACCTACTTAATTAAGCTATCTGGTGCTTACAGACTAAGCCAGAAGAAAGTGGAGTGGTTATTCTACTGCAATCAATGCTGTAGAAGAACACTTAAGAACGTATGATGCAACCAATGAGCCAAAATACAATATCAATGGTTTTCTGTTTAAGCACTCAACTATTATAAATAACCAAATACTCCAGACTGTAGAAGGTAAAGGCTCAATGGTGGGAATGGTCTGAGATTCTGCATCCAAGAAATCTGGAATAAAATCCAAAAATATTAAGTATTGTTGCACAGACATCTCAATTGCTTCTCTACCAAAGACACTCAATCCAGCTTGACATCTAGAGTTCTTTTCTTCGTAAGGTTATAGCAACCAAATGCTGACAAACTGTCAGCTGAAATTGTGGCTTCTTTACTCAATGTTCAGCTAATATTTCCCATTAAACACAGCAGATCTTTCTCAAAAAAAAATACTGTCCAATCTTTCTGATCAACTTTTATCACCTTCTAAAGCACTGTGAAAATATATGCACTATTTCTGGTGGGGCATTGCTATTTCCAGCACTTTCGCCCATTTTTATATTTGATTCAATTACATTTATTAAAGCATGCTGTAAATATCCCTGTAAAAAACATTCAGCCACCAAAGTCTCTAAAACACCCTGCCTGTGGGAGATACAGAAATGCTGCCTATAAGGTGCAAAGCAAGGAGGGAACCCTCCTGCTTTGGAGATGCAATGAGTAATTAGAAAATTAAGTGCTGTCAGTGAAGGAATCATTGATGGCAACAAAAACAGAAACTCAGCAGGTCTGTGGGAAAGAAGTAGAATTAACATTTCATTGATTCATCAGAATCATTGATGGGAGCTTTCTCCAGTATCAGGGTGAGGCCCATGGTAAGGAGGGACCTTTGGTTGAGCCCAGGATGGGGAGTCAACGCCCGCCATTTGCCGGGCATTTTGCTGTCTGCTTCAGATAGGGGAAGGCAGGGCTTTTGGCTGGGCCTGCAAAGGGACTTGGGAAGGCAATGAAGAATGCCAGTGGGGAGTGGGGCAGAATGGAAAAAGAAAGGTGGGTGGGTGGGGGAGGTTGTAAAACAGGTGGCTGCAAGAGGGTACGGAGATTGGAGGGTACAGGAGGTTCAGGTTGGTAGAAGGACACTGCAAGATATTGAAAGGAGAAGGAGGCTGCAAAGGGTTGAGAGAGGGAGGGAGGAAGGAAGAAAGAAGCTTAGAAGAGGTGATGGAGAGGAAGACTGGAAGAGGGTTTGGTGGGAAGAAGTGTGGCTACTAGAGAAGGTGTGGGAAATGGAAGGAAGCTGAAAGAGATTAGGAAGAGAAGGAGACTGCTAAAGGAGTGGAGAACAGGGAGTTGCAAGGGGCTGTGAGAAATAAGGAGATTGCATGAGGGGCTGGGGTAGAAGGATATTTTAAAAGGAGAGAGAATAGTTTTGAACATGTCAACAAAGGAATATTTAGCTAACCACAATCCAAGGAAACATGAAATCATGGCAATAAGGAATTCCTTGTATATGAATTTGGAATCTCTAGCATAAGGCTGCATAGGTTCAGGAGCTCCTATACTTGACAGAAAATGTAGTGAATGCTACTATAACAAACTTAAATTTGATCTGAAATGCAGTAAATAGGGTAGTAACTGCCTAGCTAAGGTGGTATAACTTTGTACATGCACAACTCACCGGTCTGGAGAATATTTGTTTATGACAATGGATTTTTGCGTGTAGAAGTGTGTGTCAGTTACTTGGAAAAAGATGTTTTGTTAAATTGATATAGGATAGTAGTCTAAATTAATGACTGGAGTGTCTAGAAAATTAATGGTTTCTGTCAGTGTTGTCGCTTTAAGTTTAGTGGAGATTTGACGATTATTGAAGACATTGATGAATTATTCTAATACTGCTTCTGTACAAGTCCAAACAACCTATGTTTTAACATAAATATTGAAGGAATTGTTGCTACACAACTACATCATCTAATAAATGAATTAGTGTTAATCAAAATGAAGTTCCTGCAATCCAAAAGGTCATCCCAAAAATCTATTCTGATTCCTGTTTGGTACCGGATGGATGAAGTGAAGCAGAGCTTCAAACTACAGCCTCAAACCGATGTTGCATAGGAGGATGGAGGAAGCCACAGCTGGGAGTAGAGCAGAGAGAACACCAGGCTGCAGTCAAGCTTATAATTACTAATTATCCATTTGTACATTTAATTCCTCTTTATTGAGCATGTGTAGTAGTTACATGGCTCCCTTTGATAAATTAGATCTTTCAAATATGAGATTACAAGAAAGTTTGGATACCTTATAACTATATAGCTACAGTAGTTTCTGGTCAAAAACCTCCATCAGGTGTGGGGTAGAAGAAATAGTTCTAAAATTTGTTATTATTCAATCTTGTCCAATATTCAATTCATTATTGAGGATTTTAACTCAAATGAAATATGAATACACTTCATATCAAGAATGACATTTCTTCACTTCAAAAGGTATGGGGAAGGGAGAATCACCAGAATAAGTTCCGAGTTAGATTCAATTTTCGATAATGAAGGACAACTAAATTATCTAAATACTGAGTACCCCTTAATTGAGAAAGCCTTCACAATTGTCCACCAAACGTTGTTAGTACTCAGTAGGTTCACAGAATTTATTCAGAGAGCTGACTTACTTACATCTGGCTAAGTAGAATTACGATCTAAAATTAGGCAAAAAAACATTTATTTCTCCAGAATATCTATATAAAATGCAAAACTAGACAAAAGAGGTATTTATTTTCAAAGAAGAGCAATAATGATTAGATAGGCAAATTCAAACTTACTCTGTGGCTTAATAAGTCACTGTTCAGTAACCATACCCATGGGCGTGTCACTTCAATCAATAGACAGCTCATTAGACGTAATTACTCCAAACTATGCTACAAAGATTTCTGAGTTTTTTCTGACCACTTTTTCAGTTCTGAAGGATAACTTCCTTAGCTCAAGGCTTTCCTTGATTTCTGGCACAGTATGTACAACACAATTACAAATATGCATTTGAGCAATTGGCTGTTCCCACTACTCCTTATTTTTGGTATATAATTATACGCTATTATTCTAAGTGAGTAAATCTACAAGTGGATCTGTGCAATCCAATATAAATCACAGCAGGAAATTTAGATTGAAATCTATTATCATCCATATAATTGACCGTTATGCCTTAGGGTAGAAACAGATGCTTGTATGCTGACATCTGATAATGAAAATGATATAAATTCATGTAATTTAGCCAGTTTGGTATCATTATTATGTCAATAAAGAAGTCCCATACACATTACAAATGTGAAATGTTAATAATAGCTGTACTAACCTCTCCAAATTTTATTTTAGCTTTATGAATATACAAACAAGGAACAAGAGTAGGCTATTTGGTTCTTCAAGCCTATTCTGCCTTCAACAAGATCATGGCTGATCTTATTTTAACTTCAACTCTACATACCTGCATAACTCTGATAATCGTTCAGCCTCTTGGAAATCAAAAATCTAATTATCTCTATTTTAAAAATATTTATAGATTCTGCATCCACTGCCTTTTCAGAAATGGAAGACATGCAACTCTGAGAAAAAAAAAGTTTCCTCATCTCTGTTTTAACTGGATAACATATTTAACTTTAAATATGACCTCTAGTTCGAGATTCTCCCACAACAGGAAACATCCTTTCTGCACCCATACAGTCAGATCCTTTCTGGATTTTACACGTTTCAACTAAGTCACCTCTGACTCTTCTAAATTCTGGAGGATACAGGCCTAGCCAGTCTAGCTTTTTCTCAAAAGGTAATCTGCTCATTCCAGGTATTAGTTTCATAAAGCTTCTCTAGATGGTTTCCAACGCATTAACATTCTTCCATAAGTACATGACAAGTATTGAACACAGTGCTTCAGATGCAGTCTCACCAAAGCCATGTATTACTAAAGTATAACCTCCCGACTCTTGCATTCAATTCTCTTCGCAATGAAACATAACAGTCTATTAGGTTTGCTGTACCTGCATACTAACCTGTGATTCAATAATGAGGACACCCAGACTTCTCTGCATCTACTCACCACTTAAATAATGTGCTTCGTTTTTATTCCTTCTGCCAAAATGGACAATTTCACAATTTACCATACTGTACTCCATTTGCCAGAACTTTGCCCATTCTCTTAAGCTATCTATACCCCTTGTAAGCTGAGTATGTCCTCTTCACAACTCACTTTCCTAACTATCCTTACGTAATCAGCAAATTTAGCTGTATCGCCATTCCTTTACTGTTGCTTCATCAAAATTCTGAAATCCCTTCCTAACAGAATTTTGGGTGTCCCTAAACTCCGAGACAACTGATCATCAGGACATTTATGGGTGGAAAACAAATACTTTCGATCTCTTCATCCAAATCAATTATATAAAAGATGAACAGTTGAGGCACTGTCTCACACCACTCATGACATCCCACCAGCCTACTGTTTCCTGTTAGCCAGTCAAACTTCCATCCATGCCAGTATGTCACCCCCTGCACTATGGGCTTTTACCTCCTCCAATAACTTTGATGTGGCATCTTATCATTGCTTTTTGGAGATATAAGTAGAATACATCCACTGGTATACGTAGACATAATATTCTGAGTAAGGAATTTAGTAACATGTAACTCAGCTATCACAGTTGATATCTCACAGGACGGTGTATCAAATAAGGTTGTGATAAATACTTTCTACAATGAACAATAATTGACAGATTGGAGGTCAGTTAGCTCAGTTGGCTGAGTGGCTGGTTTGCAATACAAAGCAAGGGCAACAGCATGAGTTCAATTCCTGCACGAGGTCAGGTTACCACGAAGGACTGTCCTTCTCAACATCTCCTCTCATCTCAGGTGAGGTGTCCCTCAAGTTAAACCACCACCAGTAATCTTTCTGTAACGAGAAAAAGGAACCCCAAGGTCTGGTAAGACTATGGTGACTTTACCAGTAACTTGAATTGACAACAACGGATTTATAGCTGCTGACATTTCAAATTGTGGGCACACAACTTAGTCCTCATCAAATACATTTTAATGCTTGATGAAAATTCACTCAAAGTTTTGCAGTAACCCCTCACCAGAAAGAATTAAGCCAACAAAAAAGCAATTTAATCCAATGTTGTAGATTATACTTTTCCTTGCATGACATGTCTATATTCCAATCAGTTCAGGGACCACTTATCATTCAAATAGCTATCTGTATTCACCTACATAACCATTAATCGGTTTTAAACTGGACAATTAATAAAGATTTTTTAAATTGTTGTTTGACTAATTCACAATCTATTATGAAAACAATGCAATGAAGGTTCAACGTATGGATTTTCACCAAGTGTGCTGTAATGAGCCACACATGAGACTTATTGCACAATTGGCAGGATATAGTAAAATTGTGGGCACTGTCATGCTTCTGGGATATTTGCTATGATCTCCGATTTTCCTTAAACTATAAGTTGCATAATTATGTGCTGTTTTTTATATGAATGAATCAACAACTGTTGGTATTTATTTATGGGATGTGGTATCCCTGGTTAGGCCAATATTTATGGCAAACTGTGAATGCTAGGTCTTGGTGATCAGTTGACTTCTTGAACTGCCGCAGTCCTTGGGATTTGACACATCCAAATCCTGTTGGTAAGGCATTTCCAGGATTTTGATAAAGCAACAGTAAAGGAACGGTGATATAGTTTGAAATCAGGATGGTGTGTAGCTTGGACAGGGATTAGCAGATGCCAATGTTTTCCAAGCAGCCTTGATGAGATGCGGCAGTGCACCTTGTAGAGGGTACATACTGACGCTACTGTGCTTCAGTGGCGAAGAGAGTGAATGCTGAAAGTGGATAAGATGGCGATTAAGCAGGCTGATGTGTAGTTTCTGGAGTGCCATTACAGCTGCACTCGGAGTGCCTCACAAATGCCCAATTTTGAACTGCCACATCTGTTCAAAGTCTGTCCCAATTAAGTGCTACACAACATGATGACAGGTATCATCAATGTGTAGGTGGTACTTTGTCCCCACAATAACGGTACAGAGGTCACTCCTACCAATAGCATTGTGGACTGACACATCTTTGGCAAGTAGACTGATGAGGTTGAAGTCAAGTAAGATTTTCTTAGTCGGTTCCTGCGCTATCTGACACAGCTTCAGGTCACTTAGGTCACATTTGGCTCAGTCAGTATTGGTGATGGACACTTAAGTACACCAAACAAAGTATATTCTGTGTCCTTGTCACCCTTAGTGATTCCTCCAAGTGTTCAACATGTAGGAGTACCAACCCTTCACCTCAAGGGCTGGCAGTAGATGGTAATCATCA
Source organism: Rhincodon typus (assembly GCF_021869965.1). Classification (NCBI taxonomy): domain Eukaryota; kingdom Metazoa; phylum Chordata; class Chondrichthyes; order Orectolobiformes; family Rhincodontidae; genus Rhincodon; species Rhincodon typus. The sequence continues at coordinate 130,440,964 of NC_063332.1, read as the reverse complement.
GGTGGTCTTGCCCATGTTTGACTTGATGCCATGAGATTTCATAAGGTCCAGAGTCATTATCAATGACTCCCAGGGCAACTCTCTACCAATTATCTAATACTGTGCTGCACCTCTGATGAGCTTATCCTGCCAGTGGAACAGGACCTACCCAGGAATGGCAATGGTTATGTCTGTGAGTATGACTACATTAGGAAATGGTTTGACCTGTCTGTGGGATCACACTCCCAACTTTGGCACAAGCCCTTAGATGTTAGTAAGGAAGATCTTGCAGGGTTGGCAGGCTTTGGTTTGCCATGGTTATTTTCTGTGCCTAGGTTACTGCTTGGTGGGCCAAACAGTGCCATTTCTTTATAAAAAACAAAAGAACTGTGGATGCTGTAAATCAGGAACAAAAACAAAGTTGCTGGAAAAGCTCAGCAGATCTGGCAGCATCTGTGAAGGAAAAAACAGAGTTAACGTTTTGGGTCCAAAGACCCTTCCTCAGACCTTCCTGAGAAGTTCTGAGGAAGGGTCACTGGACCCGAAACGTTAACTCTGTTTTTTCCTTCACAGATGCTGCCACACCTGCTGAGCTTTTCCAACAACTTTGTTTTAGTGCCATTTCTTTGATGGATCTTTCAGGTGAGTCTGTGCAATTCAACATTCGTACCTGCAGAATTTCAACACAGAATACTGAGTGAGGATGCAGTACATTTGAGAGGACATAGGTAGATTTGTAGAATGGGCAGGTTGTTGGGAGAGAAATGTTAAACAGGGTGCTAAAAAGTGCAATGAAAAGACAAATAAACATGAACGGTAATATTTGTAGAGCTCATCCACAGAGAAATCTAGGGATATAATTGGGCAAGCAAGGTTGCAGAAAAAGTCCACAAAATAAAGCAAATTCAATTCAGACTTTATTGTCTGACACTAGGTACAAATGCAAGGAATGCTGAACTAGTTAATACATAGTTGCAACACTATCTACAACTCCAAGCATAGACATATGAAAAAGAAAAGTCCACCAAACTCGTACAGAGAATGAAATCATAGTAAAGAAGGTTTAAAAAAGTTGGTCTTTGTCATTGGAGCAGAATCGGTGAAAGAGAACTTAATTAACTTTTCCAAACTATCAAAATCATTGAGTGGTGCGTAACAAAATGTGATTGGTAAGAAGGAAACACTGCCTGAATTATTACTGCCGAGTCAGGAAAATTCCAAGCTCTGTGAACCTGACTTCTAATTTTCTCTCTTAAGGTGAGAACTACTATTAGTGGGAGTTGTGCATGCTGCCTGCTCAGAAAGTGTAGTAGTTGTTACAGGGCTGAGAGGTCCAACGGGGTGTTGCCTGTAAAGCTGGCCTCAGTGATTCAGGTCTTTGTTCCAGCTCTATAGAAATAAAAGGATCTCTCGTCCTCACAAACTTCCCATGCCTACTCATACCATCTTATGCCCACCTCCATGCCATGGCTCAGCAGACTATCCAATCAAAATTCTACCCACCCATATCATCCCTCACACCCCTCATGCCAAGCTAAACTCCTGTACCCAACCCACTGCCCTTTATTATCCTTATGCCAACTCAGTGGCAACTCCTGCCAAACCATGTCTCCCACCCAATGCATTTTGCCAACTCATCCAGTATCCTTCATGGGAGAACCTCAGGACCCTTGCTGATATAAAGAAAATAAAGTTCTCATGTCTACTGACTTCTTCAATATGTTGAAAAAAAATTCTAAAATGGGAACAGAGATGCAGTTTTACAGAGATGTGTGCTAGAAGTTGGAATTGGAGGAGTATAGGCATCTTGAGGGTGGTAGGATTGCAAGAGGTTACAAAGGTAGGGAGGGGAGAACCAAGAAATTTGTAATTCAAAGCACTAGTAGCTAGTATATGCCAGTGAGCATGCATGATATGTGAATGAGAATTAGTGAGTTAGGATACTGGCAGCAGAGATTGGATGAGCTGAAACTTACTTACATATCATGTACTTAGATTTACAAAAGGCATTTGTTAAGGTGCCATATCAAAGGTAACTACATAAAATAAGAGCTCATGGTCTAGAAGGTAACATATTGTCATTGATAAAGACTGATTGGCTAATCAGAAGCAAAGTGTGGGATAAATAGGTCACACATCTGTATTGGCTAGCTGTAACTGGTGGAGTGTCACAGGAATCAGTGCTGAGGCTGGAACCATTTACAACTATATAAATGATTTGGATGAAGGGACTAAATGCATAGTTGCCAATATTGTTTTAAATATTCTTATTATACTTACCAGTCTGGGTTCATGTTCTGAAACTTTTCCATTAAGGTTTACATAATTCAACTTCCCCAAAACTCCACGAATAAAACACGCTAATCATAAATGAGAATAGATGCATTAAGGATAATTTAATTTTCAATTCATCAGTTTCAGTCCCCGATTACATCACCACACATTAATAAGAAAGCAGAGAAATCATTCCAGATGTTTTCAGTGTAAACACTAGCAGCATGAACCTCTAAAGGAAAATCATATCAGGTTTTAAACGTTAACTTCATTTCTCTCTTCACTGATGCTGTCAGGCCTGCTGAGTTTCTCCTACATTGTGTTTGCTCCATTTTAAGATCCTTTGTTTAATATATTTTCAATACCTTACATGGAATTACCAGTACTATTAACGACAAACCTAAGATATGAAAAACATTGTTCTAGAGAACTTCTGCTTTCATGAGCTATTGGCGGGGGGGAAGTAAAAAGGAATTTCACAAATACTGAAAAAGTTGGAGACTTGAGGTCTTCAGTGATTCCAGCCATTTTCATAGGATTAGATATATTGTCGTATTGCACTGAGAAACCTTCAAAGCTGTGCTTATAATTACACTGGCAAAACACCTGGTTTCAACGGTGTAGAAAATGAGCGAGTAAAATTAAAATGAAGTGGAAGATTTTAACAGGCCACAAGTGACTCTCGATCTGTGACCTTTTAAAATATATACGAGAATACAAATCTAAATAGAACTTGCGTGTTGCACAACTCTTCTTCCTAAAATGTAAGATATTCGCACATCATGAACTAAATAGCTTAGGTGGGTTATAAGGGAATGGGTCTAGGTGGGTTGCTTCAAGGGTAGGTGTGGACTTGTTGGGCCGAAGGTCCTGTTTCCACACTGTAGGGCTTCTATGTTTCTATGTAAACTGTGCTAAAACAACAAAAATTCTCATATTTGTACTCCAGCAGTTTCAAAGCCCAAGTGCTGCAAACTTCTCATATGATGCCTGCATGAAACATTTACATTTGCGTCAACTGTCAAATCAGTGAGATGGTTTGCACAACAGAATGAAGACACATTAGCCCATAACTACTCACTTGGTTAATCTTCATCTTGGAAATTTATAAACTGCAAAAGGCAGTTAAAATCCTCCAAGAGATCTAATGTTTTGAATTTTAAAAAGTGAATGTTTAAACTTATGAATCACAGATTCTTATTGATAATTGAAAACTATAGTTTTGCTTATAAAATCCAGTTGTTGTCCATTAAGAGTTCTTTTCTCTTTTCTGAAGTGAAATAATGATAGGAACCAGTTTCTCCATGTCCCTCAATGAACATAACCATTCGTTTTAAATGTTACAGTGCAGAATACTGGACATTCATAATTAGAATTTAGTCATCTCCATTACTAGTCCTCGTTTTACACTTCTCCTTAATCATGAAAGCAATTAAATCAGCAGAGTGTCAATTTCACAATTACTCATAAATTAAAATATACAAATTGCATGCTAGTCAGTGCAAAGACATTCCTAGGCATATACACACAAAAAATTCAAAGAAAATTAATTTCAGACTGGGCAAGCAATGAAAGACACATGGCTCTCTCCTGCATCATGGTCATTTAAGAGAAAGAATAAGACAGCCTAGAAGTGACAAATGTTAATTGTATAAATTAAACTGTATACAAGTGGTGGCACTCGTGGGATAATTACTTGTGCTTTAATTTGCTAGGTTTCCTTTAAAATTTTGAATTTTGTATTATGTAAAGTAACAATTTATAATGTTATTGGCTGACAGATTTACTTTGTTTACAAAATATATATTAAAGCTACATATTCATGTCAAAGGGAATATTATGAAAGGTTCCTAGCTATAAGTAATGTAAGATGGCTAGGTGAATTTTAAAAATTGGGTTTTAGGTTAAATTAGTTAGGACAAAATCAAGAAAACCATCTTAAGCTAGGTAAGACTCTGCTAGATCCAGAATTGAGAATTATGACCAGATTCAATGAAGAATTTTGAGATTCTTATGAAAATATACAGGAAGATAACCAAAAATAAGTAACTAGACCTGGGGTTCTTAGGCATGGGATAGATAGACTCCAAGTGTTTGGGTCACACACTTTATAAAAAGGTAGGTCTATCAGCAATATGATTAACATTATTTTTCCAAGATGCGCCATCACTGTAGGTGGTGTTCAGGCTCATCAGAGTCTGTCCACTCCAGGCTGGTGATATCATTTTTTTCCAAGTCCTTTTCATCATTTTTCTTTTTCTTCTTCCCTCCTTCTTCATATTTGAGGCTGGAGTGGTGTTGATGTGGCAGTGGCTGCAGTGTCGGCAGCATGGATCTGAAATCCAGGTTGCAGTTCTGGGCCCAGAGCCTGGACTCCTGGTGGCAGTAGGCCCGGAGTGGGGACTCCTGGTGGGGGCAGGCCCAGAGCCTGAATTCTTGGCAGTATCAGCAAGGCTGCAGCAGTGGCAGCAGAGCCGGGGTTTCCTGGAGCACTGGCATCGTCGTTGCTGTTGTTGTTCCCGGTGAGAGACTCCTTGAGAACTGGAAGACCTTGCAGAAGTCCGGAAGCCATGCGTGAGACACCAATTTGAACAGAAGATGAACTCTTATTTAAGTAATTTCTTTCTAGCCTTGTTTTAACTTAAAATGGCACCCGATTCTGGTGACAAAACACTTTATGGTATCTTCATGATGTATGTGACATTAAATCACTCATTTATTCATTCATTTGTACTGTATTATAATGAACAGCAATAATAGGATTAGAGGGCATGCATACAAAATCTGCATGCAAAGAATTGAGTAAAATGTCACAAAACATCAGCTGTTGGGACAAACTCTCAAAATATGGTGGACATGAATTTTCTACAATCTTTCTAAAACAGAACTGTACAAGTTCTTAAAAAGAAAGATAGTTTTCTGTTATAATGGGACATATCTCTAGTTTGAAGATTATGAGTGGTTATAGGCTATTTGCCTTTTCATTTGATCACAGGATGTCAAGGTCACAAGTAAGGACTGTATCTAATGCCCACCCCTGATTGCCCTTGAGGGGTTGGTGACCATCACCTTCTTGATTCAGGGATGATAATGCAGTTGAATGTCAATGGGAGGGCTCTTGAAGCTTTGGTTGATTGTCTTATGGATGTTTATTTTCTTTCTTTGCATTTTTAAGAAAATTATATGGTTACTAGTTATCGATGTAGAGTAGTGAATAAACTGATTTCTTACCTTTTCCTGTACATTTGTATTTTGATGTATGGTATAATTTCAAGCAGACCAGAAGAGAGAGTTAAGCATCTACTTACATCAATAAGATTTTGTAAAGTCCCTAGAGCAACTTTTCCAGCACAAGCTAGAATTGGAGGGGTACAGAGATTGCAAGGATTGTAGGGCTATAGAAAGTTTCAATGTTAGGAAGGAAAAAGGCTACAAAAGGCCATGCAGTGACTTAAACCCAAGGAAGAGAATCTTAAAATTGCGGACACTCAATGTGTATGAAAAAGAAAATTTAAAACAAGTATTATTAACATATTAGAATAAGACAACTTATGTTAATAAACATATTCATTGTTTTTTGCCTTTGAGCGTCAGAAGTTTTCTTTGGAGAAGATAATTATTTTCCTTCATGTCACTACAATGAATTTTTCCATACTGTCACTTTAAATTGCTCCTCCTCTAAAATCACAAGCTAACATGCAAGCGATAGCAAGTTGGTTTCACACCACCACAGTGTTCTGCGAGAAAAACTCATGTTAATGCAATGTATACATTTCAATAAACCCACATCAAAATAAGCTGCTTTTAAATGTATCATTGCATCTAAACATCCAATTATCTTAATCACTAAAACAGCAGTGTAATACCTACAATAAATATAGACTTACGAAAATTGACACCAACTAAAGATGACATTTATAAAAACCAACCTCGATGATTAACAATGATTTATACGGGACAATCGAGACATCATAAAACAAGTGGCAGCAGTTAGCATTACAACTGGGAAATCATCCTTTCACCTCTCACTTCAATTCTGAAGTTAACAGTCCTCTGCTGATTCGAAGAGTCCTACGCGAAATGAACTTGGGCTTGACTCAGTTGCAAATGGGAAAGACCACTTAGCACAAAGGTGACAATACTTGATTGTAAATCCTAAAGATAGCTGACATGCAAAAAGAAACATTACGTCAGTGCAACAGCAAATGCTCCAGAGGTGGAATTTAAATCACATGACTTGAACCAAGCTTCCCTCTGTTTCTAACCTGATCCATGCGTGGCAATATTTACATCAATTGTTAAAAGAAACTGCAGACACATACTGACAGCTTTCCATCTTATAACACAATGGTTTGCACTGTGGTGGTCAACTTTGTGTTAAGCATCGCCAAGTCACGATCAGGAGCCCTATTCTGGCATGCAGTCTCTGTCGCATTTGCTGCAGAGAAAAACAAAGAGCTGACAAGGTGCATGATTCACTGGCTTTGGGGTCCTCTTCTCAGCCAGCTAAGCTTTTTGTTCTTGCTCACTTCTTCCAATGCCTTTCCAATTACTCAGCCTCCAGAGGTCAGGGTCTTCAGTGATTGGTTCCTAGTTGTCAGTGTCAATATTCACCATCTTCATTGCTCGCTTACAGGGATCTTTGTAGCAAAGGCATGGATGCTCAGGAGGTCCTGACCTGGTGTCAATTCACCGGAAAAAATGTCTTTGGGTATATGATCATCATCCATCTTGGACTAACCCACAAACTAAATTAACGGAGGCACCTTCACACGGTACTTGTTCCTGTTGCAGTATAAGAGAACATCCAACTATACCAATGTGGAGATTGTTAAAATAATATAATTCTATTATTTGCAATTGGAAACATTCAAGGGAAAATGCAAGAGGAAACAAAAAATGCATTTAATGCAACTTAGAATGGTAGAATCACCCCTTATTTAATATTATGCTGGATAAAATATATGAAACCAAAGGCATGACCACAAAAGATGCAATGAATAAACTTGGAGCGCACAAGAGGCCAAAAGCTTGGCAGATTGTAGGGATGGATGAGGTTACACTGATAGAGTGGTGCTAGACTTTGAATGACGTTTAAGGCATTTGAAAACAAGGATGAGGATTTTAAAGCTGAGGTGATCCCAATGTGGATCAGAATGGGACATGGTGCAAGTTAGGCTACAGGCAGTGGATTTTGGATAAACTCAGGTTTATGGAGGGTGGAAAATGGGATGCCACCCAGGAAAGCACTGGGGTAGTGGTCTAGCAGTAAAGAAAGCATGGATGAAGGTTTCAGCAGCAGTTGAGCTTCTGTTTCTGATAAGCATAAATTAGTCATGATTTTTAGCATTTTTTTCTCTTGTGAATACACACTTCTGTTTCTTTTATTCTTGCATATAGCTGTAGTGCAAGAGTTGACTTATTGTAAATATTACATTCCTGTTTAAAAATGGGGAGAAGTATAAACCAACCAATTAAAGCCACTCAGCCTAACGTCAGTCATCAGAAAACAGATAAAAATCTGTGACAATTGTATTTAGAAAGCTATGGATTAATAAGAGTCACTTAGATTTGTTGAAGACAAATAATGATTGACTAAATTCATTAAATCCTTTAATGAAGGAATGAAGTGGGTAAATGGGGGAGTGCAGTTGATGCATGTTTATGGACTTTCAAAAAGTTTCGTACAAGGTACTACATAACAGAGTTGCGAATAAAATTAAAAGGATATGGATAAAGGAACAGTGGCAGTGTGAATATAAATTTGGCTAAATGGCAGAAAGCAGAAGGAATGGTAGGTAAAAACCAAAAGAACTGCAGATGCTGTAAATCAGGAATAAAAACAAAGTTGCTGGAAAAGCTCAGCAGGTCTGGCAGCAACTGTGAAGGAAAAAACAGAGTTAACGTTTCGGGTCTGGTGACCCAATCCTCAGAACGCAAGTAGTTGTTTTTCAGATTGGACAGATATATACAGCAGTGTTTCCCAAAGGTCAATGTTACGATCACTCTACCTTTTAATATAAATTAAAAACCTTGGATTTGGTATGCAGCACACAGTTTCAAAGTTGGCAGATGAAACAAACTTTGAAATATAGAAAGCACAAGGCACACCAGGAGGATATTAGACACATACCAAATGAAATTGAGTGCAGAGAAGTGAAAACTGATGCATTTGGTGGCAAAATGAGGAAAGACAATATGGACTCAATAGCACAATTTCAAAGTGGTGCAGGGCAGAGACACCTAAATGGGAACACACATGCACAAATATTTAAGGGCGGCAGGACAGGTCAAGATGGCTGTTACAAAAAAATTGGATCTTTGGACTGATTAATGAGGAAGAGAGAGCAAAAGCAAGGAAGTTAGCCTAAACATTTATAAAATAGATCTAATCTGGAGCAGTGATAACAAGGTGTAGAGCTGGATGAACACAGTAGGCCAAGCAGCATCAGAGGAGCAGGAAAGCTGACGTTTCGGGTCTA
>NC_063332.1:130406067-130431729 GCF_021869965.1 Rhincodon typus | reverse complement strand
AAAACTGAAGGAGGGTCTAGGCCCGAAACGTCAGCCTTCCTGCTCCTCTGATGCTGCTTGGCCTGCTGTGCTCATCCAGCTTTACACCTTGTTATCACTTTAAAAATAATTATACAGTTAAAGTATGAAAAAAATAAAATCTACTAATAAATTGTTCCAATTCATTATAGTTACTTGTTTAGGTCATCAGAAATGTGATTTAACTTACATGTGCCACTGAGGTGAGGAATCAGATGATTAGCAGCAAACAAAACCAGCAGACATGCAAAAGATGCATAGATGATAATACAAAGTAGAACAAGATTGAAAAACTGATTTAATTCACCTATTGATGATTTTTATACCAACTTCTATGACTTAAAATGATAAATTCCTACATTCATGAAAACAGCCAAAGAACAAGTAATTGTTTATAGATGTGGTCATGTAAATGCCCATCACTGCTCCTGGTAGATTTAATTATTTTTAATGATCATTACATTAAGGTAAAAAGTCTGCACTTGCGAGTGTTCCAAACAAAGATAACTCAATGCCTGAATATAAACCCATTCCAGCTTTACATGAAGTAAGTGTATGCAACAAAAATGCTATCTTGTGCTATAAAAAAATCCCATTCTGTCCAAAAAGACTTCTCACTATCTCTGAGACATTGATTGATAAAGACTCCATATCTAACAACTTGAATAAAGCATCAGAGGAGAACTGTGGAAATACAAAACTGAAGCCATTGTCTGCATTGCCTCAGCTCATGTGCTGTTGAAACCCATACCTTTATTGCTTCTAGATTTGACTACTACAATGCTCTCCTTGCTGGTCCTCAAACTTCCATCCTACATAAATTCAAACTCATTAAAAACACTGGTCCCAGGATCCTAACTCTCACAAAATCCCATACACACAGCTGTGACCTAAATTAACTCCCGATTTAGCAATACCCTCCTTTTAAAATCCTCGTCTTTGTTTTCAAATTCCCCCAGAGCCTCACCCTTTCCAAACTCTAACTTCCTCCAACTCTATAAGCTCAGATTTCTGCGCTCCTCCAATTTGGCAATTCAAACATGCTTGGTTTTAATTGTGCCACCATTGGCAACCATATCAGTTGCCTAGGTCCCAAGCTTTAGAATTCACTCCCTAAATTTCTCTGGCTTCTTGTTCTCCTTGAAGAGGCTCTTTAACGTTTACCTCTTCAATCAAACTATTGATCATCTATCTGACTATTTTCTTATGTGGCTCAATGTCAGATTTTGTTCAATAGAAAATTACCATGCAATTGTTGTTCCTTAAGTGATCACGCTCCATAGAAATCATTGGGGATCTGTACTTGAGTAGAGGAGTTAAAACCATCAGGAAGGAAGAGGAAAAAAATAGAGGAGTTGCAAGTGACATTCAAGGCAAGAATACAGGAAGATGGAGTCTCAAAATATCACTCCTTTCCCACTGCCAGTTATTTTTGCCAAAGCAGGTTTGAGGTTTGCAGACTGCCTGACACCATAAAGTGGGGAACAAATTAGGCTCATTGAGACCCTCATAAAGCACATTTATTGTCGCTTGATTGGATTTTCCAGCCTGTCTGAAATTTCCTGACCTATTTTTTGGTGGGGATAGAAAGAGGACTTTTAGCTGCTGGACTCAAACACCCACTTGTAGTACTGAGGGTTGAGCTTCAGGCAAACCTATTCCTATCTGAATAGGTGACGGTACAGCTGGAGCCAAAGAGGGTTCTCATGTAACAACCCCACACCACAGTGGTTGCCTGGTTGTTTCATGTGTTTTTTTTTTAAGTAAATTTTTTGAAAGGTTGGTGAGAGGCAACCTCCTATTGAAGCACTCTCCCAGTCACATAGCATTGAGTTTGAATTGCAGACTGCTGTTCCTCTCAAGGAGGGTGGCCTCTGATTGAACTTGCAGTCTCAGCTTAAACAGCTAACACACTGCCCTTGATTGGTTAGGGAAATTATCTGCATGCTATGAAGGAAATTCCTCCATGGGACGAGGTTCAAACCCAGAACATCCCTGACTCTTGTTACCTATCCCAAAGCAAAAAAAAAATTCCCACATCTTTATCGTTCATTCCAAACATCTTTTTAAGAGATAACAAGTATCTTTTCAAAGCTAGGTACTGACACTGGAGTACACTGATAGAACATGTATCAAACTGGCTACTTTCTTGTACGCACCACCACTTAAATACTTCAGTCCAACATAAAGGACATTTCACACAAACAGTAATCAATCAAGAGAAATGAATGAGTGTAAAATATTCACAAATCCCTAAAAAAGGTACCTTGCATTATAATTTAGGTGATTGCAAAGAATTGTGGTGCTTTCATAAGTGGAATAGTCCATTCTCATCAGTGAATTTTCATAAAATGTATCAACTAATCATGCCCAATTCAATATCTAAAATATGAGAACATGTTGAATCAGTCAGATAAAATAATTGTGAAAATATCCTTTAAATCGGGATAATTTTCAATAGATATTGGATAAAATTACATGACACTTTTCATTGAAAGTTTTGGAACTGAACAGAAGTCACTTAATTTAAAAAGTGATCTCTTTATTAATAGCGTAACTATCAATTTAAAACCCGTAACTTCAAACACCGAATTGCAGATTGGTAACACTAGATATGTGCTCCTTAGCTGTACATCAATCCATGTCTAAAGTTCCATTCCCACCTGTTAAATTGTTTGATATTTTGAGCATGTCTGCTTTTTCAAAACTTTACAGATTCGCAGAGGTTTCAGAAGTGTGCAAATCAGTGCAGTTAATTCCCAAAAACTCAATATATTTTTAAAATTTGGCCTCACCAACCAGTGCCCAAGTAGTCTCCATTCAAGAGGTGTTGTGCTTCTGAGCTTCAGAATTAGGTCAGGATCTATGTCACTTTGAAGCAGAGCTCACCTGACAGGGAAAAACATGACTGCGACATGTAGTGGTATGACTGCAGTCTTCTTTGTAAGTTCTCTGCCCAAAGGCAGATCTGACTTACAGTGCTGCTGCAAACAAGAGTAAGAGGGCAGGTCCTGAGTCCACCCCAGCTGAAATGAGGATTCAACTTTGGGTATCAATTTGATCCACACCAGCTGCCCATGAAACTGAGCCAACTAAGTTGCCTAAGGAGTCCAAGTTATGATGGCCACTTTTATATGCATATTGCAGTCCCAGAGCTGGCACACAATGGAAGGATTCACAGGTTAACACTCAACATGTTTGGTCACATTATGAACATGCCTTCCTCAGCCATTGACTCCTGGAATGGGATTTGAACCTGGAACGTTTGACTCAGAGGAAGGGATTCTACTGTGCACCATTAGCCCTCCTTGCATGACTGCATTATAAAGTCAAAGATTAGTAAAGTATCCGAAGTACAGTATAATGATACATTGTTGATAAATATTATACATCTAAATCTTCTTTTATTTAATTTTTGTTCTTTTTGTTATTGGATCAGGTAATGCCTCTTATTTTAGCATATCTAATTTTAACAGCAATTTTACTAGAATGAGTGTGCTACACGGATCATTCATGCAAAAGGAAAGGTAATGTTTAATGCCAATAAAGTTATTCCGCACATATCAGTGCCATGGTCAAGTCTATCATAAACAAATTTATTTAGGTTTTTATTCAAATCAATACAGAACAAGATTTCACTGCACAGTATATGTTTTTAAGTTCTCAAGCTTAAATACTCAATACAAGGAAATAGAAGGTGATTATCTTGTTACAGTATGATATATAACTCAGATACAATGATTCTAAACAGTAAACTTTCAGATAAGCACGCCAGATAGTTACATTTACGCAGGAAAAAGATGTTTTCTATTGTAAAGTAAACAGGATTACAATTGGCAGACAGAGGCACCTACCAAAACCATTAACCAGCACTGTATGCATTGCTGAATAATTGTTTTCCAAATCTATTTATTTTCCTTCTGGAATTTGAGCTTCATCAAGAGTGCAGGAATTTATTAATGTGACAGATAAAGACATTAGTCTTTCCCATACTACTTTTTTTATAAATGGCAATGAAGTGCAACATGTTTGGTCACAAGGACATTAACTGGTCAGACTCTAATAATCTATAAAATAAAATTATAAACATGGGTAATTGTATATCCAAAATTTGAAATGATGAGGATTCAACTCTAGGCAATTTGATCCACTTCAGCTGCCCAGACAATCGAGCTAAATAACTTGCCCAAGGATTCCAAATTACAGTGGCAACGTGCACTTTTACACGCATGTTACAATCCTGAAGCTGGCTTACGATGGAAGGATTAACAGGTTAACACTATCTATACAATGATGTCAACCACTTGTTTTCACGTTATGACATCGCAATTCACAACATGTAGTACTCTGAGATAAAACCAGAACTCTGACATCAATGTAACCACAATGCAATTCTTTCTAACTGTTCATATGTAAAATATCAAGATATGATAAAAATTAAATATTGGATGAAAAGCTGGCAATATATGTTATTGCTGGTATTGTCCAATTCATTTTTTTTTTGCCCATCATATTGGAGGAAGAAATGTCTGATCTCAGCATACATTTTAACCATGTTACACTCAGAGATTGTCATGTTGCACTGAGGAATTTCTAATCTTCAATAAATGCATTGGTCAGTGCAATAGAACAGTCTGGATCTGTGTTTTCATGGAAAAAGAAAATGATTCATATACAAAAGTAAAAATTAATATTTAATATAGAATCCTTTCCTCCAAAAAAATCAATCGTTGAAATTTTAAAACTAATTTTAGATTCTGTCTGGCATATTTCAGAATGAAATTATGTGGTAATTTTGAATCAGTGCCTGCCTGAAACGGTATCTTATAAGCTTCTTGTTGCATATACTCTACATACTGAAAAATCAATTTACCTTGACTTGATTTGTAACGGTCAAGTGGAGTTTAAAATCCAAACTGTGCACCATTGTAAATTCAAATCTTCAAATCCAGATTGTGCCAATTGTGGTTAGAAATTACAATCTCTCAATTTTGCTATGATTTGGAACTTTGTTCATTTTTCAAGATGGTTATTTTATTACTACTTTTCAAATTGTTTACTGTACAGTTTAAGTTTAGAAATAGATGCAATGTCTCCAGTTAGGAACAATACATAGGTTCTTATACAGTCCTTCATGAGCTAAAAATAAAGTGTTACTCAGATCAAGTTAGATTTTATTAGCAAAATTCAGAATTGGCTGAATCTTCAATGCTTAAAATATATTCAAATGCCACTTTCTTTACATTTACTTGCAAATTCTAAATCAATCACACTTTCACCTTTAAAATTTCAAATATCATAAAGCTTCAGTGACAAACAGAAAAATGTAAATCATGTAAATTGTTTCACTGTTCTTATCATTGTTTGTTATATCCTAATGTCCCAAATTTGGCTGCTTTGCCCAATTACACAAATGAAATGTGTGCTAGTTATTTCAATATAGAAGCCTTCAGTATCATTGATACAATCACCAGTTTACATCAATATATGTCACTGCTAGTATTGTCCAACTCTTTTATTTTTTTTTGCCCATCATATTGGAGGAAGGAATGTGTGATCTCAGCATACATTTTAACCATGTTACACTCAGAGACTGTCACGTTGCACTGAAGAATTTCCAATCTTCAATAAAGTATTGCATTGGTCAGAGCACTTAGCACAATCTGGATCTGTGTTTTCATGGAAAAAGAAAATGGTTCATGTACAAATGTAAAATTTAATATTTAGTAGTTAATATAGAATCCTTTCCTCCAAAAACTCAATCCTTGAAATTTTAAAACTAATTTTAGATTCTGTCTGGTATATTTCAGAATGAAAATATGCGGTAATTTAAACAAATGTAACTAAAAATTTAACTTATCTAAACTGCATTGTAAAAGTCCAGAACAAGAGGAGAATATTTATGGAAAATATTTTTCCATTCACTGAATGGTTTTAACTAGCTTAAACTGCTGCTAATGTGGATAGGTACATGAATCATGAAGTAGCACAATGTACCACAATTGTGTCAACAGTAATGAAGGTCAAAATGATGAACGACCATAACATAATGCGCCCACATTCGTAAATCACACATTTCTAAAATTAAAACTGTAAAAAAGCTACAGTACTTATAAACAATTAGGTCAGAATTGCTTTTTTTCCCCAGAATACTCAAGACATCTTTGCAATAATTGTAGCAATTATATAGAACACCTCAGTCTTATTAAAACTAAACATATACAAGATCCAAAATAAGAAGTGAAAAAAAGTCCTTTAATTCATAACAGAAAAAGACACTATGTTTATTTTAAATAAACGCACTTCACAGAAAGCTAATTGATATCACTTAAATGTTACTGATTAGACTCATCCGAAACAAAACTTAAGAAAAAATGTGATTTAAAATTAACAACAGTCATATGAAACTTTCCTGTACTTATTTTTGTCTTGATTTTTCTACTTGAAAATGGACAAATATGGATTAAACAGCTGAATTGGTCAAACGACGAAAGGTTTTAGTCACCAAAGATTATTCAACAAGGTTTAGAAAGTTTAGCAGCCACTTGATTATCCCATTCTCCTTTCCTATCTAATAGTACAAATACAAAAACAGTTTTAAAGTGGTTACATATCTGAAATCGATACAAACTTTTAGGAATCATGTTACTGTGTTTAAACTTTTATATTTTTTTATCTGCTAAAAGGCCAAAATTTAATAGACAATTTTACCCGAGATAGGACAAAACTACTATACATGTTAATGATTGTTAACAATTGCTAATTCTATCGAAATAGCAGTGCTCAAATTTCCCTTTATTATTGATCAAAATGACCTAGTACTGTTGAATTATTGAACAAGACCTTGCCAATAAAATGGTGCCAACACTTGTTATAGTGAAGGATTTTAGTAATGTTATCACCTGTCCAGTATAAATAAAACACCTATGTGTTTACAGATATGTAGAGGCCAGCTTGTTTATATTTTAGCTCGATCTTCCTCACCAAACGCACCACCCCCAACCCCAAAACTTTGGATTTGTATGTTTTTCTCTCTAAGACCTTGCAGATAAAGGTGCTGCTCCTCCCTCCTCGAGTACACGCCATAAACACACAGTAAGCTAAACAAACATGTTGTGGAACCATCAAAGTGAAAGCCAAGCCTCTCATATTGTATTTATTGTCAGGGAGCAGACCTCCTCTTCCCCAGGCTCATTAGTTGAAGTATGATGAGAGGTGGTAAAGAATGAATGCAGTTCAATTCATTGAGGGCTTTCAAGTGGCTCTCAAAATGGAGAGCTCTTTCTGTTTTTCTCCCTCGCTCATTCTCTCTTTCTAGAATCCTGCCTCAACGACCTGCCAATTTCTATTTAATGCGCCCACAAGGAAGTGCTGATGGACTAAAAAAAACATCATGCTAAAGGGTGGCTGATATGGTCGCCTTTAATTATTCACGCTAAGAAGACTGCATTCACAGGATCTGTGTCAATAACGTTTTCATAGCAATACGGTAAAGGTTTCAGGGCCAGCACACCTTTTATTCAAAAGCGTTAAATTGTTAAGACATTAAGAAAGTAATTTAATATTTCTTTACCAAGTTATAGAATGCCTAGAAAATGGGGTCCATAAAATGCGATGCAGTGCATACGCCATGGAAATCCGTAATGAAAAGTATAATTAAGGTCGGCTACTTTGCTTAAAGGGCCCTTGAATTAATAGACGTCTCCCTCATAACAGCGGAGTTGATCGTTTGGAACTTGATTATGCTACCAACTTTCATCAGTAACAAAGTAAATTATAGGAATAGTGATAAATCGGTTCTTTCGAATAATTCTTCTTAGCAGTATTTCAAATCTTAAATCATATAGGTGTTTTACATCGTACTATTTTGTTAAGTCCAACTGTACCAGAAGTCCTTTTCTTAAAAAAAAGAGAACCCGCTGGATTCGCCCCGCACCTTCTGTGGTTTTTCGACATGTGGCTCTACTAGCTGTCGTCAGCTGGAAACATTCAGTCTCACATCCTGCAGCAACAACGTGGCTACGGAGAATGTTTTGGTTTTAATGGAACAATAAATGAAATAAGTAGATGAAAATGAGACGAATCTATGGCTGAGTCTAATGTTTGGAACAGGGACAAGGCGGCTGCAAAGTGAAGCACGTCGGCCTGTCTCGCACCACGGACAAGCCCATAGTAAGGACGGTGTCCAGGTCGCGTGCTGAACCACCGTCCTGGAAGGAAATGAAAAAAAGCAGCTCTGGCCGCAGATTAAAGATTACAATTGCGCCTTTTGCTAACCAGTTCTGTAGCAATATAAAATCTTAAGATGCGCCGTGTTCCTTCCTCCAATAAAAGTTCTGTCTGAAACAAATGTTGAAGTTCTATTCTTACAAACCCACCGATTCACGGTCAGGGCTTGGGTTATAGAAAACGAATCTTAATGTTAGTGGCATATGTTCAGGCATATACTTCGAAAACACCCTCCTCGCTCCTGTTTATCGAAAAACACTGATATGCACGAAACCAAATACCAATTTGTCCAAAGTCGGTGAATTTACTTCATATTTATGAAGTCTACGTATACGTGAAAAAGGGGGATTGCGAAACGTTTATAATTAATTTAACAATTCAGTTCCTTTCGTTTTTATTTGTGACTAAACATAATACTGGTATACATTTTAAGAGCATCGCTATAAAGAACGTTCTCAATGTATTGACACAATTCAGATGTACCACATTATTATAGGTGCAGAATGAAGACTAATACAAACGCTTGGGTGTTGAGAAATAAATGAAAGCGCTTGTTTAGACCTAGTGTCAGACCAGACTGTCGTATGCAGCGGAGCCACTCTCGCAGCTCTAGCCCAGGATGTAGCCGAGTCCCTAGACCGGGCTTGAGCGATGGTGCAGCATTTGATCCAACCACTGGGCTGCGGCGGAGACCCCTGTCCGAGCCCGGGCGCTAGGCTGCGGCGGAGACCTCTGTGAAAGCTCAAGGCCTCTCCTCTCCAGCGGCTCTATCTGCGCGCCGCTGGCCCCGCTATTGACAGCTCGATCCGGATTGGTCGGAAGTAGCAGCACGTGCACGTGGGGCTGGGCCTCCCGCTGCTCAATGCGCATGTTCAGCTCAGAGGGGACCATTCATAAACTAAACTCTTCCACACTTCCTGAGCGTGGGGAAAGTGGCCCGAGGAATAAAAAAACAGTCCAAATCAGCAACCGGGGCAGAAAGAGAGAGAGAGAAATGAAAGATAACAGCAACATTTCGTCACTCACACTCAAAGCTTCAGAACAGCAACAATCGCCACTGCTAAAACCAGTTCGTTTTGAAGAAACAAGTTGCTAATTTGGTGGAGTTAGTTACTATTTGTATTTTGTTTTGCTGACTTCTCTCTAGTCGCCATCCAATTACATTTAATGCACTTGTTTCAAGTTTGTACCAGTGAAAAAGTGGGTGCCCACGGAGCATCGGGAAGCATTGGATTCCTCAACCTATTGCGAGACTCCAGTGTACAGCCCGGACCTGAGTCCCAACATGATCGCGGCTCAAGCCAAGCTGGTCTACCAGCTGAATAAGTACTACAACGAGCGGTGCCAGGCTAGGAAAGCTGCGATTGCCAAGACGATTCGAGAGGTGTGCAAGGTGGTCTCCGATGTCCTTAAAGAAGTCGAAGTCCAAGAACCTCGCTTCATCAGCTCTCTTAGCGAGATCGAAACGCGCTTCGAAGGCTTGGAGGTGATCGCTCCAACAGAATTTGAGGTGGTCCTCTACTTGAACCAAATGGGGGTCTTCAACTTCGTGGACGATGGCTCGCTACCTGGCTGTGCCGTGCTAAAACTGAGCGACGGGCGCAAGAGGAGCATGTCCCTTTGGGTCGAGTTTATTACAGCTTCAGGTTACCTGTCAGCCCGAAAGATCCGTTCCCGATTTCAGACCCTGGTAGCACAGGCAGTGGACAAATGTAGTTACCGAGATGTGGTGAAGATGGTTGCAGACACAAGCGAGGTAAAACTAAGGATCAGAGAGCGCTATGTAGTGCAGATCACGCCAGCTTTCAAATGCACGGGCATCTGGCCCAGGAGTGCGGCTCAGTGGCCCATGCCACACATTCCTTGGCCCGGTCCGAACCGGGTGGCCGAAGTCAAAGCTGAAGGTTTCAATCTCCTTTCCAAAGAGTGCTACTCCCTGACAGGTAAACAGAGCTCGGCAGAGAGCGACGCTTGGGTTTTACAATTCGGGGAAGCTGAAAATAGGCTACTGTTAGGGGGCTGTAGGAAAAAGTGCCTATCCATTTTAAAGACTTTGCGCGATCGACACCTCGAGTTGCCAGGGCAGCCCCTCAACAACTACCATATGAAGACACTATTACTCTACGAATGCGAAAAACACCCCAGAGAAACCGACTGGGACGAGTCATGCCTTGGCGACCGCCTCAACGGCATACTGCTCCAGCTCATCTCTTGTCTCCAGTGCCGGAGGTGTCCTCATTACTTTCTTCCAAACCTAGATCTTTTCCAAGGAAAGCCTCATTCGGCTCTGGAAAGTGCGGCTAAACAGACATGGCGATTGGCAAGAGAAATTCTTACCAACGCAAAAAGTCTCGATAAGCTATAGTAGAACTCAGCGAACATGTTCTACAATTAATGCAAGGCACACCAATTTGAACTTAGTTAATAATTAAAACAAAAAGACTTGAAAAGAAGCAAACGGACTAGAGATGAGAGAAATTCAAGGTACATTTTAAACTAAATGTTGACAGTTTTGTCTCGATGTTGTCAGCCTGTGAGGAACCTTTATTTAAAAATGCAGTCTTTTAAAGACTAAGAAAACTTCTGTTGTAAAATGTATTTTGCGTGCCAACTTCAGACTTTGTGCCCTTTAAATAAACGTGTACGGTAATAAAGTTATTTACCTGCATTTTGGCCCGTTAATTTACATCTGAATATTTTCACTTGGCTTCATTATTGATACATTTATTGCGTTTTGGCATGGGTCATTCCATAGTTACATTGTCCCACAATTGTAAATTAATTGCTGGCAAAATGTTAGAATTACAATCAGAAATACAATATTAAATTGCCTCGATAATTTTTGAAGTACTAAGAATTTGATTTCCTTCATCACTTTCAATATTTTTAACATTAAAATTAAATAAATTCAACAAATGTCATTTCAGTTGCACACTAATAATTAAAACGATTAAAAAACCTTTTTAAACAAAAAACTTTAGATTACTTTTATGTTGCTGTTGTTAGATCTCTGGAATTTCCTAACTCTATTAATGAGAGAAAATAAACTTTGCACAGCATTAAACTGTCGTGAAGTAATCACTGCTGAAATACGTTCGAAAGACAAAAAATGTCACTATTTCAAATTTCTTAGATAAGCGCATGTTAATTTTCCTCTGTCTAGCAAGTTCCATTGGAGGGAATCATATTGTAGTGAAAGTGCTGAATTAGAAAGGGCAAAGTCGGCCACGCTACAACTGTACAAGATTTAGAATAAAGACAGCACCTCTAATCAGAGAAGAAAGGCACCCAAAGGCACAAGAGCCATTTGATGCCATCGAAAAGGCTGCGTCACTGTAATTGAAGTGCCAGAGAAACTTTCAATCGAGAGAAACGAAGAACCTCTCTGGCAATGTCCCAGAGCACCTCCAGTCTATAAGGCCGAATCTTTACGTTTAGGCCGCAGTCTTACAAGAAGTCTAATTTTGCAGGACATTACTTGGAATATATAATGAGTTTGTACTAAAGTAATTCCAAATGAAAACTAAGTGTGGAGGGTTATTTCATAGGACAGGGAAATATTTATTAAAGGCCGTAGTTACTGTAATATTACAGTTTCATAGTACTGTCCACAGGTGTGTGGTGATTTTACAAGGCTAACATTTTTTTCAGAACTTCTCCTGAATTCATTTGAATTCTGAAAACATTGGCACGGTTTAAATTACAAATAACTATATTAGAAAACATAAATGTTACTCTCATTTTAGCTGCTAAAGATGCAAATACGGAGCATAATTTTGCGAATAGCACTTGAGTATTTGAGGAGCGTTTCAATTCTAAAAAACAACTAGGTGGACCTTTCAATAATTGGAAGTTAAAGTGATCATCATGAATATATTTAAAGTGAGGTGTTAGATTTGTTTTAAAATTGCGGTACGATATTAAAATTTGTTCAGCAACATTCAGAAATACAGTTTCACAAGAACGGGATTTTCATTATTTTTTTTAAAAAGTCTACTAACATTGAGGGGGGAACATGAAAGTCTAGGCAGTTCTTCGATTTTTACAGAATGATGATAAAACTGGGTAGTGAGCAAGATATCCAAATCAAATATGTCATTGTTTCCTGTAATTTATAATTTGAGAATTGCGTTTTCATTTTTAGACTTGGAAATAGCTATACAAAAAATATTTAGTTAAAATAAACCGAGCATTCAACAGGCTTTAGAACTTGTCTCATCTCAGTTTGCAGCTACTGTCGGTAATTAAAACACCAAACTGGTGTAAGTGTGAAGCCTGAGGTTATCAGCAGATCTTATCAGAGCTGGTAAGAGCTTGTCAGTCTGTTTTGGTTTCGAGTGTTAACGGCAAACAATAGCCTTTAAAAAGGATGCCCACGGCTATGTCACGATTGGGAAGAGACGGAAACGGAAAACATGTTTCACAAATAAGCTTCGCCGTCAGAATTAAGATCACAATTTAATTCTTGTATTGCTGATCTGTACATTTATCTTTCAAGAACCCTACAAACAATACTGTGAAATTAAGCCATTTTGAAGGCTGTAAAGCTGAGCTAGCATTTTATTAACTATTCTAACTGACTGGCAAGGGCTCTGTTGTCTTAATTTTAGAAATGAGTTGTATGCATGATTGAAGCGTGACCCGTGTTGTTATGTAAATTTCAACTAAAATCTAATTTAGTTATAGGCCCAGAAGAATTCAAAAATCGCAAATTACAAATAATCTTTGGAGCTGAGGTGTTAACGTTACTATTTTGGCGATTTGAATATTCCATTTCAAAAGCACGTTGTAGGAATGTGTTAAAAAATGAATGTACGTAATACTTGGCATGTATTTTCCCAGGATGATCGGAAGTGCCAGCTATTTTTCTAGTCACGGTTTCACATTGCAAGTTGCACAAATCTAAATTCCTTCTCAAACCTCCAAACCAGACACACGTGAAATATCAATAACAATGGTTTACGACGAGTTATGAATTATAGATTCTTAAGATACATTTGCTTTTACATAGTCAAGCGTGTTAAAAACGTAATAAGGAAAGTCTGGCAGTGAGTCTTGGTTTACTACCATATTTAACGGTTTATCACAATGCGTCTGTGTGAAAAACTTGCAGCATCCAGCAAATAACAATTTGCAGCTTGCTTTAACTTAAATTTAACTGGGTCCATGTTTTAAATTTGTTCCATGTCATTCGTAGTATTTAAACGCCAGCGCTACTATAATTTTAAATATTTAGAATTTGTTTGTGCATTAACAAAATGCTTTTTCGACTTTTTTCACATTTGAACGTGGCATTAAGCTTTTTTTTGAAGAAAGACTCTACCACATAAGGTCTAATACCTTTTAACTCTAAACAGGCAATTAAATGGTCATATGTTAACCCACAAACCCTAAAAAATACACCTCCAAGTACGGGACTGAACACCTACACAGCAATACCAGCGATATTCAATCATATTCCAGTATGCTTTCAGAAGTCTTTCTGAAAGCAGAACGCAGGCCCAAATCTGGCTGCTACTAAGAATGGTCAGAGTGGATACTGTGGAAATGGAGGGTAGACGGCCTTGTTGTGGAACTATAGTGAGAAACGTTTCAAGCTTTGGGGTGATTTTAGATCTGCAGCAACATTTTTCAACTTCAGAAATCATTAGCCGTACTCTTAAGGTGTGCGGCGCTAAAATTCAAGTCGGGTGGATACAATGAAATGGAGTTTTAAAATTAGTGCGGACTCATTCGAAGCTGAATTAATTTGAGCTCAATTCTTACTTTTACATTACACAAGCACAAATTCAGGAAGATTACAGAAATAAATGCTGTGCAATAAAAGTATTGTCATAAAACACTGGATTTTTTGAGAATGTTGAGCGAATACAAGAGACGAGGAAATTATAATTAGGATGACTGAACGATGTAGAATCAGCCATAGAAACTTTATGTACAATATTAGTATTTCATATTTATTTACATTTGGGGATAGGAAATTCATTCTAATTTCAAAATTGATACCTTCGTTCCTAAGTCGAACACTTATACACTTAAAACTTAGGATTTGCATGAGGCATTATTCTCGAAATGCAATGTAATTAACATATTAAAACAGCAAACCAATGAAAATGGTTTATGGTCTAAAACATTGGATTACAAGCAAAAGGTACAATTGCAATTTTTAAAATTATATAGTTAAGAGCCGAAACTGGACTTTGTACCACAAATCAGTCTTGGTAGTAAACATATACAATTAAAAATGTACTGCAATTACAGTAATGCTGTCTTTTTTAAGCAGCATGTGTTCGGATGCTAAGCCATTGCTATTTTGTCGCTTTGTACAGAATGCGAAAAATCGTGCCCGCTGATGTAAACGAGGCAACGTCATGTTCACCAGCAGCTGTTCTAAGGTTATAATTTCGTGTATTTAAGGACCGTAATTTTCTTTTTTTTAAAAAAAATGTCCCAGATGTGTCATCGCCGACTTACCTTGGGGTCTAGTTTTTTATAACTGGGATCGTCGTCGTCTACCTCGAAGTAGAGCTCAGAAGAGGTGATTGACAGCGTTCCCTTAGCAACGACAGCCGGCGCGATAAGCTGGACTGCAGTGGTGAAATTCACAGGTCCTAGAAATAAGCGAAACGATGGCTTACTAACAAGTGTTAGCTTTATCCAGTACTAGCAAGAAAGAGCTTCCTCAAAAATATGATTTTGGACGCAAATAGAAAGGCAAAGGGGGAAAAAACTGAAATCAAATCTGAAAATCAAACAAGTCATAATACACACTGAGTAAACACAACACTGTCATATACGAAGAATTTAAATGTTTGGTTTTAGCCTAAGTGTACATCTTTGCAAAATAATTTGCTTTCATAAACACTAGCTTTACGCTTTAACAATTTACAGGATGTCATGTTAAAATGTAGATATTTTATTTACCACTATCTAATACACAACTTATTCGGTTTTACCCAACATGATTGGAAACGGTCAATACACTTGTATTAGGATAATTCTGAAGAAGGTCACATTTAGCCCTCAATTTGGACGCAGCTTTTTATGCGAATAGCCGCTGCTTTGAGATACTGTGATCCACATTTCACAGCTGCCCAGTTGGTATACAGATGAATGCACTTCACTGTAATGATCACTAAGTACAAAGGGATTTATAGAAGGATTATTTCTAAGCAAAAGCATTCAAGCATTAAATATAAACATAAGAAGTGATAGCTGCGTAATCTGATGTGTTCCAAAGGATAGAACTATGATAGCCAGGTGAAGGAAAATGGTAAAGGGAAACATTTTTAATAACGTAGACAACATGGCTAACCTAACTCCAGCGTTAAATCTTTCATTTCAGAACAACCCACAGGCTGACATGCAGTAACCATCACCTTTTGTTCTGCATGTTTTTCAAAGAGTTAGTTTAGGAAATATACACACATGGTCCTCAATTTCTTAAAAAAAAAGGACCGAAGTACATTTGCAACATCGTCATATGAATTTACTAAAAGAAAAAGCGCCCGTGGGCCATATCTAAAACTACAGCCTGTGCAGATTTCAGAACAGCTAGATTTCACTGCTCCAATCATGGCTTCATATTTTTTAAAAATGACAAAATCAGGTTCACTCGCCGAACTAGTGGAGGTAATCATTCTGTGAGTAATTGCCAAAAAATTTCCAAATTAATTGTCATTTCCATTGATTGCTTAGACCCGAGCAGTCTTTAATCTCTCATCAATCTTAATGTATGCCACCTCGACAATAGCGGGCGATTCTCATGTGAGATTAGAGTAGGATTTGCCCTCTATTCCCAGTCTACAATATACTGTTTGCAGATGGTCAGCAGATAGATACAAAACCGCCTTGATTTCCCCAAGCTCTTTCAAAAATGGATGGAATCACCATCTCGTGTTCTCTGCCGTCTCGCCGTGCCCTTAATGCATTAACATGTAATACAGGGGAGAAATAACATTTTTCAATCACGGTGAGACATTCAATTACAATGAGAACACAGCAGCCATCTGCAATGATCTGGCATTGCACACAGCCCATGGGCTCCTATAGGAGACCCCTGATAACTTCCAGTTAATTTACATTGCAGACTTTATTAGAAAGGATTACTGCTTAATCCTATTCCCAATGTCAAGATTTTATAATTAAACTCTGCTCTCACCCCTTTACACCGTCTTCTGCACATATCTGCGCTGTACTGGCAAAGTGGCTACATCGCAAAACAACTTCACACTTGTTACTTTAGTTGAAGGCAAATTGAAAATAATATCGAAGCACCAAATTCTACACGTGGTTTAAATAATTAAAAATGAGCAGTTTCAAAGTGAAACCCTATGCAATTTAAATTATCGTAGCTGTCTCCACGCCATACTGTAATACAAAGATTAAACGCAGTGTGTTGCGCACCCACGGTACAGACATATCATGCTGTTGGTTTTTATTTCCTTGAGTTATGTATACTACATTTGGTTTTGAACACTTTGTGACTGGTCAAAATACAGCATAATAGCGAATGTCCATTACTGCTTGAAGAATACTTCATCCTTCACTTTTAGCTATTTCTCTCCCTTTGCCCTCCAATTAGCAGCCCCCGCGTCTCCCCCGTCCCGAGGAAACAAAAGCATGGCTACAGCCTGGTTTCTGCACCCTCTCGCAGCGGTGACAGCAATCCGCTCCCACTGGAGCGGAAAGCGCGATCCTTATTTTTTGCACAAGCCATAGTAGCTACCCGCTTTCTCCCCAGAACCAGCAGCTATCCTCCTTTCCGGTTCTCAGCTTGGTAACAGCCAAGCTCAGTGACCACCCCCACGGCTAAAGCAACGCCATCTGTCCTGAAATTCATTTACAAGCGAAATACTTTGGAATTTAGATACAAGACAACCGAAAGAATGAGATATCACTGTACGTACAGATCTGATGGGTTTTTTTTAAATTCTTGAGCTTCGACCAAATTCCCATCTGTGCAGGCCTAATCCTGAAGCTATCTACCGAGAGACGATTGCATTTGAACTCTTTCTTACGCGATCTGAAAACAATTTATTTATTTATGGACATTATTTCTCCTGCTTAATATGTAATTAGGACATTGCTCCCCAGATATCTAACAAATATAAGGTATAAAGAAAAATAACATTAGATACAAAGTGAAATCATACAACCGCGGTAACTTGTTTTGCGGTTTAAGGGCACGTGCCATGCGAGACACTCAAATGTGACATATCTAAATATTGCAGAGACTGACATGTAAACTCTACAGCTATGCACAATCACAAAATACTGCGGAAAAATTTAAACCATTTTAGCCTTGATTGTTTTTGTTTTGTGCCGCATTTCTGAAATCAAATTTGGCCAAAAGTTCACGTAATCATCCTATAGGTGAATATGTATTGAGCGACAAACCGTCCGCTGGAATATTTCCTTTAAAGAGAAGTTTAGAGCTGGGAATCGGGACCGAATATAAACACGTTATAAAGTTATCGGCCGCAAAAAATAACATCAGTCGTTGACGTTCCGGATAGTTTCATAAAAATCTCGACAATTATTTCATTTCATTGCAAACTCTTCAAGGTGAAAAGATTGAAGTGCAAGGAGACAAATCAAGCTCACAAGGAAATGTGGAAAGTCAAATGCTAATGTAATGTTAGAGCTCCCGATGCAATTGCGAAGGAAAATGATATTTTTATTGGCTTCATTAGGATCAGGTCAATTCATCACTGTCCCAGCAACAGTCCCAGGACTGTGCTTGGGAAATTACACAAGGAGCTTTCGTTAAAACGTTAAGCTGGTGTGAAGAAAGATAAATTATTTTACCCGCCATGTTATCAATCTCCTTCTCTTCCAGTGAAGTAAGCGTTTCGTCGTCTCCCTCCAGCAGAATTTCGCTCTCAGAGTTCTGGTTGCCCACAGCTTGGGTTCGAATGGACTGTCTGCCTTTAACCAGCACATCTTCCTCAGAACCTGCCAACACAGACCACTCAAGCCCGTGAGAAACTAAGAAAATTGGGTCCATTCCAAACAAGATCGCAGTGAAATATCTCATAACCACACACAAAAAAAAAATCGTTCACAGACAATTAGTCTAACCTTTTATTTAAAAAAAGCGAGACACTTCCACCTCTGGTCAATGTCTATAATTTCTAGTTCAAAATTGTTGCAGTTTTGTGAGAAGTTTCACTGCTGGTAAGAGAAGCTGCAATATTTCTGTGCGTTTTCAACTAATCTTATTTTAAACAGATCTATAATGAGTATTGTTCACATTTCAATTTCATAACTTCGTCATCATGTGAATGTATGAATTTATTAGGCGCCGAATATTAAAATCGAATAGCGCTGACTAGACAACAAAGGGATGGTTTTCCATTGTGCAGAGAGAATCGGGTCACCACATTAAGAAGAATCACTCCCGCCATTTCAATGTAGACCCTGGCATAAAAAGTTTGCACTTCATACATGCGTAAAAACGGTTTAGAATTCATACGTCAGTTTGTACGAAACAAAGTACAACTAAAAACATCGAGAAGAAAAATACTTTTGCAAATACACCAGGACAGAATAAAGCAGGTAACCATTATTCATGAATTGCATGCAAAGAAGTAAAATTATGCTCCCTTAAACAAAGGTATCTCGTTACGAAACTTCAACCTTTTACTCCATGTGATATTAAACACGAAAGATTGAAGATAACACGGTACAAAATCTTAGTCTTGACTGGAGTTGCACTCCACCACAAGTTTCACGTGAGGACAAATTACCATCAACCAATGGAGTACTCGTTTCAGCAGCCAAAATTTAGTGCATTCCCACCTACAATAATTGTTTCTAAGTCGCGCTCTATCGTCCTCCAATTGTACTGACTACAACGTCACGTACACAAGTACTTTTCAAACTAAAATCAATGCCACGGAGGTTAAAGAAAGAAAAGTCAGCTCACAAAACGCACCATGAAGAGATGCTTTGCTGTATTCGGCTAAATGATTAAATTACGAAAAGACGACCCAACTAAACTCAGTTCGGACTGATTTCAGATACAAGCGCACAAGTCAGACTGACAAACTAAATAAGATACGGCAGTTCCTTTTTTTCGCCGATCTTTATTAAAACCCAATAAACTTTTATGAAATAAAAAAGACACGCAATGAAATCCCCTTTAATTTTGCAATAAAAGGTTGTTCACGACGCTTAAAATGCCAAAAGTTTTTGTCTGCCGCTTAGGAATAAAGCATTAAACTTTACATTAAACGCTAAAACGGATCAGATTCATATATTAAGTAGGGACATGAAACGATTTTCTTAATGAATCGGGTTCACCTGGTGATTCTAACAGGCAAACATTCAGTTTAAATATGGACCTGGTATATTCCAGTTTTACAAAATTACGCTTCGAGATTACTTGCGCTTGAATAAGCCATTTAGAATGTTTTGCTCTAGGTATAGATTCTGATCCAACGTCATAAACGAAAATTAAACATGAACCCAAAATGCTTCCATTAATCGTCGGGTTATTTGCATTTTAAATATATTTAAATACATGTCACAAAGTATGTTCCAAAATAGCTGAACAGTTTAGCAGAAATAACTCTAATTAATGGGAGGGGAAATAACTTCATAAAAGAAAAATATTGTTCACATTTTTGCAAGTATAGTTATCACCAGGAACATTGTGATTTAATTACTTAGCAAAGTTTCAGAAATTCAGAAGATTTTGCTGTGTAGTTCTTATAATTGAACCCAACACAGTATTCTGCATGAGAGATAGTAGGAACTACCGATGCTAGAGCCCGAGATAACAAGGTGTAGAGCTGGATGAACACAGCAGGCCAAGCAGCATCAGAGGAGCAGGAAAGCTGACGTTTCCGGTCTGGACCCTTCTTGTTATCACAGTATTCTGCATGACCAGTTCTATGAAACTGGATCACATTTTCCTATTTTCTGTTTTATCTTCTGCTATTAACATTCATCAGAACATCACAACACTAAAATTCTCAAACGACTAGTTTTTAGGAAGAGGAAACATCAAAATAATGACAACCTCAAGATTCATAAACAGTTCAAAAAACTAGAAAAACATCCTGAAGTTTTCTAACTGTTGCTAGAACCAATTTCTCTGTATTTACCAAGTGGGCTTTATTCATGAAAAGGTTTTCCTACTGTTTAATTTTTAATATGTTAGCATTTCCACTAGACAATGTACTGACAAAAACCAATACAACGTTAGCCTTCTTGTTAGCAGTATCTAACAGTCATTCAGCAAATAAAGCAAAATACAACCACAACAAATCCCAAACCTTTTGCACTCCATTATGTACCAATAGTAGTGCAAATACACACCTTAGAGGAATGCAAAACATCAATACAGCATATTATGTCTATTTCTCATTACAGTATTCTGTAGGAGTGAAATGCAGTATTCCAAATCAATACATCACAAGACAAGTAAATATCATATACATCATATGCTCATCAATATTAGTTTGGGTTGACAGAAAAAGTTTCATGATTAGCAAACGAGTGCATGTGATTCAAAAATATTTCTTCACCCAATATGTAGCTGATGGAAAGCCCAAGAAGTGAGACGAACTTCTTCTGATGATGTCAAACCACTTGTCAAAACTAGTTACTTCCAAAGTGTGTCACACTGCATCAATTCAAAGCAGTTCTGCAGAATATGTGATACACTTTCTTATTGTGACCCAAATTTAACAATATATTTATCACCAAATGATCCAAACCTGTGACATTTCATGACACAAAAAAATGCAATTTCACTGCAATTATCTCAAGAAAACAAAGCAATTCAATCAATTAGCATACCACAGTAATATAGTCCCCTGTGGCATGCTAAATCTGTCATGTTGCAAATTTGTCCTCCAAATACAATGCTGTTCTTTCTCCAGATTGCTTTACAAAATACATGTAGATATCACAATATAATTTGGGTGTTTAACGGCTCAAATGGTCTCTTAAAATTCACTCAATTGCAATAAGGTCATTTTAAAAATCTACATAAAATAGGAAGTTATGGAAAGACTGAAAAAAACAATTAGGACAAGATCTAAATTGTATTCTGCAGACTTAAACTAAGCTGCTCAGTTTGTGTAAGTAAGACAAATTATCAAATATTTTTGTAAATTGTTAACTTCAAGGTGAAAAAAATTGCTTACTGTGGAAGAAGAAAATACATACAAATATTTAACATGGCCTTCCTGCAATTAACTCTCCCTTGAGGTTTTTCAGTTAGTAGAAACATTTTAGTTTCCCAGTATAAAGCACATGCAAGGGTAGTTACAGTTTATAGGCAGCAGTGGTTAGAACTTTTACTAAGGCTATTAAAAAGCCCTGACCTGCCAGCATAAGACCAAATAAAATCCAACAGACCTTGATGATAAATATTTTAATGAAAAAATATTTTCAGCTTTATATTGACCAAAAAACAAAAAAAAAAAAGTGGTGACCATGATTAAATTCTGGCAGGTGCTGCAAGCTGCACTGTGAAGATGGTTTCACATGCACCCATTTTGCACTAGCTGCAATATAACTGTCACCAGTGCAAAGTGAAAGATTAAAAAATGAAGTTAATAAAAAGCCAGCTCTTTATCAACATTAAAAAAAGACAGTATTTGAACACCAACAATCTGAACTCCTTTCATACGTACTCCTTGTTTAACCAGAAAAAATGCTGAGTTGGCAACGTAACTCAGTTTGCTATTACTCAGAATTGACACTTATTTTATAGATAAACTGTAACTACCACTGAGCAACCATCATATAACAATATCAAATAGCAAATCCAGCATAAGGTACTAAATTCTAAAGTGTATAACACATTTAGAAAAACTACGAAAAATAACAATAGTGAAACAATTTATGCTATGCCACAAAAGATGAAGTAATCCATGTAGCACGTAGATAGCAACAGTTTCAACACAAAAGGATCTATGCAGGTTCCTTCCACCAGAATCCTTTAAATGCTCTTAAAATCAGCTCTGGGACATACAATTAAATTGTCAGAATTAACAAATTTGTTTTTAACAAGAGAGTGGCCTGAAGTACAATTGTGTTCTGATATTGATTAGCAGCACAGGGAACATTATTCTTCAGGTATTTACTCTGGCACCTGTACACTAGAGGGCTTACTTTAGTACAAATCAATTCCCCCAAAAAGATGTCTCTTTTCAGTCATAAATACATAACTAGCCTCAGCAGAATGACATTGCCCTTGGATATTTTATTATGAACTGTTTTAAAGTTTTAGATTGGTTTAAACAATTGCACATATACCCAGGTTCACAAAATAAAGCAGATCTCTGTGTTTAAAATGGAGAGCAGCATTATGCCAAAAATGAAATTTAAGACTTTTTCATTATCAAACAAGGCATTGCAATCTAAATAAAGCAATTTATGAGGAAATAGTTTCTAAACTCTTTCAGCCATTCAATGATGTGTTCATCTTAAATATAATCTAATTTCAAAATGATTCTCTGCAAGAATGGCTCACATTCACAAATTCAAAGACCAAATCAATTTGCTACATAGTTGCTGTTATAAAATAGCAAGACTACACAAAGAAACAAGCATTGCGATTGTGAATATTGCAAAATAAAAATGCTTATTTCCTCAATTCTAATGCAAAATGTTCAAAACATACTGGTGTAAGTTTATGTGACCATATTATCTTATAGCAATGGTATACTTAGTGTCTGTGTTTGTAAATGCGTCCATAGAGTTCTGCATTCCAACATCAGAATGTTAGGCATTTTTATGTTCATTGGTGGCAGAACATTTGTAAAGTATTTGATGTCAAAAAATAATTCATTAATTTATTGCTAATGTTTAAATAGTTGCTTAATGCTGGAGTAAAGCTCTAACTTTTTGATTAGAGATTTTACTATTCTGATTAGTCACATTACTTTTAGGTGAAAGGGCCAGGCCACTCTACTAAAAAGAATGCTTTGATTTATCATTTATATACAACAAAGCCAGAGAGGGAGGGTGTGCGTGCGTGTGTGCGCGTTTGTGCGTGTGCGTGTCAGAGACAGAGACAGGAAAGATAAGTGGCACCACAAAACACTTATTTGAATTTTTTTGTGGACAACATAGAAAAGCTTTAGTTGGTGCATGTTCAGCTGTCAAGCAGAAGTTAAAACTCATTACAATTTTTCGAGTTAGCTACTGTTAGTTTTAAGGGTTAATATATTGTTTTACTTCTACTGGAAAGGACATGATTTGAAACTAACCCAAAATAGATGAGAGAAAAATCTCCCTTTTATGATGAATCTTTAGGGCCATATGTTAACTTAACATAAGCAGTGTCAAATGCAACTCCCAGGAAATGTAAGCCCAGGGTGTAAAACTATCCATAAATACACTGATTGTGTAACTTTATTCAAGGAAGATACGGCAATAAATGGTGTGAAAAACAGAAATATCTTGCTGGGTGATTTGTTCGAGCATAACAACATAATGCTGAAGAACTAATAGTTTCATTGTTAAACTATTAATACCACCCTATCCAATTAATATCTGCTTCATAATCAGTCAATAAGTTACTGTATGAGGTACAATTCACAAAACAAAACAACTTCTGACAGGAAACAAAAACTGGACCCAAAACTTGAACTCTACTTTCTCTCCACAGATGCTGTCAGATTTTAGTTTCCCCAACAATTTCAATTTTTGATTCAAATTTCCAGCATCTACAGTTCTTTGTTTTATTTTGAGAGGAACATGATTTGTTATGCTAATAATAAACTGCAGAAAAGCACAGGCATAAAAGAGCCATATTCAGTTTATCAAAATCATAAGAAAGAGGAACAGCAGTGGACTTTTTTTATCCCCTTGAGCACTCTCCACCATTCAATGAGAATATGGTGATCTTCTACTTAAACACCATTTTTGTGCACTATCCCTTGATATTGATCAATCTCAACATTGAATATACTTAATGACAGATTCTTCACACCTTTCGGGGAAGACAATTCCAAAGATTCATCATCCTCAGTGAAAAAAAAATCATCTCAGTTCTAAACATTATTCTAACTAATTCTAAAACTGCACCCCAGGTTTCCAGCCGGTGGCAACATCCTCCCTGCAGCTACCCTGTGAAACCACAAATTTGTATGTTTGAATGTGATTTGCTCTCCTACTTCTAAACTCCAGATAATAAAGGCAGTCCATTCAACATTTTTTTGATAGGGCAATGCCAGGAATTCGTTCTGTGACCCTTTCTTTCACTCCCTTTATAAGGAATGTATCTTTCTGCAGGTAGGGGGGCCAAAACTGTGCATAATACTCAGGTGCGGCCTCCAAGGTGATACATAACTTTAATAAGATACCTTTATTCCTTTACTCCAACCCTCTTACAACAAAAGTCACCATACACTTTCTCCCATAATTGCATATTATCCTATTGTTAAATTTTCAGCGACTCATGAACCCAAGTCCCTTTGAAGTTCAACACTTCTCAGCCTCTCATCATCGAAGAAATGCTCTGTATTTCCACTTTTCCTATCAAAGTGGATAACCTCATATTGCTCCACATTGAACTTCATCTGTCAAAATGCTTGCCTTTCCAAATTCCCCTGAAATGTCTTTACATCCTGCTTACAACTCTCTTTCACCTGGTTTTGTATTTTCTGTAAATTTAGATACAGTACATTTAATCCCACATCCAAATCATTGGTGTAGATTGTGAATAACTGGGGGCCCAGAACTGATCCTTGTAGTGCCCTTGAACATAATCCATTAATTCCTACTCTGTTTTCTGTCTATTAAACATTCCTCAGTCCGTACCAGTATATTTCCACACACCTCCCCATATATCCCACCTGTTCTAATTTTGATTACTACCCTCTTGTGTGGAATCTAATCTGCAAGTAAACAACTGGACTTTAAGCAGTAAGTGCTCACAGCAGTAGTTGCTACAAATCAGTACTTGTGGTAGACTGGTCACTCACGAATCAAGCCTAATACATTAATGTATATGTTCCTACCTCTAGGGCAGAAGACCCAGATTCAAATTCCACCTGCTCCAGAAGTGTGCTAATAACAACTCTGAATTGGTCGATTATCTGTATATCTCTATATCTGTACCAAAATAGGACTAGTCCAGATCTGTCAAAGGTAATTTTAACATGGAAACTAGGGGAGAAATTAAAACACCTGCATTAACATGCTAATAAATTAAACATGGATTTATATGCATTTGCAAATACTGGATTATAGAAGCTTTCAAAAACTAAGTGAAAACCTACACTAACTAGAAATGAATTAACAACCAGAGATAGTAGGAACTGCAGATGCTGGAGAATCCGAGACAACAAGGTGCAGGGCTGGATGAACACAGCAGGCCAAGCAGCATCATAGGAGCAGAGAGGCTGACGTTTCGGGCCTAAGGGTCTAGGCCCGAAACGTCAGCCT
>NC_063332.1:130388111-130405667 GCF_021869965.1 Rhincodon typus | reverse complement strand
TAGGCCCGAAACGTCAGCCTCTCTGCTCCTATGATGCTGCTTGGCCTGCTGTGTTCATCCAGCCCTGCACCTTGTTGTCATGAATTAACAACTGACTGTTTAATCAGCAATGTTGACAAGTATAAGTTGTAACCACTATGTACACAGCTTCCAAAGCCACTAACATCCAAGAATCTAGTAACCTAATCACTGACAAAATTATCAAAGGTGAGCCCCAGACAAAATAGGAAATCTACTTTTCTGCTTTGCACACAGCTTTTGTTTGATTCAGAGTCTGTAGTTATATAGAAACATTAGGTGGGAGTAGGTGATTTGGTCCTTCAAGCCTGCTCTGCCATTCAATATGATAATAGCTGATCCTCTATCTCAATTTCATATTTCCACTTTCTCACTATACCCCTGATTCTTTAAAATCTAAAAAAAATCTTTCTCTCTTTCTAGAATATATTCAGTGACTTTCTCTCTACGGCCTTCAGTGGTAGAGAATTCCACAGATTCACTACCCATTGATTAAAGAAATATTTCCTCATCTCTGTCCTAAGTAGGCTATCCTGTATACTGAGACTGTAATCCCTGGTTCTAGACTCCCCAACCCAGAAAAACATCTTCCCTGCATCCATTCTGTCCTGCTCTATTAGAATTTTATATGTTTCAATCAGATTCCCTCTTATCCTTCTAAACTGTAAACAGGGCAGCTGAACAGGCCCACCCCTTCTCATAGACAGTACTGCCATGCCTGGTATCAGCCTAGTGAACGTCTGCTTCATTTCTTCTAAGGCAAGTATATCTGTTCCTGGGTAGGGAAACCAAAACTGCACATAATACTCCAGCTGTGGTCTTACCAAGGCCATTTATAACTGTAGTAAGCCATCTGTACTTCTGAACTCAAATCCCCTCGCAATGAAGGGCAATATACTATTTACCTTCCTAATTGCTTGCTGCACCTGTGTGTCTGTTTTCATTGACTGGTGTACAAGAACACCAGATCCTTTTGTACATCCACATTTCCCAATATAATCATCATTTAAATAATACTCTTCCTTTTGGTTTATCGCATCGAGGTGGATAATTTTACATTTAACCACACTGTAGTGCATCTGCCATGTGTTTGCCCACTCACTCAAATCATCCTAACTCACCTTGAAGTCTGCATATTTTCTTCTCTCAACTCATAATCCTGCCCAGTTCTGTGTTATCAGCAAACTTGGAAAATATTGCATTTGGTTCCCTCATTCAGGTTATAGGAATATATACATATATATAAAAAAACTGACCTTTGCACTATCCTAGGAGTAACTGCCTGCCACTCAGAAAAAGACCTATTTATTCTCTGTTTCCTATCTGTCGACCAATTGTCAATGTGGCCAATATATTAGTCTCTATCCCACATGATTTATTTTTGACTACTAACCTCTTATGACAGATTTTATGAAAAGTCTTCTGAAAATCCAAATACACCACATCCACTGATTCTCCCTCATCTAATCTATTAGTTACATTCTCAAAAAAACCCAATAGATTTGTTAAGCACGATTTGCCTCTCATTATCCCATACTTGTTTCGTACAATCCAGTTAAAGCTCTATAAATATTCTGTTGTCACGTCTTTTCAAATAGTCTCTAGCATTTTTCCAAACACATTTGCCACCCTCCAACCTCTAAGAACTGCTAGAGTCCGTAGAATATTGGAAAATGACCACCAACAAATCCAATATTTCCAGGGCCACTTCTCTTCATATTCTGGGGTCTAGATTATCATGCCCTGGTAATTTATCAGCTTCCAATCGCATTAATTTCTAGAGCACAATTTTCCTATTAACACCAAGGGCTCGTGTGATATAGTGATAATTTTTTTTTTCTTTATTCATTCACAGGATGAGGGTGTCGCTAGTCAGGCAGCATTTATTGCCCATCCCTAATTGCCCAGAGGGCAGTTAAGAATCAACCACATTGCTGTGGGTCTGGAGTCACATGTAGGCCAGACCAGGTAAGAATGGCAGTTTCCTTCCCTATAGGACATTAGTGAACCAGGTGAGTTTTTTCCACAATCGACAATGGATTCATCATTAGATTCTTAATTCCAGATATTTTATTGAATTCAAATTCCACCATCTGCTGTGGCGGGAATTGAATCAGTGTCCCCAGAACACTATCTGGGTCTCTGGATTAATAGTCCAGCAATAATACCACTAGGCCATCACCTCTCCTGTCCCAATCTGTGTGTCAGGAGGCATGGATTCAAGTCACACCTGCTTCAGAAGCGTGTAATAGCATTTCTAAACACATTAGTTAGAAAATACCTTTCCGAATAATACTGACTTCTTTCAATTCTGTCCTGTCACTGGACCCTTGGACTCCTAACATTTCTGGGATGCCTTTTGTGCCTTCTTTTGTGAAGTCTGAACCAAATTGTGTGTTCAATTCTTCTGCCATTTCTTTGACCCTTATCACAATTTCTCAAGCAGGGAGTTACATTCTTCTTTCCTAGCCTCTTTTGCTTCACTTACTTATAGAAGTTTCTTCGATCAATTTCAATGCTCCCTCCCTGTAATCTTACTTCAATAATCTATTTTACCCCCGTTGATCCAACTTTTTGTCCTATTTTTAGTGAATTCTAAAATAGTCCCAATTCTTAGACTTCCTGCATTTTCTGGTAATTTTGTTAACCTGGTAATTGTTTCTCTATATTATTGTACATATGCATAATCACACCAACCCACTCAGTTCCTTTTATTGTTTTGCTTAACTGCCTTTCTCTGGGTTCTTTTGTATTCTTTCCAACACAAAAGGTTTCCACAATGCATCAATCCATTTGTTTTTGAATCACAGAATTATTACACGCAGAAGGCCATTAATGCCCACATTTTGCACCAGCTCTCAATAAGCACTATGACTCAATGCTATTCCGCTGTTTTTTTCCATAATCCTGAATATTATTTTATTTAAATAATCATTTTATGACCACTTGAATGCTATTATACTTCCAGCAATGCATTCCAGACTCTAGATACTTGCTGTGCGCAAAAGATTTTTTTCTCACATCACATTTTATTCATTTGCATATTATCTCATAAGACTACATAACATCTGAACAGGTGTAGGCCTTTTGGTACTTGAGCAAGCTCCACCATTCAATAGGATGTTTGCTAATCCAACATTCCTCACGTCCCTTTTTTTGCCCTTTCCTGATAACTCTTGATCCCCCTACTGATTAAGAATCTATCTCAGCCCTAAATATATTTAAGGACTCAGCCCCCACAGTTTTCTGTGGCAAGGGTTCTAAAGACTCATGACCTTCAAAGACAAAATTCCTCCTTATCTCAATCTTAAATTGGTGCCCTTGCATTCTGAGACTAGCCCACTGATCCTAGACTCACCCATGACGGGAAACACCCTCTCAGCATTTATCCTGTCAAGTCACTTCAGAATCCTATATGTTTCAATGAGATCACCTCTCATTCTTCTAAACTCCTTCTTCTAAAAGAGTACCATCGTGTTTAGACTTTATTCATAGGGCAATCCCTCCATACTGGGAAACATCCCAGTGAACCTTCTTTGAACAGCCTCCAATGAAATGATATCGTTCCTTAATTAAGGGGACCAAAACTGCTCAAAGTACTCAGATAGGGTCTCATCAGCACCCTATACAGTTGCAATAAGACTTTCCTATTCTGCAGTCCCCTTGAAACAAGGGCCAATATTCCATTAACCTTCCTAATTACCTGCTGCACCTGTGCGCTGGCTATCTGTGTTTCGTACATAAGTACCCCCAAGTCCTTTTGTGTTACAGCTTTCTGCAGTTTTTCTCTATTTAAATAATGCTCAGTTCTTTTGTCCTCCCCTCCAAAATGAACTCCATTTGCCAAAATTTTGCTCACTTGCTTAACCTATCTGTAAACTGCTTGCATCCCTCTGACAACCTGCCTTTCCACCTATTTTGCATCGTCTGCAAATTTGGCTACAGTGCATTCATTCCTTTCCTCCAAGTCATCAATATATATTGTAAACAGTTGGGGTGCTAGCACTGATCCCTGTCATGGGTCCCCAACCTGAAAACAAACTCCTTATCCCCACTCGCTGTTTCCTGTCCATGAACCAATTCCCTATCAATTCCAAAATACTACCTCCAACTGTACTAATTACCCTTTTGTGAGGTATCTTGTTGATTGTCTTCTGGAAGTCCAAATACAATACATCTACTGGTTCCCCTCTATCTGTTCTGGTTGAGACTTCCTCAAAAAAACTACTAAATTAGTTAGACACAATTCCCCTTTCATGAAGCCAAGCTGACTCTGCTTAATTAGATTATGATTTTCCAAATGTTCAGCTGTTATTTCCTTAGTAATTGATTCCAATGCCTTTCCAACAATATATGTTAGGTTAATCAAACTATAGTTACTTGCTTTTTTCCCTCCTCCCTTTTTGAATGGGGGTGTCAGGTTCTCAGTTTTCCAACTCTCTCGCAATTCTCCAGAATCCAACAATTGTTGGAAAATTACAAACAATGCATCCACTATCTTTGTAACTAGTTTTGTTTAGGACGCTAGGATGCAAACTATCAGGGCTGGGGCCTTAACTGGCTTTAACCCCATTAGTTTGTCTGATATTAATTCTTTAGTGATGATGATAGTACTTAATTCCTTTGCCATTTTCTTTAGTATTAATAGAATGCTCGAAGTATCTTCCACTGAAAAGACTGATGCAAAATATGTTTAACTCCTCTGGCATTTCCTTCTTCCCCAAAACCATCTCTTCAACTTCATTTTTAAAGGGGCCAATGTTCATTTTGACCTCTCTTCCAGTTTATACATTTAAAGAAGCTCTTATTGTTAATTTTTATATTCTTTGCTCATTTGACCTTGTACTGGATTTTCTCAGATAACAAGGTGTAGAGCTGGATGAACACAGCAGGCCAAGCAGCATCAGAGGAGCAGGAAGGCTGACGTTTCGGGCCTAGACCCTTCTTCAGAGAATTTTCCTCAGTCTTTATTATCCTTTGAGTCCTCCTTTGCTGGATTCTGAATTTAACCCACTCTTCAGGGTATCACTGACCTTAGCCTCCTTACATGATTTTCTTCCAACTTGATACTCTCTAACACCTTGGTTAGTCACGGCTGGTTTATTTCTCTCTTGCTTAGAATCTTTCCTCCCTACTGAGATATATTTTTGCCAAGAGACATAGATTACTTCCTTAAATGTCTGCCACTGCTTCCTTGCTTGCCGTCTTTTCTGCAAATCTACCACCCAGTCCACTTTAACTAACTCTATCCTCACTTCATTGTTATTCCTTTTATTTAAATTCAACCCAGTTGATTCCAACCCAAGTTTCTCACGTTCAAACTGAACGTTAAAATTGATCGTGGTATGATCATTTATCCTAAGGGATCTTTTACTCAGAGCTAATTTGTTATACCTGCCTTAGCACCCATTTCTAGATCCAAGATAGACTGCTCACTGATTGGCTCCATGACATATTGTGCTACGAAACTATTTGTAATGCTCTCTGTGAATTCACTGTCGTAGCTACCCTTTCCAATTTAATTAACTCATTCAACATTCAGATTAAAGTCATCCATAATTATTGTTCTATTCTTTTACATGCTCCTTTTATTTGTTGATAGATTGCCTTCCCCACAGAGTGGCTACTGATTTGAGTCTGTACACTACTCCCACAAATGTCTTGTTTCCCTTGCTGTTTCTTTTACCTCCACCCCCAAATGGACTGTATCTCATACCAGCCCAGATAATCTCTCAAAACTGTCCTCATTTGTTTTCTTACTAAGAGTGTTATGCCACTACCTCTTCCATTATCATGCCTCTCCGAAAGACCGAACATCACTGCAAGTTAAATTCCCATTTTTGATCTCTTTGTAACTATATTTCTGTAATGTCTATGAGATCATATTCATTTAACCTTGATTTGTGCTGTCAGTTCATCTACTTTTTTCCAAATTATATTTGTGCCCCTAGTTCTTTTATGATAGAAACAGTTTCCAGATTTCTACTCTGTCCTGGCCCCTCAATTTTGAAGACATCCATCAAATCTTCTCTTCGCCTTCTCCTCTCCAAGCAAGACAGCCAGAAATTCTCCAAATCATCTTCAACCCTGGAAGTTTCTCAGCCCTGGAACAATACTCATTAACTTCCTCTGTACTCTTTCCATTGTGGTCACATCCTTCCTAAAGTGTGGTGTCCAGAACTGTAAACAGTATACCAGCTGAGATCAACTACCTCGTACAAGTTTAGCAAAATCTCCTGGCCTTGTACTTAACTCCCCTATTAATAAAGCCTCAGATACTGTATGCTTTGTTAACTGTTCATTATACCTGCACTGTCAACTTTAATAACTTCTGCACGTACACAGCCAGGACTCTTAGCATCTGTACACCCTTTCAGGTAGTGTCCATTATTTATTACTGTATCTCCACATTGTTTTACCAAAAAGTATTACCTCACATTTCTGCACATTGAACTCTGTCTGCCGCTTATCCGCTCACTCCATCAACTTGCCAACGTCTTTTTGAAGTGCTACTTGTCCTCCTCACAGTTTACAAATGTTTCCAAGTTCTGCTTCATCTGCAAACTTCCTTGCACACTAAGATATAGATTGTTGATATATATCAAAAGAATCAAGAACCCCAAAAGCGATGCCTGGGGAACTTCAATGCAAACCTTCCTCCTGTCTGAAAAGTATCTATTAACCATTTGTCTTTGTTTCCTATCTCTCAGTCAAGCTTGCATTCATGTTGCTACTTCCCATTTATTCCATGAGCTATAATGTTCCTCACATGACTGCTGGGTGCCACTGTATCAAATGGCTGTTGGAAGTCCACATGCACCTCATCACAGCAGTGATCGCATCAACTCTTTCGATTACCTCTTCAAAAATCTCCAACAGCTCACTTAAACATGGTTTTGCTTTTCCTAATTAATCCAGATTTTTCCGTAACTATTAATTCTCTCCCAAATAAACATTTCAAGTAATTTCCCCACCACTGCAATTAAATTGACTGGCCTATAATTACAAACCATGCCTTTACAATCACTTTGGAATAAGGGGTTACATGTTAAATTTTCAATGCCTTTGGCACCGCTCAAATCTAGGGAAGACTGAGAGGCACTGCCAGTGCCTCTGCAAGTTCCACTCACTTTCTTCAATATCCTTAGATGCATTTCATCTGGTCCAATTTTCTTATCAATTTTAAATACTGAGTCTATCTAAAAACCTTCACTTATCAATATTAAACCCTTCCAGGAGACTGACTTCTTTCCTTCATCAGAACAGATGAGTGGCTGTGCAACCCACTCAAATCAAGCCCAAATTGTGGGTTCAGATCTTACGAAAATCATGTTAGTCTATCTAAAGCACGTTACATCAGTTTGCCAGATGTGAGAGTGGAAAATTGGCTGGGTTCCATGCTGAAATGAATTTTGAGTCAATGCCCAGTGAAAGTTGTATGCCCACACAACCCATAGCAGTTGGGAATGTAAGGAACAAACATCACATGTATATCTTACAAGGAAATATTGGTAGCCATGTGATCTCAAAAATACTGTGCAGTGGACCAAGCCTTTGCTTATGGAAAACATAAATTAAGGCACATCATTTGTCCATAAATATGGACAGGGAGCTCAAAGATTTTTGTGGGCTCACAGAGTGCAAAACAGAGTTAATCTGAGTAAAAAAATGCTGACATAGTCAGGAAGGCTGATGGGGAAGCCCAAGCCCAAGATGTATCAACTATTGGTTAAATTTGCACAATCCATGAAGAAACTGTGAAGAGGAGGTGTTCATAGACAGCCACAGAGATTACACCATTACAAACAATTTCCTGCAGTGTAGAAGATTTGAAGGGCATGATATTGGAAAGAGACCACCCTGAGTGAGAGACAACTGGAATAAACGTGATCTCCTGGGAATTCAGTGCAGAAGGGAAGATATTGTTTTTAGTCTTTTTTTTGTGGATTATTACTTGTAAGGACTATATTCTATTGTAACAAGGATACCAGAGAATAAAAGCCCTAGATTAATTGACACTACTTGATATGAAGCATTTTACATTAATTAAACTTTAATTTAA
Source organism: Rhincodon typus (assembly GCF_021869965.1). Classification (NCBI taxonomy): domain Eukaryota; kingdom Metazoa; phylum Chordata; class Chondrichthyes; order Orectolobiformes; family Rhincodontidae; genus Rhincodon; species Rhincodon typus. The sequence goes on along the minus strand of NC_063332.1, from coordinate 130,397,587 downwards.
ATGATTAAATCATGGCAGGAGATTTCAAAGCCATGGTGCACTCTTCCTGCACTACATGGAAATCTGGAAACACTTCCAGCACCCAGAGCTAGCATGTGTGCAGGAAGTGTCTCCAGCTGCAGCTCCTGGAAGCCCAGGTTTTGGGTCTGTAGCATTAGCTGAGGTCACTGTGGAACAGTCGCAAGGCAGAGAATGATAACACAGTGTGGAGCTGGAGGAACACAGCAGGCCAGGCAGCATCAGAGAAGCAGAAAAGTTGACGTTTCGGGTTGGGACGCTTCTATCCCCCATTTCTGAAGAAGGGTCCCAACCCAAAAGGTCAACTTTCCTGCTTCTCTGATGCTGTCTGGCCTGTTGTGTTCCTCCAGCTCCACACGGTGTTATCTCTGACTCCAGCATCGGCAGTTCTTACTATCTCTGAGCAAGGCAGTGTGTGTTGTGGAAAGCACGTACAGAGAGATGGTCATACTACAGACTAAGACTCCACAGACAGAAAGGGAATGGGTAACCACCAATCAGAGCAAGAAGACTAGGCAGGCAATGCAGGAGTGTCCTTTGGCTATTCTCTGTAATATAACACTTTGGATACCGTTGAGGAGAATGGCCTGGCAGGGGAAAGCAGCAAATTCATTACACTATTGTCAGTACATTGTTGTAAAACAAACATTGGAGTGCAATATTTATAGTCGGTTTAGACTGTACAGGGAGTAGAGTGGTGTTTCTGTGGCTAGAAACAAGGCTCAAGGATGGTATGTTGTCTCCCTGCTGCTCAGGCTGAGGATGTGTCAGAATGGCTACAGGACATTCTAGAGGGAGAGAGTGAACACATTGTGGTACACATTGTTAGAAATGACATTGGTTAAAAAACTGAGGTGGTCTTAAAACAGAATATAGGGAGTTAGAATTCCAGTGCCACATGCTAGTCGCAGGAGAAGTAGCAGGTTATAGCAAATGAATTTGTACCTCGATAAATGGTGCAAGGGGAAGGACTTCAGATTCTTGGGGCATTGGGGCCAGTTTTAGGAGAGGTGGGACAAGTACAAATGGGAAAGGTTACACACAGGCAGCACTGGGATGAAGGCCTCGGGGGAGTATTTGCTAGATTAAATGGAGGGGGGGGGGGGGGGGGGGGGGGGGGGGGGGGGGTGGGTAAACTAAAATAGCAGGGAATGGGAACTATACAAGGAGCCAGAGGAAGGGAAATTAAGGATAAGAACCAAATACACAAAAGGGAATAAGAACAGTAAGAGGCAGAAAAATCAAGGGTCAAGAACAAACAGGGATACAATGAAAAATAATGGAAACAGGATAAGTAATGTTAAAAAGTCAAGCCTTAAAGCTTTGTGCCTTAACATGTGGAGCATTCACAATAAAGAGGATGGATTAATTGCACAAATAGATGAAAACAGGTATGACAGATTCAGGATTGTGGAGACATGGCTGCAGGGTTATCAGGGCTGAGAACTGAATATCTAGCAGTATTCAGTACTTAAGAAGGGCAGACAAAAATAATAAAGTGGTCAAGTTGCATTGCTACTTAAAGAGAATATTGATGCAAAAGTGAGGAAGGATATTAGCTCTGAAAATGTGACATCTCTATGGGTTGAGCTAAGAAACACCCAGGGGCAAAAAACACCCTGGGGATTGTATATAGAGCCCCAAACTATAGAGGTGATGTTGGAAATGACATTAAACAGGAAACTAGTAACACACGCAATGAAGGAACATTTACAAAAATTTGTAATCTGCGTATAGATTAGACAAATCAAATTAATAATGCCATAGAGGAGAAATTTCTGGACTTGTTTACGGGAGGTTTTTCTGGACCAATATGTTGAGGAACCAACTAGAGAACAGGCCATTCTAGACTTGGTACTGCATAATGAGAAATGAAAAATTGGCCGACTTGTTCTGTGAAGCCCCTTGAGAATCAGTGAACATATGATACGATAGGATCCTTCATCAAGATGAAGAGTAACGTAGTTGATTCTGAGACTAGGGTCCTGAATCTAAATAGAGGAAACTATGATGGTATGGGCTGCAAGTTGGCTAGGATAGATTGGGGAAAGTTACTTAAAGGAATGACAGTGGAAAAGCAATAGTAAACATTCAAAGAGCGTATGGGTGAATTGCAACAATTATTCATTCTTGTCTGGTGCAGAGATTGTATTAAATACAAGGGACAGGCATACAATTTGGCCAGAAAAAGAACAACAGATCTAAGGAGTGGGAGCAGTTTAGAATTCAGTAAAAGAGGTTGAGGTTGGTTGGCTCGCCGAGCTGGTTTGTTGTTCCGCAGACGTTTCGTTACCGTGCTTGGTAAAATCCTCAGTGCAGCCTCTGATGAAGCGTCGGTGTGTTTTCCCGCCTGGTTTTTAAACTCTGGGATCTGTTGAGATGGATTGCCTCACTTCCGGGTTTCCTCCGTAGTGGAATGTATATGGGGTCGAGTTCAATGTGTTTATTAATAGCCTGCTTCGTGGAGTGCCATGCTTCCAGGAATTCTCGTGCTGGTCTCTGCCTAGCCTGTCCCAGGATCTTGGTGTTGTCCCAGTCGAAGTTGTGGTTCTCCTTGTCCATGTGGATTGAGATGAGTGTCAAGTTGGATTGGTCGTGTCTTTTTGTAGCCAGTTGGTGTTCATGTACTCTTGTTGTTAGTTTCCTTCCCGTTTGTCCGATATAGAGTTTCTTGCAGTCTCTGCGGGGGATCTTGTAGATGACATTGATCCTGTCCATGGTGGGGAGTGGGTCTTTAGTTCGGGTGAGCATTTGTCGTAGGGTTGATGTGGGCTCGTGTGCCACTCTGATGCCCAGCGGTCGTAGAAGTCTTGTGGTGAGTTCTGACATGTTCCTGATGTAGGGTAGTGTGATGAGTGTGTCGGGGCGTGTAGAATCTTTCTGATGCTGTTCTTGTAGGCATCTCCTGACCCAGTTCTTTGGATATCCATTATCCTTGAACACTTGGAAGAGGTATTCCTCCTCCTCTTGGCGTAGTTCCACGTTGCTGCCCTTTTAAAAACCAGGCGGGAAAACACACCGACACTTCATCAGAGGCTGCACTGAGGATGTTACCAAGCACGGTAACGAAACGTCTGCGGAACAACAAACCAGCTCGGCGAGCCAACCAACCTCAACACCCACAACCCGAGCTACAGATCTACTCCAAAACCTTAGAGTAAAGGAGGACAAAGGGAAAACAGAGTACAAGATTAAGCTTGCAGGGAACATAAAAAACTGACTGTAAAAGTTTCCAGAGGTGTGTGAAGTGAAAAGGATTGGTGAAGACAAATGAAGGTTGCTTACAGTCAGAAACAGGGGAATTTGTAACAAGGAACAAAGAAATGGCTGACCAAGTAAATACACATAATGCACCATAAACAGGGTTTAGTGAGAGGGAGGATGCTAATGCAAAAATGGCATTAGGGAATTTGATCGGATTGAAGGCTAATGAAGCCCCACACCCCCACGCCCCCACCCTGATAATCAACATACCAGAGTTAAGAAAATGGCCTTAAAATAGTCGGTGCATTGGCGGTTATTTTCCAAGATTGCAGAGACTCTGGAACAGTTCGTACAGATTAGCTAATGTAACACCTCTCTTTAAGAAGGGAGGGTGGAGTGAAAAACAGGAATTATTGACCAGTCAGCTGACATTGGTCATGGGGAAAATGCTAGAGTCATTGTAAAAGAATTAATAGCTGAGCATTTGGAAAACAGTGGCAGGACCTGACAGAGTCAGCATGGACATACGAAAGGGAAATCATACTTGACAAATTTGCTGGAATTCTTTGAGAGTGTAACTAGTAGAGTTGATGAAAGGGATCCAGTGGATGTGATTTATTTGGACATTCACAGGCTTTTGACAAACGTGGGAGGTAAGTGTGTAAAATTAAAATTCACAAGACTGGGGGTAGCGTACTGAGATGGATAGAAAACTGATTCGTAGACAGGAAACAAAGCATAGGAATAAATGGGTCTTTTTCCAAAATATACGCAGTAACTAGTTGGATACCACAGGGACCCCAGCTATTCATACTATACATGAATGATTTAGATTAAAGGACTAAATGTAACGTCTCCAAATTTACAGATGTCAAAAAGCAAGGTGGGATGGTGAGCTGAGGAGGATACAGAGATGCTTTGGTGTGATTTGAACAATCCGAGTGAGTGGGCAAATTCATGGCAGATGCAGTATAACATGAGGTAAATACAAGGTTACCCACTTGGTAACACAAACAGGATGGCAGATTATTGTTTGAATGGGTATAAATTGAAAGGGGTGAATGTGCAATGCGACCGTGGTGTCCTCTTACACCAGTCACTGACGATAAGGCACTGAAGGTAGGCTCAGCAGGCAGTAAAGAAGTAAATGCTATGTCGGATATGTTTGATATCAAGTGAGTTTAAGTACAGGAGCAGGGATGTCTTGCTGCAATTATACAGGGCCTTGGTGAGACCACACCTGGAATACTGTGTGCAGTTTTGGTCTCCAAATCTGAGGAAGGATGTTCTTCCTATACAGGGAGTGCAGCAAAGGTTCACCAGACTGATTCCTGGGACGGCAGACTAAGGACAGGTTGTATCAGTTAACATTATACTTATTGTAGTTCAGAAGAATGAAGGGGCATCTCATAGATTCCAATAAAATTCAAACAGGACTAGTCAGGAAAGGATGTTCCCAATGACGGGGGAGTCCAGAACCGGGGAGTCAGTCTAAAGATACAGGGTAAACCAGTTAGGACTGAGATAAGAAGAAATTTCCTCACCCAAAGAGTGGTGAGCCTGTGGAATCTGCTAAACAAAGAAAGCAGCCAAGGCCAAAGCATTGCATGATTTCAATAAGACATTGGATATAGCACTTGCGCCTAAAGGAATCAAAGGATACAAGAGAAAAGCGGGAACAGGCTATGAGATGGATGATCAGCCATGATCATAACAAATGGAGGAGTCGGTTAAAGGGGCCGAATGGCCTACTCCTGCTCCTATTTTCTATGTTTATACGTATAAGTTAACTAGAGTAGTCAAAATGATCAATATGATGATGTTCCATAGCATAAAGTGTATGTGTTAAAGTTAAAAAAGAAAAACTGCCTTTCATAAGGATACAGACACTTCCATAAAGGCAAATTTCCAGAGACATGAAAAGACACAAACTTCAAACAGCACCTGTAGCTTTGATATGCTAGGTCATTAAGTGGCAGACCATGAAATCATATTTCTAATTCCTGACATGTTAGTTATCAGATTTGTGTGATAGGAAGTAATCCAGGATTCTGAAAGAAAACACATGAAGTTACAACATAGAAACATGGTATTTAAGCCAGCCTGAGTTTAAAACTCTGAAAAAAAAATCTAATTCATTACATTTTTTAATATGTCTATATTTTCTCATATTAAATGCCATCCTGATGAATCTACACTGTATCCTTTAAGGAATGAATTATAGTGTAGAAGCCAATGCAGTGCATTGTACTCTGACATCATAAGCTTTTATAAGGACTTTCATATTCTATAACCCATAACAAAATCTAGAGTTCAACTTTTTTTTTTAAAATACCTCATCAACATGAGATACTACCATAATTGTTTTGTGAAGGTATACCACAAATTTCTTCTGCTTTCCATGGCATTTGGCCAGCTTACTTCAAGAGTGTAATTTCTGCTTTTTTAAAAATTTTAATGTATCACTTCATATTTATTGATTTAAATATTCATAAGACACTTATAGATAATTTCTCCAAACTTTATCCTACTTGTAGCCTTCCTTTCGTACATCTCGTCTTCTAACCTTCAAACCTACAAAACGCTGCTTCAATTCTAGCCTGCATTAAATTCTGCTTTCTCATTACCCTGCAGACACCGATTATATTGGCTTTCAGATTACCATGGTGCAGTTGCAAAATGCATATTCCCATAATAAAATCCTCCCTCTCACTTCCTTGAGCTATATGAGATCACTGCACTCTTCCAGTTTCAGTTTCATGTGTACCCTTAACTTTAATTATTCCTTACTGATGACAAATATCTATGTCAATGTACATTTTAAAAGCATACAACAAAATAAAAATCCCAAAATTTTTCATAGCAAGAAAATAAAAACAAATAGGCAGTAATAGAAGAATAGACGTACTGGAAATCACACTAGGAATACCAAATATTACAGGTTGAGATGCAAGATGAAACAAGATTGCACAGACAGATTGGAGTAAAATCACAGATGGATTTATAAATGAGGAGAAGATTTTTGAATTCAATGCATTTGGAATTACTGAGTTAATAGCAAGGACAGATGTGATGAGGAGTAGGAATTAGGATGCAGGTAGCCAAGTTTTGGATGAGTTGGTTGCTTTGAATGTTGTTGAGTAGAACATCAGACAAATAAACTAACAAAAATGTAAATAGTCTGCCCAATGCCAATGGGGCAATACAAAATCAGAAACAGTTGGTTAAAAAGTAATGCAGATGCTGAGGATCTGAAATAAAAACAGAAAATGCTGCAGAAACTCTGCAGATCTGGCAGCAACTGTGGAGAGAAAAGTCATACTGGACTTGAAATGTTAACTCTTTTTAACACTCTACAAATGTTGCCAGACCTGCTGAGTTTCTCCATTGCTGTCCCCATTTTTAATTTCAGAAACAGCCGATATTGCACAGATATTCCTTTATGAACAAGGCAAATTAGAGACTGATCGTTTTTGACTAGGAGCAACAATGCAGCAGAAATAAAGCTTTAAAGTTCTTTCATCAAAAACTGAAAAAGACTTTTAGAACTTTGCTAATAATAAGAAAAAAATGACAGTATTTAGCATTTGTGTTAAAACTGTTAACAAGAGATATTATTTCACAATCGTTCTGCATTATAAGAGGAGGCAGCGGCATACTGCCACACTGGACTAGTACTCAGGAGTCTCAGACTAATGGGTTTCAATCCCATCATGGAAGATGGTGAAATTTGAATTTAATAAAACAAATGCGGGAATTTAAGAAAGCTAGTTTCATGGTGACCATGTAACCACTGGTTCACTGAGGAAATCTGTCCTTTGGTCTGACCTACATGAGTCCTGATTCATAGCATAGCCCTTAACTGCCCTTCAAAATGGTCTAACTAGCCATACAGCTGTATGTAAACCACAACATCCACAGAAAGGAATGAAACCAGATTGGCCTGGCACTGGCCAATACCTAGATTAGTAAATCTCACTCACAATTTTTACGCTACCAATAGCAACTGACTTGATATGATCCATGTTCCTCAACTTTCTCTTTGGAGTTTATGACTTTCTAATCACAGATGCTCTTGAATTCACTTGAAGACGGAAGATGATGTAAAGCATATAAAAATTCAGTGAGGTTACTGCTCTAAGGGACTGATCAAAGTACAGTTCTGCAGAGCAGATCTCCAGTTCTTTCTTCCTGAGATCCAGATAAAAGATATGCGTGGATGGATGCAGAGCAGCTAAAACTCTTCAAGTTAGATTTTTAAATTTGCAATAGATAAACATGTATTTTATCCCATTTATTTCAAGTGGGCTGCCTTTGATATTAGAAGAACAATATCTAGAAAATCCAGGTTGTGGTACCTGATCTACAATTAAAGTTTATCAAAACTAATATTAATCTAAATCAGAAATTGGATGAAAACTTTCAGTATACTTAACCTATCATGAAAAATAAACTTAAATATCAATACAATATGTCACCAAAATAAGCATTAAGAATTGCCACAAGGTTGGAGAACACTGACCAAATATTAGCACTTTTTAGGACTTAAGGAAATACAAGCATTGAGGTTGTAAATTGTCAAAATTTATAATACCAAAGAGATCACAATTGGCACGAAGAGCTTCCGTTTTGCAGACACAGAACGGGTGAAGAAATAATCAAAGGAAATAGATATTGTAGAATGCCAAAATTATGGTTCAAGATCAAAGTAGTGCCCAAATTCTACCTTCTGTTCCAAGTAGTAATGGAGGCAGGGTAGTGTGTTGAGTTACTGGAAGAAGCCTATTTTTAAAACAGAAGGATTTCAATGATGCTTTAGACTCGAGGCAGCAAATTTCTTCCACTTATTATTATAGAGTAGTGAGAGCATTATAAAGTCATAATGGTTCAGCTACCCAGTGGTTATCCTTGACATTCAACTGGTCCTTTTCTATAAATCATCTTGTCAATTGAAGGTTAACGGAGACAGAGTGGTTTCTGATTTTTTTTTAATATAACAGGATACTCTGATTGTATGATGGTCATTGTCTGATACAGCTATACACGTAATAGAGCTAGACATATCAAGGAAACTTGCATGGGTGACATAAAGTGAAAATAATGGGCTTCGAATTCTCTCAACTCATCCTAAAAGTTACCCTGAGATAACAAGGTGTAGAGCTGGATGAACACAGCAGGCCAAGCAGCATCATAGGAGCAGGAAGGCTGACGTTTCGGGCCTAGATCCTTCTTCAGAAATGGGGGAGGGGAAGGGGGTTCTGAAATAAATAGGGAGAGAGGGGGAGGCGGATAGTAGATGGATAGAGGAGAAGATAGGTGGAGAGGAAACAGACAGGTCAAAAAGGCGGGGATGGAGCCAGTAAAGGTTGAGTGTAGGTGGGGAGGTAGGGAGGAGATAGGTCAGTCCAGGGAGGACGGACAGGTCAAGGGGGCGGGATGAGGTTAGTAGGTAGGAAATGGAGATGCGGCTTGAGGTGGGAGGAGGGGATAGGTGGGAGGAAGAACAGGTTAAGGAGGCGGAGACGAGCTGGGCTGGTTTTGGGATGCGGTAGGGGGAGGGGAGATTTTGAAGCTTGTGAAATCCACATTGATACCATTGGGCTGCAGGGTTCCCAAGCGGAATATGAGTTGCTGTTCCTGCAACCTTTGGGTGGCATCGTTGTGGCACTGCAGGATGCCCAGGATGGACATGTCGTCTGAGGAATGGGAGGGGGAGTTGAAATGGTTCGTGACTGGGAGATGCAGTTGTTTATTGCGAATCGAGCGTAGGTGTTCTGCAAAGCGGTTCCCAAGCCTCCGCTTGGCTTCCCCGATGCAGAGGAGGCCACAACTGGTACAGCGGATGCAGTATACCACATTAGCAGATGTGCAGGTGAACATCTGTTTCATGTGGAAAGTCTTCTTGGGGCCTGGGATGGGGGTGAGGGAGGTGGTGTGGGGGCAGGTGTAGCACTTCCTGCGGTTGCAGGGAAAAGTGCCAGGTGTGGTGGGGCTGGAGGGGAGTGTGGAGCGGACAAGGGAGTCACGGAAAGAGTGGTCCCTCCGGAAAGCATATAAGGGTGGGGAGGGAAAAATGTCTTTGGTGGTGGGGTCAGATTGCAGATGGTGGAAGTGTCAGAGGATGATGCGTTGGATCCGGAGGTTGTTTGGGTGGTATGTGAGGACGAGGGGGATTCTTTTTTGGTTGTTATTGCGGGGACGGGGTGTGAGGGATGAGTTGCGGGAAACACGGTGGAGGGCGTTCTCGACCACTG
>NC_063332.1:130351419-130383111 GCF_021869965.1 Rhincodon typus | reverse complement strand
ACTCCCTTGTCCTCTCCACACTCCCCTCCAGCCCCACCACACCTGGCACTTTTCCCTGCAACCGCAGGAAGTGCTGCACCTGCCCCCACACCTCCTCCCTCACCCCCATCCCAGGCCCCAAGAAGACTTTCCACATCAAGCAGAGTTCACCTGCACATCTGCTAATGTGGTATACTGCATCCGCTGTACCAGTTGTGGCCTCCTCTACATCGGGGAAGCCAAGCGGAGGCTTGGGGACCGCTTTGCAGAACACCTACGCTCGATTCGCAATAAACAACTGCATCTCCCAGTCGCAAACCATTTCAACTCCCCCTCCCATTCCTCAGACGACATGTCCATCCTGCAGTGCCACAACGATGCCACCCGAAGGTTGCAGGAACAGCAACTCATATTCCGCTTGGGAACCCTGCAGCCCAATGGTATCAATGTGGATTTCACAAGCTTCAAAATCTCCCCTCCCCCTACTGCATCCCAAAACCAGCCCAGCTCGTCTCCGCCTCCCTAACCTGTTCTTCCTCCCACCTATCCCCTCCTCCCACCTCAAGCCGCACCCCCATTTCCTACCTACTAACCTCATCCCGCCCCCTTGACCTGTCCATCCTCCCTGGACTGACCTATCTCCTCCCTACCTCCCCACCTACACTCAACCTTTACTGGCTCCATCCCCGCCTTTTTGACCTGTCTGTTTCCTCTCCACCTATCATCTCCTCTATCCATCTTCTATCCATCTCCCCCTCTCTCCCTATTTATTTCAGAACCCCCTTCCCCTCCCCCATTTCTGAAGAAGGGTCTAGGCCCGAAACGTCAGCCTTCCTGCTCGGCCTGCTGTGTTCATCCAGCTCTACACCTTGTTATCTCAGATTTTCCAGCATCTGCAGTTCCTACTATCTCTAAAAGTTACCCTATTCATTTAATGGAATGCGTTTAGAAATCTGCTCTCTTTGCAATATTGTCATTTAATTGGCTGCAAATATCTCAACATCTTTCAGCATATTTCAACCCAAAAGCAAAGCAGTAATATTACTAAAATAAGTTAGAGATGAGGCACTTACTGATACATATAGCCACTCAAGGGATTGAATCATCATTTTTTTTAAAGCAGGCCTATAGCCACTGTGTTCTGTTATTGATGAGCACTGAACTCTAATTTGTGCCTCTGGCATACGTCCAATATTTACAGCATCCTTACTGAAAGGGTCAGTGATGTTATCAAACTCTGTTGATTCACACATTTCATTCTTAAGGCATTCTCACAGAAGGATGGACTTACTTCAGAATAACGTTTGGACAATTTAACCATTAATCAGATGACTTAGTAACAGCTATAGAAGTGGAGTAAGCCATAGCTCTGTTCTATAAACAGCAAGGAGGCACTAGGATTAGAGGGCGAGAGCTTTCAGAGTCAGGTCTCTGCCACAACTTTCAAGAACAGACTGGCACATGCCAAAAATGTGACCCATGTCTTTTTATGGCCTGACTTTCTTTTGAAACATCATCTCAGATATAGAAATAGAATATTTTCAAAGGTGGTAAGCAAAGATGGCTCCAGGCTTCAGAAAATAAAATATAATATCAAATAGATTATATGATTTTGATCATTATATCTTTCCTATCCAAAATAATATGTATGTGTTAGGAGTAGAAACTGGTGGTGGGAAGTGTAAGGATGACATTTTAAGACCATAACTCCAATGTTTAAAGCAATGATAAGAGGAATTAATATCATGGCTGTGGAGAGAGATTTTACGTAAAATTGAGATAATATTCTGTAGGGTAAACGTAGCCCTCAAGGGGCAGCTTCTTTAATACTAATCATGATCATGAACATCACAACCTGGCTCAAAGATGAATAATTTCAAGAACTCAAACAGCCATCTTCACAATGGGTCAGTAACTAAGTAAACTACATAGAGTATTGCACAATCATGCAAACAGGAAAGTCACAAATTGAGTCCTTAGGTCTCTTCTGAGTTAAGTGATGTCAGCTGCAACAACAGTGGGCTCCACAGGCTAGGGTCAGAAATTAAAAAGAAAAATGAGAGGAATTAAACTAATTATAGAAATAATACTTCTTCAAAAACATAACTGTGCTGACCTACACTGATCAATTTGTGATCAATAGATTTTGTCCTCCTGGGTTTGGACTGATTTTAAAGTTAAAAGTCTAACAGAATATGCTGTGGTTGGTTCACTCACTGAGCTGTTTGTTAGTTTGCAGACGTTTCATTATCCTGCTGGGTAACATTGTCAGTGCAGCCTCTAATGAAGTGTTGTTGTGTTTTCCTGCTTGCTATTTAAACTCTGGGGTCCTTTGGAGTTGATTATCTCATTTTCTGGTTTTTCTTTGCAGTGGTGTATAAATAGGGTCTAATTCTACGTGTTTATTGATGGCCTTCTTGGTGGAGAACCAGGCCTCTAAAAGTTCCCGTGCTTGTCTCTGGCTTGTCCTAGGATCCTGACGTTGTCCCAATCAAACTGGTGGTTCTCCTTATCTGTGTGTATGGAGACGAGTGAGTATTGGTCGTGTCTTTTTGTTGCTAGTTGATGTTCATGTACTCTCGTATCCAGTTTCCTTCCTGTCTGTCCAATGTAATGTTTGTCGCAGTCCTTTCATGGAATCTTGTATATTACGGTGGTTCTGTTGATAGTGGGTAAGGGGTCTTTGGTTGTGGTTAGCAGTTGGCACAGGGTTAATGTAGGTTTGTGTGTTACTTTGATGCCGAGTGGCCGTAGGAGTGTTGTGGTCAGTTCAGATACATTCTTGATGTATGGTAATGTGGCAAGTGTGTCAGGGCGTATTGTATCTTCCTGCTGTTGTTTGTGTTACAGACATCGTCAGACCCAGCTGTTCGAGCATCCATTCTCTTTAAATACTTGGTGGAGGTATTCTTTTTCATCTTGGTGAAGTTCTGGGTTGCTGCAGTGTGTTGCGGGGCGTTTGAACAGTGTTGAACCACAGCATTCACAACCCGAGCTACAAATCTACTCAAGAATTTTAAACACCTACGGGCGCAACACGCTCAAATTGGCCCAGAAATGCGAAACCTACATCAAACGACAAAGTGCTACCCGCGAGCAACTCTACTTCCTCAGGAATCAGGTGCTACCACACAGAGTTAGATACAAACCTCCTACCAACAACCCACTGGCACATAGGACAGCAGAACACGATGACTGCAGAATGGTAAAGATAATGATTAACGATGCCCACAACCGGCTCCACAGATACAACAGGGAAGTTGAGCACCAAAAATCACTATACCTAGACGCAACCAACCTACAGTGGGCAACAGACTTAGAACAAGCCATTGACATCAGTCAACAAAAAACCAAAACTAAGAAAAGATAAATCCTACAAGAAAAACTAGCCAAACTAACCCACCAAAATGACAGCCAAAGATCAGACACTTGGATAAGAAACCTAGCTGATAGAAAACTAACAGACACAGAGAAAGCTGTACTCATATGTGGACTCAATTGCAACCACAGAGACGCTAGCCACACTGAAGAACAGTGGCATCAATGAGGAAACACAAAAAGCCGTAAGACAGACAGCGGTCCCGACACTGACCAGAAGCAATGAACTTAACACGCTCAACATATCAGAAAGGAAAACCCTAGAAGGACTGAAAAAAAAACACCATAATCCTACCAGCGGACAAAAGACGCCTGGCAGTAATACTTAACAAATGAGACTACCTCACTAAAGCACACACGCTACTAGCAGACACAAATACATACCGACAAATGGAAACAGACCTGACACTGCAACTGGGAAATGAAATCATCTACACAAAGAGTCTCAAACAGACCAGGCAAATTAACAAAGCAGACTACCTAAAAATGAAGCCTAAAGGGACAAACACCCCTGATTCTACAGCCTCCCAAAAGGTACACAAACTGGAAGTACCCCTCAGACCCGTAGGCTCTCTCCCAGGCATACACACATTAGCCAAGGAATTACAATGAAGACTAAAGCACCTCGTCAACAACTCAACCCACTCAATCCACTCAGCCCGGGAGTTCCTCAAAACCGTCAAAAACGTAAGAATAAACGAGAACAAGATCATGGTGTCCCTTGACATTGCCCTACTCACATTGATCGACATACCTCTAGCAAGAGAAACACTAGCAACACTACGGAAAGAACCGGACCTGGGTAACACCATTTCCACAGACATCATGCTGAAATTACTGGACCTATGCCTCACGACCCACTTTACCTTTAATGACCAGATCTACAAACAAGTCAACGGGACATCTATAGGGGTCACCCATCTCTGGACTAATAGCAGAAGCAGTGGTGCAGAGACCCGAAAGCACAGCCCTTCCGCAGATCCAACCCAAACTATGGATCCGATATGTGGATGACACTTCCGTCATCATCAAACGGACTGAACTAGAAGAAACACACCAACTTATAAGCAATATTTTCACCGGCATCAAATTCACCAGAGAACAACAACAAACAGCTCCCATTCCTGGACGTGATGACAGAACACAGGGCCAAAGGGGAATTTCTGACCAAAGTATACAGAAAGGCCACACAAACGGATCAAGTCCTAAATTTCAACAGCAACCATGCCAACACACACAAACAGAGTTACATAAAAACACTGTTCAAACAAGCCACAACACACTGCAGCAACCCAAAACTACGTCAAAATGAAGAAGAATACCTCCAGCAAGTATTTGGAGACAACAGATACCTGAACAACTGGGTCCAACAATGCCTGTCACAAACAACAACAGGAAAATACAGTATGCCCCGACACAGTTGTCGCATTAAAGTACATCAAGGACATATGTGGACTGACCATAAGACTCCTACGGCCACTGGGTATCAGAGTAGCACACAAACCTACATCAAACCTACGCCAACTGCTAACAAGAACCAAAGACTCCTTACCCACTTTCGACAGAACCAACTTAATATACAAGATTCCATACAAGGACTCGACAAACATCACATTGGACAGACAGGAAGGAAACTGGCTACGAGAATACATGAATGTCAACTGGCAACAAAGAGGCATGACTAACATTCACTCATCTCCATATACACAGCTAAGGAGAACCACCAGTTTCATTGAGACAAAGTCAGGATCCTAGGACAAGCCAACAGAGACAAGCATGGGAATTTTTAGAGGCCTGGTTCTCGACCAAGAAGGCCATCAATAAACACGTAGAATTAGATCCTATATACACACGACTGCAAAGAAAATCCGGAAAATGAGGTAATCAACTCCAACTGACCCCAGAGTTTAAATATGAGGCGCGAAAACACAACAATGCTTCGGCGGAGGCTGCACTGATGATGTTACTCAGCAGGGTAATAAAACATCTGCAAACTAACGAACCAGCTCGGCAAGTGAACCAACCACAGCATCCACAACCCGAGCTGGAAATCTACTCAAGAACCTAACAGAATATGGGCTGGTATCATTGGGATATCTGTACTGCAGAAGAGTAGCCTATCTGAACAAAAACAAAGTTGCTGGAAAAGCTCATCAGGTCTGGTAACATCTGTGAAGGAAAAAACAGAGTTAACATTTCGGGGCCAGTGACCCTTCCTCAGATATATAGCCTATCTGACCTTTCTAACCAAGATCATAAGGAATAAGCAAACGTTCTTCAAACTCTATGAAGGCATATTTTTGGTCGTGGATAGTGTTCCTTCATTTTCAAGCATTGATGCTTTTGGATTCTCAAGAAGGCCAGTTCTTTGCAATAGCTTTGAGTTGATTATAGTAGAATGACTGTGCTTAGGCATACTTAGAAATTTTCCACCAGACAGGAGTTAAAATGTGTATAGTGTGCAATACAGATACCTTACCAGTAGAGGGCTGCCTGCATTTTTTTGCATAATCCTTTTTATTTGCATAACTTCTAAATAGGAATGCATGGTGTAAAGCCACACTTGAATCTAAAAGAAGCATACATTCTTGATGAGGGGAAGGAGTGAATGATAGGCAGAGATGAGCCAAGACAGAGAGAGAAAACTGTTGGGCAGATAAAGGAATGGGTAAAGGTCAGCCTGGGAGAATGAACAGCTGTTAATGGGCACCATTAGTGATAGACAATGGGTTAGTTGTAATGGCAAAACCAGGTTTGTGGGAGTTGGTGTGAGGCCATGGAAGAAGGTGCTCAAGCCCAGAAATTATTGAACTCTATAGTGAATGCAGAAGGCTGCAGGGTTCCCAAGTGGAAAATGAGGTGCTGTTCTCCAAGCTTGTGCTGAGCTTCGCTGGAGAACTGCAGCAAGTCTGAGACAGAGATGTTGGCTAGGGAACATGGTGGTGTTTTGAAGTGGCAGGCAACGTGAAGTTCAGGATCATTTTTGCAGACAGACCGTAGGTGTTCTGCAAAGCAGTCACCCAGTCTACTCAAGTCTACTGTATTCGCTGCTGACAATGTGATCCCTTCTACATTGGAGAGACAAAGCACCGACTGGGCAACTGCATTACGAACTGCAGTCCTCCAGTGAACCTTATTCAGAAATATAAACAGTTGATCCAGACAAAACTCTGGCATTTTATGACAAACACTACATAAATATAATATTAAGATTTCAAAATCAGATGTATTTCTCTAACATGACAGCAGTGGCAACATTTCAAAAATTGGTCCTGTGGGACATCCTTAAGTTGTGAAAACTGCAACAATGTGCACATTATTAGACAGGTTCTATAGAAATTTCCAAACCGTGCTCCATCACTTAGTTGGGGAGAGTTTGGAGCAATAGGATGCAATAGTGTACTGAGTACATATTCTTCTACTCTGGCTGCTGAGTTCCCCAACGTTAGCAAAATGCAAAGAACCTCAAGAATCACTATACCACTTGCATGCGTACTTCATGTACCAGTCAATAAAGATTGTGGCCCTCATCACCATCAGAACAGAATTTCACACAGAGAAAATGCACATATCCAAAAGACATTTGGTAGGGCACCACATCAAAAATTGCTGCACAAGAGTACATTCTGTGGGGGTAACAGATTAGCATGGATGAATTAATTAGCTAATGTGAAGCTGAAAGTGGGGATTTTTCAAATTGGCAAAATGTAACAAGTGTACAATGACAGTAATCAGTATACAGCCTTGATCCCTTATCCAAGTCATTGTTATAGATTGTAGAGGTGACTGAAGATACAGTAGCTAAACGTGATGATGACACCAAGATAGATAGGTAAGGAAGTTGTAAAGAGAAAGTAGAAAGTCTCAAAGGGATAAAGACAGTTTGAATAAGTTGGCAAAATCTGGCAGATGGAGTATATCATGTGTAAATACGAACTTGTCTGCTTAGTTAAGAAGAGTAGGAAAGTAACATACTATTTAAATGAAAAGAGATTGCAGGAATTGTTATAGACACATTTGGGTGCCCTAGTACATTAATTACAAAGCTAACCTGCTATGCCTGCCAACAAACAGGTTATTAGAGTATGAAATTCTCTTGTCCAGAATGTCGCGGCAGCTGCATTTGAGGGGTTTTTGATAGACAAGAGAGTCAAGGGTTATGGGTACAGATGGGAAAGTGCAACAGAGGCCAAAACTAGGATCAGGCAGGACCTATTGATTGGTGGAGCAGGATTGAGGAACCAAAAGGCCTAGTCTTACTGCTAAGTCTCAGACTAACTGAGCATTCCATACAGCTTTTTTTAAGATGGAACTTTAAGAAGATCTGGACATTTTTCTTTCTTTAAGATCTGAACGTTTCTTTTATTTCTCCTATTGTTCTTTTTAAATTCTGGATTTGTAACTAAGATAATGCTGGAGAATGGCGACTTTGTACACTTTTCACTGTACCCTTGTATTCCCATACTTGAGCACATATGATAACAAAGTCTAATTCTAATTCTAAAATCCTATATTCCCACAACAAAAGCATGAAGAAATTGCTATCCTGTCTGATAAGGGGAACTTGAATTCCAATAATGTGCACCATGATTTTTCTTTGTGTTTTTTCTCTATATTGAATATTTATCCTTTCTTTTCATGTCAGTCCCATTTTTCAGATTAGTTCCTCATGATCATGTCCTGTGACTGTGGCAAACATGGAGCTGACTTACATAGATATCTCCTTACAAGTGCATGCTGTAAAGGGGCCAAGGGCCTGTGTCAACGCTTTCTATGAACCTTGGTCAAAAGTGGTGACACCGAGCTTCTACATTTTCGGTGCTGTCTTTTTTAAAAACTTGAGGAATCTGTTGCTTTGTAACGTTATTGAAACTCCTGGGGGTTTTGCATAGCAGCTCTGGCTTGGGTTGCTGTAGGATTTGAGAAGAACAAAGAACAGTACATCACAGGAACAGGCCCTTTGGTCCTCCAAGCCTGTGCCGACACATTTTGCCTTTCCACATTAAAACTGTCTTCATTTACAGGATCCACATCCCTCTATTCACTTCCTATTCCTACTCACACGACCAATACTCACTCATCTCAATCCACATGGACAAGGAGAACCACAACTTCGACTGGGACAACACCAAGATCCTGGGACAGGCTAGGCAGAGACAAGCACGAGAATTCCTGGAAGCACGGCACTCCACGAAGCAGGCTACTAATAAACACATTGAACTCGACCCCATATACATTCCACTACGGAGGAAACCGGAAAGTGAGGCAATCCATCGCAATGGACCCCAGAGTTTAAAAGCCAGGCGGGAGAACACACCGATGCTTCATCAGAGACTGCACTGAGGATGTTACCAAACACGGTAACAACAAACCAGCTTGGTGAGCCAACCAACTTCAACACCCACAAACCGAGCTACAAATCTACCCCAAAACCTTATTCATATATTCGTCCAGGTGATTCTTGAATGCTGTTATTGTACCTGCTTCCACCATCTCTACCGGCAATGCATTCCAGGAACTCACCACCCTTTGTGGGAAAAACATGCTTCGCACATCTCTTTTAAACATCCCCCTTGCTCCTTGAAGCTGTGTTCCATAGTAACTGACCCCTCATGCTTGGGGAAAATGCCTCATGCTTTCCACTCTATCTACGCCATTCACAATCTTATAAACCTCTATTAGATCGCCTGTCAATCTCCTGAATTCCAGCGAAAACAAACCGAATTTATCCAACCTTTCTTCATAGCTAAAATCTCCTATATCAGGCAACATCCTGGCAAACCTTTTCTGTACCCTCTCCAAAGTATCCACATCCTACTGGTGGTGTGGTGAATAGAACTGTACGCCATATTCCAAGCATGGCCTAACTAAAGTTCTATGAAGCTGCAGCATAGCTTGTCTATCATTATACTCAATACCTCTTCCAATGAAGGCAAGCGTGCCATAGCTCTTTTTTACTACCTTATCTACCTGTCCTGCCACCTTCAGTGATCTGTGGACCTGCACCCCAAGATCCCTCTGCATATCAATACTCCTAAGGGTTCTGCCATTCACTGTGTCATTTCCACCTGTACTTGACTTTCCAAAATGCATCACCTCACATTTGTCCGGATAATACTCCATCTGCCATTTTTCTGCCCATGCCTCCAACTGATCTATATCCTGCTGTATCCTCCAGCAATCCTCCTCACTATCCGCAACTCCACCAATCTTTGTATCATCCACAAACTCACCAATTAGACCAACTATATTTTCCTCCAAATCATTTTGTAAATCAAGAACAGAAGTTCCAGTACTGAACCCTGTGGAACACCACAAACGCTCACAACAATGGCTCCAGGTTTCACTTTAAATTGCAGAGTCCTTCTTCCACTATTTACTTGTGCTTCATGTATAATGGGCATTGAAACTTTCACTCACCCAGAAAAAGCAATTTCTGATAAAGAGTTGCAAACGCAGACCATCAAATTTAAAACAGAATTTAAAGAAAACAAATCACATATTTACCAATGAAATTAAATCTAATTTTCACCCTCAGTCATTCACAACAACAAAAAAAATGCTGCCGCCTCTCAGAACATCAGGGGCTCAAGTGTACATTTAACTCCTTATTCTTACATCATTTGCTAGGTAATTCATAAATTTCTGAGCCCTGTTGTCACAATTACAACATGAAAATTTCAAACTGTATATACAAAGAACTCTTCATATGTAACAGACTACAGTTCCCAGAAATCAAAGTCCCTGCATATCCACAAAGGATATTGTTTCTTTCTAGAACATTACAAAATTGCTGGAAACATAAAGTGTACAACTGTTACACATGCTTTCTTTTATACAAATGCCAATTTAATCATTCAACTGCACAAGAATGTAAGTTTTAGGTTTGTGTCCAGTAATTTTCCCTGCCACATGAAATCTTTTCATGCAAATTGCATTCACTTTCATTTATACTTACTGCTTAAAGTCAAACTTGAAAGAAAAGGAATGACTATTCCATTTTTAAATGTAAATAGATTTTAGTTTAAAGTTCGTTACTTTTAGTTATGAGATATTTTAATCACGTGTTTTGTCACTTTCTATGAAACTATCTTATAGAAGGTTATTTTAAGCAAGGTACTGCCCTTTAAACTGGGTTCCTGTAAGTATTTGCTGGTACATTAGCTTTTATACTGCATGGAAAAGCGAAAGGACATCAGAAAGTAGAGTCATGTTAATTTCTGTTAAATACTAACTCACATAGGGATCTGGAAAAATAATCATAATGCTAGAGGAAAAGAAATCAATGGGTATCATCACTGTGTAATGCAACAATATAATCTAAGGATAATTTTTGCATAGACAACACTTGTCATTTTCCGTATGTAGGCAAACATCATGGAAGTTGCTATTCATGATTTAATTAAAGTGCTTCTGAGTCACAGATTGAATATAGTTTTTGCCTTTGAAAAATTAAGCATCAGACATTTTTGAGATACTGTTTAGTAATGGTTTTGACACTGTTACAGCAATTGTGGAGGTAAGACACAACTCCATTGGGAAATAGCTAAGTAATTCCAAGAAAGACTGGTAGAGATTGAAAAGCTACAACCCTTTCTGTTTGAATTTGTTTGAAAGATCTGCAAAGAAAGCCATTCAAACACACTCAACTGATGGGTTTGATTGCTTAACTCTCAATTCACTGATCAAGGCTATTGTGTTGCCTTGACTGACAGGTACACTTTAATTTACAAATGGTACTCTTACCTTTCGCTGTTGAAAAATGATGATTTATGAATAAATTTATTTGGCAATTTGTTTCATACAGTGAGCATGTGGCATGACCAACAGTGTTTGAAGCGATGTGGGACTGTAATGAAAATCTTACATAGAATCTAGAGACATTAACAGCAGATTATTTTGCAAACTTTCTAATCTTGTCTATTGCTTTTATGTTACCAAGAGTGCTTGTCCCTTGATGAGCTGTAAATAATCATTAGGAAGAGCTTGTTAAGCCAACCTCTTTGGCTTTCACCTTAAACCTCCTTTGTTCACCACAGATTTCATATCACTTCCCAGTCATAGAAGCAGAAGTAGGTCATTCAGCTTCTCAAGCCTGTTCTGCCATTTAATGAAATCATAATTGTTTTGTTGGTTAACTCCATATACCTGCTTAGGCCCGTATCCCTTAATACCTTTTTTTAAACAAAAAATCTCAGAAATAAAATTAACAACTAGCCTAGCAACAACTGCCATTTGTGGAAGCGAGTTACAGACCTCCAACACCCTGTGTGTAGAAGTACTTCTGAACATGTCTCCTGAATGATGTGGCCATAATTTTCAGGCAATGCCCCCTAGTTCGAGAATCTTCAGCCAGTAGAAATAGTTCATCTTTACCTATCCTGTCTCTTCTTGTGACTACCTTGAAGACTTCAATCAAATCATCCTTAACCTTCCAAATTCTAGAGTAAATAGGCGTAATTTGTATAATCTCTCTTAACCTAACCCCTTAAGACCAAGTATCATTCTTGTAATCAACACTGCACCCACTCTCTAAGGCCAA
Source organism: Rhincodon typus (assembly GCF_021869965.1). Lineage (NCBI taxonomy): Eukaryota > Metazoa > Chordata > Chondrichthyes > Orectolobiformes > Rhincodontidae > Rhincodon > Rhincodon typus. The sequence continues at coordinate 130,371,212 of NC_063332.1, read as the reverse complement.
TAGAGACAAAAACAGAAATTGCTGGAAAAACTCAGCAGTTCTGGCAGCAGTTCTGTGAAGAGAAATCAGAGTTAACGTTTTGGGTACAGACACCCTTCCTCAAATCAGAATATATCCTTCCTATGGGTTGGAGCCCATATATGCTTGCAGGATTCCAAGTAGGATCTAACCAGGGTTTTGTATAGCTGCAGCATAACTTCTGTCTCCTTAAACTCTAGTCCTCCAGAACTAAAACCAGAATTCCATTAGTCGTCTTCATTATTTTCTGTGCCTTCTCATGATATTTTAAATATTTATGCACCTGACCCTCCAGGTCACTTTGGACATTCACCATATTTAACTTCATACCATCTAGAAAGTATTCTGATCTACCGTTTTTCAGTTCCAGATGGATAACTTCACACTTGCTTACATTGAAATTCATCTGCCACAATTTTGCCCAGTCATCCAGTCTATTAATGTCCTTTTTTAATTTTATGATATCATCTACTCGGTCTACTACGCTACCCAACTTTGTGTCATCAGCAAATTGGGATTTTTGACTATGTCACTATCCAAGTCACTAATAAATAATGTGAATAATTGAAGCCCTAACACAGATCCTTGTTGGACACTATCACACAGTTAATAAAGCTTGTTTTAACTTTTCATTCTATTTAAATCTTATATTTAGGTCTTCTTCTGTGCAAGGTATTGTAATGTAGCTTTAAGAAAATAAATTAAGTTACTGTCAGGATGATGTTACAGCATCAGTATCCCACAACCAGTTTTGATACTAGTTCTATGTGGCAGTTAGAAGGAATAAAAAGCTGATTGACTCAAGGAAGGTGGCCCGAGTACTAAACCGTTGTACGGAAGCTAGTTACTTTTCCCTGGAGTCAATTTTGACAAATATTTGATTAGAAGTTATCAGTTTCATTGAACAGGTGCACAAACCTGTGTTAACTGTTGCAAAGCTACCTTAAGAAGCTTTGTTCATGGGATGTGGATATTGCTGGCTATGCCAGTATTTACTGCCTATCCCAAAATGCCCTGGAGAAGGTGGTGGTGAGTTGCCTTCTCGACACTTGCAATGCTGTTGGAAAGAAAGTTCCAGGATTTTGACTTAGTAACAGTGAGGAGACTGAGATATACTTCTATGTCAACAAGGTAGATGGAATATAATATGGAAAAATGTGAGGTTTTGCACTTTGGCAGGAAGAGAGAAACTGGTTACTATTTAGATGGAGAAAGACTGTAGAAAACTACAGTACAGAGAGTGTACAGATAACTCTCAGAAAGGTAACATCCAAGTTCAGGAGTAGTAGGGAATGCAAATCAAATATTGCCCTTTATTTCAAAATGAATGGAATATAAAAATAGGTAGGTTTTTCTAAAACTATGCAAGTCACTAGTCAGGCCACAACTGGAATACCGTGAACTGTTTTGGTTCCCTTTGGAGCAGCAGAGACTTACTGTAGGGCATGCACCATACAACAGTGATGAAGGGAGTGAATATTGAAGATGGTGGATGGGTTGCTAGTGAGCTGCTTTGTCCTGTACGGTTTCAAGCTTTCCAAGTGTTTTGGAGCTTCGCTCATTCAAGCAAGTGGAGAGCATTCCATCACATTCATGACTTGAAACATGTAGATGAAGGGCAGACATTAGGGAAAAGAGGCGAGTTCCTCCCCACAGAATTCCTAGTTGCTGACCTGATCTCATAGCCACAGTATCTATGTGGTTAGTTTCTTGTCAATGGTAGCCCCCAAGATATTGGTAGTGAGGGATTCAGAGATGGTAATGCCACTGAACTTCATGAGATACTGGTAAGATTCTCTCTTGTTAGAGACAGTCACTCTCTAGCACTTGTGTGATTTGTATACACCTTCCTACTTACAAGTCCAAGCCTGGATGTTCTCTAGATCTAGCTGCATATGGACATGCTTCAGTATTTGTTGTGTCACGAATAGTGATGAACATTAAGCCACTATCAGTGAACATTCCCAGTTTTGATCTTATGATGGAAGGAAGATCATTGATGAAGCACCTGAAAATGGTCGAGTACAAAATAAGCGCAATTTACTCTATCGTTGCACCTACCAAGTGATAAGAATTCAAAGGACATGCTGGGAGTACTTGCCTAGAGAGTCAAAGAGGAAGGCACTTGCTGGGGACTTAGTACTTGCTTAGGACAATGCCAAATCTATGGATATTTATACTGGATTGGGGTTATTGTAAAGACCAAGGAGTGATTAAATTGTCACAGGTTTAGGGAAACTTGAGAAAGAAAAACACTGCAAAAAGAGTGAGATTTTTCAGTTTCCATGGTTAAGGTGGATTAGAAGTTTCTGTAGCGAAGGTAGGCTGGAACACTAAAATTGAAATCTTAAAACTACAAAGAAAGGTGTATATATATATTCAAGTTAATTTCATGAATCAAGTCAACAGGTTCAAGAAACGAAGAAAACCCAAGAAGTCTATGGAACCATACAAAAGATACACAAATACACATTAAACTCATGTACCATGCCACATCTTCACTAATGGAATGTTAAGCATTATTGTCAAATAAACCTCATTACTTTGCCTCCTAAATTATTGAATGCTGTATCTGCCAGTATGGTTATTCCTCAACTAGAATTTCCTTACTCTGAGATTTATAATGAGTCTAAATCCTCACAGGTTTGTTTAAAAGAGAATGCTCACTTATTTTTCTGAATGTAAAAAGGCCAGAAAGAAAGAGAAAATTGAAAGATAGACAGCAAGAAAATGGGCAGACAGAAAATTTTAGAACCAGAAACAGCTTAACATGTAAATTATTTACATTTGTTTATATCATGGGGGAATCAACTGGCATATATTAGATTACCTGTGTCAATTTCCATGGTGAGTTTGATTACATTTTTTAATAAGAATTGAAGCAACACACATAATGCACAATATATTATTGGTCAGAATTTAGTTATTGCTTTTGGACCTGAATAAACTTACAGATTGGAATTTTTTCAGCATTTTATAGGTGCTGATGATGTGTAATGATGGAGTAAGTTAGAAAATGTGCTATCTTAAAAAGATAGGAGATCAGGATCTTAATATGGTTTGTGGGACAATGTATTAAGTGCCTGTAAATAACATCATTGCCAATCTACATTTTGAACATTGAAATTTAATACCTTTGTTCTGCACACTGCACCAGACAGTTCTGTGACATCTGAAAACACAATGATTTACAATAGTTGATCTTCTATTGCATTGTTCACAGGTAGTCAGAATATACTTTTCTTTGGGAGTGGATTGTCTTTCAAATCATCCACAATAAAGGGGGAATACATGCTGTTTAGAATACAGATTCTGGATTTGTAACGAATTTAGAGTCTGGGAATATAAAAGAAGTTGAGGAATCACAGATTGTGGCAAGTGAATCATCTGGATAAAAGAGAAAAAAAACAGAGGTAATGGAAGCAGTGTGAGCAGTCAAGAATTGTGTTGGGTACAGTAATTATTTGGAAAGGTCCGGTAGTACTTGAAGTGGGAAGTGTAAGCAGGTGAGAATTTGAGTAAGAAAGTCTTGTGAATATTTTGGATTGATTAGTTAGAGTGGGTGTAATTACTGCTCATTTGAATCATTGAGCAATTCAGTTAGTGAGTGAGCATTGTGAAGGCAGCAATTGCCGGAGTTGGAAAATGGATATAGGGGAAGATAAGCAAATGACATAAAGAGCAGTAATTTAATTAAAAAATGTTTACATGCTTTAATTATCAAAAGGATGTTGCATGTACATCAGACACTTTCAAAATTCAAATATTTTGTTTAAAAATACTCAAACAAGAATAAGTAGGTATATGCAACTCTGGTTAGAATGTTTGCATTTATTATCAAGACACAGTTGTTGGGATTCAAAGCCTTTGCATTCACATAAAAAGCATTCAAAATTCAACTAATTTGTTAAATAAACTCTAAGGTTTTGGAGTATTATTTAATAAATTCTAATTAGGAAGCAAGGCTCTGTTTTTTCACTCATTCAATTATTGTCTAACCCACATTATAATCTCGTTTTTTTGACTCACACGTGTAGTTATGCATTCTGGTGCATTCAGTCAAACCTTTTCACTCTCACAACAACGATAATTTTACTTGATACCCATTTTTTTATTAATATGTCTTTAATATCATAATTTCTTGTCAGGCATGAACACCACTTTTAGGGATTACTGCACTTTGACCCTCTTCATGTTTGAGCATTGTTGAACATTCTTGTAAGTGGACTCTGCATCCCCCATAATCTGAAGGAATACTTTTCCTGACTGATAGGGAAATGATAACCCAAGGATCATGGGAGAAATTATTTCATCATATATATTAGCTACTACAATGGATTTTGTGCCACACAAATTCTCCATTTTGAACTGTGGCCTGGATAAGGAAAACATTTGCGAAACGTTAAGTCCACACTAGCCTACCACCACGGCAATATTAACACTGATATGCCAGTATGATGTCAACACCATTGATACCAAGAATCAGAAGCAGTGATTTCCACATAGTAAAGTTATACACAATGTAAACAGTTTGCTGTGAATCTCTGACAATAACCGAACAAGAAATATTGAAAGCCAAACAAGCCAGTTCTAAACTAAACATTTGCAGCTCAAGCTGTCATCAGTCTTTGTTATCTCTTGAATATTTCAATATAGTCCTGGCCAGCCTCACTAGGTTTAATGTCGTTAATTTTGAGATTGTTGAAAACTCTGGAACCTGCACCTTACACTCTCCTTGTTGGCCTACATTGGCTCCTTCTTTTTAAAATCATCACTTGCTCCTTCACACATTTACTATTTCTTCCAGTGTTATAACCCTATATCCTATTCCTGAGATCTCTGTGTTGCCTAGTCTCTTGAGCATCCTGAATTTAGTTGCACCATCACTGGCAACTATTCATCCAACAGCCAAGGTGCCAAAATATTAAATATGCTATTCAAAACCTTTTCACCATGTTTTTGGTCTATTAGTCTGATAGATTGTTATCTGGATCGGTATCATATTCCTGAGTATGCTTCTAAATGTTCTTTTCCTTGTGTTTCTGTTTCTTTAATTTTAGCTCTTTTTTTGTAAATTCCAACTATTGTATTCTAAGGTGGCACCAGACAGTAGCGACTGTACACTTTTCACTATACTCCTGGATTCAGTTACATGTAACAATACAATCTAATCTAATCTAAAGCACCTTGGGATGCTTCATGTTAAAGGTGCCAAATAAATGCAAGTTTCTGGGGTAGGTTTCATTTATCACCACCAACCATTAAAGGAATTGAAAGGATAAATATGCAAGTAATATTTATGGAACTGCAAGCCAATTTTACCCAATCAGCTGCCATTAACGGTTTTTTTTCCTAGCCATTCTACTTTAAAGAAATTACAGAAGCATGTAATAGAAACTGGAAAACTAAGAGCAGGAGTAGGTAACTCAGTCCTTTCAGCCTTCTCAGCCATTCAATATGATTATGACTGATTCTCTATCTCTATGTCAATTCCCACGTTTTCTCCAACACCCCTCGATGACTTTAGTATCTGAAAAATTATCAATGTTTCACCTAATCAATATACTATCATGCCCTTTGTTGCAAGAAATAAATCAGATGGTATGCCATTGCTCATTTCTGCAACTTTATTTACATGCTATATCTAACAATTAAGTGGATAGGATTCCATTTGGGGAAATTGATGCAACTCAAAAGTAGCAGAGTGTGGAGCTGGAGGAGCACAGCAGGCCAGGCAGCATCAGAGGAACAGGAAAGTTGACGTTTCGGGTTGGGACCCTTCTTCAGATAACACACTGTTATCTCTGACTCCGGCATTGGCAGTTCTTACTATCTCTCAAAAGTAGCAGGTTTCTTTCGTGCAAGATGATGACTTACGCATGATAGTTACAGTGACATTATGTCACGCAATGTGGTTTAGAAGCCCCTGTTGCATTTGCTACTGAGGAAGACAGTGAACTGCGAAGTTGCACTGTGCTCTGTTTTCTCCGAGACCTCTCTCAACCAGGGGAACTTTTCAGTTTTCCTTACCCCTTCTAATGCCTTTCCAAATAGTCAGCCTCCATAATTCACAGCCATCAATCACTGTTACCTAATTGTCAGTGTCAATATTCACCATTCTCATATCTTACTTGTAGGTATCAATGTAAAAACCATAAGGATGGCCGGCAGGTTATGACCTATTGGCCAATTCATTATATCGAAGATCTCTGTATATACAGCCATCATTCATCCAAAGAATAGGCTGTGAAAGCCAGAAGGAAGGTAAGTACTTGTAGCTCAGATCAAGTGTCACCACCATAGCAAATTGGTACTAGGGACAGCTACTGCAAGGGAAATCAAGAGCTCCAGAAACAATTTAAAGTGAGCTTACAACTCGGAGAATGGGGCGGCACGGTGGCTCAGTGGTTAGCACTGCTGTCTCACAGCGTCAGGGTCCTGGGTTCGATTCCACACCTGGATGACTGTCTGTGTGGAGTTTGCACATTCTCCCTGTGCCCACGTGCATTTCCTCCGGGTGCTCCAGTTTCCTCTCACAATCCAAAGATGTGCAGACTAGGTGGATTGGCCATGCTAAATTGCCCATAGAGTTCAGGGATGTGTAGATTAGGTGGGTGAGAGAGGGATGCTCTCAGTGTCAGTGTGGACTTGTTGGGCTGAAGGGCCTGTTTCCACACTGTAGGAATTCGATGATTCTATGATTCAGAATTAAGGCAATATGGGGCAAACTAGAAGCCTAAGCAGACAAAGTCCAATGGGAGAATATAGTTGAGAGTAATTGATTTATTCAAAATGTAGTGTGGAACTCATCCAGGGAAAAAAGCAAGAAGAAATAGGATTATTAGCAGTGCCGTAGAGAGTGGAAAATCTATTAATGAAACGGGATTACTCTTAGAGAGTGACAAAGAGCGAAATTCATTCAGTCTGGTCGTTAAAGAAACAGGTATCATTATTAATGCTATTAAGAGAATGGGAATCATTTATAAAGGCCACAATTAGCAGGGCTCATCTAGAGAACTGTGAAAAAAGCAAGAATAATCCTCTTAACTCTCAGAATGCAAGAATGCATTTCAGAAAGTAAGCCGAAGTAGCTTGCAGTCATAGAGCATCAACATGACAAATAGCTACTCACAAAAAAAGTTAATGGTATAGAATATCTACAATAAAAGAAAAGCCAAAAGGTATTCCTAGAGGAAATATTCAATCCAGAGCTAGCCTTTTGGTAAGAGGTTAGTTACATCAATGGACGGCTCACCAATTTTAAGTTCAATATGGGGGCATGTGCCACTATATTATCAGATAACATAACACAGTCTGCAGCCTACAGCAGTGCAACTACATGCTCCAGGAAACACAGCACTTAAAATTAAAAGAATGCTACATGCAACTCTGTAGCAAAAGGGTATCAGATAGTAGAGACCTAGTATGCAGTTCACAAAGAAGACGTCCAAGCTTTGAGCAAAAATCTGTGTCTTGCCCTCAAACCTCGTTTAAAAAGTCAAAGAAGTTAAACAGCAAAAGATTTAGAAGTGGATTTAGAAGTGGTTTTGAGGAAGGGTCACTCAACCCGAAACGTTAACTCTGATTTCTCTCCACAGATGCTACCAGACCTGCTGAGCTTCTCCGGCAATTTCTATTTTTGTTTTCAAAAGATTAAGAGCTCCTCCGAGCAGGACTACTTGAAATTGTTTGCAGGAATTAGGGACAACAGCATCACACAAAAGAAAGATGCTAAGCCATTATGTCAACACATCCAGGAAGATTCCACAACCTTTAACGAAATGAATTGTGAAATGACATAAATTAGTTTCTCTGGTAACAAAACCAAGAGAGTGGCGTTCAAACATAGGTACTATACCCAAATCTAATGGTTCAATGCGAACTTGTATTATACCTCACTCAGCTCAACAAACTGTTTGAGGAAGAAGTCCAGTTTTAGTCTGCAGTTGACGAGAATTTGGCCAATTTTTCTAGAAGCAGAGTTTTCCCCAAATTCGATGCAAACAATGTACTCTGGCAGGTACCACTGGCTGGAAAATCAAGTTTGCTTATTATATTTATAACTCCATTTGGGAGAGAGAGTCACACAGCATGGAGACAGACCCTTCTATCCAATTCATCTGCGCTGACCATACATCCCAATCTGACCTAGTTCCATTTGCCAGTGTTTTGCCTAAATGTCTCTAAACCCTTACCTATTCATAAACCCACCCAGATGCCTTTCAAATGTTGTAATTGTACCTGCCTCCACCACTTTGTCCAGCAGCACGTTCCATATATGCACCATACTCTGCATGGAAAAGTTACCCCTCAGGTCCTTGTATATCTTTTCCCTCTCACCTTAAACCTATGCCCTCTAGTTTTGTACTCCCCTACCCAAGGAAAAAGACCTTGGCTACTCAGCCTTCCATGACCCTCATGATTTTATAAGCCTCTATAAGATCATCCCTCAGCCTCTGATGCTCCAGGGTAAAAAGCCCCAGCCTATTCAGCCTCTCCCTGTAACTCAAATCCTCCAGTCATGGCAACATCATTGTAAATCTTTTCTGCACCCTCTCAAGTTTAACAACATCCTTCCTATAGAAAGGTGACCAGAATTATACACAGCATTCCGAACACAGCCCCACAAATGACCTGTACATCTACAACAAAATGCCCCAACTCCTACGGTCAATGTTCTGACCAACGAAAGCAAGCGCGCCAAATGCTTTCTTCACCACGCTGTCTACCTGCGACTCCTTATACAATGGGTGGCATGGTAACTCAGTGGTTAGCACTGCTGCCTCATTGCGACAGGGACCGAGTTCAATTCCAGCCTTGGGTGACAGTTTATGTGGTGTTTGCACATTCTTCCCTTGTCTGCGTGAGTTTCCTCCAATTTTCCTTTCAATAGACATTTTGGGTTGCCTTGGTCCAAGAGATTTTTCAACTGAGTATGAATAACATTCTATAAGATTTGCAAGGTGGGAGGATTCTTTTCAAAAAATCAACGGTTTGCTGACATCACTTATGGAATAGCTCACTAAGATCCATCGTTGTCAATCACTATATTTGCTGATGCTACAGGCTTAGGAAAAAGTGTTCTTTTAGGAGGAACTGGATGGGAGTTAGAAACCAATGTACTGTATCTCATGGGCATTGTCAGACACAGACATAGAAAAGGAGACTCTCTCAACTACGTAGATTGAGAGATTTTCAGACAACATCCCTGAAAGTACACTTAGAGACGCACAACGAAAGACCAGTTTCCCTATAGAGGCAAAACAGCTGGCAAGGGTGTCTTGAGGAATAGAAATTCTGATTCTGCTTTAAGAGGCATCTTATGAGATTGTGTGCAGGGAAAACTACAGCTGATGACAGACGGTCTCTGCAGAATAGCGGCTGACTGCCTTGAGACATGATATGGAGTTTGATTATTACACTGAATCATAGTCTCAGATCACAGCAGGAGAGTGGACATAAAAGGCTCAAAAATAAAAATACAACAGGAACAGAGGTAAGACTAAGATTCATTAGTATTGTGTCAATGGTTGGCCGGACCAAAGACCCAGTAAGTTCGCCACTAAAACCTATTTTGAGCACCGACAGCATGTCGATATCATCAATGATTTACTGGTGTATGATGAAAAGCTATTCATTCTAGCTGCACTGCAGGAAAATAGACAAGATATAGGGAGGACACTTTTGGTGATCACCAAGTGTACAGCAAATGCTCAGTCAGCAGTCTGGTGACCGAGGATCTTAAAAGAGGTAGAAAATGCCATAGCCAACTGTGAAATTCGTGCTATTCACAAGTTGGAGTAGCACAAACTGCTGATATCTACCACTTCCCTACCAGACAATGGGAAGTAAGAAACCAACTATTCATTTTTCACAGGAAGTCTTATTGTACATTATTTTTCACAAATTTTGTTTGTACGCAATTGTAATGGTTTTGTCGGAAATGTTTCCAATGCTGAAGATCCCGGAGGTGGCTGCGGCAGGCAATGGACAACAGTATGCTAGTGAGCGCTTCAGTTAATTTGTAGCCAACTCCAGATTTGAACATGTTACAAACTCAGAGTATATACGATCAAACTGGGGAAGCCAGGAGTGGGGAATAGACAGTCGAGTTGCTTTTGAAGAAAAAATGATAACTTTGATAAAGCATTTCTAAATTACCTGTCCACCCCACTCCTATGTGGCTTATCATCATGAAAACTGCTGATGGGTCTATCCCATCTTACAAAGAATGGTGACTCCCACAGTCATGCCTGTAGGATTATCAAGATATACACAGGAGGGAGTCAGCCTAACACTATAATAGAAGTCTCCTTCGAAGACAGCAGACATGTTTGGGCTAGGGCAACAGATGTGGATATGTGACCTTAATAGGAATAGTGTGACTGTTCAAGAAGCTGCAGATCAGTGCTGATTGTGCATTATTTGTACAGCTGAAGGAGTTGTAGGAAGGAACTATAAGAACTTCATCCCATTACGGATCAACTATCAACTAAGATACGATTGAGTTGAATCCAATGAGGAATGTCATAATGCAAACGGATTACAGACCTCGCACCACCAAGAATAGAATCAAAATCAACAGTCTTTAATACAGAAACCTTTCAATCTTCCCAAGGCAAAAGAGAATCTATTCTGGTTGAAGAGTGAAATGTCCAAACCACCTGAACTTACAAAGTTAGAAACATTGGGAACATTGAGATAATAGTTAATGTAATTAAATGCACAAATGTATTATGTTAATAATTGGAACAAAGCCTGGGAAGAGATGCTGAATTAAGATGTAGGGGTCTGAAAGAGTTAATGCTGAGGAGTACATTAAATACCATCCAATATGATGATGTTACATGGACTCAGGTGAGGGATCAACTTTGGATCTTGAAAGAGAGACACCTAACATCATGGTCTCTGTCATAATCTCAGTAACGATGTCTATCACACTCAAGTAACTTGTACCGAGCTGCTGTTGTAGAATAAACCACATTTTCTTTAATGCAAGAGCCTCTTCTTGTTAGACTATTATACACTGCTTCAAGCAGATACTGTGGACCGCTACCAAGAAAGAGATTGATGGCAGATCTATATGGATTTTAATCTGTGATGAGCTGAGGTGAGGATTCACTTTACAGCAAAAAACAAGTTATTTGGCTTTCCTTCAGTAAATAGACACCCTGTGTAAATGATCTGACAGCATAGGACAACAGCTCAGAGAAATAAATGACAGTGTCAGTGCCAGAACACACTCCAATTTTACCCCACAGTGGATATAGAGTTCTGATGTTGCCCATCATAGCTGACCTTACCCATCACATTGTCCTGAGAAACCACATTAAGCTGCCTCACCAGGCAGCTTAAATTAACCACATTTGCTCCTGTAGTCATATGTCTTGGTGATCTTGAAGAAGGAAATGTATAGTGGCCTCCTATATTCACCACATTTCTCTTGCAGTTTTCAGACTGAAGATAATTTCAATAATTGATCTTCTAGTTTTGGCACTATGCTAGGATTCGAGATAGAATTATTCAGCAAAATCTATGGCCTAACAAAGCAACAAGGATAAAATCTTTCCTCATGCTGCAGAGCAAGCAGATGGCTCAGTAGCTGTTGTCATTGTTCTGGTTGCTGATATTCTTGTTAAGTCACAATCTTTGTATCACACACATCCTGGGCCAATGTGTCTCCCTATTGCAGAGATAAGAGAGTTTTTTGCAGATGCTGCATGGAATGCCTGTTTCCTGTGCTTGACGTGTTCATGGGGTCTGGCATTGGCATCTACAGCTTTGCCCATCGCAAATCAATAGATTTGCTAAGCTCTTCCACTGTCGCTTCAATTGCTAGCCACAACAAGTAGGATTTCCATGGTGTCCAAAGCTTCCTCAGTGACAATGCTGTCCCTCAAGTACAGTTCAAGGTAATGTTCTACATAGCCATTCAACTGTTTGTTGCATTCAGTGATTGTCTCCTGTCTTTCAATGCAGCGACTTGGTGACGTACCTTATGCCCATTTACTCATTCTGATCTTTCTCATTAAGCAGTTAACTAATGTTAGGGATAGCCTGTAGCACTAATTCCAAACACCAGTTGAGTTGCGCATGTCACTCGTAATTTTTGTCTCCCATGTTGAGTTAATATTCCACAGCAAAAACTAAGTAGGATGCAAGCCTGGGCTAATTTAAAGAGATTATGAGATGCCTTTACATCAGAGATCCCCCTCAACTTTCCTGGCTGAATCTAGGCAATTGGCAATGACAGGTATTCGGCAACAACTTGGTAACAAACAATGCCAGTAAAATAAGTTCATCTTTGGGCACTGCACCAGATCTTTTTAAAATCAGCATTCATTCACTGAGCTCTCAACTCTCCAGAGGTACTTACGAGAGAGCAGACCTAATTGCTTATAGTTGGGAGTGTGGTTCACGAGTGCCAGAGTGCATCTGCATGCTAGTGGGCCTGGACAGTGCATGTCCGAGGGTAAAACCTCCTCTGACATTTTATCTTGGGGCTATCCTGTCCACTTCACATATGCCTCCACAAGAGGAGAAAGCTGAAGAGTTGCCAATAACCAGACTGCATGCACTTACAGGATCTGACTTCAAATTTGGCTCTCTTTTTCACATTGTTGCTAGCCAGCTGTATGGGTTGAAAATGAGAAGCAAATGATCACATCAGAGCAAATTCATTCTATCCACAAGTTTGATACATCACATTGATCTACTAAGTCTCTTCTAATCATTTTAATTCCACCATTATCTGTGCCACAACAGTAAAAATTAAATTGTAATGATACTGCAACAGGTATAAGGCTTCCACATAAGGTTTGAAATTAAACAGACACTAGAAACAGACAAGGCTATTCAAGATATAAACCTGTTGTAGCCTCTTAACAGGAACACTTTACTATTATATGTGCCTTTACTGGAGACATACACACCATGACACTTAATGGAAGCATCATCTAAATGGAATGCCAAGTCATGAGGTGATATTATATACTTTGTTGCAACATAATCATTAATTTACATTCGAAAAAGGATATCTCACACCCTACCTAACCAAGAAGAACTGACGGAAGTGATGGGTATAAAACAAAGACAATTCTGAAGCATTGACTATTTAAGAAGTATTTGAAGACACGGAGAAGAGTAACAAGTTGATGGATTTTGGAGGAGACCATCAGGAACAAGGGGCTCGGGAGCTTATATTGACAAATTAGTAAACGTTAGTAATGCCGTCCACATTTGAATGAATAATCGTGAGAAACAATAAAGGAAAAATATATATTTCATCTATTTAAATGTATGCTGTTAATAACAGCAGCGGATTACATCAAAAGCCTTTTTGGCAGAAGCAGCCCAGCTGCGCACTTCACCTATTTGGTTTTGTTCTAGTCTCCAAGGATCTCTGGAATTGGTACAGTTATTGCTTTTAGATCACATTCTTATTGACTAGTGTCAGCATGGCCATTCATCTTGAGTACAGATGTCATGACTGCAATGCTATCTTGTGACATATTGTGAACATTTTCTTCAAGAAATATCTCTTTAAGGCAGGGTGCAAGAGGTTAAACTACTAGACAGAAACCAAAATACAACTGATTGTGCCATTATATTTCCTTTGTAAGAAATACTTCTACAACTGGAAATTGTAAACCACTGCAATAATTAATTTTCTAAAAGTATACAATAAACAAAGATTAATTCTGAACCAATTTTGCAAATCAGATCTGCTTTTAAAATGCTTCAAACAGTGCACCATACTATATAATAGTTTGATAAATGGAATTCAAAATATTCTCCTCTTATAATTGTTTATGGATAATGACTGAAGTTATTTTGCGACAGAACAGGAAGAGAACACCACATACCCATAAGTATTCTGCACGAGCACCTTGCAGTTTTCATTTAGTTACTTCTACAAGGTAATCAATGCTTGTTAATTAGTTTTCATTGCAGTTAAAAATGACTAATTGCACAATCAAGTTAAATAAATCTGTTTCTATAGGAGGAACAATCAAGGTTATAGCTCATTAAGTTATATTTCTAGTCCAGTGATCAGTAAAATACAGACTGGGATTTAGGAAAAGGTTTTCGGGGGCAAAAAGATATTTGGGGACAGAGGGCAAACCAAAGAAAATACACTTTCTTGATTTTCAAAATTACTGCAAGAATAGAGTTAGTTAACTTAAAAACTAGGAAGACATTCCGTACTTGTACGCTTTCTCACAAAGCCTATTTGACTTCATTTTCTATTGGAGGGATTTTTTTTCTCCACCAAACATGCTAATCTTTGGCCTCACCCTGTTTCACAATATTTAATTTCTCTGTTGTGTCACAAAAGTAATAGTTTATTATTTCAATTTCCTCGTTCAAACATTAATTTATTTTTCCCCAAAAGGAAGCAGTATGTGTTTAGGTGTGTGCAACCCAGATTTCAGTCTTTGTTGTATTAAATTGTATCTGGAGATTTCTGTAAATAGGGGTGAATCAAAATTGAAAGGGACCAAACTGTTTCTAAACATGTGAAAAGATGGTTAAGAAAATACAACTCTCAATCAGACCTGTTTTACCTGCTTTGTTGTTGAATACAAAGAAAGGTGACACGGCAAACCAAAAGTAAATTCAAACACCTTTGTCTGGTGATGATGATGTGGAACTATTCAGCACTTGTTTACATTTCAAAATAGTTTATTTGACGTACAGCATGTGTTGTAGCAGAGCTTAAGTGGTCTTACAAATATAGGGCTAATTTTATTATGTATTTATGGCCAATAAGGAGAAGCTAATTCGCTATAAAACTAACCGTGTTCAATTGCTGCTTTAAGTGCTGCTTCAGGATGTGTTGATCCAAATAAGTTGCGAATGAATCGTTGGCGGCGCCGCAAGTCATCTTCCCAGTAGTCAAGGCGCCAGAACTCACGAGGGCGACTGCAATGAAACAGAGGCAGCACATATGTTAGCAATTATCAAACAGCATGGTAGCACGTAGTGCTGAATAAAGATCTCCTTGTTTGGTTGATCATTTTAGCAGTCTGCAATTTTCAAGTTAGGTTTGTCCTTGAAAATAACAACATCACCTTCCAGACTAAGAAACCCTTTTCCCTTTTCTTCTTGGAAGGTGAAACGAGCACTAAATACATCATTTTGAAATGAATTGCTGACAGTGTGATCAGTTTCCCCACACTGTAGTGGCATGTGCTCTGATTTCAGCCTCATTTCAGCCTCAGCAGGACACCTTTAGCTGTGACTGCATTTATAAACCAGAATAGGGAAAAGGCCATTATAAATATGGTATAGCATTACCTATATTAATCAAAGTCTACCCTTTCATCATTTTTCTTCCCAATTTGTGTGTTTTCACACAAGGTCAGTAAATCATACCATATATTCTCAGTCCAAAAAGTGTTAACTTTAATGAACAGTACTGTAACGTGCTTACATGAGAGATAATAAAATATTACTCTATTTAGACGTGCAGAAATTTAATTAAAATAATCTCTTAAAATATTCATTACATTTAGCCCCTGAGGCATTGCGTAATACAAGAAAACACATTTCCTTTCTTTTATGGATATTTCTAAGATCCATTCTTACATGAAGACAAGGTAATATTTTAAAACATATGGCATTTGTTTTTTTTCTCTCATTATATTTTAGGAGGCAAAATGTCAAGCACACCTAATTTTATTCAACAAAATACAATAAAAAGGTAACACGAATCTTTTTATCTGTTCATGTCACATTGAAAGAACGTTCTACTACATAACCTGAAGAGCTCCTTATTCCATTTACAGCTTTTTTTAAAGCTTCCAAAAAGCAACATGGGAATTTTAAAACATTTTATATACAAATGTCTTTCTATTCAGCATCTCATTACAACATAGTTTCTTCCTTCATTCCAACTTAATGGAATTTTTGTACACAAGACCATCATTTCTATGTACAGAAAACAGATAACATTGCAATACAGATGAAAAAATAGCAGTACCAAAGCAGTATTTCAACCACCAAGCTTCAGACATTATCTGTAGCAGGATACACAAATACACAATAGAAGGAGAAGAATTATTTCTAATATACTACATGAGGCACCTCTGGTGTAAAACAATTCATGCAGCAGATACAATCTAAACAAGTGCAGGTATTCAGCAAGAAGTAGATAATTCTGTGTCAGTAGTCTGCATTTCCCAGCAGTAGGTGAATTTATGTTGACAGCCTCATCAATGTAATTATATCATTAAATCACATGGTGCAGCTAATTTACTAATATGTGCTTAATCCCATAATAAAGACTCTTGCACATTACCATCAGATATAAGCGAATGTACCAGTTTTTATAATCAAAAATGTGTGCCCTTTATCCTCTCTCTATTGATGCAATCTAGACAATATTTAAGTTAAAAAAAAGACAAATATGGCACCAAAAATTGACTGTAATCTTAAATACCTCCATTTACTTTATTATTTAAAACTGCTCCCCCTAAAAATGTGAAAACCAGTCTATTACTTGATTTTAGTCACATACGACAGACCGTTATGTGTTTGGCTGCGATAGCTGCAGTGCTCAAACAGGCACTTCATCATCCTGGCTTCCAACATTCATCTATTAAAATTATTATCAAATATCTACTGAGATCCAGGCGTGAATCATAGACTGCACCCAGTCTTCTGGGGAAAGATACAATGAAGGTCTATTCATCAGTGTGGCAATCGGCAGAAGTAATTAGTTCTCAAGACCTGGGTTTCTTACAAAGCTTATTTCACACTCTGCCACAAACAACATATGATAGTGAAAAGCTAATGAAAGCCTGTAAAAATGTGTTAACCTCTCCAGCTATCAATCGTTCTGTTACTTTGTACTAAATATTTTTCATCCAATAAATTATTAATTTCTCATCCAACCCTGACAGTTTTTGACAGAATTATGTGATGCCATTCTTCAAGATAACAACAATTAAAATCACAAAAGGAATCTGCAGTGTTCATTTATATAGTATTTGTATAATCAGTTCTCCCTCAACAAGATGCCCCATTCAAGAGTACTCTTGACAGAAAGCTCATGTTGTTCATTTGCTTCTTCATAACGTGATCCTCGTACTTTCTGAATAATTGAAAATTTCATAGTGTTCTACTGAAACAGACCCCAAATTGCTAGTTTTTATTTCATCACAAAAAAATAAGTCATAAATATTAGCCTCTGCTTGAAAGTCAATGATGAAATGAGGTTTATTATGTTCACTGCCTGAGCCTTTTGTGTAGGACTCGGCTTTATAAATATATGTAATTTACCTCTGATTGATAGCAGTCATTAACTAGATATCAACTCCTGATTCAATATGCTACACTGCAGTATCTCCCAGAAACCAGTGCTGGTTTGGTCACACTGGAATTTTAAGATTTTACAAGAATACTACCCTAAAAACAAATCAATAAATTATTGTCCAAAACTGAAAACCATGCATTTTATGTTCAATATTTTGATGTATTTGTAATTGTTTTGTGATGGGTCATCTATTCATGAACATATTGAAATATGTGAAAAAGCTACCAGTGAATCTACATAAATGTAGAAAATCCTGAAATTTGAATACAAAGAAATCAGACAAGCTGTCATGCAAATATTTATACAAATAAGCAATTTACACGTATCACTGATTTTCACAGTGAAATTATGTTTTAGTTGCTGGAATCTCAAATTTTAACATAAATAACCTTCAACATGGCTCAATTAAAATTAATTTACTAATAAAATGAACCACTTTCCAAAATGAACAAATAACAATTGTCTGTTAAAGTCTCAGTTTGGCTGAGTTGTACATAATCATGCCTCCGACCTGGAAGGTTGTGTTCTCAAACTTCACTCCATAACTTGAGCTGACTCTTGAATGAAGCATTGAAATGCCCACCTTTTCTGATGGCCATAAAAGATCCCAAGGGCTAAAAGCACGGATAAATTCCTCTTTCAAAAACCAACGCTAAAGCATGGTGAGAAAACTGGTCACGTACATTATTCTTGGGTATTACTACAGATATGACAGCATCTTTCTTTACCAGCATTACAACTGCTACTTCCCAAAGTACGAACACTTTCAGACATTTCTGAGGCACGACTAAAAGATGAAAGTGTAATTTTTGAATAAATCTTTCGCACATCAGTCTCTCAGTTACATTATTACATGACCTCAAAATCCTTAAAGAGAGGTAGCAAAAAGCAAAAGGAAAGAAAAGGTAACAGAACATGCACTTGTATAGCACCTTTCATCTCCTTGAGGCATCCCACAACAATTTCGTCATTGAATTACTTATGATGTGCAGGTACTGCTGTAATATATGCTAACACATCAGGGTATCTGTTCTCATACCTGAAACAGAACAAGACTAGTTTACTGTCAAGGAACGGAAAAATCCCCTGCTGTTCTTCAATTATCGGAAGGAATCTTTTAAGTCTGCCTTCATCTCCCTCACCTGAAAGATACCACCTACAATAACTTAACACTCAGAACTGCACTCAAACCTGTGCCTAAATTACATGCTCACATTACATGGCTTAGAATCATAGAATCCCTACAGTGTGGAAACAGGCCCTTCGGGCCAACAAGTCCACACTGACCTTTGGAGCACCCACCCAGACCCATCCCCCTATAACCCACCTAATCTACACATCCCTGAACACTACGGGCAATTTAGCATGGCCAATCCACCTAGCCTGTACATCTTTGGACTGTGGGAGGAAACCGGAGTACCCGAATCAATAACCTTCTGATTCAAAAATAATGCCACTGAAGGGAGGCACATATTTCTATAACAAATAAAATTACATGCCTTTTTTAAATTACTCATGTCAAGTGTCCAAATCACAGCAGTATAGGCACAAACTATTTTTAGCTATTTCTTAGCTTGGTGAGAAGGTAGTATTCAAAATTGATGAAATGGAGAATACACTTTACCGACAATTTAATACTCATGCACAAATTAAGACAAACAAATGATCGTAGCCACAGAAATAAATTTTTATGTTATATTTCCAGAAGCACTAAATTATAAAAAATGCAAGTTATCTTAACATTACAGCACAATTTAAGTCTCCAGCAAAGTTAACTATATCACAAGAGTTTTGGGTGTGAATATAAGCATATCTAATGCACAATGACTATCATTACAACTATTGATATTAAGGCCCTCACAATCACTTATTTCAAATTTATGCGCCTGCTTCATGGCTTGTAAATGTTACCATGATCAAAAATAACTATGGAAGAAAATTCTTGATAGTTAACTATGCAAATACTTTACAATTGTTCGCTGAAGTTAAACACAAAAATATTTTTTAAAACTTCTAAAATAGGGGACTGCCCTATACTCTCAAGTTTTCCAATATAAACAATTCCCAAATTTAACTGTACCACTCATGCAGATGTTATTTTCATATTCTGTAGCTTTTATCTCTCTCGTGAGATGTATTTGTCATAATTATTTTTAAAGCGCAAGCAGAAAATAATGGAACCTGTCAGGTCAGTTAGTATTTAGGGAGCGAACATTTGAAGTATAAAAATCTTCATTTTGATTTTTTAAAAATCTTGCCTTTAAATCATTCATTGCTACAGAAAACAAAAACAGAACATTTCAAAACAAAATAAACCATTTCAGTGATAGTAGGAACTGCCGATGCTGGAGAATCTGAGACAACAAGGTGTAGAGCTGGATGAACACAGCAGGCCAAGCAGCATCAGAGGAGCAGGAAAGCTGACGTTTCGGGTCTAGACCCTTCTTCAGAAATG